>NC_045563.1:37044677-37683963 GCF_009819795.1 Aythya fuligula
GGGCATGCCATGGGTCAAAGCCAAGGGCAGTCACCAGCACAGGTCAAGGATCCCAGAGACTTCAGTCCTCAGGGCTTCCAGGCTTCTTGCACACCCTGGAACCATGGGTACTCTGGCTGGTAAGCCCATGTAGTGTTGTGCAAACAATTATGGGCAGCAACGGGTGATGAACATGTAAATTGCACAGCAGAGAGTTGTGCAGGATTTTTGTCTTCCTAGCGAAGGTGGCAGGTGTTCTGCAGATACATAGCTCAAAACCTGGAAGGGCTTGCAGGTTAGTAAGATAGTTTGCTCTGACTTTTATAGACCTTAGTAACTTGTCATCTTGTCTGGACTGTGTTTTTGTGACATTCATTTTCCTCCGCTCTGGACCTGTGCCTATGGACTCCTATTGTCCCTGTTGCTGTGGAGACACTCCGCTTCTGTGGTATTTCTACGTTTGCCTTTACAGTGACCACGGAAAATAAGGGAGGTTTGTTATCACCATCTTACAGATGGCATACGTGGTTTCTCCACGGAAACTCGTGACAGCCAGGATATGAGCCCGTGATACAGTTCTGGATGAGTATTCATCCTCTGGGAGGGGAGTGGAGCTGCCGGGCTGTGCTCTGCTTGTTCTT
This sequence comes from Aythya fuligula, assembly GCF_009819795.1. Lineage (NCBI taxonomy): Eukaryota > Metazoa > Chordata > Aves > Anseriformes > Anatidae > Aythya > Aythya fuligula. Next base: position 37,045,298 of record NC_045563.1, read on the forward strand.
AGCCCAGGAGGTCAGAGCAGTATTGACGTGCTGTTCCTAGGTTTGGCTTCTTGGGCATGCTCTTGCGAGCATCTCCAAAACATGTGCCCATCCTGTGGTCCCCTAGTTCTGTGTCAGATCAGGCAGAACACCTCAACCACTGCAGGTATTTGATTTTGCCTTACCCCAAATACCCCAGTTTAAAGATGTAGCGTTAGGAAGACTCTGGAACAGTTTGCAGCTTGCATTCAACAGTTTGCAGCTTGCATGAAGTTTAACAAGGCCAAGTGCCGGGTCCTGCACCTGGGGCGCAATAACCCCAAGCAGAGCTACAGGCTGGGAGAGGAATGGTTGGAAAGCTGCCAGGCAGAGAAGGACCTGGGAGTGATGGTGGACAGTCGGCTGAATATGAGCCAGCAGTGTGCTCAGGTGGCCAAGAAGGCCAACGGCATCCTGGCTTGTATTAGGAACAGCGTGACCAGCAGGGCTAGGGAGGTGATCGTCCCCCTGTACTCAGCTCTGGTGAGGCCGCACCTCGAGTACTGTGTTCAGTTTTGGGCCCCTCGCTACAAGAAGGACATCGAGGTGCTTGAGCGGGTGCAGAGAAGGGCGACGAAGCTGGTGAGGGGCCTGGAGAACAAGTCCTACGAGGAGCGGCTGAGGGAGCTGGGCTTGTTCAGCCTGGAGAAGAGGAGGCTCAGGGGCGACCTTATCGCTCTCTATAGGTACCTCAAGGGAGGCTGTAGCGAGGTGGGGGTTGGCCTGTTCTCCCACGTGCCTGGTGACAGGACGAGGGGGAATGGGTTTAAGTTGAGCCAGGGGAGTTTTAGGCTAGATGTTAGGAAGAACTTCTTCACTGAAAGGGTTGTGAGGCACTGGAACAGGCTGCCCAGGGAAGTGGTGGAGTCACCATCCCTGGAAGTCTTCAAAAGACGTTTAGATGTAGAGCTTAGTGATATGGTTTAGTGGAGGGCTGTTAGCGTTAGGTTGGAGGTTGGACTCGATGACCTTGAGGTCTCTTCCAACCTAGAAAATTCTGTGATTCTGTGATTCTGTGATTCAGGGGCATTGCAGAAACAATTCTTTACAGTGTTTGCTATTTAAGAGCTAAATGTAAGAGATGAATGGCTTGATATAACTTGCATGCAAAACTTGCCCTCGTTTTACTCAGCTTTTCCCATTGAAGCAACCTTAGGGTGTTGTTGTCCCTGAGTACTGTTTGTTTAGCGCAAGAGCAGATTTCAAGTTATTTTGTGCCCTTATTAAAATGACTAATATATCCAGCATCTGATTCAGTAGTCCATATCTGTACAGGACTTTTTTATAACTAGAGGCTGGACCTGAAGCCAGAAGTCTCCTGCCTTAGGAGAAGACAGCTCCTGCTGTCATCTGGATCTTGGACAGACATATGGATTCTTCTGGGAGTCTAAAGCATGCGTCAAACCCAACTTCACTGCTCTGATCCCTTTTTCTTTTTCTTTTTATTTTTATTTTTTTTTCTGGTTCTGGTATCCTTGGCACTAGTTGGCCTTTTCCTCTCCTTCCACTGGATTTCTCTTTTTGATCTCTGCTCCTGCATCAGCTATGACTGTACCCTCACAGCACTTACAGATCATTTGCAAGTAAAAGGCTCTGTGACCAATGATCTCCAGGGCCCCTTTATTCAGTATTGACTCATAGCAGTTATCCTGCTCAGGAGTAGGCTGCGAGGTGCAGTTTTGTGGCAAGCCATGATTTAGTTCAGTCTAAATTGTGATTCTGACCTCCCCTGCCAAACCTTCCTGCTTCTCCTTTGTCCTGGTGCCCATGCAACTACATGGTGAACCTATGTGGGTTTTTTTTACACCACCCAAAAGACCTGGCTTTTAACAGATCATCTCAGTGACTTTGCTTCTGACAGCCAAGCGGGATCTTTCTCAGGATGCTCAGGTGGCATTTGATGTAGATAAAAACTAGCTGGCTGCTGAAGGTACAGGTGGTACATGGCTGTGAAAGGGGATAAGAAGAGAAGAGCCTGCTTTGAGACTGGCAGTGAGACAGGCTCTCGGGCCTGTGATTTGATGCAAGCTTGGGCCATGCAAGTGTGATCATGAATGCTCCCCCCCAGCCCAACACCTGCCTGTGCCCCCAGGCTGAGCCCAGGCCACTCTGGTGTGAGATGTGGGCCTGCAGCAGGGCTTCTGCCCAGGCTGTCTAAGCTGGGGACACGGTAAATTGCACATCAGCTGCAAAAATGGACCTTTGCTTTGAACAGAATAGCAGTAGCTCTGTCCATTGAAGGGGTTATATGCCTTCCTGGGCAAGAATTTTAAGGTCATACACTGAGACTTTCAGACATCACGCCACAGCAAAGTAGGAAATCAAAGCCAATGAGGCAGTCATAACACTGCGCCAAGAAAATGAGCTGTAAATGCCTCAGGCAGGCGGGACTGATCTGGAAAGTTTTCCAGGTGGGTTTTCTACCATAAGGGAAAAATACAGTTCAGTAGCAATTTGGGTGTACTCGCTAGGGCAGCACCTCCTCACCTCAAGGGGGCTTGCTCCAGCTCTGGGTATCCACCAGGCAGCAGTCTTGTGTGACAGGTCTGCAGCCCATGTTTACATTAGTAGGTCTGCAGTTCCCTTTATAAATTAGACAAAAGGCATTGGGCATTTATGTCCTGTTGTGGTTGATCTTCTTTTGGAGTGTGGTTGAAAAATAAGTTCCAGAAAGAATCTAAGAATCTCAGTGGGAGACTCTCAGGTCAACTAGCTTAAGCCTTGTGAAACCTTGCGCTCAACCAGAGTTAAAGCGTTAAAGCAAGCAAAACGTTTCCATGACATTTCTCTAGCATTCATCAAATGAAGGTCCCTCTGTGCTGCTTAGAAGCCAGGCTTTGCAGCTTTGTCCCAGTGGATGCGAACTAGAATGGAAGAGGGCTTCCCATACAAAGTATGTGTGTGGGACACATTCCATGTCCACGTTAAATGGAGGGTGAGCTAAGCAAAAAGAATAAGCGATGAGGATTAAGAGCAGCTTTTTACAGCCGTATCTGACGTTAACAATCCAAGATGATTCTAAACATCTTTGTTTAGCTGGTCTATTGGATTGAAGCAGTTGTGGTAATACAATGGATCTGTGTAAACCTGGATCAAGAAACGGTCTAGCCAGCTGCAGCTTCCAAATAGTTCTTCATCTGCTTCTACATCTCTCTCTCTTCTGACATCTCAGGAGCTTTCTTTTGCTGTAATAGATTCCATACTAGGGTCAAGTGCTCCAGGGATTTAACAGATTGAATAGGTCAAGTATTTGTCCCCAAGACTTTTTTATTTGCACCTCTAATCTGCATAGAAAGTAATCACTATCTTAGACAGATGTAGCTCAGTTCAACATGAAGATAACTTTGGATGGACTGATCCCTCTTCTCACCTGTATAAGCGAAAGGAGAAAAAATGCATAAAGATTTCAGTGACTGTAGAAGTCACAGCTGAGCAAAACACTGAACCACCAAGCAGAGCAAGCATGCATCTGACAGCAGAAAGAGGCAAAAAATACGGTCTCTCCATGTCAGTGAGTGACACACAGCATTATATTTGCCCCCTGCCTGCTCACAATTAGGAAGCTTAAATGTATGCATACCCCCATCATCAATGCCAGCAATCTGTCTTAAATCTGGCTGGAGCTTCCCCAGCAACATGCTTTGTGCAGACAGAGTCGTGGAAGCTTGTCCTGCTGTACCTGCCATGTTGTTAGGATAAAAAAAAAAAAAGAGCATCCTTTATTTTATGTCACCTTGTCTTTAATTCCCAAACCTAACACCATCCTGCCAGTTGCTCCTCCTCTGCAACTGCTTTGCTCCATGGGGTAGCCAGGTACAGTTATGGACAACTCAGAAATCACTGGGGTGCACAACGGTTTCTGCTTCTAACTACCCAGGTCAGAGGTAGAAAAGTAAGCTTGGTCCTTTTTGTATTTTTCAAAATGAGTTTTTGAATTCAAAATTGCCATTTTAAAAGCCACATCTATGTAGCAAGCCAGTCTTACTCCTAAGGACTGAATATTTGTCAAGCCTTTAATTGGCTGTCAAACAATTGGATGAGAGTACTGTAATTTTTACATATTTTGTTTGTGGTATTTGGTACAATAATAGGAGCTGGGTGGAAGCATAGTCACTGGTGCAGGAAATTTCCTTCCAGTGGCTGCAGACACCTCGTCAGCTTTAGCCAGCAACGATCCACCCCCAAGTTGAATGTAAATCACATTAATAGCATGTACTTGCTGCTGCTGCTCAGACCACAGCTGCTGCTGGTGGAGAAAATGCAGAGAACATTTGCAGAGGTCCTGCCTAGGAGGGGCACTGCGAAAGCACAGTTAGGCAGAAGATACAGCTTGGCTATTGGCCTTTTATTCCATACCACTCTCACATTATCATGTGTTGCTTATATCAGAGGGAACAAACATAGCTAATTAAACAAGCATTAGGCTTTTCCAGCTTTGTAGTGCTATGTTCAACTTTTTAACAATTTCTGTGGAGTCTCTTTCTTGTCGTCACCAAGAAGCAGAAGGCTTCATGCAAACATGATTTTTACTTTTGCTTCTTGGCCATATTCCACTGTACTAGAAAGAGACTGGCACCAGCTGAAGGGCACTGAAGGAATTCTAAGGGAAAAGGAGGTTGTGACTGGGGAATGCAGAGATGGAAAAGTGAGTGAGTTAGGGCCAAAGAGCATATGGCTCTTTCTGAACAAGCTGGTGGCTTTTGTAACCAGGTTTCCAGGAGAACTTTTTTTGCTCTAGAAATTAAAAATGCTTGCCTGCTTCTAACAAAGGATAGCAGTTTCGTCAACTCTATTTAAAAGAAGTAAAAAAAAAGGAAGGCAAGGACTGGGGATGGTATGGTAGATTAAATCTGCATCCCAGGATGGATCACTCACTAATCTCATTGACATCAGTATCTGCTTGGTAGGTGGTGAGTTTTCTCTTTGTCAAGAAAAAATAAAGTGATTTGTAGAGATGAAGTGGTGGAAATATTTTGGGCTTCTTCCAGAGCAGCTTTGATTTGGAGCAGTGCCAAGGAAGAATCTGACATGGGAGCAGGGAGCAGACATCTTCCTTTTAAATTGAATATGGCAAAGAGGAGAACTGGGGGAGAAAGGATACTTTCCACCTTAACTCCACCAGCTAACTTTATAAAAAGGGGAATTTGAGAACGTGACTAGAGCATAGTACTGAGTTCTAATGCCACATTAGCAACTTAACACCATCTGGTTTTATGTAGTATCTTGACCTTTATTTCCAATTAAAATCCATGGAACAGTAATATTAATTACCTGTTTCAGCTCACTGATTGATTTATTAGTGTTCATAAACCATTTCCAACATTAAAGTATTGCCATCAGATTTTAATCTAGTCCATTAGAATAAAGAGCTAAATTTATTTTCAGATCTTAAGTGTACCCTAGGGTCCTTCTGCCAACTGCTGTGGTTTTTACAGGCATTGCTTTTTTTGTGGTTGTTTTTTTTTCTTTCTTTCTTTTTTTCTTTTTCTTTTTTCTTTTTTCTTTTTAAATCACCACAAAGATCTATCACATGAACAAAGCAGGTTGAAAACATGGATGTTTTCTTTAATGTTTCAGCTATAGTATCTCAGGTATCCTTAACAATAAAAAGGAGTTAACAAAAAAAAGGATTTTCCTTTGCATTGGTTGCAGTGCTTCACAGGAGGATGGAAAATGCAAATTGATAAAACTGTCAGCAGGAAAAACAGTTCTTTTCATGACAGAAACAATAACCATAGTTCTTTTGTAATGCAATGAAAAGTTTGTTGGCTATTTAATTCTGAGCAAACTGATGTCCCCCTCAAGCTGTAAGTGCAGAAGGGAGTGGACACAGGTGTGCTGGAGCAGAATAAGCTGGTGCGTCTAGTTTTATATCTTTTCAACTTGTAAATTCCTAATGCAGATGTATGACAAAGCACAGCAGAGGTTATCCTTCTAGTTTGCACTTGAAGTGGCACCACAAGTACCACTGAATCACAAGCCAGGCAGCTGGGTTGGATGGAGAGGGTTTTTGAAGCAGTATGTTTGGGCTACAGGTTACTTGTCTGTTGGTTTTGAAGGCAGGGAGGTTCACATTTTGATAATATCTCATAGGTGGAAAATCTTTTTTTAACAGCTTAAACAGAAAATTCCCAATATTGTTACTTTTGCGACAGAATCCAGGTGGGTGGCAGTTGCCTGTACTGCAGATTTCTCCTTGCCCCAGAGCACGAGGTGTTTCTGCAGGGCAGCTTTGTGGAAGCAGTGACATGTAGGTGTCTATGGTTGCAGAAGAATGGTTTCTGGCAATGTGGTTAGGACTTGAGTTGTTCTAGCCGAAACAGTAGGTTAATTCGAACCCTTTCTTACTGAAAATACCTCTGTAACTTGTCAGTTATTTGTGAAACATCCTTCTGCCGTTCAGGAAACCACCAGAGAATGACTAGAAAAAACAGATAGGCTATTTTCACCATCCAAAAAAAAATGAAGGCTGTAAAATTCATAACCTGAATATGTAGTCCGTGCAGAATTTTTGCAGATGCTGAGGATCAGCGTTTGAGACCCATCTGCTTGCAATTTGGCCTGTTCGGTGCTCTTCTGCACGCAGTGGAAACCCCTTCCTGGTCTAGCATCTTCCCAGCGCCTCCCCCCAGAATCTACATCCCTCGTCCCAAACAGACCATACGTCACATGTGCAAGTGGTTGCTTTCTAAAACCTCCCAGTTGTTGACCCTTGCTGATTTATATTGCAGAGTCCAGTGAGCAATAAAGCACAATCTGCTTGACATCTTAGTTTATGTTATGCTCTGCTCAAGCTGATCAGCATGAGTCTTTGCTTCCTCTTCAAGCATGATGCATGTACTTTGAGGAATGCTCTTTTGTGTCTTTTGGCAATTACATGGCTGAAGGAATTGCTACGCAGGCAGTCTGGGGCATTTAGGCTTGTTTGAAATTAAAATGTTGATGTTTCTTGGTTTTCTTGGTTTTATTTTGTTCACACTACACAACCAGCTGCCAGAACTCATGTGCATTGGGAAGTCTCCCTGGTTATTCTGGTATAATTTCCCTGGAGCAGTTACATAGGTGTGACTTGTAGTAGGTATACTAGAGTAAGACAGGAAGGCTTTACTTTTTCCCAGTTTGGGTAATAAGGTTTATGAGTGATAGAAATTAAACTTGAACAGTGTGGTTTTAGGTCCCTGCGGTGAATTACACTGATCTATATTGGTCCTTGTTCCTGTGTCACTATCTGTTTTTCTCTCAGTGGTATAATGCAAGAGAACCACTGTAATTAGTGGGAACTACTGTGCAAGACTGTGCTGCACCAGCAGAGCATCTGGAGAGACAGAGAACTGTTTTTAGCTGGAATTACAGTTTCCCCCATCTGCAAAATGGAGGGCTTCCTGATGTGCCTGTTTTATTGGGATTTGCACTTGCGACTTGATGTCTTCTAATCCTTCTCTTTCTCCTTTTTTTTTTTTCTCCCTAGAAATTGTGGATGGCAACGTTAAAATGACTCTTGGAATGATCTGGACCATCATTCTTCGTTTTGCCATTCAGGATATCTCAGTTGAAGGTAAATCTCAGTTCTTTCAAGCCATGGTTGAGCAGCAAACAAATGGAGTGGCCACGTGGCTTTGCCACTTAAAAGGCCCAGAATGTGCTTGTAGATGAGTCACTGGAAGATCCCAGAGAGCTACCATTCCTAAGCTGCCCTATGGTCTTGTTGACTTTTCTGTCAGGATTTGGATATGCTGAGAAGTCTTTTCACCTCACCTTCTTGTAAGAGAATTTGAGAACAGCTCAAAAAGATGGCTAAGCAGGAAAGTCAACTTTGATGTTGGAATCTATTGTATTTCTTGCAGGCTGATTCAATAGCACTGAAAATGAACATTTCTTCTTCAAGTCCTACAAAGATCTCCTCTCTAATCTCAAAATGCCATCTTTTTATTACAGAACCTCTTTAAGAAAATAACAATATCAAAATCATTCCAGTGCACTATTCAAACAAGGAATTTTATGACAAAGGAAGTTAAATAAAGTGCAGTTCATTGCTGCCTCTACTAAAGAGGAGTTGGTCATGTTTTTCTAATGTGCTCCAGAGACTATTGCTTTCTGCGGAAGTGGGTTAATTGGCGTGCATTCTTTCTTTCTTTAGAGACATCTGCTAAAGAAGGACTTTTGTTATGGTGTCAGAGGAAGACAGCCCCCTACAAAAATGTTAACATCCAAAACTTCCATATCAGGTGAGTCACAGGCTAGAATTTAGCTTTACAATCCATGTTATTTTGAGATGTCTTTATGCTATATTTAAAAATTTTCCTGACACATCTACATTTCCATCGGAAACTATGTTACATGGTGGCATAGTCCAGAGAGGCACATAGGAAATTAAAGGCAGAGGTTATAAGAGGATATGAGTACCTACATCCCAATTCTTCATTCTGGTTACAATTGCTGCTTTTGAGAAGTTGGAGAACTTTTCATGGAGCATGAGGTCCTCTGAGAGCAGCATATATGACAAAGGATAAGCAAGACCCCTTCCACTCTGTGAAAACTCAGAATACCTTAGAAGAAATGAATTAAGGGCTTTTTAAACCCGTATTTCACCAGAAACTTCGTTGGATTGCAGAGTTAGGATGGGATGAAAGGTTTTCTTGCTCTGCTTTTAATATTTGTAAACTGACAGGTGCTTTACTGAAGATTCTGTGTAATAGTGCTTTTACAGCACATCTCAGAAAACTGTATGAACCTTATAAATGTAAAATATTTATTTATTTTTTCTGTGAGAGAGCTGAAGATCTGTCCATGTTAACCAGTACTGTAGTGGACCTAGCTATGGGCTTTTCTTAAGAATGAGTGCAGAAGTGCCTCTCAGAAAATCAAGTGCATCAGTGCTTCACGTCCCAGATTAGTTGATGAAGTGTTTAGATTCGATAAATTGTAGGAAACGATTATGCTAATTGGAATGAGGAATTCTGGTTCCAGTTCTGCTCGTACGTCCAGAGCAGTCTGGGAAGTGAAGCATTGGCTTATTTAATGCTGGTTATAGCCACCAACAGTCATTCCCTTCCTCCTCAATCTGTCTCTTCCCTAAGGCATGCACATGTATATACACCTTTTTTCAACCCTGAGCTCTGCACCTGTTCTTGCATGCTCCCCAGGACAGTAAAAATTCAGCACAGAGAACTGGTGTAAAGGAGGTGGCAATTCAAAGGGCAAGTCCTAGTTGTAGTGTATTTTTTTTAGGGCTTGGAAGGAATCCTTCCCAGCACTTACAGAGGCACTGCTGGTTAGAAACTAAATTCTCATTAATCCTCCTCCTGTTTTGGTGCCTTCTCTCATGTTCATGTCCTCATTGTATCTCTCCCTGGCTGAACACTGTTCATTGTGCTCTCTTACAGTTGGAAGGATGGCCTTGGTTTCTGCGCTTTAATTCACAGACACCGTCCAGAGCTCATCGACTATGGGAAGCTACGAAAGGTACAACTCAATCTGCTTGTCATACCAAATGCTTGGGTCCATGGAGTTAAAGAGGGAGAAGAATTAGCTTGATAAACGGATAACTGGACAACTTCAACACAAGCTGGCAGTTGCAGGACGAGGGGGAAGGAAGGAGGGGATGAATCAGTACATTCAGGCTTTTTAGTGAAGCGTGAACTTAATGAGCTGCCTGCTTGACTTTCCTTGCTTTCAGACTGCCTTATATGAGCCGCACGTGCCCCAGTCCCAGCTAATGAGCAAAAACTGGCAAATTCAGTAGCACCAAATGTAAGGGTAATTCTGTACTAATGTCACAGACTAGTGAGTCAGATCAGACTTAACATTTCTGGGAAGAGCTGGATGGAAACCGGTTACCTGGTAATCAAGTGTAAAAGCTCAAGTGAGGTGGGTGTTGTGCCCCAACTGGATGCTTGCCACATGCTTCCAGCTCAGCACTGAGCCATCTGCATACTGGACGTCTCCTAGCATGTAGATGTCAAATACCAGAAAAGTATTTGCCATAACACTTCAGTTTTACTTTAAAAATTGCCACTGGCAACATGGCATCTAGCTGCTCCAAAGTGCCTCCTGTGTGTCTTGGAAACAAGACTGCTACTGGAATGATGAGAGAGAGTGATCAGCCCTTTGTGTTGCCAGCATTGTTCTGACCCAGCCAGGTGACAGAAGAGCAAGCTGGATTCGCATCCTACTTGCATTCCCACCGCCTGCTTAGATCCTGTTTACCTATAGCTGTGTATACAACCAGAGTGAAATGTCATCAAGAGCATTATTTGTGTACTGTTACTGGGGCTAATATATTAAAAGTTCGACCATCTGATCTCATGGGCTGGCTGTTAGAAAGATGCTAGCTAGAAAAATAAGCGTAGAATCCCATCACTAATAGATCTGGGCTCTTGAATTACTGTGCAAATGGACAATATGTAAATGAGTTAATCAAATTAGCTGCTTCCTTGAGGCAATGACTCGTACAATGTCTGATCTGCTTTTCAGTAACCTTTTAGATCTTTACTGTCTTGCAGAGCAGTCAATTATATTATCTGATCAGTTTTAGTGTCTGGAGTCAGCATATGATGAATAAACAGTGGGGATAGACTCTACCTGTTTACATAAACAGCAGCAATAAAAAATGGAATTACTGGAGCTAGCTACATTTTCAGTGTCTGATCTTGGGAAAATAAAAGCAGCTAAACCCAACAGGGTAAATGCTACAATGCTCTCCATTACCAACAAAGTCCTAAGCCAAGCTCAAACAAAACTCAAGTAAGGGAAAGAAAATGAAAGTTATTTGGTCACTTCGCCTGCAGGCCTTATAAGGTGAAGGAGAGGGTGATTGTTCTAGCCAAAATCAATATTAATGGGAAGGAATTTGTCCTCCTTGGAGCATGGTTAAAGGCAACCAGCTCCTTTTGTGTTCCCCTTGACTTTGATCACATCCTTCATCAGGTTCCCTCTGCTTTTCTGCAGTCTTCTGACCCTTACTGTATCATTTTTATTTTTATTCTGCCTTGATTGCTTTAAAGGCATGAGATTAAATGCATGTTTGATAACTCTACAGAACTAAAGTCTTGAGCAAATAGGTGGGAAGAACGTAGCTCAGAGCCTAGCCTTTAGCTCTGATTGCAGTTGATGTGTGCTGAAGTTGCCTTTTTTACACTAGATCTTTCAAACCCATCTGTATAATGTACAAACATGGCACCTTCCTAAATACAGTATTTACCTGCACAATTTCTGCACCCTTCTCCTCAAAACCAAGCAAACAAACAAACCCCAGCATTTTGTATCTGTCCTGGCTCTGCAGGGGATTTATGTTGCAGGGAAAGATATGAGGAGGGCTGCTGAGATCAGCTATTGCAGCAGAGGATTGGGTAAAGGTCCACCTCCAGGTATCTTCCATCCCTAGGGACTGATTAGCTCACACACCTCACCTGTGTGTGCCTTTGGTGATGTGTGTTTGTATACACACAAGCACACAAATATATGAGAGAGAGAAGTGAACATCAGCAGTCCAAGATGATAAGAAGTCTGCACTGTACCTCCTGTTTGAGCAGCATTCTCATGCAGTTTTAGTGTTTTCTGCTCCTTTGTAAAGGCTGTGTCTGTGCTACATATTGTGTGTTGGCAGTGTATGGTAGCAAAAGGTAGCTGGTGTAGCTGTGTGTCTGCTTCCCAAAAAGTTAGAAAGTTCTTTTATCAGCATGGTTGTTCTTGGTTCCTAGCTCTTTTTTTCTTTAGCTGTAGTAGTAGAGTGAGCACAATTATTTCTTGCTGACATGCAGTGCCTAACTAAAGGTGCTTGTATTGACCAGGCCCTGAAATGAAAGATTGAGGTCAACACAGTTTGGTGTCAGTAATTCCCTGACACCACAATAACTTATTTGATTAGATGGCTTTTATTCAGTGCAGGTCTGCCTGCTATTGTTCTGGTCAATGTAGGTAAGATCTTCAGCTCATGGTCTGCACATGAGGGACAAGAAGATGGGGCTTCCCATATGCCTTTTACCCCCATCCAGAGCTGAATTGTGAACCAAATCTAAGATATTTTCATCCAGTACAGTTTGATAGCTCAAACGCCCCCTCATGTACTGCAGTCCATACAGAAGTGTCATCTGTGTGCTGCTGTTGGAGGCATTTCTTACAGATATTCCTGAAAATATGAATTGTACTAATTGGATTTTTTTTTCCCGGTGTCTTCAACTCTGGCAGATGTAGGAAGTGCTTGCTCTCTGTTGATTTTCCTCCATCCCCTTTCCTGATTGCTAGTTAATAGAAGATTTTTTCATGTCACACTGCAATAATTGCCATGGCAACCTTGTGTGCTGCAAGGGCTTGGGACTAGCTGGAGGAGGAGAGATGACTCCCTGTGTGAGTTAGGGTTGTGGTGGAAAAGGAGGAGCTGTGGTCGTCTTTAGACAGCAAAAACAGAGAACGTGCCAGGTAGGCATCTGTTCAGAGCAGGTGTACTGTCTGCCACTGTTAAAACAACATTATTCTTACGTGGAAAAAAACGATAGCTTTCCTGGGGGTTGGCCCCGGCAGAGCTCCCAAGTTACTGCTTTTCTTAGGTGTCTCTATTTCTGTGCTCATGTAAGCAGGCTGGGGACTAAGGCGCCTCTGGAGACCCTCATCTCAGTCAGTGCTGCTCTGGGGTGTGTGTCTGAGCCGTGGAGGGAAGGGACAAGTCACTGGGCTCCTGTTTGCCCTGCTGCCTTTGGGCCCCTGAAGCATGCCTGCACCTGTGGTGCTGGAGTGCTGCTTTGCGAGGCCTGGAGCCGCCAGGGCAGGGCAGTCTTCACTTGCTTTACCCTTTTCATGAGGAGTCAAATGAAGTGAGGAATTTGAAGTAATGATTAGCTGGTGTACTAGGGGCTGGAACTGAAAGCAGTGGTGTCTGGAGGAATTTCCAGAGGCTCAAGGCCCTGTTATGGTCTGGGGGAGGCCGCCAGGGAACCCTCTGCCTTGCAACCAAGAAGCACCACCTCTGTGATAAGCAGTTCTGCTGTCCGTGAGGGGTGAAGCTTTTCCCACAGGGAAAAGGGCCTTGCTCGGGTTTAGCTCTCTGTAAATCTCCAGGCTAGTCTTGGGCTCAGACAGCTTGCTTTCAGTGGTGTTATCTTTAGCTTCATTCCCCAAGGGACAATGTGATCACACATCCTTGTTACACATGAAATAGAAGTCGGCTGGCTTCATCTAGGTGAGCCTTCAGTTTCCCACACGTTAAGACTTCCAGCCCTTCCTTTGGGAGTGCCCAAGACCAGTAAGTTTTCCCATCAGGAAACCTCTCCCAGCTTGCAGCTTAGAATTCTTTTTAACCTTTGGCAACATCGCCCCTGGTGTTGTTACTCGCAGACTGATAGGGAAGCTATCTGCAGTGAGTTTGCACCTCCCTTTCCTCCAGGAGAGGCTGACCGCTCCTCCGGCAGCTCTGGCAGACGGGGCTGAGCTGAGGAAGGGTCTGGGTTAATAATACTAATACTAGGCTCTCTCTCGGGGCAGGGGGTATTAGTGATGTTGTGGTATTCCTGGTCAGCATGGGTTGAAATTAAAAGTACGTGCTGGTGATGTTTCTACAGAAGTAGAAAATGGTATGTGGGCTAGGGGAAAATTTCACTGAAGTGAAAGAAATGCTGTTACACTTCCTTCCTATAAGCGTAAATGGAGGTGAGGTCCTGTCTACATGTAGCTAGTCTCAGCCCCTCAAATAAGGCTTTTGGTTACCCTTTGGGTTCATAGTGGTTTCTGCACAGCAGGTACCAGAGGCAAGTAGGCTGAAGTTGAACTGGTGCCAGTGTCTGTAAGTCCATTGCACAGGGTGGCTCCTTGTGGCTGGAGGATATTTAAAATCCCCTGCACTACTAAGCTCTGAAGAGGTGGATTTAGATATATCTGTTGAAGTCACCCCTGAAAGTGTACTAAATAGAGATAAAGTACTAATTGGTGCTGAGAAATGATGGCCTGTCGCCATGTGTGGCAGCCGTTCGTTTCATCACCGCGTGCCCATCCAACATTTCCTCACTTAGTATTGACTTGTCCCAGTGGACTAAATATGGATTACTGCTTGGGTCTGTTTGGATGGCCTTTGTGTATGATTTACTTTGGTAGGTGAAACATTGCTGCCTGCTGGAGACATTCATCCAGAGGAACATGATACTGTTATGGGATGCCAACCCAAAGCATGCATTAATTCCTGGGGAACTGCTGCAGCAAACCTCTTCCAGAATGGCTTGGTTTCATAGCTTCTTGAACGCAGTAATCCAGGGGCTACTTTGTGACCAGTGCTGTAAAGAAACCTTTCTGTGTGCTCACACCTGTCTGCCCAAGCCTGCCTGGCTCCATCTGTCATGCTTAGTGGGTTCAAAGGAGATTGACTATTGATTAAAGGTCAGATACAGCTCAGTCTTCCAAGTCATTGCAGTAAGTGAAAGCACATGCTGTCAAGTAGAAAAGAAATAGAGCATGGATGCTAGTCCAGGAAGAAAGGTGAAATGACTGCACTTCTTATTTCCTAATTTTTAAGGCGGGACTCGGTGTGTGGCAGAAATTACAGTATGGAGAGACACCCCATCTTTCCTCCCTCCTGAAAGCCTCTTAGCAAACAGTGACTAAACACTAGCATTTTGTGCACAGCCCCTCCTCCAGCAGAAGCCACCTGTCTCAGCAGTAGAAATAGTCATCCATGAAGTTGATTGATTGATCCTTCAGAATAAATGTCATGGATATGCAGGAATATAGGAATCAGGCTTGTATGATGGGCTGATACTGCTTGATAGGTGTTTTGTTGCAGATCATTACGTTTGAATGCTGGGAGCAATTTGCAGAGGTCTTTCATTTCCAGTGACATCTGTGTTTCACATTCTCTTGTTTGGCTCTCTAAAATCTAGTTAGTTACCTTTGTGATATGACTCATGTCACACGCAACTTTGTTTAGAATTTGATTACTGTGTATTGATGTCTGTATCTGAAGTGCATCCTGCTACAGCAGAAGGTTTATACCTAGAGGAATAGAAATATACTAAGGAAATAGCAAGTACTCTGCAGCGCTTAGGAAGAAAACCAATGCTCAGACAAAATGGGTACTTTTATATATATTTATTTTGTAGAGATTCGTTCAAACATTTCTCTTCCTCCCACTCAACTGGTGTTCAACAAACTGTACACTAGCTAAGGACAGCACCCGTTGCAGATGTTGTTACTATTTTAGTGTTGCTTAGATGTTCTAACACTGCTCTGCAGTTCTTTAAAATGGAAGATGCAAACCTAATGTAAGCATGATATGTAAATGTGTGATATGGCCATTTACTATCAATATGATGTGAAGCTAATGTTACTTTAAACTAAATGCAAAACAAAATGTATTACTCCTTTTTGTTGCAAGTGCATAGATTATATGTTATTATCATATCATGAGTCTCCAGGCTCTGCTTTCAAAAGGAGGCTAATTATTTCATCCTGCTACATGAGGAGTTGCACGTAATTTTGTCTGGACAGCTGAGTTACCTGAACCAAATAAAGCACAGTTGCTCTATTTTGAGAGAAATGCTGTGAACCTTGTTATGAGTTGATGCTAATGCTCTGGCTTTTTTTCTTTCCCAGGATGATCCTCTCACTAACCTAAACACAGCCTTTGATGTGGCTGAGAAATACCTGGATATCCCCAAGATGCTGGATGCCGAAGGTAAAGTGGAATGCAGGGGGTGATAACTTGCTTTGTCTTGACATTTCCCACTTCTTCTAGGTGGATTTGTATTGTACAAGAATTCAGTAACATCTGAGTGCTCCCTCCATCATCACATACTGAGTGTGCAGGAAAAAAGTTACAATGGAATAATTAATCACGTTTTGCTTCCCTCTTCCTCCTGTGCCCCTCAGTTTTCTGAGTCTGATACGGAGATCTTAACCTGGGGTTGACTCACTAGGCAGAGATGAGTAACACCTGGCTATGTCTACAGCTGACCAAAGTGTTGCCTTTCAAGAACCAGGCTTAATACTGAGATAATGTATGGTGTAGGACAGCGTTCCTTTTGCTTCAGATTTTTTTCTGTGCTCTTTCTGACACAGCTGTTGACCTTCCTTTTGGGGATGCGATATCAGTATTATAAACTGCTGCTTCTTGACTACTTGGAAGTCTTGGGCATGAAGATCCCTCAATGACTGGATCTTGAGACCAAGGCAGAAATCCATGTATTTCAGAGATGTTTTTGCTACTGACTATGACTTCCCAGAGGCCACTGGGACAGCAAGGATTACTTCTCCAAGCCTTGTCAGAACCAGCTTGGCTACAGACCAGAGACTGTAACTCTGAAGTATAAACAACAGCCTAAAATAGTTCACTGGTTCAGGGGCTGAAGCCAGCTGGTTTCAGTGGTGGAAGCTGTATTTCAGGCTTGGTTTTGACAGGAGAAGCAATTAAAGGCATTTTTTAAATAAAGGAGAAAGAGGAACTAAGGGGGAAGGTGGAAATAAGACAGTTGAACCCAGTTAACCTGTATTTGGGTTCTAGGAAGTTCATGTTCATATTCTTAGGCAGTGTTTCCCATTCCCAGGGATGAGTCTCAGTTTCCCTGCACTCACTATGTTGAGGTCACAAACAGTCATGAGGTTTCTGGAATAGATGTGAGTGCTTCCTGCCATTCTGTAGGAATAAAGCCACCCCCAAAATAAGTGGATCTAGCTTCAGATCTCAGCATAGCTAACAGTGATGAAGAGGGTCACTTAACGGAGCTTCTATTGCTTTTTCTTGATCCGTCTCCTCCCTTACAGACTGGGACTAATGTGCATTCCTCTACACCATTAATTCTGATCTCTGGAGGTGTTGAGTTTCTCTTGAAACTAATGAAAGGGTCTTTTGAAATTCAAATCATCATTGTGTTGAAACGGAGGACAGGGGCACAGAAAGGAAGGAAGAAAGGATCTTTTCTGAAGAACTGCATGGAAGAATTGCAGAATGGTACATCTACAAAAGCCATATCAACCTGTTGCTAGTTCGGATTGATTCAACCCATCATTCACATTAATGCTCTCAGGATGGGGAAGCGCTCTGGTGTGAGATGTGTTGACATATGGCTGCATTAGCCTGGCCAGGCACTGGAAGCAATTTTATCATGAGGGAGGGGAACCAGAAAGGGTGATCCTGGCTTCTGAGAGTGATACATTTTCTAGACAAAGCTGGGAAGCTCTTCAGAGTTGCTATGACAAGTGTATACCCTAGCAGGCCTCCCGGACAGTTGTGGTTCTCCCCTTCCTTTACTTTCCTCCCATCGGTTGGTTATGCTCTTAACGTGAGGTTTTTTTTGACAGACATTGTTGGAACTGCCCGTCCTGACGAGAAAGCCATCATGACCTATGTTTCTAGCTTCTACCACGCCTTCTCAGGAGCCCAGAAGGTATCACAGGATCCCAAGCTCCCTCCACAGAGCACACCTGGTGCCGTTGCTAATGTCCAAACCTTTTTTTCTTTCTCTCTCTCCTCTCTAGCTACGGGCATCTTTATTATGTTTTCGGTAGAGTTGGCTGTTGGTTCAAAGTGGTGCCCCAGACTCAATACATGGGGCAAGGAAGCCAGGAGTCCCACTTCCCTGTAGTTAGCGTTGCTGTTCCAGTGGCACTTATATATGCCAGTGTCTTGGCGTGCCCATAAAGGCCAAGAATGGGGGGAGCCAAACTGCTGCCCTGATGGCTGGGGACCTGCACTCCCTGTGTCTGGAAAATCTGAGCGACGATGCTTGGTTTCACAGAGATGGAGACCACAGATTGCTCTGCTCAGCTGCTCACGGCAGGCTGACCCCACTGGAAACTATGCTGATACTTATTCACTTTTTTTGTTTTCTTTACAATGATGGGGTAACAGAGCTGTCTTAGTGGTTTTATGTTGGGTTCAACGAATACCCAAAGCTTTATCTTTTACCTTATATCTGCTGCAGGTTCCCACACCCGTCCTTCAAGGTCCAAACCTGCTGCTTTCTTGAGCCATGCCACAAATTCAGTCCCAGTTTATCTGGGTCTTACAAAGCACGTCTAATGAGGGCTTCTATGGTGAGATGTGAACAGAGCACAGTTTATTACAACTGAAATGCCTGGCTTTGTTCATTTGTTTCTTTTTAACCTTTCCTCACCCACCATGCTGAAAATCAGGCAGTCGAGTCCTCGCCGTGTTTGGCTCAGCCATTATCCTGTTGGTAACAGAGTCACTTAAGGAAAACGTTTTGTGGGTGAGACCTTGTAAATGTCTCTGCCCAAAACCCAGCAGCATACTGAAGTGCCATAGGAGCGCTCAGTGCATGGTGAAGCAGAGCAGCGCGTAGGAAGCTCTGATCTCTGCAGCTCCTCAGTGTGCAGCAAGGCCTCGGGCACAGCCCTGAACACCTCCCGACAGCCCGTTGGTACCCTCTGACCACCACTGGGAAGGTGCAGAGCCCAGATCCTCAGCTCAAACCCTCCTTGATGCGGGGGGAGGGCGCAGGGGTGCCGCTTCGAGCCACAAGCCAACGCTGCTAGCCACCTTCTGATCCGACCTCCCAGCTCCGCATGGAAATCTGTTTGGCCTGTCCTGCTCTGCATGATGGGAAGTTTTCTCCCCCTCTCTCACGCCACCCATGACTGTTTTGTTTTATTCTATGTGCTGCTTCTTACTTTATCCTTTCAACCTCTTTTCCTTCTCTGCACAGATATTATAGGCACGCTAAGGCCGGATGAGAAGGCCATAATGACCTATGTTTCATGTTACTACCACGCCTTCTCAGGGGCGCAGAAGGTGAGACTTTACTGCTAACAACCCCCTCCCCACTCCCTGCCCTGCCCACTCGTCCTCTCCACCGAGGAAGGCTCCAGCCCCTCCGCCCGGCGCAGCACCGAGGCTGAGCAGTCTCTGCTGCACCCCATCCAGCTCTAGCCCTGCTGGAGAAGTGATTTAGATGTCCTTCCAAACAGCTGCTCCTTCTCTCCAGTTCTCATGCCCCAGTGGTGGAGAAAGCATTTGATTAAGCTGGCGTAGAATGAGGAATGAGTGTCTGCTCTGACAGAGGCAGCACCCTGTCAGTGACTTAGCGGGCATCATCCTGGCCAGGCGATGCATCTCCAGCAGTGCCATAATCAGCTCGGTCTGGCCCAGGACTTTGCATCCTGTCTCCCTTGAGCTGCCTGCCTTCTGTTCTCACTCAGCTTCTGCGAGGTCAGTCATCGCTTCCTAGGTTGTATCACGTCAGCTGATTACACAGTGGTAGCCTCTTTTGGAGCACTTTTGTGCTCCAGCCATGAAGTTCATCCCTACCCGGCCTTGAGCCTTCCCACACACACCCACTTCTCCATTTCTTGCTTCTCTGTAGTCATTATCCTCCCAAACCACCTGTATGTTTTATTTCTCTTTCCTCTGCTTTGCCCATTTCCGTAGCTTCAGTCCTGCTTCTTCTTTACCCCAGAGTCTCTCTGCCTGGCACTGGGACATTTCTCCTCAGAGGAACCAGTCACTCAGAGGCATGTTCTTTGGGCAAACTTCCGCAAAATGGCAATTTCCCTGCAATCCTTTCAACAGAAGACAAAGTTCCAGCCTTTTCTCCCATACCATAGCCTGTCTGGGCTGCAGCCTTTCTATGAAATCATTGCAGATTTTAGACTATGAGCTTTGGAACAATAAAATCCAAAGCTCAAGACTGGATTCTTCTTGTTACGTACAGGAAGTAAAATCTCCCTGTTTCCATAACTTCTTTCTCTCACCAGGCCTTTTCTGTTTGAGGCCCAGTCCGTGTGTTGCCCAGCTTGAGGGGTAACTTGGCTCCAGAAAGACTCCATCTCTTTTGTGCAAAACAATGCTGATGGTTGCAGCATTGATATAGATACCGTGCTGAGGCTGGCTCTCAGAGGGCAAAAATGGGCAATAGGTTCCAGGGAGCAGCTTTTTGGGATAAGCTTTTTGTTCCCTGCCTTGTTTCATATGAATGAGATGATGCTATCTGCTTTCCAAGGAACTGGAAATATGTTCCACAGCAGTGCAGTAGATTTGCCCACTTGGCATGATTTATGTAGTCAGGACTTGTCCAGTGGGATCCTGCTTTGTGAATAGTTCAAAACCCCTAACACCAGGCTGCGGGCTCCATCCAGCTGATACTTGCCTCTGACGACTGCAGTCTCAGAACTCACGCCAGCCCAGCGATAAGGCCTGTTGTTTGCCAGGTGCCCCTTGGGAATTGCTCCATGCTTAACCCGAAGAAAGGGCAAACCACGAATACGAGGAGGGCAGTGGCCTGCTGCAGAATTGGCTGTGTCCTTCTCCAGTCCCCTCCTCTTAGCTCTGTGCCCGTTCCACCCTTTGGAAACCTGCTCAGCAGGTCCCATGCTCTCATCAGCAATTGAGGTGGATGCTAGGTCTGCTGGGATAACTGAAAGCAATCTTCTGCTGCCTCAGGACCTGAACCAAGCAGCTGGGGCAGCAACTAGCGACGGAGCTTCTTTGTTAATAAAGCTTCAAACCGATGTGGTCTAAGTGGCTTGTAGGGAAGATAAAAGATTTAATCATTAATTAAATTTTTAGTAGGCCTGATGGGCCAGTGCCTCAGCGGAGAGCTGGCAGGAGGGGCCCCATTCCTTTTTAGAGCTGCCCCCACCATGCATTAGGCAGCTGCTGAGTGACACAGATTGAAATCCCAGGGCAAGTGCAGAGTGATTGCTGAGCGC
Organism: Aythya fuligula; assembly: GCF_009819795.1. NCBI lineage: Eukaryota > Metazoa > Chordata > Aves > Anseriformes > Anatidae > Aythya > Aythya fuligula. The sequence goes on from NC_045563.1 coordinate 37,065,962, forward strand.
AAGCCCCAGCCCAAAGTGTCTTGTAACATGTTGCTGCCTTGTGCGTGGTTAGGTGACTTACTGTGGTATCACTCCATTTTTCATTCAGATTTTTCATTACTGCCACCAGTCCTGAAGGGGAAGTCCCATGAGCCGCTTTCTGCTTCTTTCACTCTCTTATACTGAGCCTTTGAAGGTACAGGGTCCCCAGCCTGACGTGTGTGTAGATGGCTGCTTTTTCTTTATGCCATTTTGTTATAAGTATATATATGTAGGTATACTTGCTTTGGTTGGTTTGCTTGTTTTCTAACTGCTTCTGACTTTCACACTAAATGCATGATTGTTTACTACTGGTTGGCTTAATATTTTGTAAACCTTATTTCTGGGGTGAAAATTTCTAACTAACATTTTGCTATTTTATTAAAAGATTGTGTTTGGCATACGGTATTCAGGGGTGGTCCTCTGAGACCAGAGGGCAGCAACAGGCAGGCACCCCCCCCTACATAGCACGCTGGGGGGATGCCTTCCTTTGTCATCGCCCTCACCGAAGAGACCTGGATCCAAGAGCTAGAGACACAACTCCACTTCCATCCTAAGAAGTCCAAGTCAGGGTTGAGAATTAGAGAGAAGACAGTAGGCAGAGAAATTACTGCTACTTCTGCTATTCTTTGGCCATTCAGGTTTCCATTGTGAGCCCACCAAACAGGACATAGATACCTAACAGCACTGCAGTATCAAGCTGAATGCCCTAGTCTCACCCTCCCTCCATGATCTCTGATGAGAGTACGTAGTATAATGTGTTAGCACCATGCTGTACCAAAGCTGATCAGCTCACACAAGTCCTCAGAGAATCCAGCTGTGTAGATTTCAGACCCCAGGACGGTGCATTTGGCTTATCAGGGCTGCTCCATGCCTTGTGGGCATCTTGGTTTCTTTAGAACCAGCCTGAGCATCCCAAATGCATCATTGCCTTAAGCCCTATGGGGAAGAAACACGCTTGCATAGAGCACCCTTACACAGAGCAGTCTGGAGCAGGCAAGAACCACGGAGCAGCAAGTACTGGTACAGAGGAGGAAGAAGATTGGCCTCTGCCTGTCAGCCGTTAAGATAACACAAATAATGCCGTAATTGCTGACATTCAGAGGGCTTTTGTGTTTGGACAGATGTTCAACACATATATACACACGCAGACCTGGGCAGCTGGAGGAAATCTATCGTCAGATAGATGTAAATATGCCTGTGCAAAATGGGGTCCTTCCTGCACAGCTGGCTGCTGCTGCAGTGAGCTCCAGGGGTAAAAAAGGAAAGAAGGAGAGTTAAGAGTGTGCAGGGAGCTCCTCTCCTGGAAAGACTGATACAAACATTTGGCATCACCAGTTCCCTGAACCACTCGGCACATCGTGGTAGGGCTCTGGCACTGGCTTTTTAACAGACCATTTGGTCTCGTGCCTATAAAGTTTTCTCTGAATATCAAAAAGCACTCCACTAAAGTAAAAACTTCTGTTAAAAACAGATCAAAGTACAAGTTTCTTAAATACAATCATCATTTACATTTTTTACTTTTTTTTTTAAGTGAAATGACTTTCCTCTATGTTTCTCTCTGATGTGTTTCTAATTAGTTAATATCTGTGCATCTGCTAGCTGGCCCACTGTAATTAAGGGACAGATCACTGAATATACATTTTTAGAGGTTCTTACAAATGACTAAGATCATCATATCCCCTGAGACCTTCGCAATCCATATGTCACTGTACAGCCTGTGACTTTATTGCTGTTCTTGCTGCCTCGCGTCAGCTGCAAAATTTAGAGGATTTTTCTCAAATGGCCTTGAATAAACAGATAATGAAAGGCCTTTTAAAAATAGAAAGAGGTTGAAACTTGCCAACTATAAGCTTGGCAAAACTTCTTTTGTCATCAGTCCCACACAGAGTCTTAAGGCAGGGCACAGTGCTGATGACGGGTCTGTTGTAGTGCTGGCGTGTGCCCTCCTCTTCATCTCCACTTGGCCTCTGCGAGTGAGGGAGTGAGTGAGGAGAACTCCTCCACAGGGGTCCTGCAGGGAGCTCCAGCACCTACCCCAGGCACCAGGGCGATAACTGTGCTGTGGTAAGAGGATACTGAGCAATCTCTAGGCACCTGTCACAGTGCTATGTCCTCAAAGGCTTTATGGCCTTGCACCTACCACCATAATAATAAAAGGAGCTGTGCAGATCCACAGATACGTGCTGTACAAGGATCAGCCTGCTGTATGTTCCCCGTGCCAAACACTTTCATGGCACTTCAGGGCAGACTGTTTGCTCTTGAGCTCATAGCTGGGATTTTTCTGAGCATTGTTCTGTTCCAACTTCATGTTTTAACGTGTCCAGCTCCCCACAGAGAGCCAGGTTTTGGTCCCATAATAGGAAAAAAAAATAAGGAAAAAAAATAAGTAGTAAGAACAGGCTCTTTTTTGTGAGATTTGCTTTGTAAGACTAAGCAGAATGATTATCCAGAAAGGGGGAAAAAATCCTCTTCTCACCTGGATCATGCAAACCTGAATACATGGTAGGTGTCGTGCAGCAAAATGCTGGGAGAGGTGGCCCTGTAATGGATGCCAGAAATACAGGGAGTGCTGGAAAACATCTCTGCTGGGCTGAAATTAAGCTCAAGGGTGTCTAATTTTATCTTCAAAGCAAAACTAGAAAATTTCCCAAGTCCAATATACATGTATGCATTCACCTGAGCTAGTGAAAGGTGTCCGTGCCCATGGCAGTGGGGTTGGACAAGATAAGCTTTAAAGGTGCCTTCCAACCCAAGCCATTCTGTGATTCTATGCAGATAACTGTGTTTAGGTAGTGTGTTCCTTAGGTAGAAGCATGTAGAGAGACTTGTCTGTGTGACACCTCTCAGTTCCTGGTGTTGGAGCTCTGAATGTTGGTGAGGAGAGAGGAGTTGGTGACAGAAGCTCCCTGTCTTTGTGAAGTGCCGTCTGGGGTCCTTCTGTAGGCAGCAAACAACAGGACCCTTTTGTAGGAGCAGCTTCAGAAAAGGCAGAGAAATGTGTTCCTCTCACAACACACAGGGCTGGGGTCAGCTAAACTCAGAATCCCTGAAAGAACATACATAGTCACCTGAGAAGGGGAAAAAAAAATAAAAAAAACTGTTACAGAAGGTCAGATGGAAAGCAAAGAGGTCAGGACAGATGTTTTTGAAGCCCAGTCAGGCTGCAAGAACCAAGGTTAGGAGACTTGACCCACAGGTATGTAGCAGGAAGCTAAGCTGCAAGCTTTGGCTTATATTTTTTTCACACTTTTCCCCCTCTCCTGTTTTTCTTCTCTTTGGCAGGCGGAGACAGCAGCAAATCGTATCTGCAAGGTGCTGGCAGTCAACCAAGAGAATGAACAGCTCATGGAAGACTACGAAAAACTGGCCAGTGATGTAGGTGTCCATGGTGCTGTTGGTTTCTGGGTGGTGTTGTGTAGAAAGGAATTGCATTTATCCCTGATAGTTAATCCTAGGGAGTGCTATTGGCCCGTGTTTTCCTAGAGATTTATTTTCTTTTCCCTTCTAGCTTGAGGAAGATGAAAGGTTGAATTATATCTTAAAGAAGAGAAAAATGTGGCTTAAAATAGAAATTTCCATTGAAGCAGTTTTGAGTTTCTCAGTTTACTAGGAGCAGCCACAAAAATACTAAAAAATTAAAACAAAAAATCAAACTGTTTTGACTTGCTCAGGACTGTACAACATCATAATGTCTTTCATACATGTTGCGTGCCAATATACTGCGGAAATCAGGAACTGGATCAGGGAGAATGGAAGTTAGAGATAGCTGAGGAAAGAAATATGCCTTTGCTGATAGTTGGGAGGAATCTGTGTACAACACAAGCTGGAGGCTGCGTTGGTTAACTGAGGAGCCTGACAGACTGACAGATGTGAGACTCCAGAAGTGACCAAATGTGGACTGGAGTATGTTTATGGAAGATAAGTAGGGAAGGGAAGATGGGGAGAACAAAAGGTCAAACATTGCCAATGAGCCTGGCTTCAGCCTGTTTAAAAAGTGTTTGACACTACTTCACTCACGCTACAGACTGCCCATTGCATTAGCACCTTGCCAGCTCCCTCACATTGGGTTGTGAAGGAGGGCAATTCAAAGAGCAATGCTGACTTCTAAGAAGCTAGAGAGAGAGAAGCATGGCTCTTCTGGAACTGGAGGCAACGGCTTGTTTTCTCCTGTCAACTCCTCTGGAGCTAATATGGTTTACAGTATCTATTAGTTATAGCCCAGCAAAATTCTAGGGTTCATTTAGTGCAGTCAGAGGATGTAGTTTGGTCCTGATTGTGTAAAAGCTATAACTTTAGCGTGTGGTACTAGCAGTGCTGCAACAAGTAGTACTACTCAGTGTGGTAGGGAATGGGCTGCTCATAAGAAAAACGATCGTACTCCCAAAAAGCTAGCAAGGTTTTCCTTACTAGCCCTGCTGTTGGCAGAGCCTTTCTGAAAGCAAACATAAAAGTAAGTAGTCCCTAATGATATCAGACCAACAGCTGTAGTTTTAACACAATTTCAGTTGAAGGTTTCTTGATCTTTCCAGCTGCTGGAGTGGATTCGTCGCACCATCCCCTGGCTGGAGAACCGGGCACCAGAGAACACCATGCAAGCCATGCAGCAGAAACTGGAGGACTTCCGGGACTACCGCCGCTTGCACAAGCCCCCCAAAGTCCAAGAGAAGTGCCAACTTGAGATCAATTTCAACACCTTGCAGACCAAGCTACGGCTCAGCAACAGGCCAGCCTTCATGCCTTCAGAAGGGAAAATGGTCTCGGTGAGTGGGGGCGATTGAGCATACATATTCTCCAGCTCTGCCCCAAAAAACGGAACTGGGCCGAGCAATGCCAAGCTCCAGAGTGAGCTGTTCTGTGGCAGAAACCCTACAGAATGTAGTTCAGTGAGTCCATAATAAGAGAGGAACAAGGAATCACTGCTCTTCTGTACCTAAACCAGACTCTGAGGCTCTTCACAAGTTGCATGCCTTTATGGGAAGATGTTTGGGTGCCTCTTATTCTTTCTAATTCAGAAATAGTTGGATTTTGTTATATTTTCATGTGAGGGAGTGTATAGAGAGGGTTTTGTGTGTAGACTGATATATCTTGACACTGCTAGGCTTGCTTATCTTAAGTCTAGCACTTTGTCTTCCTGACCTGTCTGCACAACCTTCTGAGATAGAAAGCACACACACCCAATCTCTCCAACCAATTTGAGCCACATAGCCCTCTGGGATTAATGCTGAAGTACATCTTCTCCCCCGTCTTCTAACCTCCCTTTTCTTCCTGTGCTCCTGTCTCTAGGATATAAACAATGCCTGGGGTGGCCTAGAGCAGGCTGAGAAGGGCTATGAGGAGTGGTTGTTGAATGAGATCCGGAGGCTAGAGAGGCTGGATCACCTGGCAGAGAAGTTCCGGCAGAAGGCATCTATTCACGAGTCCTGGACAGATGGTAAATGCCAACCTGTATGCTTCCTATTGCTGTCAGTTATTTAGAGGGAAAAATATGGGTCTTCCATGGGTTCTCTAGGAGATTTTCTTCTCCAGAGTGCTAGGTTCATTTCTTACTTTATTAGAAAAAAAAAAAAATCACAAAAAGCACCTCTGTTCTGCACTGGCATTCCTTAACCATGCCAGAGGGAGATTTTTTGGATTGAACAGAGCTACAGAACAGAGAAAAGGTTACTGTAAAGTAAATACCACAGTTGGCATTTACAGGAACAGCATAGTGAGATGAGTCCAGTATAAACTGTGACTGCGACGGCTTGAACTGCACTACCTGCCCATATCTGTTGCTAATGGCAAACTCGCTCGTTTGAAAGTGAGAACTGTGCATCTTTAGGCAAGCAAGCGTCATGGCAAGCCTCAGGCAGGGTGTCTGGAGTGGGGCAGGTGCCCCAGCAAAGGCCCCAGGGTTGTCTGGGTGCCCGGGAGCTGGCTTCAGGGGCATGGGGTCCTGTCCTTCATTCTCTTGTCCTTTGGCTCCCTCCTCAGGTAAGGAAGCAATGCTGCAGCAGAAGGATTACGAAACTGCAACCCTCTCGGAGATAAAGGCCCTGCTGAAGAAACACGAGGCCTTTGAGAGCGACCTGGCTGCACACCAGGACCGCGTGGAACAGATTGCTGCTATTGCACAAGAGCTCAAGTACGGCACCCCGACGCACATCCGATGCTTGGGGCCAGGGAGACTTGATCAGCATTGCCCTCTGCCCTCTGGAGAGCCATGAATCCATCCCCATACAAAAATGCTGGGAAGCCCTAGTGTTTCCAAACAGTATCTAGGATACTGTTCTCCAGTATCTAGACATACCAGAAAAGCAGGCCAGAAAATGGTTGAGTCGTGGGTGCCGATGAGGGGGAGGCAGAATTACATTCTCAAGCCAAGTTTCCATCCTCTTCCAGCTTGTTATACTGCCATGAACCCTTTCCTAAAGAGCCTGACCTGCCTCTGGCCCCTGTTAGGATGCAGCGTTGTAACGCTGTCCTACTTTTCCAGGAACAGAGGGAAAGAGCAGAGGATAGCAGGCACTCCAGAGACTCATGGTTTGCTCTGTTTTATCAAAAAAAAAAAAAAGTCCTTACTGCTGAGGAAAAAAGTCTGCTGATTGTTTCAGCCCATAGTGGCCTCTATGGCCACTGCAGGCACTTTGCCCCAGGAATAATGCACAGCATGCACTCCAGCTGGGACTTGCACCAGGGACCCTTTACAGCAGCTCGTTTTCCTCTGGGCCTCCCCTTGGCTTAGCAACCTTCACCTCCACTCCTTTTCCTGGACTGAGGAGTGACACAGGTTACTAGGTGAAACGGGGTCCCATCAGAGTGTGAGGCTGATTGCTAGGGAGAGCTGGTCTCTGTAGCACAGAGAGAGATTTTGAAGCTCTGCATGTTCCTTGGCAAAAACAGTTTGAACAATTTGGCTTTGACTTTGTGTCTCATTATTAAAAATACTTATATATCACACTAGCCTATTTCAAGTTAGACAGCATCTGGGCTAGATCATCTCACTTGGGCTGAATGACCATTTTTCTCTAAAAAATCGGGATTATTGGATCAAGATCGTTATCTCCTTTACCAACAAAGATTTACAGAAGTGCTCACTTGACCACTGGAGGATTGACCTTGGAACAGGAGGAGGGTTCAAGGCAATCCTCCATGTCAGTAAGATTAAAACTGAGGCTGGCTAGTCAGCAAGCATTAGCTGATCTGCCACTTCCAAAGCAAATGCTACAGGCCAGGCAAACCGGCTGCGGCTCTAATAGTGACAGGGAAAACTGGGCCCTAAGCTGGGAGACGGCTGATTTCTTCCAAAGTGTGAGAACAGAAGGCTGTGCCATCCTTCCGAAAGCCATCTCCTGTGTCAGCAAAGGTGCTGTGCCCAGAAAAAGAGATGGCCGAGTTCTTTCCTCATCCAGAGATCCCCTGCCAGGGAGACTGAGAGGCAGCCCCTGTGGCTGCCCACACCAGGCAAGTGGAGGGGCACAGGCACACTTCACTCCCCAGCACTAGTGGTCCAGCCTGGCTGCATTACAAGCAAGGCTTTCAGTAGCAGTTCTTTCAGCTGCAGTGCTGGCTGTGCAGCAAAGTAGATCAAGGAACTGATCTGGATTAAAAACCCAGCAAATAAAAAGTTATTTTTAGCCGAAGGCAGTTTCATGACTAGTTTTCCACAAGACTCCACCGACAGTCAAGCCCACACACCTCAGGAGGGGCAATACAATGATGGGAAGAAATGAAGTAGGAGGAAACTGTTTAAACCTGCATTACTGCATAAGAGAAATGCTCATCATATTGCCCAGGGTCATTCAGTAGCTCAGCAAGTTATTCCACCTTCTTTTATGGGTGACACTTCCCAGTTTGGCTGGTCTCCCTCTGCCTGCAAGCTTCTCCCTCTTTGATCATGTGCAGAGCCAAGAGCACACACTCATGCAAGACTACAGCCCTCAGCCTAACCCATGCTCTCCTTTCCCCAGCCATACTCTTTCCAGGAGTGCCAAGCTACAAACGCCCCAGCAAAGCACTGTTATGAGGCATACCAGAGAGAAACCTACACTGTAATTCTGGGATTGTCCTAAATCAATGAATGGGTTGTACGTTTCCACTGTTGCTGAAGGTTGCCACCTCTCCTATGCAACTGTTAGAACATCTTAAGTAGTTTTCTGTGCAATCATAATAAAATCTTTGCTGCCCAATCTCCTGATGTACAAGATGCAGGTAGTTAGCCTACTCGATTTTCTCGTGCAAAATACAGGGGCATACTGCTGCTTCTAATCTGCTTAATCCCAGCCTGAGTAAAAGTCTTCACTCCCCTCCCCTGGTGCCAAGTTATCCCCATCAGGCAGCCAGCACCAATGCCTGTTGGAGCCTTGGGTGGGGGTTGTTTTTCTTCCTGTTGCATGATGTTTGATGTGCCAGTGTCTCCAAAACTAGATACTGCTGTCTTCCTGGCATGTTTTACTTGCAGAGACCATGAGCCCTTTGTTTGCATCTCTCCTTAAGGCTGATAAAATTTTCTCTTTCTTCTCCAAAAGGTCTTAATTTGCTATTTTGTCCTTTTTTCCCCACCCCTCACAGTGAGCTGGACTATTACGATTCTCCAAGTGTCAATGCCAGGTGCCAGAAGATTTGCGATCAGTGGGATAATCTGGGTGCCCTAACCCAGAAACGTAGAGAAGCTTTGGAGGTGAGACATGTTGCCAGTTGGGATTACAGGGGTAGGTCATTTGTGGAGAGCAAGCTGCAGTGCGTGTGAACAGCCAGTTTCTCCTGGAACATCCCAGACTGTAAACCAGGGCTGCATTTCCGAATACTTAGGCAGCTTCTCTACTTCCAGCCCAGTTACGATACCATTTGTTTGCTCAGGCTATTGATTTGTTTATACTTTCTTGTGTTCTGTAATGCTATTCTGCTTGAAAAGACTGTCCTTGTTTGTTTAATTTCAATTGACCTCATATTTTTCCCTCATGGAGAGGAATAAATCTATCTTGTGTGTAATCTTAATAGCAGAGACACTTTTACTGTAGCACTCTCCAAGGAGGTCTGAAAGCTCAGAGAATCCATGTATCTGTGTGATTATTCTTCTCTAACCATCTTTCCTCATTTTCTTTCTTTTTTTTTTTCTTTTTTTTTGTGCACGCTCAGAGGACAGAGAAGCTACTGGAAACAATTGACCAGTTGTACCTGGAATATGCCAAACGAGCTGCCCCTTTCAATAACTGGATGGAAGGGGCCATGGAGGACCTGCAGGACACGTTCATCGTTCACACCATTGAGGAGATCCAGGTACAGAGCAGTCACTTCCACCAGCCAGGGAAATCAGGGGTCTCCTGGATTCCTAACAGTGCTGAATTTGTAGGTCATGTTTTGGTGGTGCTGCTCTAGTGAGTCAGCCTTAGCAAGAGAAACAAAAGGGCCTATGCTTTCCCTTGATTTCTTCAAAAAAAAAGTAATGTATCTGAATAGATAAGAGACATGTTCACACTATTCTAGCTGAGCACAAGGAACTGAAAGTGTATTTTTCATTGTGACTCCAGTATTAGTAATAAGAGCCTGAAAGCTGAGAGGATCTTTTTAGGGTCTTGTGTTTGTTGGTTGGTTTTATTCCAAATGAAGAAAGCTTAGTGCTGCTCTCAGATTCTGTGGGTCGGTTGTCCCATGTTCAGGCCATTTGTTCCTATGTGATGCGGCATGAGGGCAGTTGTTGAGCTGCCAGCTGGGTTTCAGTGCTAAGCAATGGAAAAATCAGGATTCTGTACTTTGTTAGTGGATTGCCATTTGAAGCCAAAGACTTTCTGCCTCCTGAAGACAGCAGAGACAGTATCTCAGTTTTCCCCCTTCTGAAAGGCTGTAATGAGAGGAACTTGAGGTATCTAAAGGTAATTTTCAGACCTTTGGGAGCAGGAATTACCCTTCTCTGGATTCCGGAGGGGACTATTTCTTCTGCTTGATGGGCTCATGAAAAGAATCCAGGTATTCATTTGGATTCAGCTGGCTGAGATAAAGAGCCAGCATATTCTTTCTCTTAGCAGCTGCCACACTGCTGCCACTCCTGACATTGTTCTCTCTCAGGACCTGTTCAGTTTGTCAAAACTGATGAGTTTGTTGCAGGAATGGTTGACAGCAACGTGGCCATCACTGAGGCAGTGAATTGGAGACCAACAGGGAACACAAGGCAGCCGGGGCATCAGAGAGGCAGTGAAATAGCCCTAACCAGGCTTGAGCTCTGTTACAGAACTACAACTTGCTACTTCCACCCTTCCCTTCTGAACAAAGGGGTTCATTAAGTCTTTCATAATGCAGAACAAATCTGAACAGCATTTAAACATTTCCATCATCTCTTTGTGACTGCAGACTGTTTCCCAGCTCCCCCAGACTTGCATTACATTTCTATGGCCACTGCAGCAGCTGCAAAGTAATGAGTCACCGTGTAAGAAAGCAGTTCTACAAAACTAGTTACAGTGTGTGTGTGGTAAGAAAGTGGTCAGTCACGAGGTTTACTTTCATTCCCTCCTCTGTCCACGCTGTTCCTTCCATTATCCCTGCACATGCCTCTCTGTCCCCCATTTGTATTGCTGCTTCTTCCCCTGTGTTTGCTTCCCTAGTCTTGATCTTCCAGGCTTCTGGGATGAAGTATCTTACAGGCCTGTAGAAGCAGTGGGAAATGAGCCAGGACCAACTGGCTTGTCAGCTGTCCACAAGCTACCAGAAAGTGTGCCCCTACCATTGGTCCTCGGATTACAGTCTGGGCACCACAGCAAGATGGGCAACAGAGAGGGCCTGTTGTGTTCAGGGAGAGGGAGCTGTTTTCAGCAACAGGAGCTTGTGCTGCTTGTGCAGGTTTGCTGTGGGCTGGAAGACCTTCACCTGTTTCTAACTTCACTAATCAGACTGGATCTGACTCTTTATTATTCATCTGAAATCATCTTTGATGTAGAACTATTACATACCTAGTGGGAGAACAAAAATGTGGTGCATTTAGACAAGTACTCCAGCATTCTTCCCAAAGGGGGCTGAGAGCCATTCACAGAGCAATAACGGAGAAATAGATCCATTATATTATGAGGCAGAATTATTCCATCATGTTTTGGGATGTGATCTCTGTCCCTGGTCAACATGGGTTGGAAACAATGAGGAAAAATGAGAATTCATTTCATTTAACTACTTAAAGCAGCCTGTTTAGTGATGCTGGGAGGTGCTGAAAGTGTGCTAGAGTAGACTATTTTATATCCTGGGAATATATAAGCTTTTGCAGTCACTTCTGTAGGGATATATTTGCTGAAGAGGCTACTCAGTGACTAATGCTCTTCTTTGCTGCTGCCCTCCTTCTACAGGGATTGACCACAGCCCACGAACAGTTCAAAGCCACTTTGCCAGATGCCGACAAAGAGCGACAGGCCATCCTGGGAATCCACAATGAAGTCTCAAAGATCGTCCAGACATACCACGTCAACATGGCAGGAACGAATCCGTACACTACAATCACCCCACAGGAGATCAATGGCAAATGGGAACATGTGAGTTCTTTACAACCTTGTAGTCAGTGTGGGGGAGGCTGCTTCTTAGTCACTGGGGCCCCAGGAAGGGGATTATTTAATCTGAGTTATCCTTGATGCTTACTTCTGAGCTCCTGCACATTTGCCATTTGCTTTCGGCTCAAATGTCATGTGCTGGGAAATTGGAAGACACCTTTAAAATATATTCCTAAGGGTGTCATCCCTTTTCATTCCTTTTTTGTTTTGTTTTGTTTTTAACAAGAGATGCTAAATTAAAAAATCTGAGATTTTAAGTCCTCATTTGACCTGAAAAGCAAGTAAGTATGTCATGGGAGTCAATATCCTTCTCCACCATTCAACCGTTCAAATGTTCAGTCTCCACAGACCAGGAGCCTTCCAATGCTGTAATCCTAAAAGAGCAGATAATCTTAATACCAGTTTATGCTGGTGGTTCTTACCACAAACTCAGTGATATCTGTAGCTACTACAATTCAGCCTGCATCAGGCACCAAACCCCCAGATAGTGGATGAAAGCTTCTTTTCATGGCCTGAGATGAATTTGCAGTCCTGCAGTGAATAGGATTCACATTCCTTGAGCCTCCCTGCCCAGGCCTAAAAATTATGACTGCTTTTTTTCAGTACAAACATCTTAGCGCATTACAGGCCCTTTTGCAACGGCACTCACAGTGGATCTCTGTACTTTTGCTGTCTCCAAATCCTAACCCTAGAGAGAGCCCAGGTCCAACAAGCACCCCACCTGGGGCTCCCCCCCAAAAAAGCCCTGGATTAAATGCTTCTGGCAGCCCTCACCCTCTTTTGGAAGCCCCTTCACAACCCCACTCACACTGGGGCTCTGTCATTTCTCTCTCCAAACCTTACCCCTTCCTTGCATCAATTCCTATAGTTATTATTCACTTAGTTTTGCATGTATTAAATGCACGTTTTTTCACTCTTTGCTCTAGGTGAGGCAGCTGGTTCCTAGAAGGGATCAAGCACTGATGGAGGAACACGCTCGCCAGCAGCAAAATGAACGACTTCGTAAGCAGTTTGGTGCACAGGCCAATGTCATTGGACCCTGGATCCAGACCAAGATGGAGGTATTGCTTTTCTCATTTTCAGTCTGTTTTCCTTTGTGATTTTCACTGATACTTGGTTCTTTTTTTTTTTTTTTTTTTTTTTGACTACTGTTTTGGTAATTTTTCCTTCAGATTGCAACAAGATAAACTTTCATAGAAAATATGGAGAATACAAAGATTGATACCAATTACTGAAGTGCTTTTACTTTTCTTCCCCTAACTCTTCAGTAAAGTGATAAAAATACATTACTTAAAATGGGGAACGGTGGTATTTGAATAGAGTCAAATATATATGCAGCAAGAGAAAGACTCTACATCAAAAGCATATTTTCCATAACTGCTTTCACAGCAATTGCACACATCTTGGTACACATGAGAAAATATATACAACTAGCATGTCAAACATCAGCAGAAAAGAAACATTTTTAATGGAAATCTTCTCTCTTTAGGTAAGATTTGAATTAAAATTGGAGTTGATGAGATGAAAGAATGTGAAGCTGTTACTGATGGTAGGAGATGTAAAGAATAGAGCAGTTACAGACATTGCTTTATGAAGGGACTGACAGTGGTGGACAGCACATCAAGAGAAGATCTTTCTTGCTACATTACTAGCTTATGGAATGCAGTTTCATTTTTTTGCATCTTTATATTAGACACATTTCATGTGACACACCCCACTTGGAAAATGTTCAAGGCTCTGCTGAAATTTTTGCTGACAGTGTCTCAGCTCATCTCAAGTAACTGCTCTCTGAGATGTTTTTCTCTGAATCATCATCCTATGCAAGTGTGAAATAGCTGCATTAAATGTCAGCCATGTTAAGGCTTTTCCTTCTAATGGGGTGTAACTCCTTTCCCTTTGTTAATTTAATGCAGGAGATTGGCCGCATTTCAATAGAGATGCACGGGACCCTGGAGGACCAGCTCAACCACTTGCGGCAGTATGAGAAGAGCATCGTGAATTACAAACCAAAGATTGACCAGTTGGAAGGAGACCACCAACAGATCCAGGAGGCGCTTATCTTTGACAACAAGCACACCAACTACACCATGGAGGTAAATGTTTTGCAAAGCCTTTTCCCTGCTGGAGTGTAGTGCCAGCAGATCAGACAGCCTGATCTGTTGTGGCCAGTTAGCACCAGCCACGTCCTGCTCAGGCAATGTGTTGTGGTTCTCAGCAAAGAGGAGAGCTTGACAGTATGGCCAAGCATGCAACGTGTTAATAAATTTCTTTTCAGCCTTGCTGTACTTCATACCAATGTGGTCCACTGTTCTTCCAAATACAGACAATAGAAATAACCTAAATGAGATTTCAACAGTATTGCTTGAAAAATTGGCTGGCCTTGTTTCTTCTGCCACCTGACTGTGGCAGCCTATTAGCTGGGATTAGAAAGACCAGACAGGCGTTGGTGAGTTTGAGTTGCTACAGCCTTGAAGAAGAAAGAAGTCCAACAAAACCTTTTTAAAATCAGAGTCTGGCTTTCTGTTGACAACGTGAGATTTCTTGGAAGCAATCTGAATTCAGCATGAGTCCAGCAGAACACAGACAGGCTTTGAAACTTGCTTTTTGGTTTCTGGCCAGCTCTTCATTGAACAACAGCAGATGCAGTGGAGCACCAATGTATTTCAAGGACTGTGGTTTATTTATTTTCTTGGTTCATGTAAGGAGAGTTTTCTGCCCAACTAAGTCTTAGAAGCATTGGGTTTGATTCTCATTTGTGTTAAAGGCCCCCACTGTGTTGCTCTACTAGGAAAAGAAGTTTGCAATAGGACCAAGACTTTATTACAAGCAGGAATTGGCCTCTTCAATGTTTTTTACAGTCAAAATTCAGATTTTAAATATCCGTCTGGCTTACAATGTGGATGAGAAGGAAATGTTTCTGAGCAAGTGGACTTCTACCTTGGCCACCAGGATCATTTAATTTGAAACAAGTAGCATATTTGATCCAATGGCCTCAGAGGCAGAAGGACTTTTTAATTTATATAATTTATAAATTGTCTTGTCCTCCTTTTTCCAGCATATCCGAGTGGGCTGGGAGCAGCTATTAACAACAATTGCTAGAACCATCAATGAAGTGGAAAACCAGATTCTGACCCGTGATGCCAAAGGAATCAGCCAGGAACAGATGAACGAGTTCCGGGCTTCTTTCAACCATTTCGACAGGGTAAGTCAGTGCTGACTGCAGCTTGGTAAGTTACAAGCTCCCATGTAGACTGTGCAGTGCAATAACAAACAGTCACTGTAATAAAACTAGATTAATAGAAGAGGCTTAATTCTTAAAAATGCCACTCCTGTGGAGCAGGGAGATTGCCAAGAGATCATTAGCCTGGGAGGAGAAGTATATCTGAAACAGAAAGTTTCTTGATAAAGCTAAAGTGTGAAAAAGTTTGAAGGCTTATTTAGAAAATTACATTTTTACCCCAGCTTCACTATCTTAGTTTATAATCCATAGTTTATAAATCCTTTGGAGCAGCCGTCCTGTGCTCTGATACACCATCACATACACCAGTACTGAAGGAACCAGCATTGTTCTTGTATGGAGCAAACAGGAGGATCTATGCGCAGAATGACATTACATAATGTAGATAAACCCTGATGCAAAGCTTGCCTTGCCTTACTGTGGAGATACCTGTCAAGGCACTAACAGGTACAATAAGAATTCCTCAAAGGAAATCCTCCTCCCCTCAATTTGCCACTCTCCCTGCAGCTCTTCCTTCTCCATTGAGAAGCCATCAGCTGGCATCCCTCTACCAAACAAATCAGAAAGCTGTCAACGCAGGGAGGCAGAGACAGCAGCCCCAGCCTGACACCATCTCATGACTGGTTCTGTAGGCTCAGTTATCAGCCCCCTCACTGTTGTCTGGAAATCCGTGCGCCTGCAGAGATACTAAGTAAGATGCAAATGTAGGTGCTCTCCACCATTTGCTGCACCGGTCAGACTGTTTGAAAGGTCTCCAGAGAACAGGGCCCTCTCAGAGGCTGGCAATGTTTTCAGATTGCTGAGCACTAGCCATTTCAGCCCCTCTCTAGCTGCCAAAGGAAAACCAAAAACATAGCTTCTTTCCTTGGCAGAAGAACCCAGAAAGCACTGTAAGTTTTATATTTTGACTTTCATGTCATTTGCCCCTTCCTGCACAACAGTCTGAATGATAATGCAGAGAAAAAATGTCTTTCCCAATCTTCAGCTGTCTGTTTGAATTATGAAGGCTTAAGTCTGGCTTTAAAAAGCTGATTGTTTGAGGAAAGTCACATGGAATTTGCCCCACAATCCTGTCTGTAGCTTTCTTTCTCTGGCCAGAGATGGTGGCTGCAGGCAGGGGTTCTTCAATGCCTGGGGCTGCCTGAGCAAAAATTTTGCGGGGCAAATGGGGATTCTCAGTTCCTGTCATAGTTTGTGATCATGGGTACATCCAAACACTGATGTTTGGGGAATGGGGAATGAGGAAAGGGAAGAGCAGCTGCCAAGCCACGTTGTGCCATGCTGTACAGCAGTGCTGTTTTCAGAGCTGAGCACTTCAAACAGCCTTGCCAGTCAAAGCTCCACCTTATGTGCAGGTCTCATAAATACAGCAATAACACTGCTCCCTTGAGCTTCAGCTGTTTTTCTTTGTCTGTTCGTGGGATGCCCTGACAGCTCAGCTTCCTCGGGTGTGTTGCCAAACATACCTGCCCTCACCTACTCCTTTGGTGGGACTTTTGACTAGAAGAATAAGGCAATGCTTCCCACTGCCTCTGCCTGCTTACCTGCACTCCAGGTTACTAGCGAAACACAGGGCTTCTGGCACTATGGATAACAAGCAGTGATGCGAGCAATTCACTTGGGAGATTGAGATCTTGAGGCTTCTGAGCATTGACTGTTTTTGTCACTGAAATGCTCTCAAGATGTGACGAGCTTTCTCAGAAGGAACTGTTCCAAGAGCATTTTTAGCACATCCTGAAATGTCATTGTGATATCTAATGTTGTGCACTTTTTATTTTTCTTCCCTATCTTTCTATCTGCATGTCATTCTTCCTCTCCCTCCTCTCACCCACTGCATGGGGCACCTATTTGTTGTCTTTCCGCCTCCCTTTGATCTCCTCTGTGTCTCCCTTCCTTCTGCCCACACCGTCACCCCACTGGCACTGCATGTCCTGCTGCCTGGCACACCGCATAACCAGGACCACTCCGGCACACTTGGCCCTGAGGAATTCAAAGCCTGTCTCATCAGCTTGGGTTACGATATTGGAAACGATGCACAGGTACTGAATGCTAGTGGTGAACACAGCCAGATATTAAACTGTGAAAAAATAACAGTTTTTTTCCTTTCTTTTCTTGTTTGTCTTAATCCATCTATCATTCTTGTGTTTGACTGTAAATGCATCATTTTTCTATACTCCTTCCTTCCTAAATGTACCTTGGTATCTATTCCTTCTTAATTCCCTAATTGTTTGTCTTCGGCAAATTCCTTTTATATCTTCAAACTATTCCATTTATGTCTGTGTCACTTAACAATCCTTCTCTTGTCCGTCTCTCAATCGGTCTTGCTTGATATCTTCATTCCTCTTTTTCATCATCAACGTGTCCCTTGCGTGTAAACTGTTTCATTTCCAAAACTACCTTTATTTCTTTATGGTTTCACAAACTACCTGTGTTGTATTGTTTTTCATTGTCTTGTAAATACTTTCTTCCTAAAACTCATTCTTTGTAATGTCTCCTGTGGGTTCATTTCTCCCTGGCCTGGTCTCCCTTTTCTTTCTTGGCTTTTTCCATCTTTGCATCACTCTCTGTAGAAGAAGACTGGTATGATGGATTGTGAAGATTTCCGAGCCTGCCTTATCTCCATGGGTTACAATATGGTAATGTAGAGCCCTCTGTCACTCCTGTTCAAAGTGATTCTTATAGCCACCTTCAAAAAGAAAGGGAGAATGTGTAGCGAATCAAGGTAAACGCAGTCTTGCTTTCCAGCAGTGGAAGTTAAATCTAGCACATGTAAAATTCTTGTCTCGCAGCAGTAGCTGAAGGTTAAAAAAAAATGAAATCATTGTCTAATTCCTGTGTATGTCAAATAAGAGTTGTATTTATCAAACTGTGCAGCTACAAGTGGAAGAAACAATAAATTTTTCATATCGCTCTGTGCAGTATGCACAGTGGCATATAAGCTCCCCAGCCCTGGGCATCAGTTGAACTCATCTGGACATATGCACAGCCTGATTTCTGAGTACACTCAGATGCCACTCCTCTCATTCACTTATTTCACATCCATCTTCCTGTTCGTGTAAGTAGGTTTAAGTTCCAGTCATCTTCCCTGTAGCTTTTTCCTCACCAGAGTACCTGCGTATTCACAACAGGAACAGGGCACCTGGAGAGGCATGATAACTAATGGGGAGAGCTTCCCCAAAGACTGAGGTTCATTAACGGGCAGGAGAACAGCGTAGTGCAGAAATGTTGAACTGTACGCTCAGTACCTTTGTTCCCGATACCAGGCAAAGCTGTGTTGATTTGTCATACTTATCAGCCCAGTGTAAACACAGACTCTTTAAAGTAGTGTGCCAAGCTGTAGTAACATTTGATTAGACACCTCAATTAATCTTGCAGGTGTACTGATCTAGAGGTGTTAGAAGAGCCTGTTCCCAGGAGAAGACTCAGCTGTGCTTTCCCCTTCCTCCTTACCTGGGGAGGAAGGAGTCCCAGAGATGAAAATAGATAATTGTTTATATGAAAGAATAAAAAATAAAAAAAGGAATAAAAAAGTTGCTACAGGGTTTTGGCCTCTCTAGCAAACTTACCTGTAGCACCTTTCCTGTAAAGGCTATACTTCCCTGGGCCTCTTCGGATCTGCAAGTCCTTTTCCAAAGCCTGTCTAATTAGGATGAACAAGATAATATTAAGGGCCCCCAGAGAGGTTTCTTCTGGTGGATGCTGTTCTGGCAGCTGAGGAGAACCATAAAAGTTCTCTTCTAGTAAATGAAAGTAAAAGGATTTGAGGAATGCAGATCTCCCAATATCGCTACAGGCATCTAGCACAACATGTAGTACAGAGAAAGCTGCATCTTCCCCTGAGGTCTGTGTGACATTGTTCCCTGATAGGAGTGTTGTCCTAGAGCCAGATGGAGCTGGATGTTATCCTAGGTCACAGCTGAAAGTATTTTATTCCAAAGGACAAATGATTGGGAAGCCTTTGTACACAACAGACAGATTAAAAAAGAAAATTCTGACAAAAGGTTGAAGTTGTTACTGTCTGGCTTTGTTTTCCTAGCTGTAAGATGTGCTGCAGAACAGTTGTTCCCCACTGTCATAGCACTGCTGCCCAAGCATCCTGGCTTACATGCCTGTCTTGTTCCCCAGGGGGAGGCAGAGTTTGCCCGCATCATGAGCATCGTCGACCCTAATCGCCTGGGTGTAGTGACGTTCCAGGCCTTCATCGACTTCATGTCCCGGGAAACAGCAGACACAGATACTGCTGACCAGGTTATGGCTTCCTTCAAGATCCTGGCTGGAGATAAGGTGAGGCTCTACATCCTCCTTTCCAATCTTCATTGCTCCTGCTTCCCTTTTTCCCTCCTGTCTCCAAGAGTGTCAAGGGGAGTGCTCTCTAGCAAGGAGAGTTTTCACAAGACCACTGTGCAGTGCTAGAGGAGTACAGGGTTAAAGTGTGGGTTAACAGGCAGCCTGCCAAGCAACTGAAGTCCTGTTCCTCTGTCAGTCAGAACTATGCTGCCCACTCTGGCATTAAAAATTGAATTAAGAGCTTAGCTGCAATTTGTTATTTCAAAATGTATGAACAGATTCAACAGATGGTTCAAAAAATAGTTTTGAAAAACTGTTAGTTTTTCAAGAATAAAAAACTATTTAAAAATATTTTTCAAGAAAAAGAGCTATTAGCTGTAAACTTGAGGTGATCTTTGTATATATCACTACTGCTGTTATATGATCAATACTAGATTTTCATTGAGGATATGCTCTGTATGCAAGTTCTGTGATTTAAAAAGGGCATCTTTTAATAATAGAAATTGGCCAAAAATAGGAAAACTCACAGAATGAATGTAAAATACTAATTTTCTAAATTTGCATCAGTGGAGCCAGCTGATATAAAAATAAATATATTCTTATTTTTCTCATATAAAAATCCCCACTAATCTTTGCTACAACTGCATAAATAAGTAGTATATCAATTATTAATGATTCTCTGTATTTGCTAATGATTTTGTTCATCTCACAAGAAATTTCTTTGGTTGTGATGAGTTATCCTTTCATCCACTACTGTTTTCTGTGTTTTACTAATAATCTTTTAATAACCAATAATGTAGAAACTTATGATGCCCATTTTTCTCTAAGGCATTATACCTGACTAAAGCCAGTTCTATTGTCTTTCAAGGCTTGAAAATTCCAGCTTATTGTGACAAGCTAAAACACTGAATAAATAAGTTTTTTGGCATAGAGTTTTATTTACTAACTCATCTACTCTGTACAGTACTTCAAATAAAATTTTCAGTGTTTAATATGCTTCAGTGACTACAACATGAATCAGACAGGATTTCATTATGAAGAAAAATCTTATTAATTCCAGTCATGAAACTGAAAGACATGAAAAAACGTATAGAAAGTCAAAGGAGAGAGAGAGATGCTCTGAAACCTGAGCCATTTTTCAGAAGACTGCAAGGGAGTCAGTTAGCTAAATACAACATGTTGGTTAGCAAACAGGCAGTTACTGTTACCAGCTGCATGAAGAGAAGCCAAGCTAGCCTCACCTCAGCTGAATGAGCTTCCAGAAGTCAGTTTTATGTAAGACATTTTACTTGCCTATTAAAAATGTATGTTGTGAAAGGCAAAGATTGTCAGCAGATCTGTGAAAGCAAGAGGAAGTGTTGGCTTGTCTGCTGCCTGCATCAGTGCCACCAACCAGTGCTAGTGGGGATGGCTCCTTTCTGTGGTCTGAAGAGAGGCAACAGCAATTCCCAAGTGTCATGAACCACTGCCAGTGAGAGCAGGATCCAAATTAAACTGCTTCCTTCTATTTGCCTTCAGTAGGACCTCCACTTTCAACGAAAAGGGTCAATTTCACGCTAACAATTTACCTGACCTACCACCAGGTCTTTTCTTTAGGTGTGCCAGCATCTCTCCTGCAAAAACAATCCTCCTATCCATTTTTTAAAACATATTATTGGCCAAACTGTTTACGGATGTACAGTCCTAGTCTAGCTGTGGTCTGTCCCTGTCATCTGCTGCCCTTGGGGGACAGGGAGCGATTGTCCCGGGAGGAAGGTCAGTCTTCTGAAAATAACATTTGCCTTATCTTGTCTCCTTGTTGCAGAACTACATCACTGTGGACGAATTGCGGCGGGAACTGCCTCCTGATCAGGCTGAATACTGCATTGCTAGAATGGCACCCTACAACGGCCGTGATGCCGTACCCGGTGCCCTGGACTACATGTCCTTCTCCACAGCGCTCTATGGCGAAAGTGACCTTTAACTTTTTTCTGTCCCACCACACGCTCCCTCCCCTCTCCCCCGTCCAACACACCCTTCTTTCTCTTTGCAAAGCAGCCTCTGCTCCGCTCTTTTTTGTGTTTCCCTGTTTTGCTTCAGATAACAGATCACATTTTTAAGTGGGGGGGAGGACATTGACATGACACCGCCTACCTTGCCCTTGAAATGACAGTTTACAAAATTATTTTGTGCAAAAAAAGTTACGTTTTAAAAAGAACAGACATATTTTATTATAGAAAAAAAGGTATTTTTCTCCACCAGATTGAAACTTAAAATGAAAATGTTAAAATATTACACCAAATATTTTTTGTTGTGACATAGAAAGTCGAGCACAATGTTACATTCCATCCTTTCCAAAAAGAACCAAACAACAACAAAACGCCACTTGTTCTGTTAACTTTTACATTTGCGTATGTCTCTTTATCACGTTTATCTTTGGAGGGGGGAAGGCACACAAGTGCATGTGTTTGCTGGTTCACTCATTTCATGAAAATATTTTATGATAAACTTTTGAAATTGCTGTGTTTTCTAGGGAAAAAATAATGTACACAGCTCATGTTTTCATATTTAATTAAAAAATACAATATGCCTCCTATGTTTATCAGTGCACAACTTTTTTTGTTGCTGAGAGTTGTCTGGTTTCAGAACATGAAGCTTGAGAGTTGATAACTTTGATATTGCTTGTCACAAACCATATTAAAAATTTCTTGTGATAACAAATCTAGACTTTATTCATTTGTACAGTAAATGTTTAATCCTCTTTAATTGAAACCACAGGCACGAAGAAGAGAATCCAAAATGTTTTTTCATCAAAATTACAGTCCTTTGAATGTCATCTTCCCTCTCCCTTAACTTTTAATTTTCGTTTAATTAAGTTGGAAATTTCACAGATTTCTGACCACTTTAAATTAGATTTATACCATTTTTAACCATTCCTTACACACACACACCTCTAGGAACAATATCCTCATTATTCCTTAGAAAACAGTACAGAATTTGTTACTAGAGCTATACAAACAATCACCATATTTTGAACCATCTAATGAGAAGTTCCTCCACTGTTCCATGCTCAGCATTCAATATCTCACTGCTTTTAATATCGCATCTTCTGACACTGTAAATTCTTCCAGAGCACTCAAGAACATCTTCGTATCAGACATTCAAAAGAAAGCAGCCTGCGAAACATCTCTTTAAGGACCTGTAACGAATCATAAAGTAGAAGCAAACGCACGCACCTGAAAATTAGCAAAGGGAAGCAGCTAATCCCTTCCCAGACATTTTGTGTTACAAAGACATTTCTTGCCCTCCCACAACTTTTTAGGAAACATGGACTTAAGGACAAAAATCTTCATTAGTGCTTCATGATGTGTTTCAAGTGGGCTTTTTAGGTATAACCACATACTGCTGCCTCCAGTCCTGAGGGCGGTTTTTATTCTGAAGTGACTAGCCTGCGGGAGCTGAGAATTCATTCACAGATTCACAATGAACTCCTGCAGCTCTCAGCAGAATTGCCTTCTGTTTCCTAGGGCAAAGCTGAGTCCTGAGGAAAGAATTGTACTTGGGTTCAGTACAGCTTTCGGGTTCATTCCTGACCTTGAGTGTGACACACCGTAAAAACCACAGCAGTATGCTGTGAGGTATCCCAACCTGACAACATCTGCATGCTGTATCTGGGAGAGGGGGTGGTAATGTCTGCCACTGCACCTCCTCCAGCAGACACTGAGACCCCCATTCTCCTGATAATGTGTTGGCAGAGGGTATGCCCGTGAATGCTGTTTGGCTTCATGTGTAGGCAAGGCCAGACTATACTCAGCAACAGTTTGTCTTTGGAAGTTGAAGCCAAGACAGTTCACGTAGCTTAAAATTAACCTAAAATTGTGTGGTTAATGAGTGCTTGAGTTCAGAAGCCAAGTTTCCTTGGGTGCGAGGCTGAGTTGCAATCCTTAACACTGAGACCCCTGGAGGGGCCGATAGCTGTGATGAGTAACGTTGGCCTTGCAGCTACATCAGTATTGAACCCACTTGCAGGCTCCTTTCTAGGCCCGTTTTCAGCCAAGTCTCTACAATGAGTGTACAATTGGGACTGTCCTCTTCAAAGGTAGAGTGACGAGTCCATTACCATGTTTTAATGTACAAAACATAGGTTATGTTTTAAAACTAAAACAGTAGGGGGGGTGACTATATGCATGAGCAGAAAATCTGTATTGAAGTTTGCGTCAGAGTACCCACTGCCCTTTTTGTAATAACCCTTGTTCCTCCTGCACAATAGCTGCCTGGTCCTTAGAAAGGACATTGGCACTTACATATAAATTGAGGTTCTCTGAGGAGTGGCTTGTACACATGAAGATGGAGTGATGAATTCCATTATGCATGCTTTCAAAAAAAAATACTAATACCAGGGGGTGAGGGGAATAACCATCAGGATTTCAATGACCACTGTCTTGAGAAAATGTTATCTTGAAATAGGGCTGCAGAAAGCACAGGTACACCTTTTAGTCACATGTACTGTTATTTTTTCTGCATAGCCTCTGACAAACCAGTTAGAGCTGATGTGACCTAGTCTTTGACCCTTGGGCTGCAGGTAAAGGCCTCCCATCCCCACGCCACCCAAGGAGGCACGGTGGTGCTGCAGCAAATCGGCCTTCTTCGCATGCAGCACAAGACATATTCTGCACTCCTGTGGCCTAACTGCCCCTGGCAGTTACCGTGCCGAAATCTGAAAACAGCTTTTTGTGTGAGGATCATGGTCTTGCAGCTAATGTGCCACTTTTCAGCCAAGTCCTGACATCAGCCTTGATTAAATTCCTTCCTGGAAGCAGCTGTTTGCAGTTCAGTGACTGCCCCTTCCCCTGCCAAGAGCAGAAGCAGCAGACAACGCGTCTCAAGCTCACATCTCCCATTCAGGGATGAACTGATCGTTTTTTCAGCCTGGCAGACTCACTGTTCTCAGGCACGGAAACTGAAATAATGGTTTTCCCAGAAATTAACCATTTTCATTTCATGGCTGTTGCCATCTTCGGCTCTGGAGATCTCGGTACCTGCCCCTGCATGGCTCTCTGACAGCCCAGGAACAAAAACACATTAGTGCTCAGAAAACATGGAGCTGTCTTGCCTGCCAGCATGTCAGCCACATTTCGAAAAGCCTCTCAAGTGTAGCTTGTGACTATCGCATGTCTTCAGTGCTGCCAGCATCTGGTTTCAGAAGAGAGGAGTGGAGCCAGGAGTCTCAGAAGACAATGAAAGGAAACTGCTCTGCAACCTTGAATGAACTTAGTTTCAAAGAAGTATTCATACATCCACAGCAGATCCATACAGCTGAATCAGGCTGGCTGGTTTTATCAGTGAAATAACAGAGAGGGCAAGGAATAACGAGAGGGTGGCTGTTTGTAATGGCTGGGAGAAGGAACAGCTCAAACTGAAATATCTTCCTTAAGAAACCAGAATACAGGTATGATTTCAAACCATAACTAGAAAATTATTTCTACTGTATTACTTGCACAACAAATGTCCGGGTAGAACAGATTTATATATTTTTCGTTTTGTTTTGTTTTTCATGTGGTAGACAAATACTAAGAAAGCTTAATCCTGTTGAATTAATCAAATTGCCTAGGTGACTCTGGCTACCACAAGAGTTGCCACTACATAAACCCTTAAAATCCATTGCATTAGCCATAAGCTGCTGGGAAAGTCTTAGCACAATAAACCTGGATTAGCAAAGTATAGGGCATACCCTGAGACAAACAGGTAATCAGAGCATGCCCCAGCATGCACTGAGGAAATGTGTTCAGCACGACAGTAGAGAAGTCAACCATTGCAAGAGATGGACAACTGTCTCCTGTACAGGGAAGGATTTCCTATCTGGCTATTTTAGGCAGACTGAAATCTCAACAACTCACTGAAAATGCTGGAATAAAACTAGTCTTTTCTATATTCTGAGGACTTAAAGCTACTATAGACTATGCATCTATCTCACCACCAAAACACTGAAATGGATTCCTCCCATTTATTTGGATACCGCACAACAGTCAGGAAGTAGTTCCTCAGTTTTGTTCTCAGACATATACTTCTGGGACATGCATGCATGAAAATACGTTGGTAGAACCAGCACTATTGTCTTCTCTCTTCTTCGCAGTTTTGTTTACACCTTCTTGCTATCTGTGGGTAGTTGACAACCTAATGAGCATCATGCAAGGTATCATTTGAGGTAAATGTCCAGCCAACCTCTAGCCAGAGCAATACCTCGATGACCCCACCCTCCTACCATCTGAAAGAAGAAAACATGACCTTTCACCACTGCTGTGGGAAATAGTGTCATTTCCATTGTGCAGATGAAAAAAAGCACATAGGGGAAAAGGCTAGATCTCACTAGAAGGAAGAAATGAGAAGTCTGTATTTAAAATTGCAATTCAGTTTCCACTCAGTTGCTACCCAAACCTGGAGATGGTTCTCTAGGCCTTCACTAGGCCTTTCCCTCCTGTACCTAAGCCTTCTTTGCTGCTTTCTTTGCAAAGCCACTACGTGGGCTTGCCACCCATTTGCTTCACAAGGGCCTAATTGCCTAAAATATCTCCATGTAAGGTGAGTAACACAAGGTCCACACTTTATCTCTCCTCAGGGGATTGCCACCCCCAGCACTGCAGCCCAGCTGGGCCAGGGAGCACCTCACAAACCTGGCTCCGTGTGTTTATGAAATAAAGAATAATGAGACAGAAAGCACAATCCTGCACCCTTGTGGTTTAGGAAGTGTGCAGGAAGGCTGCCAGGATTCAGTCCCTGCTGGAGGAATTTTTTAGGTATTTTGTGTTAAACAAAGGATAAAACACAGAGCAGAGCCTCAGAGCTGGCCCCAGGCCCTGGGGCTCCTCTCCCAGCACCCTGACCACGAGGTCGGTCTAAGACTTGCTCCCCTGGGTTGCCTGCCCCGTGATGGCACAGCCGCTGTGAGAGGGGCCTGCCTTCCACACCAGGCACCTCGCTCAGTGCTGTGGTCAGGGCTCTCTGTGGTGGACAGGAGCCTGAACCTCCATGCTGAGGAAGACACCAGGCCTGAGCCTACAGAGCAATGGTGATGTTAAACATAAGCTATTTTACCAAAAGTAGCTGTTGGTCTAAAAACGTCTTTTGGTGGCTCAAGGAAAGAGTCCCAGTCAGTCCTTGACAGAAACAGATGTTGGCAGGTTCCTCTGAGACAACCCCAGCCTGTGGATCCCAATGAAATAAGGCTCTGGTTTCACAGCTGCAGGTGGCTGTGTATGTGCAGGGACATAAAGACCTACATCTCTCACTACTGCTTCCAGGCAGCTCTTCGCTAAGCACACAGGTATTTTCAGTCACCAGGTGCCCACCTGCTCCTGTGTCCTCTGCAGGGACCTGACTCAAGGTCTTGGAGCCCACCAGGGCTGCTGGCACCTCTGAGGTGGGAGCTGTGGTGAAGACAACTCAGTTGTGTCCCCAGCCAGAAGCTGTTTGCCTGCGGTCCTTGGGGAAGTCAATGGTGAGCAGGGAACTGAACCCAGCTCTGTTACATTCCAGTCCAAGTGCCACAGTCATCCTCCAAGTATCTCAAAACATTTCCCAGACGATTCCCCCTAGTTCCCTAATTGCTATTGTTGCTTTTTGTATGAACCCTGTGGCTTTGGTTGTGCAGATTTGCCTAAAACCAAGAACATCTTTTAAAGTGCAGAATTAAGAAAGCATTCTATGACTTCTTTATTAGGTACATTCAAACACTGCCACCATCACTTTAATGAAGATTTTCTCTCCTGCTGCTTCTTAGTTGAATAGAGCAGATCTTTCATCTGTGGCACTGAACCACACCATCCTGCTTTCTGCCACAGAGAAAATAAAACACTTGCTTCAGGGAAGCAAGAAAAAAATAGCAATAAGCAGATTATGTTTTTAAGCATGCTGATTCCAGCTGAGTGTTTGTTTCATTTGTAGGTGTGCAGTCAGGACACTAACAGTTCCCAAGGGGCTTTCAAACAGGCTTCTGAGACCAATCTTCTTGTGCCACCAATCTTCTTGTGCCACCAAAATAACTAGGAAACTGATGTGCAGCTCTACTGTGAGAGTTGTTTTGCACATGATAACATCCAGAAACACTACCCACATGCTAGAAGCAACACTGCAGGTTCTTCAAATGATTAATTTAATGCCTTCTACTGCCTGTGCAACATGTCCACAACCAAGAAAGGCAAGGCAGGAGTCCAGCCCAGCCCAGGCGCTGCCAGAGCAGTCCGAGCTTCGTTCCAGACACACAGCCACATTCTTCCCTGCTGACATGATCCCAGAGACTGCAGTGATGCGGGATAAAACCAAAAAATGCTTTAATTGGGCTTCCAGCATGACTTATCTTCATTATTGCCAGTAACTCAAATCCTTATATATGTGGATTATAATCCTCATACCGTTCCAAGACTGCCACCTAAGGAGCTTTTTCATGCTTCTGAGCTTCTTACACAGCAATCCAAGCACATAGACCCACAAAGGCTCTGATGCTACTCCTGTAATATTCCAGCTCTGCAAGCTGCACAGAATTGGAGTAGAGGAACAGGGCTGCCATTTTGAGTGTCCTGGATGGTCTTAATAAATAAAGAATTAAACCAGCCTTACAACTGAACATTGTATTGGAGTTGTAAGACATACTTGCCCTAGCTACAGTCACCCACTTTTTAAATGACAGTTTTGTTAAGCTATCACATTACAACTTTTTCTTACTAAAAGGGTTCACATCAATTGCCTTGCAGCAAATGTTAGCAGCGTGGTGGGCTGCATCAGACAGCATATGTGGAATATTGAGGGAGGTGATCCTTCCTATCTCCCCAGTCCTGGTGAGGCCACACCTGGGGTGCTGCATCCAGACCGGGGCTCCCCTGTACAAGGGAGACATGGGCAGACTGGAGAGAGGGGCCATGAAGATGATGAAGGGCGTGGAGCATCTCGCCGGTAAGGAAAGGCTGAGAGCTGGGATGATCAGCCTGAGGAGAAAGCTCAGTGTGTGTGTAAACACCTGATGAGAGGGGATGAAGGAGAAAATAAAAACACATGAAATTTCATGCAAATACGAGAGAAGAGTTTGCTTGAAGGGCAGCCAAACGTTGGCACAGGTTCTGGAGTCCCTTGGACGTGGGTCTCCTGGGCACCCTGCTCTGGGTGACCCTGCCTGAGGTGGGCTCCAGGGGTTATTTTGTGTATTGTGGTGGCTGAATTTGCAGTTATCCCCATCCTGCAGAATACTAACAGAGAGCAGCACTTTAAGCATTGCCCAACACAGCCGGGCAGGCTGAGGCAGAGCCCCCTGCCCGGCCTTTGCCACGTCCCAGCCGGGCGGCCTGACCGCGCCGCCGTGCCTACAACTCCCAGCATGCCCCGCTGCCCCCCAGGCGGCGCGGAGAGCCGGGGCGCGGCGGCGGGCCGGCCGCGCGGCACGCTGGGAGTTGGAGTCGGGCGTTGGCGGTTGCGCAGCATCGGCCGGGGCCGCGCGGCGCTGTGGGTCTCTCCGGCAGCGAGGCAGCCATCGCCGCCCGCAGCCCGCAGCCCGCAGCCCGGAGCCGCCTTCCCGCAGCGCGCAGCGCCCCAGACACGGTGAGCGGCACCGGGGGGCGGCTGGAGGGAACGGGGGCGGCGGCCGAGGGCGGCTCCCGGCGCGGCGGGGCCGTGAGGGGCCGGCCCGGCCCGGCAGGAGCCCCGCGGCCTGGCCCCGCCTGAGCCCGCTTTGTGCGGGGGCCGCCGGGGCCCTGCTCGGGCAGGGCCGGGCTGCGCCCAGCGGGGGGGGCCGCGGCCGGGCCCCGCCGCGCTGCGGTTATGTAAGGCCGGGCCCGCGGCGGGGGGAGCCCCGGGGAGGGGGTGGCCTCAGAGGGCCTGCGGGGGGCTGCGGCCTTCTGGCAGCGGTAGCTGTCACCTCGGGGAATCGCGCTGATCCGAAATGCCGCATCCCCAGCGCCTCTCCAGGGCCTGTAGGAAGAGCGCTCGGTGTGCTCCGCAGCCGGGAGCCCTCACACAGGGCCATGTTGGATTGCTGCTCCCCAGGGCTCGGATTCTTTGTGTTTTGTATGGCAGCGAGCTCGCCGAGGGAGCCAAACAATTAACATTTTTTAGTCACGAGAACATAAGATTTCCTAAATTACGTCAACTTGTAACTAAAGAGCACACAAATAATCTTTTTTTTTTTTTAACTAAATACTCAGATCAATAAGTCACTATTAAAATAAAAAGGAAGTATGTTGTCACCTCTGGGGTTATGAATCTGGGGTGCTTGCCCACAGAAAGAGTGACATGGTCAAGGTAAACAATGGGGCTTCCGTAAAATATCCCAAATTATGCCTCCTGGATCAATCAATCGTTTTAAAAATCTGAATATCCAGAATAGCCTTTGTTTTTGCCCTTATTGAAACCTTGTGACAACAAACTGTTTTTTCATAACTGTTTTTTTCATTAAAAACCAGAATTTTATGATTAGTAATTTGATTAATATAGTTTGTCTCTTGGATTCTAATATGACTGTTATTGGCGTAGTCCCTTCAGGTGAAAGCAGGCGTCTGAGATTGTTTTATGTTGTTACTCTAATGATTAACATTTTTAACTACTGTTAGCTTCATAAATTTATCTTAGAGCTTATAGAGTGGGGTTTCTTTTTGTGCTCTGTGGCACAAAAACCTTGCTAGTGTAGCAGCTAACAAAGCCATTATGTCAGAGAGCAGGAGGCTTTAAATTACATAACTGAAAAGAACAAAGCTGGGAGTTCTCTGTAGGTTCAGCTAAAAGTCAGTAAGGCAGGAATTTCTCACTATAGACAAGAGTCAGGTTTTTAACACGTATACCTCTAGGACAATAAAAACAAATTCCAATTAAGCAAGTTTTCTAAGATGTAAGAGTGATCTTAATCAACCTCTTTTAAATTAGTTAATTTGATAAGCAATGATGTTTTCTTTCTTAGCATCAAACTTAAGATGAGTGGCTGCCGTGTCTTTGTTGGACACTTAAGCTCACGTGCTCGGGAACGGGATGTGGAAAAATTCTTCAAAGGGTACGGACGCATACGAGAAATACATCTAAAAAATGGATTTGGATTTGTGGTAAGTAGTACCTTATTTTGTCTTGCTTGGCATTACTAGTCATGGTAGTCTGAAGTCAAGAAAGAGCAAATGCTGGAGATGATAATAGTTCCAATGGGAAATGGAAAATATTAACATACATTTCAGATTGCTTTACAGATGATGTGATTAGTTTTCTTTCACTCATTAAGCTTTTTCCTTGTTTTCTGCAAGGTCTTGCTCAAAATCTTGTTAATATTCTAACTACGTTAAATGCATCCTGAATCTGATCGTTGTCTTCCCTGGCATTTAGATTTTAACCGTTCTTTCTGCAGGCAGAATAAATAGCCTGTTAACACACTATAATATTCAACCAAATCTTGACCTAGAGAAACATTTTTATAGTTTCTCTCTCACTCCTAGTCTGCTTGGTCGTATTTCTAAATAATATCCAGACATAAAGGCAAAGTAGTTGGCTAAGATAACAGGTGTAATAGGTGTTTGCTGTTGGATTTAAGCAGCACAGCTTAAACTGTCGTGCAGCTAGAGTTAGGCATATTCACCATCATCCTATGTTCATAAAGTATATGTTTTTCTCAGGCTAATAAACAAAGCACAGTTCATTGGATCTTAGTTTCCTACCACTGCTTTTTGACCTCTGTGTTCCTAAACTGTGACCCAAATCTTTGCGGCTTCCCAGGCTGCCTGAGGATCAGCCTGTTTCTTTGCTGTTATCTGCCAAGAACGGGCCATTCTGCAGCACCAAATTCCAACCAAAAAGGTCGATACTGCCCTCACACAGCAGTGGGCATACATGCCATTTGTTCTGCCATGATCAGTTGCTTGTGTGAAGCTATGGGGAAAACAAGGAAAAAAAAAATGCTTTGCCTGCTTAAGTTTCATATGAATATTACTTCTGAACTCCTACATGTGCCAGTTCCTGATCGCAGCGCGAGCTACTTCTTGTTGGCTGCCGCCAGTAGGTAAATACCTCCCTCTTGAAGTCTGGAGGTAAATGGCTGGTGTGCAGTTGAGCAGTTTATTTAGTCCATCCTTTCCAGTTGGTGCTACTTCTCAATCGCTTTTCCCTGAGCGTTTCTCTTCTCTTCTTGGGCAGGGCTGTTGACTCATTCAGGAAAGCTTCTGTTGAGCTCCTGTATGTGAGTCAGCCAACCTTCCTTTCTTCCTTCCTCCTCCAGTTCCTAGGTAGTGGCATTTTCCTTTCAAAATTTACAAATAAACTTCAATAATTGTCCCATAACTCTGTCAAAAATGTTTAATCGCTCCCATTATTAAGTTTTTTTCTTTCTGAATGAAATGTTGCCTAGGTAGCTTGTGCCCTTTGTCTTCTCTCCTGTCACTGTGCACCCACATGAGGAACATACTTCCATCATCTCTGTAACTGCATTTTAGGTTTTGGAGGACCCTGACTAGATCCCCTTTGAGCCCTCTCTTCAGCAGGCTGAACAAACATTGACAACCTTTAATCATTTATTAAGTTCTCCAACCTTCTGATCAGCTTTGGTGACCCCCTGCTGGTCCTGCTCCAGGTTTTCAATGCATGTCTTGAGCCTGGAGAGACCAAAAGCGGACAGAGTGTTCCAGGTGTGGCCTAGCAAATGCCAAGCAGGGTGGAATAATCAATGTCTCTTGGCCTGCTGGGTGTATCCCTACAGGAGCAGCCCAGGACGTGGTTTGCTTTCATTGCTGCAAAGCCATACTGCTGACCTACGCCTGGCATACTCTCTGTGAGGATTCCCATGTCCTTTTCAGCAGAGCTACCCTCCAGCCACTCAGACCCCAGCCTGTACTGCTTCTTGGGATTATTCTGTCTCACATGCAGGACTTTACATTTATCTGTGTTAAAACTTGCAATTTTTGTTGAAGTAATCATTCAGCCTATCAAGCCCTCTCTGTGTTTTTTCTTCTACTGTATCTATTTCTCCTCCTACTTTAGTGTCATCCACAAAATTGGTGAGGGTGCATCCAATCCTGCCATCCAGGTCATTTGTAAAAACATCGGATAGCCCTTGAGGTATTCTACTTGTGGCTGGCTGTCAGTTCCCCTTTGTTTTCAGTTATTTGAAATCTGTATAAAACCTTTTAAAAACCCAAGTGATTCTGGTTTAACATTGTTGTAAAAGAAAAAAGCGTGTTTTAGTCTGCTTGATCCGAATCATTGCTTGATCTTTGAAACTAATGATTTTGACTTAAATTCTGTAGATTTCAATACAGAATCTTTTCAACCTTGAGAGCTAGTATGTGAAGCTAGATAGACTGGCAGCCGTTCAGTGTCTTAGAAACCAGCTGGAATCAGTGGGAGTTGTAGGTGTTAACTACACACCTTCGTGTAGTTAATGATGGATCTAAATAGGTTTTCCCCAGATAATTCCTGCGTCATTGTGCAGGGTTGTGTGATGTTTGGTAGTGAAGCAGATTTCGGTGCGGGATGGGGCAGAAAGCATTAGCCAGTTTTGCTTCTGAAAAGCTGCTTACAGTTATAAAAACACTTTCTTCCACTTGAAGCTCTTTTTGTTCATTGCTCTCAAGCTACATTTCCACGTTTTTGTTTTCTACAGAATGCTGTTGGTGTAAGCATTCCCTATCCAACTGCCTGTTCTCACTGCTTGCTTTCTTCCTTTTCTCCCCTTACCTTCACTTGGTGTTACCACACTTGTTCAGCCACGTGATAAGCCTACCTGGGAAGCTGATCTATTTGAAAAATAACACTGTCTTTTTCACCCCACCTCCTGCAGCAAGTGTGCTGTTTTTCATCTGGATAGGTTTCTTGACCTAGTTTCCTGCAGAGCTGTACAAACAGCTTTGCCAAGAACCAGTGGGCTGGATAGTGGGCAGGGTCGACTCAAGCTGACTAAAGCAGCATTGCTGCCAAAAGTGAAGCAGCAGATTCCATTGCAACAGTGTATGGAATTGCACATCACAGCTGATCCGGACCCACAGGTTGCCAGTGCTAAAGAGGGGCTTATCTTCCTTGCTCGTCTTACACAGGCACCTTTTTTTCCAGAGTAGTGAGCTGAATTTAGCTCAGAAAAAAAAATCAGAAGTTTTTTTTTCTGTCTTGCTGTTTCTTTGCCAATTCAGTAAAAATTGAATTCTTAGGAGGGTTTTGGAAGTGTGCTACTCCCCTGCTTTTGATTGCAGTTCGATAGATTGAGCTGTTACATAGAATTTCCCTGCATGTAGGGCTGTGTTTTAAACTGTATCCCTTGCAATGATCCTCCCACCCCTCCCCCAAAAGGTATTTTAGATATTTCTGTAATAATCCAAGTCATTTAATTTATTTTACGTAGCTCCCACAAATAGTTCTACTGAAATAGCTGAAGGAGGCAAAAGGAGTGTGCAGGGTGCAGGTAGAAGGAATGATCCAGGCTTTTCAGTCATTAATGTGCCAGGAGTCCACTCTTTGTTCATAGTTCTGGCTGCTACTAGCTGCAGAAATTGAAAATTTGTAAAGAAAGTGTGTTTTCTAGCATTTGAATATCCTGTGAGGGAAAATAATTCTATATTCCTTTTTTTTTTTTTTTTGTAGGAATTTGAAGACCACAGGGATGCTGATGATGCAATTTATGAACTAAATGGTAAAGAGTTGTGTGATGAAAGGTAAGTTTGATACATTTTCCCTTAAGGTCAGCAAGAGTGTTTTGCATCTAGATGTGGCACGTTAGCTTGTGCTGACGCCTGTTTGTTCTGGCTCCGTGACATGTTACACCTTCTGTAACTTTATCTGAAGAGATTTATTTGAATATGTTGACTTCAGAAAACAAGTTGATGATAACCTCTCATCATTTGGGGTGTTGCCCTTCAGTTTGCAACGAGATGGTCAGTAGTGATTGCACGTTACGGTCATTTTCATTTCCATTGTGGAAATTGGTTTTAGGTTATTAGGTTGTTGTTACTCCTTTTGGTATCTTTTTCACTCTGTGATTAATTTTGGGCTCTGTTTTAATTAAATTTGCTAAACCAATTACAGACCCATGACAATTTTCATGAAAGTCTTGAGGGAGATGAATGAGGCAGGAGAACACCATTGTTCTGCCTCTTTAAGAAGTGCCAGTGACTGTATTATAAAATACTGCTTGTAAGGGCAAGATGCTTCTTGTTTGTGCACATGTGGTTCCAGTTGCGAAAGATTTCAGTCACTCTCAAATACTTACTTTTTTTGTTCGCTTGTTTTGTTGCATAAGGGTTACAATTGAGCATGCTCGAGCCCGAAGAGGAAGGGGCAGATTCCCGCAACGGTTCAGTTATTACCAGTCGACGAGTGGATCTAGGTAGGTGGTCTGGACTCTGTTCCCTCAAGCAGAGTAACTGAAGAACTGTACTATACTGTTGCTTTCTTCCCGTGCTTGGAGCTAGGGATCCAGCTCTGTTTTCCTTGAGGAGCTTCATGGCAGAGGTTTTATGTTCTCAAACCTTGGAGGTCCATTACTGTTATTTACCTCTTTTGGCTGAGGAAACTGTGGTCTTTAAAACAGTTTAACTGGCTCACAGAGATTCACAAACACCTTTTGAAATGCTTCCCCTCCTTGTTGTAGGCACTGCATTGGTCTCGCTTCCTACTGTTGTGTAAATGATGTGAAGGAGTAACGCTGCAGTCGGGTTGGCTGTTCTTAACGCTAAACCAAGGAGAATGCCAGAGCTTCTCTGCTGAGGTTTCTGTCATTAAACTGAGCTTACAAGCTAAGTAGAAGTGTTGTGGAATAATAGTTCTCCAAGGTATTTACTATCTAACCAAGCTTTCACATTTCCAGCTGTATGGTTATCAAAATGCTTACTTCATCACAGTGCAAAAAAGGAACTGTATTTCAGAAGCAGGGTTAGGGGACAAGGTACTAGCACGTGCAGAAGCATTTAAATACCAGCTTTGCTGACTGGACAGGAGCCTTCTGAAGGAGAGCCTCTGTTCAACAACAAAATCTGAAAAGCAGGAGATAGCTCACGCGGAATACCTGTAGTGGACCTGCAGTATTTGTGGCCGTGTTTACTTCCAGTGAATTGAGCCAGTGGTGAATCTTGTACCACGTTGCAGTGAATTTTGTGAAGTTTTGCAGCTTTGCATATATTCCACCAGATAAGCACATTTACATCTCTGTACTTTATGTCTACCTATTTATGCTTGAAATAATTCACTCTGTAAAAACATTTATAACTGTGGCCTACACAGAGTAGCAGTCGGAAGAAAGAGGAAGATTTAACTGACGTAAACCTCTGCATTTCTTTCAAAGACAGAATTGCAGCCAGTTACGAACCAGTGTCTGGAACATCTAATTTGCATATGCAAGTATGCTAATTAGATTATTTTTTCTTTAGCGGCAGTAACCTTGATGCGGTATAATTGATCCGAGGTCCAGGCTAAAAGTGGACTTTTAAAGTAGGAAGTGTGATTGGAGGTCGTGGGCGTCTGACGTTGTAGTCATGTTCATGACGTCAGACTGCCGATGCCAGACAGGAAGAGACTTCGGTTTGCAATAATGGAAAAATGAGACTCAGCCTGCCAGTTTTGGGACTCTGGGACCTCTGTTTAAATGCTCTGAAGATCTGGATGTTCTGAAAAAAATTGGGACACTTGGAGGTATGCACTGAAATGAAATTGCCTATGCTTCAGTGTACAAATCAATACGCACAATTTAGGGTTATGTTTTTGTGGGAGGAGAAGATGAGAATAATTTACTCTGAGGTCAGTGTTCTTAATTCTTGAGTCTTTTTGTAGTAATACAAAGTAGTGCCATTGTTAGAATCCTGCTTTACTTATCAAAAGGCTGGCGTATGTTTTTCCATAGTTCTCAGATCCCTTTGGATTCAAATGGCTAGCATTAGGATCAGAAATAGCCTGCAAGGGCAGTATTTTTTCAGGATGTCTTACTGTTCTTTTCTGTATGAATATTTTTAAGCCACATTTTCATTTTCGAGATGGTTTTAACCTTTGGTTAAGGGGAGAAAAAATCCACTTTCATTCAGGAACTGTGAACTGCCACGGTTATTTCAAGGTAACAGTTATCGAGATCTCTTTTTACTAAACCAGTAATATTTCTACGCACAAGAATATTGAATATAGGTCATGCATAAATATTGACAAGTGATTGGGCATTTACAAGCATGAATTAAGGTGCCTTTAAATTGTGCCTCAAATTGCTGAGTTGAAGCTGAATTTATCTTACCAACTAAAAAATAAAAATAAAATATTGCATTTTAGATGAATAACCTCCAAACCCCTGTGTGTGAGCCAAGCCTGTTAAATGCTGAAGTTAAACTAATTATTTTTAAAGTTTTTTTTTTATTCTATTAGGCACTTGTTTCAGTATTATCTAGAAAAATGGCAGCTGTATTGACTGCATTGACATAATGTTCATCATCAAAATCCTCTTTATTCCCCTTATTACAGTTGTTCTCTTGTAGCGGACTCTTAGGTATGTTTTTTACTAGGGAGAATCAAATCTGCAGTCCAGAAATAAGGAAAGTACTTGACTCAAATCTTGCAGCAAACTACAGAAAACATTAAATTTCTTATGTTCTAAATTCCTTACACTGGAGACTTTTTTTCCCCTCTGAACTCTTCTAGCCGGTATGGACCTCCTGTTCGTACTGAACACAGGATCATAGTTGAAAACCTTTCGTCCCGTATCAGCTGGCAGGTGAGTTACCATCTTTTCTTTTTTTCTTTTTTTTTTTTTAACACTTTGTTTTTCTGCCCTGTTGGTAAACTGCTCTCAACCTAATTTTGTATTAAAGCCATCATAAATATTTAATGCAAATAAAAAGTAGGCAAAGAAGTCAGCGATTGCAAACAATTAGCGTTCAAACAGTTAAAGAAGTCTTTGGTTTCACAGCTGTGCAAATAGTTCTGTAAATAGATTTTGTAGTTGGGAACTGATTCTTGCTTACTTGCGTTTACCGACTGATAAAACTTGAAACAGCTCTAGATTGTTTCTGAATTACTGAAGAATGACATATATTCAAACCATGTCATCTTTTTGTAGTACGATAATCATGCACTTGGTTTGATTGAAATTTATGGTCTTTTCTTATGCTTTACAAAGTACTTTTGTGATGTGATGCATGATTGAGAAGTCATAAGGCATCGTTAATAAAGGAAGTCTTAAGAAAGCTGCTGTGTAAAGTGTGCTCACTGTAGATACTAAACAAGAACCCTTTCATCTTCTAATGATGAAATAAACCATCTTCTGTAGATTTCTTACCACTTTTCTATCTTTTTTTCCTGCCTCGTGCTAATGTTTTCCAAATTTTCTAGCTGGCTTTTAAACAGAATAAACACATAATCAGTTTCTTCACTTGTTCTATGTAGTATACAGTCTGTATAGAACTTTTTTTTTTTTTTTTTTTGAATATTCAAAGACTTGGTCTTGCAGCAAAGTCCACTTGAGGCTGTTTTGCTTGGCTGGAGCTCCACTGATGTGTCTCATAAGAGCTTGGGTGCAGATAAATAGCAGAACTAGGATTGTTCATCTTCTGTGTGATGGGATTAAAAAGTTTCTAGTTGTATGATTGTGCTAATTACCGAAAAATTGGAAAAACAAATTCTGAGTCGATATAATGAGATATAATGAGTTAGTGGATTTCATCTAAATCACTTCTGGGTATGCTGTGCAGTTATGTATTAGAAGAGATCATTTAAAAAATAAATAATAAAAAAAAGGTATTTGGAAATGACAGTAGGCACTAGAGAAGTAAGCTAGAATAGTGTTAAACAGAGTGAATCTTATAATGCTCTTCAGTGTTAAATTCATAACTGGGGGGGGGGAACATTTCTGAAACTTTCTTTTACTTGTGAATATTTATAATGGCTTTACATGTCTTACTGATTTAGACTGAAGCCCACCCAATATGGATTTAATGGCTATAAATCTTTAGGATTCTAATTACATGTTTTAATGACTCTTTTATATGTATAATAAGTTACTGTAAGAGACTTTACTTCTTGATACCTGCCTAAAGAGACAATCACTTGAAGCTAAAATCCATATGCAAGCCTCATTTAGTTTTGAAGCTGACCTGCTTTGATATTGATACTGTTTTAACTTCTTTTAACTATGCTACTTGCACAAGTGATTCAAATAGCTAATACACTAACGATAGTGGCATTATTACTCCTTTGTAATCTTCAAGCTTCTAGCAGCCACAACTGATATGGAACCTTGCTTGAAAACTTGTGTGCATCTTTTCATCTTTGGTGTGTGCAGATCCCCATGCTTTGAGAACATCTGTCTCCTTTAAGAGTTACTGTGTTGAGATATTAAAAAGATAAATGAGTAAAATTATAATATTTCTTTTCAGATTAGCTTCTTTGACCCATTGATGATATCATTAATAGATAATTACCTAATTATCTATTAGGTAATTAGGTACATACCTAAGTAGTAGACAATTTTGTCAGAATTCTCTTGATTTTAGTAAAAGCATTTCTGCATGTTCAGAGCTCTCCAGCCGCTTACTAGTTCTTCAGTGTTTGTGAATTTCCAAACAGTTGGGAAAACTGGCTCTGTGTTACTTGAAGATCTAATTTTTAATACGCGCTTTTCCTATTTACAGTTGTCCTACACTTTGTTGCCTTTTGATGCCAAGGACAACAGAGTATTCTTGTGCTGTTTAAGGTGAACTGGAGCAGTAAAGTTAGAATAAAATTTGACTTGGGTTTAACAAACAGAAAACCAAACTAGATAACTTTAAAACATTCCCCAAATTCTACTTATCTTGCACACTTAGTCTCTTGAATAATAATGTTGGCATCTTAATTATGTTGACAGTACTATTTTGAATTATATTCCATGATAACCTTTAGGAGTCAGTGTACTGTCTGGCAAGGGGGCCTCAGTTTTAAAGAGTAACATTTTTTTAATTAGAAAATGATGTAGTTTAATATTTTTAACTTTCTCTTAATTTACTGGTCCTGGTCTGGTTAGGTTTTCATTGACTTAAGCAGGGCCAAAATTTTGTTCTTAACTTCTAAATTGGGCTAAACATACTGAGGTTGAAATGTTACTTTTAATGGTGGTGCAGGGCCCATTTTTCACTTGCTATTACAATTACATTTCTTTGCACATTTGAAACAAAGGGAATAATCTACTAGTCTGCATGTGCCGGTTTTTAAAATTAAACTACTGAATTCTAATTAAGAAATTAGATAAAACTAAGCCTTCTTATATCCTGTGGCAAATGTTCTGATTTTTTTTTGTCTTTTTGTTTTGTAGTCTTTTCTTCCTTAAGCATATTTCTAACCAAGTGCATTTTGAACCTCTTCTAACAACCTTGATTTGGTTAACCCTCATTTTTCTTGTGTGGAAGAGAAAGAACCAAAGATGTGGGGGTTTCTAGAGTCTGAAATTCTAGGGCTTGGCCTGTTCTGAATTTTCCTTTTGGTTCCTGTGACACTCCTGTTTTTTGGCAATCTAGATCTTGGTTTGTCTGGGTTTGATCTCGATTGGCTAGCGCAGATCATCCTCGGGTTCTTTAGCCACTTCTGGAGACTATGTCCAGTGCTTTCAGGGCCTCTGGTACCTCGGTGAAGCACATTGCTATGAGCCATCACTGCCTTTCTCATGTAAGAGTTCCTCTTGGCCAGCTAGGTATTGGACAAGCAACTCTTTGCTTAAGGTACCTTCTTATATCATCTGCCACTTGTGGCGTGCTGCGGTAAGTAGTCTGGGACTAAAATACCAGCTACAGTTTGGTAAAAAGTAGTGGTTTAACTTATGCAAATATTCTGTTGTTTAGTGACCTTTCACATTGTTTTTTTTGTACTTTATGCTACTGTGGAGCAAGTAATTTCATAGTGCGTGTGTGTTTAGCCTCTATTAAGTTAAATGCAAGGATGTCTATTGACATGACACTGTAGTGTGACAGAATAATCAGTTGAAATCTAAGAAAAAATGCTCTTATAAGATTATTTATTATATGCTAATTAAACCTATTTGCCTTTAATTTTGTTGTGAAGCTGGGGAGGAGAACGTATAGCATGAATTTGTCTAAGTGTACCGGATTGTCAGTTACCTGGGACGTTAATCCTCATAGTATTAAAATTTACATTTAATACTATGTTGCTTTTCATCTGGTGTAGTTCTGATATCAATGCATATGTTGGTATTTTAAGTTCTGTACTGCTTCCATAACAGCTATTTTGTGACAGGATCATTTGCAGAGCAGTATTTTATTCAGCGTCTTCGTAAGTGAGGGGTTCTTTCTATACATAGCTGCTATTACGTAGACTGAGATTAAGAAACTGATTTTTCTAAATTGTGGGTATATATAGAGGGGGGGAAAAAAAGCATTATGCAGTTTTAGTGGAGAGAGTTCTAGGGGGATGTTGCCTACTGCTAGCTGACTTTTCTGTCTTCTGTTTAAGGCTAAAATGTTAACTTTTACTGCAGGACTTGAAAGATGTCATGAGAAAGGCAGGGGAGGTCACCTATGTGGATGCACACAGAAACAACAGGAATGAAGGGTAAGTTCATGTTTGTGTATAAATCTGTGTGATAATGAAAACCATTAAGGATTATTATTCCTGTAATACAAAAATAAATGAAACATAGCTATATGGTCTGGCTTAGCTTGGTTGAAATTTCTCCAATTAAAAATAATAAATAAACCTATCAGTAAGTAGGAGTTCAGAAGGGGTATTGAACTCATCTGTCCTCCACAATGAAAACAATTTCAAAACAGAAGAAGGGAGAAAAGTCAACAGTTGTTTGTTTTTTTTTACAGTTTTAAACTTAAGAGTTATTTATGTATAGCCATTTATCATCTAATTCTGATTTCTGAGGCCAAAATATCACCTGTCTGTAGGCTACCTTGCACTGGTTCAGCAGGCAAAGTCACCGGAAATGAACGTAACCAAGGAAAAGAGATGAAAAACCAAAGAGGGGATTATTTATTCACTGTTAACATTTCCCCAGTTGGTGCAGGTTTGTGTAGCTTCCTGGATTTCTATCACCTCATTGCAGATGAGAGTTTCAGTAATGTTTAAGAAGATATGAAAGGTTTATGTATGGCTAGGCCTGTTAGGGTCATATTTTCCTGTCATCAAGTTAAAAATTAGCTTTGAGATGATAAAACATCAAGCTGTGAATCAACAGATTTTTAAGAGGTTTGAACTTGTTCTCCTTGCTTTCTCAGTTTCTCTGATTTTTTTTTTTTGTCTTCTATGGTGTATAGGGTTGTAGAATTTGCATCTTACAGTGATATGAAGAGTGCGCTGGAAAAATTGGATGGCACTGAGCTGAATGGACGCAGAATTAAACTGATTGAAGACCACAGAAGGCATAGGTACGTCAGCTGACTTGATAAAATTCTGCTGAGGGTTTGGACTTGGGTAGTATTAATGCCAAAACTGCATTATCTAATTCTTTGGTCCCAAGCTAAATATCACAGCAAAGAAGCACTTTCTAGCAGTATAAACAGGTTAGGTAAGATCTGACTTGCTAAAAATAGACTGAATAGAATGCGTTAGGATGAGAGTAAGGAGAAATCTTTAAAATAAAACATAATTTATATTTAAAAGGATTATAAGCTATGATATTTTGATATTAAATTCCTTTTATTTTATTGGGACCTGTGAAATGCCTCTCTGATTATTGTGAAAGCCAACATTTTCACGAGAATAAAAGAAAAGATTAGCTTCCTTGTGTTATTCCCAAAGCAGTTCTGCCACTTAGTCATAAAAGCAGGTTAGCTGCAGCTCTCTCATTAAGTCTCTTAAAAATAAATCTATTTCTTTCCATGAAAAAGGGTTGTATAACTAAAGATTGTGTTAAACTCTTGAGCCTTGAAATGTAGTGGTGGTATGTGCCAGAGACATTTTTAGCATCTTGAAAAAACCCTAACTAATTTGCATGGGCGTTTCTAGAGAGACTGAAGACTACAGGTATGAATTTTCATTTTTGTGCTTTTCTTGATAAATGGCTAAAAATTGTTTGCTCTGAGAGATTGGGAGAGAGGAGAAGGAGGAGGCAGAAAAGGGGAAAGGCCTTTTCTTTTTCTTAGATCAGTCGTATTTTGTCAATCTAGCAGAGAATGTTAAGGCTAGCAGTTCCTGGTATCCTTGGCCTAAGATATTATTTGATAGAACTAACAGAGCAGCTCTCTGAAGTAACTGAATGCTGTGTTTAGTGCGTTCAGATGGTCAGCTGGCAGCACTGTGTACACAAAGCGGTTACATAAAGTAGGAAACGGGACTACAGCTTTTAATTGTGTTTCTTTAGAAGCAGATCTCGATCAAGGAGTTACTCAAGATCTCGCAGCAAATCCAAGTCTACAGGATCTTCCAGATCATACAGCCGGTCCAGGTCTAGGTCAAGATCAAGGTCCAGATCCAGGTCTAGGTCCAGGTCTCGCTCGCGATCCCGGTCCCGATCCCGGTCTCGCTCTCGCAGCCGTACACCTAAAAAGAGCTATTCCCAGAAGAGCCACCGCTCCAGCTTGCTAGCTTCTTCCCCATCTCCTTCTTCTTCTAAAAGAAAATCTCGTTCTAGGTCGAGCTCTGCTCATAGCCGTAGTTAACCTGCTCTTAGAGATGTATTAATACGTTTAATTTGATTCAAGTTTCTTGAAGACTTGAGATGAAATACACATGAGAACTGGGAGGGGATGAGTTAACATGATGAAAGGGTAACCTCCTTTTACATTGCCAAAGTGCCTGTCATCAAATAGGCCATCTCTGTGAGGAGGGGCTGTCAGCTTTCTCCTTTCAGTGAAGTCTGGAGTGGGAAGTCTTTTTTTGTTATTTTTTTTCCTGCTATTAGTAAACATTTCTATCATAGATATAATATGTACACATAATGCTGAGGTAATGGGATGAGACAATACGCTGCTTTCTCCCTCTCCTGCCCCCAAATTCCCCTCCACCTTCAAGGCCTTTGACTTCCAAAATACTACGTTATCTTTTGTCCTTGGTATTAAGTCCGAGAACGAGAAGTATAGATTTTATTCCTTAAAGTTCTGTGGCTACTTTTCTGTGTGAGTATGAATGGACCAGCTGAATTTAGTTTAGAGTTCACTTTTTTCCCCCATTGCTTGGCTTAACAGGCTGTTTAAGTTCCAGCTTTAAATGACCTTGATAATAAGCTTAATTTGCAACAGACTTTCAGGAATACATGTTGGCCAGTTGAATATTGTTTATTTGGTTAGTGAAAGAATACAATGTTAACCAGTAAGGAATGCTGGATTTTCCTGTTAAAATGAGTCATACCATTCAGATGTCAGGATTATTGGGAATCCATTATACTAATTTTCCAGTAATTCACTAGTATGTGTTATTGTATGTAGAGGCCTTATTTGACAGGTGACTCCATAAAACTGCACAGAAATGTCAATATGCATGTCCATGTTTTTAATGTTTATAACAGTGGCATAGCTTTCATACCCAGATGTATGATACTGAATATTGTGTGTATGACTAGAAATAGTCTTGATGGAAAGGAAGGTTATTTTAGTAAAGGACAGCAGCAAAAATTCCCAGGAAAAGTGTAGTCAGTTGTAACAAAAAGTTAATCATGTTAAAGGGTAAAGAGGATAATTTCTTTAAATCTCCTGGATGCACAGTTGTTTTGATTAATAGAAATTTCCACTGCAAATACTGTTTGTTCTTATAATTTGAAATAAGATTTTTTTAACTTCTGGATTGTTAAAGAAGGGAAACATTTTTGGAAAAATACATGTAAATTAAACTCAGTCTTACATGTGTTTAAATGTACCAATCCTAATAAAAATAAAACCTTTTTCTGGCTTACCTTGCAGTGTTGTGTACTAATGTTACGTGGTATTGTTCACTTTGTACAGTCTTGCAAATACGATCGCAAGGAAACTTACTGGAAGGTGTACCCTTGTGAAAGCAAGCAAAATGTAAACTAGAAACCAGTTGTGATGTAAGTAATCAGATCCTGTCCAAAAGGATGACTGGATAGGATTCTCCTGTCATGGCCATCGGTGTTTCAGAGACCTGATCACAAATAATAGTCTCTCTGCTGTCCTTGCAGAACTATTTGTGTTATTGACCTTCTTGTCCCCAGTTTGACCGAAGAACCAACAGCCAAATGTCCATACAG
This sequence comes from Aythya fuligula, assembly GCF_009819795.1. NCBI lineage: Eukaryota > Metazoa > Chordata > Aves > Anseriformes > Anatidae > Aythya > Aythya fuligula. The sequence goes on from NC_045563.1 coordinate 37,110,099, forward strand.
GAATTTTCGTGTAAGTAAAACCACTTGGAACATTTGAAATACGGTTCCAGGAAATCTTACATTGCCTACACTCCTTCCGTTAATGTAAAGCGCCAAGACAGGCACCATTACTAGAGGAAGTTTCTGCTAATCACGTTTACATACTTGGCTTGATGTTACTTGAATTTTTACTTCAGCAAAATGGAAGGAACAAATAGAAATCACTTCGCAAAGGAATCTTGCTAGACATGACTACATTAGGAAAGCTGGAATTTGCTCAATTTTTTAAGTGTCAGTGTTGTTATCTTTGGTAAATTTTTGATGTTACCAAAAACTTTCCAAAATGTCCACTTCTTTTGAGAATCTTTGAGATTCGCAAGTGCAGTACTGCAGACCATGAGTGCTCCTGGCTACAACACGCTTACCTTGCAAATATCATAAATACAGAGCTTGTGAATGTTACTATTCACTTGATTCTTTATTGTACAGTGTCATTCCCCTTGCATAATTTTCTCTTGTTTTACTCAGCTGTGGCAAAAACAGGTGAGTAAAGAAAGGTAGGTAGTTGTGGAAATGCAAGCTACATTTTTTAGTTGTGTTTAAAGTTTAGACATTACTTGACATGTAAAATGAGCTACAATTTTGTACACTTAATAACTTTGATGAAGGATGACTCATTGTGCCATTGTAAATTGGTCATATATGACCTCAGTTTGGAGAAGCAAACCCAATCCAGAATTTTTAGTTTTAGGGCATCTGAATTGGTGGAAAAAGTTTTAAAATAAATAAATAAATAAATAAAAATAATTAAAAAAAAAAGTTCTCCAGCCTGAATAAGATAGCCTGAGGCCAACTAGTGTAGAAAAGTCCTGAGAGGAAAGATGAGGGACTAGAGTAGAAAGAAGCAGTGAAGTAAAACAGGACAGAGGGACTTTGGGTTTTAAGAGGTGGCAGCTTCAGTGTCATAGGCTTCTAATTTCCTTAGAAGGAAATGAGACCTTTGTTACTGAAGATAGTAGTTCAAATGTAGAAGTTTCCCTATGCATGTGATCTTAAGACAAACAGATTTGGGAACCTGTGTACTTGTTGGCTTTGCTTAAAAGTATTTGGTATTCTGCAGAAGAGCAAAAGGTCTAAAGAAACACTACCTGTGTTTCTGTTAGTAGTGTCTGATTCAGGTAGGCATCTTGATTAGAAGAAATAAACTTGGCAGACTCATTAGGGAACACAGTATAGTATTTATTATATTTATCGTAATTATTTACCTGTACCAGGTGCCTTAGTTCCAACACTACAGGGCACAGGAATGAAAGCCCAGCTTTAAAATAACCATAAATAAACTCCTTTAATGTTCTGAAGTCACAGCTTTTACAGGCAGTATGTTCTAACATCTGACACTTTACATGAGAACAAGTAAACCTGTCATTACTCCTGCCTTTATCCTGCTAGCCTGGGTCTTGAAGAGCAGTTTTTAAAAATTTTTATAACGATTCCACCACAGAGTGGATGCTTCACGTCTCCTAAAGTATTGCTTTTACCAGTTCTCTCTGAATCTGACACATGGAGGGAGGAAGTGGAATTGTGTCCTGGGGTGTAACTCCCCTGTGATCCTTCTGTTTCCCTCACAAGCACAAGTATCCTACTATCCCCAAAAATAAGAGATTTTTTTCTTATGATGTGTATTGCATTTCTTTATTATTAGTTACATTTTTGTCAATTTAATGCATGGCTCTTCAACCAAGAGTATCCAAGTAGTTGTGAAGATAAATAAACTTCGATATAATTGGCCACGTCACATCACTGCTTGACAGGTGAGAAAAGCAAAGCAAGTGGTTAAGGGTGTTCACCTGTAGTTGAAAAGTGAGGGAGTTCAGGAACAGATAGGAGAGTGCCTGAAATGAAGGCCAGGATTCTTCATTGAATAGATTCATCTCTGACTCCTGCCATCTAGTGGCTGTACTTGCTCCCACTGCTTGTGGAGTCAGGAAACAGGCTCAGAAGGTTTTGTTTCCTCACAGAAGAGAAAAATGTATTTTAAGAGTCACACAGGCACCCTGGAAGCAGGATGGCTCTGATGGTGTGTTCCATCAGGCCCTATCTGGGAATCTGGAGAGCTGAATGCTCTTGCAGGAAAAAACAAAACAAAAAATGCCTTGGAAAATGCAACCCTTGTGCCCTATATGAGCTGTAGCAGCCTGAACATTGCACAGCTCCTAAATGGCTTTGGTTTTCTCACAAGGTTTTTGGAAATGTGTGATTTCCAGTCAGTTTCCTCCATTCCCCCTATGTAGCAATTGTTGGCCGGAAGGCTAAATGCTGTGCGTAGAGTACCTGGGGGTGTTTCCTCTTTTACCAGCCCTGCCATCAGTTACCCCTCCACCCCCTCCCTACAGACCTGCAAGAGAGTTGTTAGCCATTCACCCTGGGGCTGATTTGCCTGGACAATGCCGCTGATGAGCGAGCAGTTACACCTAGCAGAGCCCTGGGGCCGGGGGGCATGCAAGCAGGGTGCTCTGTGCTGATCAGCTGCATGGGATGCAGCAGGTACATGTACACTGACTCCACGTAAAGCAGCCATTCCAGGCACCAAAAGGAAAGTGTAAGGCGTAACAGGCTGGGGGCCTGTGTAAGAAACAAGGCCGCATTATGTGCTGTAGTGAAATACTAGGTAGTGGCAACCCTGTAGGCCTGGGTAGTCTCAAGATGTTCAAAGGACAATCGCTACTATTGATTTGCTGGGCCTAGACTATGAGGGAGTGACAAGGGAGAGGTGGGAGTGTAAGGTAAAACCCGCTCTTCAAGATGAATGAAGGGCTTAAAATAAAAGACAAAGAGTTTCACAGGAACTGAACGATACTCTTTTGTGTTACAGTGGCTGCTTCCCATAACCAGGGTCTCCTCTCCTCATTCCTTGCTTTCCCACCCTAGAAAACCCATGTTCTGTGTAGGTGTTCAGCAGTAACAGGTTGAGCTGGAAAGATCCAGATCAACATGCTTGGAGTAGATGCTTCAGTCCAGGCCAGGAATTGCTGCCTTTTCCAGTCCTGGCACTTGTATGGTCTAAAATCCACATCTGCTCGTTATATGACCTTCCCTGAATTTCTTTTATTCCAGTAACTCATACCTCTTATCCTTGAATGCCAGAAGAATCACACTATGCTGTATTGTTCAGTAAGAATGAATGATAGTCAGTATATAACTTCTGAGACCCCAAATCTCTAAATTTACTTAGTTCAGTTAGTATCTCAAAAACCTGCACTGCACACCCTCCGATTTGTCTACGTAACCTGAACAACAGTAATAGCTGTGTGTGGAAAAACTGTGCGATGAGTGGCTTTTGCTTATACTCACAGTGGACAAGTGGTGTTACATAGCAGCCGGCGCTGAGGTGGACTTGGGTCTAAAGTTGCCCCATGCATGGCTACACTATGACTGTGCACTTTACATAACAGTGGGGTTTGTCCAGTGTATCAGCAATTAGCGCACCAGAGTGTCAGCTGCAATGCTGTGCTATAGAAGGAAACTTCAGCATACTTTATTATCAGATATATCATGTGAAGCAAGCAACTGCCGTAGCATGGAGTTCATGGGCTGGAGGAGGCAGGGCTTGCTGGAGCCAAATGTGTTCTTTGGGAGCTTCCAGACCACACTGCAGCCATCCCCAGTCCTTGACTTGTTGGATATTCTAGCATCATGCAGAATGTGACAGGCCTAGGGAAGGTGGATGTGTGTGGAAAGCTCTCCCTGGTTACAGGACCAGCATGGGGATACAGCTGAAGTGCCTGCACCCCATCCCCAGGTCTCTTGCCACAACATTCACTAGCCTCCAAACTGCAGCATCTCCCTCTGTAAAATATGCAGGATGATGCCGAGTACTGTAAATCCTTCTATCATTCTGGATGATTCTCCAGCCTACTCTGCAAGTTCGAGACAGCTGTTACAGCCTGAGTTGCCTCAGACATTTCGCAGCACAGCAGTAGGCGATGCTCACAAAGAGTGTTCAGCTCTCTCACTGAGTGGTGAGTGGTGCTGGTGCACCATGAAGACAGACCGAGAGCCCCTCTGCTCCCACAGGCCCCTTTGTGCCAGCCATTTGCAGAAAGCCTCACGGCCCCTCTGCCGCGGGAGGCTAGCTGGGACCCCACCAGATGGTGCTGTAACACTGCCTCAATGAAATACCCTTTTTAGAGGAAACTTGAAAAACCCATCTTAAAATAGCCCTGGTGACCCAAACCTTTGTGGAAAAAAAAATATGTATTTATGTACCAAAAATACACAACAACACCCCTGACTAGAGAACTGGAAACTCTGCCTTCCTCCGCTCGTGTGGTTTCCGGCATGCTCACCTGCCGGGGGAGCGGAAGGACGAGCAGGGGGAGCGGGGGCCTCAAAAAACAGCCGAAGGAGCTGGGGCATGCGCAGCTCCCTCGAAGGATCTGCTGTCGGCCCACCTGCCTGTCCCTTCCCATCCTGCTGCCTGCCCTGGGGCTGCCTCTGCCCTGAGGAGCACTGCGAGGAAGGCCTGAGGGCTGCAGGCCTGTTCCTGACCCTGCTGCAGCTCCTGAGGGACGCGGGGCACAGCCTGACAAAGGGCACACGCAGCCCGCCTTTGTGGCCACCAGCAGGGCAGCGGGGTGAGGGGGGAGGCCGAATTAGGACCCAGATACTAAACTGCAACGGTAGAAACCACAAGGCAACCACCCAGGAAACCTTCACAGGCTGTTCTTGAGAGTGGTTGGCGAGGCTTAGAAGTAGTGAGAGCTTACAAATGCTTCTTTTCTGAACTGGACTGAGAAAAATAAAGCTGCTGAGGAACCAGCTCCCCCGTCTCCCCACACGCGCACACACGTGTACCCAACAGGAGCTACCCAGCAGCGGGGCTGGCACCCTTCTCCTGCCACAGCCCTGTTTCCAGCTGGTCTTAGCTACACTTTCAATGGTGCCACTCTTCTAAAGCAGCCTGGTGACAAAGAGGCTTCAGGAAATATTTTCTGGCTTGGTCCGGACAGAATTTCTAGCGGTCTGGGTGTGCCTTCTGAGCTGATGGCTTTTCTGCTGTGTTTTACCATCCGATGGGGAAGTAGCCCTCTCCCAGCAGCCTGGCCAGGGGCTCTCTCCCCAGAAATGCCTTCCCCTGTTGAGCCCTTTGCAAGCCAGCTCACTGTGGCAGCCTCAAACTGCAGGGTCCCCTAACCATGTCGGGGCTCCGGGGGGGCAGCCTGAGGCAGCGCACCCACCCCTGGTGAAGAGGCACGGTTCTCTTTCCTCATCAGTCCTTTTACAGCAAGGGAACTCAGCTGGCTTTCTCAATCCACACACCCTACCCCGCCATCCACTCCCCCAAGCACAAACAGGGGCTGTGAAGTGACTCCCCTTCAAGATGAGATCCCTCCGCTTGAGGCCAGAACAGGCAGACTCCAAGTTCCTGGAGGTGTGGATCAGCTCCCAGACTGCCTGGGCCCCTGCTCCTGCTGTTTGGCAACATAGTGGTAAGTTTTTCAGTCCTCCTGTGGCCCAAAAGGTGGCAAAGCCCTGCTCTTGGATTTGTCTTATCCATTTGTCTTTGCTGGGAGTCCAGCACATGCTGCCTTACCCTTTCTGGTACCTGCTGGACTGACGAGTGGAGAAGACAGTAATGCTCACAAGGTCCCAATTAGCCCAACTTCCCATGGGCATTACTTTCCCAGGATCTGGAAAATCTTGGGCAAACAGCACAGACCATTTTCAACAGTTTCATTGGGGTTAATGCACGTCATGGCTTTCTCCTTGCCTCAGTAGCGATGCCTGTCCCCGCGAGCTCTGTCCCATGTCACTCCTCACAGACTGCCCTGGCAGAACCGACACTGCTCGTGCTCCTCCTACGGCACGCTGCTAACACAACTCCACCTTCCACATGCCCTCATCCAACATCCACGCGGTGTCACTGGCCTGCTGACAGCCAGCACCCTGGCACCAGGGGCATCTCAGCCCCGCACCTCTGACCAGGCAGAGGAGGTCCCCTTCACAACCCCTCCTTTACACCACGGGTGTGCTTGCTTTCCTTTTGACTCCAAGAAGCACATTCACACCATTTTCAGCTCCTGGTTCTCCAGGAACAAACGCCAAAATTGGAAGGGAATGGTTGGGAATGTTATCCCAGAGGTATTCACACAAACGCTTTCCATCGTTTCATTTACCGAGAAAAATACCCTTGAAAATACTCCGCTATGGAAAACTTTTCTTATCTTCGGCACCTCAGGGACTTTCAGCATCTTCTTAGGGCGAGACCTTCACCGGGGGGGTTGTCCCACTTCTCACTTGCAACTGATGCAGACCAAAACAGTGAAGAAAGCAGGGGAAGTGGCCGCTCACTCCAGTGCAAGGGAGCTGCCCGCACTTCAAAGCCACCGGGGCTCTCTGCCGGCAGGAAGGGCTGCCCGGGGACACTGGGCGTGGGGCAAGCCAGCGACAAGGAAATTGTGGGGCCGATGGGACGTGAAAGCTGCGAGTGTGTGAAAGGCAGGACGGAAGTGTTGTAGGGGGCAGCCCTATTTTTAGCTGCCTCTTGCAGAACTTTGCTAGCGCTTGCTGTAGTAGGAGAGCTGCTTCTCCTTTCCTTGATGTAAGCAGAGCCGACGACGTTTGGGTCTGTTTTTATTTAGCTACTCACGAGATAGCACTGCCTGAAAGGTCCCTTGAGCGCTGTGGATGCAAAAACACCCGTGGTCAGAGAGTCTTGGGCAAGGAGAACAGAAAGCATCTGACACTTCCCTGTCTCCATTTCAGGACTGTGAGAGGTAGAAACCGAAGCCGAGGCTGCCAGCATGACTCTTAGTCACATCAACAGGGGATTTTGCAACACAGTGGGTGCAGGGAGTCTGCAAGCAAATCTGGAGTGCTTCGCGAGGGCATTGGATTGGGGTTCCTCTGGCTGTGAGGCCTGAGCAGCGCTGTGCAACCCTCCCTTTCCTGCTCCACTGCAACCTGCTCGGCCGCTCTGGGTAGGTGGGAGGCAGGCAGGGTTTAGCGCTAATTAGCATGGAGCACTGTGGGGAGCAAGAGGTGGCCATGCCTGCCCTGTACGGGGCTCCTTTTAACGCTTGCATTAACATTAGATGATTCCTACACCCACTGTAGGGAATATCCTACAGGGAGAGGCCATTCCTAAGCCAGGCAAGAGAGGACATTAGGCAGCAATGCAGAGGAGCATGAGACGAGATGTGGTTGTTCTGCACGGGGCTGGAACCACCAAGGCAAGCTCCAGACTGGATCCCACCGCTGGCAGTTCGGCTCAGTGTGACTTGCAGTGTTCAGCTCAAGGTCAGGATGGGAAGGACGGTGTCCAGACCTGTATAACCAGAGCCTGTTGCTGCTCTCAACATCTCATCCCTGCAGTGGGTAGATACGTGGATAACGTATATAGCCCCTTCTTAAACTGGATTGATTAAGGCAGGATTTGAAACTCTTGAATGAGAGATGTGTGTGGAGGATGCTTCGTACTGTAACAATTTTATTTAGAAATGATAAGTCGTTTATAAGGAGGTAGTGAGAGGAGTAGGTTATTGACAGCGCCATTCCTGTCCAAGGGAATGTGCTGGAAAGTCACTTTGGCCTCTAGATGGCACCCCTATTACTCACACATCAAAAAGTTAAAAAAACAGACACGCCTTTCTTTTAAACGCTCAATTTACAGACAGGCCGTGCAGTTTAGTAGTTTGGACCAAAACCTACGGGCAATCAAGATTACAGGAAAACCAACCATGTCTGGGTTTTCCCCTCTTCTTGTTCAAAATAAGGAATATGGATTTGCCTTCCTCTGGACTCTGTACTTGTCGTTACTGGGCTGGGAGTTGCTACCTGGGAATTCATCCTGAAATTTCTGCAGCTGTGTGGGAACCAAAGAAGAGCTGCGGTGCTTTGCTTCGCCCTCCAGCCCGCACACATTTGGTCAGTGCCCCGCCTGATGGGCGAGCAGCTCTCCTGGGTGAGGACCAAGGGCCTCCTCAGCGAGCAGGAAGGTCCAAGGCTCTGCTGCTGTATTTGATCTTTAGGGATGTGTGGTTGTGAACTTCGACAGAACCAAAGCCACACTTTGCCAGAGCTATTTGTACAGAAAATTGCTTTATTGTTTCAATTAAAAAAAAAAAAAAAAAAAAAAAAAAAGGCAGCCAGGCATTTAATGGCTCCCATCTGCAGCCACTCTGTGTAATTCACTTCCCACTTAAGGTTTGAATCCTTTTATTTTTTTAAGCATGGGGACAAAAAGGGAGCGTTAACGTCCTTAATGTTAATAAATGTATCTTTATGGTCTATTTTAAATAAGAATAACCAGGCTTTTGTTGGAGAAGGGTTGTAAATAATCCGTGTGTGACTGGAGATGCTAACAGTGGGAAAGAATGCACATGCACAGGAATCTAAGTTGGCTGTTAGCAGAAGTGTTAATGAACTGTCTAATTGATTTAAATGTTACTTAGTTATCCCCATTTCTATATTTCCTGAGAACTCATAGTCAGGGTATTCTTCCATCCTCATAATACCCTGAGAGTTAATTGCCATAGCCAAAAAGGGAACTGAGGGAGCCAGATTTCAAAGGTGTTTGGCACCTAGAGACAGAGACAGGGGCTTACATGTCTAAGCTGCACTGAAATCAGCAGTCAGGGCCAATGCCCTCCTGAAATCCAATTAGGCACTTTGCTGGCATTTTTAAGTGCCTCAGTGCCTACAGTACCCCTCCCTAGATGACTTGTATGAAGTGTGTGTCACAGCCCTGCATGAAAAAAGTGCATGCAGAAGGCAGATGACATCCACAGGTACAGAAATGTGATTTTTTTTTTTTTTAATTGATAGTTTGGGGAGGCGATAATAAGATAAGAAGGATGTCTTTGCAGTATGCAGTTCTGCCTTGACAGGGCCCTTGGTAAATGGTGAGCTGCAAGCTGGACGTTCCCCCAGCACTCCTATGCTCTGCTGCAGCAGCTCGGAGCAGGATTCAGTCTCCTGTTCAGGAACATACTGCTCAGATTATGGGCAACTCTCAGATCATGGTGCTGTCAGAGGTGCACTGTACCCTTCCTAGTGACGGGATGGAGCAGAAAGGAGAATAAATACGTAAGAAAAAGAAAAAGGGGAAACAACTCTTAAAATAGATTTATTTATTCATTTATTTATTTATTTATTTATTTATTAGGGTTTGCACTTTTTTTTTTTTTTTTTTTTTTTTTTTTTTAATAAAGCAGAAGAGAATTAATAAGAAATTTATGGTCTGATTTCAATCCTACTGATACTCACGGAATCCCTTTAGTGAATACTGGACCAAATCCAAGAAAAACAGGTTATTCCCTTAACTTCTATTTATTCGGGGCTGTGTGCTTCTGCATTCAATCTTGTTAGATTTGCCAGTAGATTTAATCTGAGTCTCATCAGCAGTGGTTCTGGACAAGAAACTGTGGTCAGCTGCCTCTGACTCTGAGCCTGTCTTCCCAGAAGAGTGGTGGTACCTTAGGATGTCAGGGCTACATGACAGGTAGTTGATGCTTGTCCAGAGCATCACGGTAGGATCTCCTACAGTAAGACGCAACTTAGAGGTAAGTGACGTCTCTCTGTCATGCACTAAACTGCTCCACCAGCTGGTGTTTTTAGCACACCAAAACCAAAGCAGCTCAATAAAATGGTTTCTGTGTGAACAGTTCAATGAAAATATCTAAGTTTGGTTGTGGTCAAAAATGCAAATTAAAAACCCTTTGGGATATACAAAGAACAGACCAGAAAATTGTCTTGTGTTACCAGGACCAGAACAAAGCCAGGCACCTGGAAGCAAGCTCTCCCCCAGCGTGGGAGACACGATGAGAGGAAACAGGTTCCAGTCCTACCTCTGCCAAAGATTTTCTGGGTGCTCTTTTTAACGTATTGTTGCTAAATCTGTGCACCTGACACAAAAGAGGTCAATGAGAAAACCCGGCTCTTGTTTCAGTGCCCTAGGGACACAGGAATGCTTTTGGGGAGTTTTGCACTTGCATCGCTCTACATCCATGCTGTCCTCAGTAAACATGTTTGAGTTCACAAAGCCAAGACGTTTGAGCCAGGAGCACTTGTGCTGTTTGTAAGGACATAGCTTCTATACGGAACAGGCTCCTCTCTGCTCTTTGACGAGCAAGACTGAATGGAAGAGGTGGTGTGAATGGTCAGTGAGTTTGGGCTTGAAATTAAGCCTGAACCTGGTGTTATCCATGTACAAATCTACCAGCACTTGGGAATTCAGACTGAAGTTTATGTCTAAAATAATTCCACACATATTAAAAGGTTGGAAATATGATTGGGGGATAACTCACTGACCATCGTTTCTTTCCCTGCCCTGCCTCTCTGCTCTGTGACTATGACTAGGATCTCATAGGGCGTGTGGGCCCAGCCTAGACTGAATTTGTCTGTGGGGACATGGGTTTGTTTTTTAAGTCGTGGCTGCTCCTGGTGAGGTGGGGTTAACCCTCACACATCCCACCATCTCTCTGTCCTTTGGTGACGCTGGTCCACTGTACAAGGAGCAGAGTGGGAGCACGTGGTGTGTGAACAGAGATTTCTGCTGAGGCACGTCCAAGTGGTGTGCCCCCAAAAAGGGAACGGGAGCTGCACCTTCCGCCCTCTTGGGCCATGAAGAACGACCACCCCTGAGGTCTCGGGAAGCTGAAAGCTGCTCCAGATCCACCCTTACGCGAGAAGAAAACACACCCCTGCTTCTTTCTACATGTGGCTGCAGGTTCCTTGCCACAGCCTGAACCAGCCCTCCCTGATGATGTGTGGCCCTTAGGTGGTGTGACAGTGTGCTTCTGGGTCGCCCGGCTGCCCACAACAGGCTTCCTCTGCTCGCTTACTGCTGGGTGCTGCCCCTGTGAAGCGGCCTCCTGCCAGCTGCAAATCCAGCGTGGCCCTGTGTCCTCCAAAATTAGGATTTCGTTCAACAGTTTTATGACTCTGTTACACAGCTCTGTTGTAAGCTTCCCACTATCTGCCTCAAGCAGCTCATCTCAGCGATTCCTCCCATGCTAATCTCTGTGATCTGTGGCATGCATACAGCATCGACTGGAACAGAACCTCCCCTCTGCTGCACCGTATTTGCCAGAACAGGCACAACTCAAGATAACCGGATTTGAAACAATCAGAGCAGGAAGCAGCAATAACTGGCCTGGAGGGAAGGCAGGGAGTTGCCCATAGACAGTTTTTCAGAAGGGTGCCCAATTTGTGATAGCCAATCTCTTTCCACGTTCCTTTAGCCCAGGTACAAATGTAAATCTTGCAGGAACTATCTTCACCCTCACTCCCTGACTTCTGAGTGAGTGAGTTTAGATCTGTACCATCTTTTTCTTACGGCAGTGTTTAACACATGGTGACACGCATAGCGACCTACATGTGTGCGTGACCAAGACCTCCAGAGCCGCATCTGCTTCAGACACGACACTGATGTCACCGCCGCCGATGCAGATCTCTCTGTGGGACTGGACAAGGCGGAGGACGGTGACGTTCCTTTTTCCATGGCGTGCATGGACCTCAAGGCTGGCTCTGGTACCGCTGATGCTCCCACGGGCAGCAGCCCGTACGCAGCAGTGAGCCAGCCCTCTGCCCACCAGCACCTTGGTACCACGGGGGTCAGAGCAGGCCGAGGCAGGTCCTGGGCAGGCGCTCTGGCTGTCGAGCCGGCAGCTTAGTCACGGCGCTCTCCAGACACCGTGTAAACACTACCCACAGTCCCCCGCAGCTGCCCGCGCCACCGGGCTCCGCTGCAGCCCCGTCCCAAGGGTCACGAGCTGGGACCAGCAGCCGGGTGCCAAACGCAGCCCGTGGCTTTGAGCAGGCAGTCTGCTAGAGGTCGTCACACGCCTCCTTAAGCAAACAGGGATCCACGCCAGTTGATAAATCATTTACGAGGAGAAGTCAGAAGCAAAGAACTAGATTAACCAGGTCACTGGGTGTCCTGAGGGAATGACGTGTCAGTGGAGCTGAAACAGCAGATCCCACAGTTGCAATCTGTTGCCTTCTTCTGTCCTGACAGCAATTCATGGAAATCCCTGGAACTAGACACTAGTGATGGAAAAACCCATTAGCTCATCCAAGTCAGCTCGCTAGTTAAAGCAGTCACTCCCATTCTACATTTTTGGCAGAGTTAAAATGTCTCAGGAGAGGGGATTTCCACCAGTTCCTTCTCAAGGGGAAATTATTCCACCTATCAGGAAGACTGCCCTGAGTGGTGCTATTTTTGTAAAACAGAAGTAACTCCAAAGCCCAAGAGAGAAAAACAAAAGATTCTGATGCAGAATCACAGGCAGCGATGTTTTTCTGCCCCAACAGACATGTGCCACGCATGGCACATCTCCAAATGGAAACGCTGTGTGCACACGTGTGTGTTTATATATATCCACCTAGGTGTGTTTATGTGTGTGTATACACACGTCCTCCCTCTGTCCAAAGGGTGGTTATGACCTTGTGCCTCCTTGTATAATCGATGTGTTGTATCGTGATCTCACACCTAGTTTAGACTTATGTAATGCCACTGACATCAAGGCAAAGAAAATTGCTAAATTAACTCTGAGGAGGGAACAGACGCGTGGAAAATGGAAGGCATCAGCTGGTGCCGGTGCACACACTTCCCATCTGAGTGAGGGGAGAAGGCATGTTGCCTCAGCAACCTGCATCGAGGAGAGTGACCGCCCTCACCACAGCTAGCTACGCTGCTGCTCGAAGCGCTCGGGCCTGCGGTGATGGGAAAGGTGTTGCAATGCAGAGCTGCGCTGCGGAGGTTGTCAGCAGAGGCTATGGAGATTTTGGCAGCCAAGCTTTTCAGCACCTGGGAAGCACTTTGGGACAGTGGGAAAATAAATTAGCTGTGCGATGGCGTTTAAAGCCTTATCATTAGTTTCAGAGCTAATTCTGCATTCAGATGAATGGGTGTAGCACACATTGCTGAGCTAGAACTTGTAGAGATAGGGAGGATCGCTCTCTGTTCCCATTCAGAAAGCTTTCGGCCAGCAGAGCTCTAACTTGCAGTCTTGGTGGCTTAGGTCTGGAGCAGAGATCTGCGGCTAGGGTAGGTACAATGGCAATATTAGCAGCAAACAAACCCCATGTTATCCAGGGCCCTGATTACCATTGCAACGGGGTGTTGGCTATATGCATCTTACGAGAAGAAGGCGGGGTGCTGCCTGGGCGTTTGTCCTGAATTTGTAACTCCTTCTCAGCTAGTTATTTTATTTGTCTCTCACAGTCTCACAGCTGGCACAGCTGTCTTCCCCATCTGGAACTCCTGAAATTCAGGCACTGTGTTTTGCAACATTGCAAGGACCCGACTGCCATGTACCCGTCAGTTATATTAAGGCTGTCCTCATGAGCACGCTGTGTGTTCTTGCGTTATTCTAGGGAGCTCGTGAAGGCTGCCCTGAGCATCCCTGGCTTTGGGCTGGGCTTCCTGCTTTGCAGGATTTATACTTTGTTCATTTAGCACAAAACACAATGAAGTACAAAAAAAGTCCTGTGAGGACTGACACGGAGTGTGGAAAAAGATCTAACCAAAAAGGTGTAGGTCAAATTCTGGGCCTTGGCTGGGTCCCTTTAATTGCTGTCAGGTACCAGTGCCAGTTGACCTACTAAGCCCCTTGCCCCTTGCACTGTGGAGGGATAAGAGCGGGTGAAGCCCAGTAATAGTTTAACTATGAGATTAACTCTCTGCCAGTTCCACAACAGAGGACGAAAGGTGCTGACTCCAGGCGCTTCCACACGCCAGCCCACGCTCTCCCGCCACCCCTCACGCTGCTGGCCTGCCTTCCCCACCGCCTGAAACTGCAGCCTGACCCTCGGCAAGGACGGGAAACCTGAGCCCGCTGTGACTCTGCAGACAGGTCTCTGGCAGAGTTTATGTGGTGCTTGCTCCCTAAAGGAGGGCCAGAGGAAGAGGAAGAACCATCTTGCTCTCAATGCTTTAGACACCTCTCAATTTCCCTATGCCTGTAAAGTCCCACTGCTCCCCACAACCACACACCATGGTAGGGAGAGATGCAGGGAGGCCCTGGAGAGGCCTAGGCACTCAGGTGCATGCCCTTCGTGTTCCCGAGTCTGCTGAGAAGCTTGGTCTCTCATATCTTAAAGTCTACGGGGATTTGGCCATTCCTGTCAACACATGCAGGACCAGGCCCCCAGACCAGCCCAAAGCCCCCAGACATCATAGAGCATCTTTCTGCAGGCTTCATTGTGGCAACTGAAGTCAGTTTTGCACGTGGCAAGGCAGAAGGCAGCTAAACTGCAGCTTAATTAGGATGACCTGCCACAAAAGGAGACTATCAAGCATTTTACTTAAAAATGCAGATTTGTACAGTGAACTCCAACCTTCCCTCTGGTATTGTGAACCTGATCATAGGCACATCCTGTCCGGGCCTGAGGAGCAAACAGACAGACAGACCTGCGTCAGAAAGTGGAACTGACTGATCTGACTCGCCCGCGCCGAGCCGAGGATGAGTGAAACCATGCGCCGTGCAGACGGTGTGGAAAGCAAGCGGAGGTGATAAGGAGCGGGGGTTTTCGTTGTTGTTGTTGTTCTTGATGCCGTGTGGGAGAGGAAAATGATATTGGTGAGGATTGTAAACAGCAATAGTTGCCACCAAATTGTGGTAATGTACGGCCCTGAATTTTCAGCCACCATTGGGCACCAAGTGCCTGTCACCTAAGTGCTTGCATTGAGGAAAGCTTGATTTTCCAACAAGCACCCAGTGCTCCAAAATAACAAGCATCACCTGCGAACGTGGGCTCTGATCCTTATCTGCTGGCCATGTGCTGTGAGAGCCATTTCCACCTGAGAAGCACTTTCCTTCCATTGCCTCACAGAGCCACGTTTCCTCTCTCAGTCATTCACACCGGGGCTGTGTGGGGCCGAGTTAACCCAGGACAGCAGCAAAGAGGGGACAGGCATGGGGACAGCCCTGCCCGGCACGCAGATCATTTGCAGATCCTTGCGGCGTGGTGGGGTTGACCAACACCTCGGTACAGGGCGTGTGTGTGCGTGTGATGTGGTTGCGGAGCGCACGGTCACCAGTGTTCAGCTGCCTACCCATGTTCTGCGAGTGGCCTTGCGTTAGTTTCAAGCGTAATAACATCATGATATCATAATAATATATCACACTGATGACACCAGCCCATGGAGTAAGCCACAGCGATCTGATCTCATTCTGCAAACGTTGAGATGAGCATTACTGCTTCTCAGGACAAGTGGGTGGCAGGTAGATGGAGCTGGCTCTGCCTACATTGCCAGCCCTGGGTGGGAACGTGACCTCCTGGGTTATGCTCAACTCCTCAGCTCCTGATCTGCCTCAGCTGCGGCCGGTGAGTCACTGCACCTATCTGAACTCACTTCTTCCATCTGTGAAATGGTGACAATAACATTTCCTCACCTTATGGGGGGAGGGAAGGGAGCATGTGCAAGAATGAATAAATGTTTACAAAGCACCTTGGGAGCAGTGTGCCTCTGACGCTGCTGTTCGGAGGAACCGGCGCTAATGCTCTCCACATTGTTCCTTCCAGGCTGGGTTGCACCATGCAGCGAGGTGTCCTCAAGTAAACACTCCCCTCAGAGTCAACAGGCTTGAATGAGAGCAAATGAGATAATGCCTCAGGAGAGAAACAGAAGTGAAGTTACTCTCAGTGGAGACTCAGTGTGTTACCAGTAATTTCAATAAATTCCGTCAAAGGAACAGCAGAGTAACCTTTAAAAGAAAAAAGAATAAAGTAGAAAAACAAACGAGCTGTGACCATTTTTTTTTAAAGTGGTACCATGGTCTTAGGTTTCACTTCCCAAATGGGAAACAGAACAGAGAAGTGAATCCCCTTGAAATAAAAGTGAAGTTAATAACGGGACGCCTTTAGCTGCTCGCCACATCCTGTGTACGCTGATCGCTCTGTTTATAGCTGGCAGGAGCCCTTCTAGACTCTTCTCTACCAATTTAACTCTTTGCTGAGCCCAGCTGCACTTCATCAGCAGCCAGGAAAAGTCCTCCCCGCCAGAGCCACGCTGCCGTCAGCATGGTCCCACACCCTCCCTGCCTGCACACGGGCACGCGGCTGCCAGCACGGCGCCATCCCTCGCGTGGGCCAGGGTGCTCAGCCATGGCCATGCGCACGGGTGGCTGCGGTAACCCCTCAGCGTCCTGCTCACGTGTCCCATGGCGCTTGTTCATGCGCACACATGCTCTTCATAGGCTAGTGCTTTCTCCTGTACTGAAGAGAGATGGATAATCAAGCACTGCACCAACGCGCTTGGCAAGCCGTATGCAGGGCAGCTGTGAGGCAGACTTACCCCACTGCACCGTCACTGCAACAGCTCTTCTTCCTGGGATGAGCTTTGTGGCTGGGGGTTCAACTGCTTCAGGAAACGTGGCTTAAACTGGCATGTTTGTTCACATGCACAGCTCTTTTTATTGGCCTGGTTTATTCTGGACTCTGCTTTTGGTGCACTGCTGGCTTTTGCTGTTGCTTCTTGTTGTTCTGTATACGGCGTTGGAGGTGAATGTGGAACCCTCCGTTCATTAACAGACTTGCTCTTTTGAACAGTTTCACCAGACAAGGTTTTGCCATCCACCACCCCCACACCTGCTCCTCAAAGGGTTTTCACTAGTTCAACAGCACTTAAAATTTCTGGTTTGCATTTTGGAGCAGCTGCATTAGCAACAGACACAGTCATATCCACCACAGCATGAATCTGTGGGTTTTTGATCCATCAGTGATACTAAAGGTGACAGACTGGTCATCTTTGAGCCATGCATCTTGAACGCATCTGAATTTGGGAAGAACCACACAACTCCACCCAGCATCCTGCCACTGTACTGGTGGGTCAACTAACTGCAAACTTCAGAAACAACTGGTGGGTACAGCGTCTCAGCTATAAGGGCTAGAGGTGCACACACTGGAGGGCAGTGAATTTGGGAGTTTATTATTATTATCTTTTAATATGCCTAACAATGGGAAACATGAGTCATCTCTGTAGGCCTGAAGATTGCAATTGACTATCCACAGGCAAACTACAGCAAGAATCAAAGAAGGTAGTGGATGTGCTGTTATTGCAGAGCGGTGCAAGTTGGAAGGACACTTTCATTGAGAAATTTTGTTTCCAGGTAATTTAAGTCCTGTCTGCTGGGCTGGCAGGGAGAATGGTCATGGCAGACACGAAGACACCAGTTACTGTAGAAATTATACCGTGTGGATGCTTGTCTGCTAAGAAATGCCAGTACTGTTGGCAGAACTTCCATTTCACAGGGGAGGTCAGGTAGCCATCGCAGAGCCCCAGCCTCCTGCTGCTGGGAATCACTGCTGGAAGTATTATCCATCTGGACTGGCACATGCAGCAGAGATGAAAGAGAAAACCTGACCTGCTTTTCTCTTGGAGCCCCCTGAGGGTGGTAACAGACCTCTGATTAAGCTCTAGATTAAGCTCTGCAGAGCTGTGGGCTGGGATTTTGACATTTCCCAAGTGGTACTAGGCGGCCAACATCCTCTTCTTTGCAGAACAGCTAATCCCAGACATTTAAGAGTTGGGTTCTGAAATATTGTCAGTATCCTAAACAATATCATTTAAAAAATTTGAAAACCAGTAATGTTGGATTCAGTATCTATTTGTCTTTTGACTCTTCAGCCTTTGGGCTCAACTCTACAGAGCTTTCATGTTTTTCTCTGCAATAGCCAGCAGGAAAAGCGTGCTTTTAACTGAAAACTGATTCCCCTACAATCACATGATCTACGGAGCAGTCTTAAAGAACAAAAAAGTAGCAGCAAGTAGGAGCTGTAGCCAGTAATCGATGCTCCGTGTTTGTGCAACACACCTTATCCCCTTACAGAAAGCAAAGGGTGAGCACAGAGGAAGCACCCTGCCATCAGCAACATCCAGGGCACTGTGCCACGGAGCTGGGCATCACAGCATGCAGTGCTCAGAGGCAGCCCAGACACCAGGCCCAACGTCTCAGCTCTTGTGAGGAGTATGATCAGTTTTTGATGACGAGGCCTTGCTTTCATTCCTCCACCAAAGGTCTGCCTCTCCATGGACACTTGGGTTGGGGGCAGAGAGACAGCCTGCTTGAAACACGACAGGCACCATCCGGCAAGCTATCTCCCCTCCCGGCCCCTCCATGGAGTGTGTGGCAAAGCTCCCACGTCTCTGAGGCTGCCACATGTAGCTGCGGGGCGTTTCTTCCTCTCCAGTTTCTCCACAAAGCTTTCTGTATGCAAGAAAGCTTGGAAACTCTGAAGCCACCCCAGGCTGTCTTCCCGCACGGAGGGCTTGGATGCCTTTGCTCTGTGTCACCTCTCAGCATTTGGTCCCCAAGCTTCGGTCTTGGAGGCTGTGCAGCTTTCTACCGACTTCTCAAAAACAAACAAAGGCCTGGTAGCATGTAGGTCATTCTAGTGAATTATTTACAAACACACCCCCCTTCTGTTTCTTACTGCGTTGGGCTTGGTGTTACCACACCCTGCCAGGAACTGTGCTTGTCCCCAGCAGAGCCGTTCCCGCTCTGGGGCAGCCAGACCCCACCGCTGAGCAGGCTTTGGGTGCATGGGCCGGGCCTCGCCAGCCGCTGCCCCGGGCTGGATGTTGCCCACCAGGCAGCTGCATCCAGCCTCTGCAAAAGTGGGGCTCGGCAATCCAGCCGGAGCAGGTATGCTGCTACGGGTGGGTTGGCACGCCAGGCCAGGTTCAGGCCAGGTACGGGCTTATCGGCAGATCGCATCCCGTCTGGAAGGGTACTGCGAGGCAGGCTGTTGGCAAAGCACTCAGTTCCCTTGCAACTATTTTTAAAAGCACCTTTACACCTTTCTTTTCCCCTTGTATGACACAAATAAAATGCAAGCATCAGCCGGTTATTACCAAAGGAAATCATTGCTCTGTAGCCCTCTGTTTCGCTGTTGCAAGTGAAATCATATCTATCCCCCTTCATGAAAAAGAGCCCCCTACCCAGCTCTGCCTTTGATCCTGTTGCTGTTTGTCCATGCTGCCTTTGGTGGGCTTTTGATCTGCCTCAGCGGGGCTGTTCTTAGGGAGCTGCTTTAGGTCCTGCTGCTATGGCCGTTCAAAGCAGGCAGGCAGACAGGGACTGCGATGTGCGACCAGGCTATGAGATGACTATTCATCATGCTGATCCAGGCCCCAGATCATTTCTGAGCAACTCCTGAACAGTCTTGGCCCATGCCACAGCTGACCCCTACGAGCTAACTTCTAATTCAGAACAAGAGGCTTGCCCAATTTCATCTGAAATGGCTTGTTTTGGCTTCTGTGTAAGCTGAACTTTCTCTGTCATTGTGGTTTGGTTTCCTAGTTTAGTTAGAAGCTTCTGGAGTGTCTCCCAGCTCTGTCTAGCTATGCCTGAATTTACAATAAATAATGCTCCACTGGTAGCTAATGTTGTTGCCTTGTTAGTCCTCTTCCCCCATTTGTGTTTTGAAACGGTACTAGGAGGGCTGCCTTCATCCCCGCCACACGTGGCCCCACCACCCCCTCCCCAGCAAGCTTTTCTTACCCTGCTGGCCACTTACTTCTCATGGATTCCCCCCCTCCCATCAGCTCTGACCCACTTTTAATCCATGACAGGACATTTCATCCCATGGCTGCCAAGTGTATTTCACTCTTGGAAGAGCCTTTATCAAAAACCCCTTTGAAAGCCTGTGTTTACAACGGTCCCTACTTCTTTCTGACCAGCTTTTTCAGAAACCCAAAGAAGTCAACTGACTAGAGGGGCATGATTTAGACTCACAAAAAATGCGTTCATTTATTATCACCGTATCCTTCCCACTTACTTTGGATGCTGCTTTTGCTCAGCAGTTCTGTTTTTCCCATTCCTGTTTTGCTCCCCCACAGGGCAGAGTTCAGACGTGGGGCAGTTTCTGGGACGTGCCTTTGCTCCTGCTGCAGCCCCCACTGCTGTCTCCCATCCCAGCACACGCCAGCTTGGAGCCAGACGCTTTGCACAACCTCCTGTCCATGCATTGCTCCTTCCTCTGCGGTCTCTGTTTGCCCAGAAGCCCTGTGTTATACTCAGTCCAGCCTTTCTAAAAAATGCAGCTGCTCCCTGGTGGGGGGCAGGAGTGCGGGCGCCAGGGCTCTTCCCTTCCCACAGTGGGGAGCAGCAGCCGGGCTGGTGATGGAGATAAGGGATGCTGGACCCATGGCTGTGCCAACATGCTTTGTGTCTTTGGGAAAAAACTCATGTAGTTCGTAGGGCCAGGCAGAGCAAAACCCAATCACCAGAATGGGTGGCTATGGGGGGAACACAGGTGTCAGAAGTGGAGGGGTCAGTGTCCCCGGGATGAAGGTGGGCTGATCGGGGCAGTGCAATTGCCTGAGCTAAAAGCCACGCACTGCACATATGGATTGGGGTCTAGAGGTAGTTTGGCTTCCCAACCTACCTGCGAAATGCTACAAAGGGCTCTGAGAGGCTCCCAAAAGCACTGTGGGAGCACCAGAGGCTGCGCAGGAGGTTTCTTGCACCATCTGCAGGAGACCGCAACGGGAATTTCACCGCTGGCTTCCGGAGGAGCAGAGCTGGGCAAGCACATGATACCTCCAAAATCCAAGTTCAAATGTATAAATTTACCATATCTAACACCTCCCTGAAATCCAAACAGACTCGATTACATTCTCTCTCATTCTCTTAATGAATCAGTAATTATATTGAAGAACACTATTATTTGTTTGGCATGACCTATATAAACCCGACCTGCGGAGTGCATAGTTGGTGCAGTGCCAGTGCTCTGTGCCCTGTGTATTATTACCTTATAAACATAACCATTGTTTGAATTTCAGATCAAAACAAACCGAGCCACGTTGCTTGTCAGTTATTAGATATCTTTTTCCCAAATGCTCACCCAGACCGTATTACAATAACAATAATTATTATTACATACTTCCTTATTATATGTTTGTGCAGAGGTAGCACATTTGCCTTTTTCCCACACATTAGTAGCTTCTCCTGACTCTTATGATTCACTCCTGCTTATTTCTCAACGTCCATGAGCACTCTTTGCACTCCCAGCTGCATTTCGTCAAGACCTGCAGATTTACACAGAGATTCCCCATCCCGCATTGCACCAGTCCACAAAGGTTGCAACCAGTGCTGGGGCTTTGGTCTGTGAAGGAATATACAAACACGTAGCAAGACATGGACCCTGCCCCCAAGAGCTTTATAAATATTTAACTTGGTCTGATAACGTGATAGGGGCTGATAATGTGATTTGGACACACTAAGACCCAGCCCTGCTTGGTATGGACATGGAGCCTCTGAGGGAAATTTGATGGGGGGTTTCAGACAGTGCACAGCAATGGTGCCCGCTTCCCTGAGCCACTGCTGCGGCCAGGCTGTGGGGTGGGATCCGCCTTCCTGAACTTGGGGCGTCCCAAAATTAGCTGTCAAGTTCTGAGCAAGTTGCCCATCTGCCTTTACAGTCGCAGAAGAGAAGTGGGCACTCAGCTCCAGAGTGAGTCAGCCCTTCTCAAGATAAATGCTGAAGATAGTCGAGGTGAATCACACACTAGAGGTGCCTATTTGTCTCCATTGACTATGCAAGAAGCCTGTCCGACTAATTAGGTTTAGACACCTAACTTTTAGGCACCTAAACTTGGGAGAGAGGAAACCCAGCCTCATGGAGCTTCTTTGTTCCAGGCGGGACAAAGGAGACAATGGGAGGCTCCCTGGAAATGCCCTCCCAGATGTGGGTCTGACCAAAGCCCTGTGGATGAATCTGCAGCGCCTGGCCTCTTCTGCATCTTCGTGCAGCTCCTGGGGGCACGGCCGGGTGCTCCAGCAGTACCCAGCTGGCAGAGATGAAAGCACGTTCCCCGCTGTGGTCTGGATGAGGCAACGGTCTTGTGGGAAAAGATGTAATAGTGGAACCGAAGGCGGTATCGTAATGTGTTCACAGAAGTCAGGAGGAGCAAAAATGAGAAAAAAAGAAAAGGAGGCTTAACCCTTGATTCCTGCCTGGTGCTAAAAGTATGTTTTGATGGGATGGGATGGGATAGGATAGGCAGGGAAGTAAGCTGCCTCACTGATGCAAGTATCTCACTGAGCTGTGAAATGTGTGGAGTACAACCACTGTGTTTGAAAACAAGGCTGTGACAAGTTCCACCGTGAAGGGGCAAAGTGGAATTTTTCAGAGGTTTATAGCCAGGCCTATTGGAGGTGAACTGCTGCCAGCACAGCAAGCAGCACGTTTTGACACCAGCACTGCATGGCTGACAAAGGTGAGATCTCGAAGAGGTTTTGACCTTCTCCTTAAAATAAATAAATAAATAATAATGTGAAAGCATTTAGTCCTAGCACATTCTTTCAGGGGAGACAAAATCATGGAAACATTCCACCAGTTGATGTCTGCTGAATAAATCAGCAGCCAGCTCCAGCTGGAAACTGGCATGGGCGACCAGGAGTGGCTGTGCTGCTGCATTATCGCGCTGGTGCGTACAGGCTTGCAAGCGTGGAAGCAGCATTTGAAAACAATCCCCAAGTTGTGCTGTTTGCTGCAATCTACGCCTTCCCATTTCCAGGATCGCTTCTGCTTCATGCACTAACTACCCTATTGATACAAAGGGCAATTGCCGGTTCAACTTGCAGCAGGTGTGGGCTGCTTTTTTTCCCCCAGACACTGCCAACAGCCTCTCTCAAGCTTCCGGCACTCCCCTTGATCTGAACGCCAAAGTGCTGGGAGAGAGCCGGTGTCTCTGCCCCGGCAGGCCGGGCCTGCAGACGAGGCGGGGCCGCAGCGTGCTGCGGGACGCTGTGTGCCACCACCAGCCCCACGGCCGGGACTCGGGGGGCAGTGGGACGGGGGCTGACCCCAGCACCTTCACCGGCCACCACCGCTTTTCTCCCACCCCTCAAAACTGCCCTCTTCCGCACCTGTCTGCGCCCCAGCCCCATGGAGCTTGGCACCAGCCTGGCTGCAGCTGCGGGGCCCCGAGGTGGTCGTGGCAGGCAGCAAAACACCAGCATGGGCTTGCCGTGCATTAACCGCATTAGTATTTCCACTGGAAATTACAGCTCGGATCCATTAAGTTCAGCCAATTTCCTTACCCTGCGTCTGCTGAGAGGACACCTCTGCTTTTTCCCCTGCAGTACCTTGTCAGTGCCACCAGCGCTAAACTCGTGACCCTTCCTCAGGAGGCCACACGCTACATCCACCTCCCGTCTTTTCCTCCCTTCACACCCAAACAGTAGCCCAGTATCTGAGCCACTGAGGAAGAGAAAGCCCTCCTGACGAACAACCAAATCAGATCCAAACCCCACTACTAATTAGCAAAGAAGTCCTGTAATTGAGCTCATCCTGGACGGTCCTTAAGTCATTCACACGTGTAAAGTCGGGAGGATTAAGGGCTCATAATATTTGCCTGGTGCTGTTGCTACCAATTCCAGCAAAAATAATGGAGCTAGCTTCTTGGGTTTCACGCCACCACAAAACACACACATGCACACACTCCCTCTTTTACGGATGTTTACAAACGCGAGCAGCCAGGAATCTCGCTTGGGTTGCTTCCCACCACCCTAGCACACTTGCCTGTATCTCTGCGCGTCTGCTGTCCCACCAGGGAGCTGGTTGTGTCCCCTCTGCTTGGCAGCAGGAGGAGGCCACGCTGCCCCAGGTGCCGGCAGCCCTGGCAGAGGGCGTCCCTACACCCTGTGGTTTCCAGCTCCGGCCATTCACACCTCCCAGTGGCAACCTAGAGATGTTCCACAGGCGGAGCACAAGGCTAAAATAAAAGGAAGGATTAAAAAGTTAGGGGCAGGCGACAAAGGGCAGGCGCAGAATAGCCACGCTGACATCCGCCTACTCCACCTTAAGGGCCACAGCGTCTGGAAGGTGCCTGGAGTTGACACAGCCTGCGGGCAGCAGAAGAAAGGCACTGCTGCACCTCCACCTCCAGAGGCACGGCCAACAAAAATAGCACCTGACCCACAAGATACGAACAGCCACTGCACAAGGCTTCAGCTCCTCTTGCACCCCCAGCAGAAATAAGGGTGGGAGGATTGTCCTGCCCCTAGCTGCCCCGCACTGGAGGAAGACACGTCTGTGGTATAAGATACATCCACATAACCCTGGCCCCCACAGCAGAGGGGAAGCCCCTCACCCCTACAAAACTCCCTTTCTGTGCCATGGAAGCACTTCCCTTTCCTAGCTTGAGACCTTGGAAAGAGGCCAAGGTGGGAACAAACCAAACCAAACCAAGCCTTGTTTTCAACCATTCTGACTTTTCTGTACTTGTGCTGTTATTCAGTAACCCCTGCTCGGCTCAGATCCCCAAAATTCCTACTGGTGCGTGGCTCCAGGTGAAGGCATGTGGAGGCATCTCAAGGCAGCGATATTCTCCTGTAGCTACGGCAGATGTACCATCACCAGACGGACCTGTGGCAAAGCTGGCGCTTGTGTTCAGTTTACATGTGGTGCCCCACGTAACCTCTTATTACCCGGAGGGGGAGTTCAGCTAAGTGAAGAGCACAGCCACCCCGTGGGACTCTTCTCCAGCTTCTCGCAGAGGCCAGAACGGGAAGCTGAGCCCAGTGGCCCAGGCACGAGACAGCGCTGACCTCTACTTCCCAGCGTGGAGCTCCTCCTGCCCGGCCTGGACACCTCCACACTGTGCTGCGAGAGCCACGCGTGCGAGGCCCACCTCCAGCCAGCACAGTGTACGCAGCTCCACCTGCACGGTGGGAGCGTTGGCCGCTCCCGTGAGGCCTCCCGCTGATGTCCGCAGGCCCACAAAAAGCAGGAGATGACAGGAAAAGGTCTGGCCGGCTGCAGCAGCCCCGTGAACTGCTGGGAGGTAAAGTGGCTCGGTGTGTGGGAGCAAGGGTTTGGGTCAGCCCCTGCCAGCTCCTCAGGGGCTGCTGCAAGGCTCCTCACAAAACCCACAATCCAGAGGAGTCCATTAGGGTTTGATGGAGTACAGAGCGCAAGGACAGGCCAGGACTATGTAAAAATAACTGTACTGGGTCAGATCAAGAGTCTGTTTTAGCCTTCCTCTTACTGCCAAAATCAGTCAATACTCAGGGGAAAGTGCAGGGGGATGACAGAGCAGTACTTCACTGGGCATTGTCCAGCGACACACAGTTCAGGTCTGCCTTTGGCTTTAGTAAACCTCCAGGGACTTTTCCTCCATAAATTTGTCAAATTGCTTTTTTGACCCCGTTTATACTTTTGACCTCCACAGCATCATGTGCCAATGAGCCCACAGCTTCGTGCACGCGTGATTTGAAGAAGTACTTCTTTAAACCTCCCGGCTTGTCGTTTCATTTGCAGTCCCCTAGTCTGTTCCCCATTTTCGGGCCGTTCTGGCGTATGCCAGCTCCAATTTTGGAAAGCAGTTTATAACTGCTCGGCTGGATGCGTGCATGGACCAGGACCCTTATCTGTGTCTATTCTGAGGCAAGTTTAGCATCTGCCTGCACCAGAACTGGGGAGCGAGAATGCTACAGATGCTGCTCCTGTGCTGAAGAGGGACTTGGGACCGGCTCAGAAGCACTGGACATTTATTGCCGTTCCCTGGGCCCAGCAGTAGTGCCCCAGCTGGAACATGTCCCACACAGGGTGGCTAATGAGCATGGCATGCATTCATTCACTTTTTCAGTAACCTCCTTTAATAATTTACTTTCATTTATTCATTTACCTATCTTTATTCATTTCCATCTATCAAAGTTCTTGCAGGGCTCTGGCAGAAGGTGCAAGGCTCTGATTTTTCATTCCTCCAGTCGGTGTGAATTCATGCCCACACAAATTCCCACTTTGGCCTGGAGGGCTCTGACTTTTAGCCACGAGGTGGGGCGAGCAGCTAAATTCCTGCTCTGAGCATGTGCGCGCTGAATGCAAAGCAGACCACCACGGAGTCAGGTTTTGACAAGCTAAATCACTGGAAAAAATTCCTTCTCGGCTTCGGCGTTTGCTGCTCGATGCGTGGAAATGCGCGACCTCAAACCCCAAGTTTCCAAAACATACGCACGCATGGGGCGAGCGAATATGCACATTTCAGCACAAGAGGGAGCAGGGAGGAAGCCGAGAAAAAGAAAAAAACAAAAACGGCTCAGAGCAACTCAGTAGTGAAATAGTTATCTCGGCCGGCTTTCTCGGTAACTCTTGGAAAGTCCCCGAAATGACGTTTCTAACCTAACAATTAAAATGGGTTTAATTATAGAGAGGCTCGGAGCCCTGGGAACAAGCACCATCTACAGAATCAGTAAACAACTGCAGAAAATAATAGACTGGTCTCTCCCCTGGTTACTCCTCGCTTCTGGCCAAGGCGAAAGAAAAGAAACTAGAAAGAGAAGGAAATTCGAGGAACCTGATTGCTCTCCCTAAGTAAATAATAAAAAAAAAAAAAAAAAAAAAAAAGGAAAGAAAGAAAGAAAGGACTCTGGCATAGCCGGAGCCCGTGGGCGTTCCTCTCCTTGGTTGTTTTGGCCGTTCTCGAAGAGCGAAGGAGGGGAAAAAGCTCAGCCGCCAGTTCAAAGTCCGGCTCCCGAGACTCTAAAGCAAACAGCGGAGGAAGCGGATGAGTTGCTTCAAGTCCTCAAGGCGCTGGCCGCTGGGTCCCTGCGGGGGCCGGGAGGGACCCGCGGAAGGGGGACCCCGGCAAGGGGCCCCTCGCCCCCCCAGCCCCTCGGCTGCCTTGGAGGGCAGCCGCCGTGGCGCTGAGGCACCCTGCTATCAGGAAGCCTTGAGACGTTTGGCTTTTTTTACACCGAAACTACCCCCGTCCTCCTCCCCCCCCTCACCCCCCCGCCATATCAATATCGGTATGAATCACACTGTGCCGACTGAAATCTGGAACAGATTACTTGCTCAGAGACACATTCTTTTTTTTTTTTTTTTTTTCAGTTTTACAACTCCAAGAGGGGACTGGCAGGAGAGAGCATACGGGGAGAAGAGAGGCAGAACACACCAAGCACCCTTTTAAAACCGCCTTTTAGCAACTTTGGGAAGGCGGCTGCGAGCTCGTTCCCCGCGCAGCGCCCGGCGCGGGCGGCTCGGGCCGGCACAAAGCGAGCCCCGGGGCTGCCGGGGGCCCCCTGCTGCAGGGGCGGGCGCCGCGGGACTTGCGCGGCTTTTGCGCGGGGCCGCGCGTTGCACTTGCACGCGCACACACACGCACACACACACGCGGGCACGCGCACACACGCGCGCAGCAGCCGCGCACAGCCGCGTCCGGGGCGGGGAGGGGAGCGCTGCCCGCAGGGGCTGTTCTGGAAGGGACGCGCTCTTTTTTTTTTTTTTTCCTTTTCTTTTTTTTTTTTTTTTTTTTCCCCTCCCTTCCCCCCCCCCAGCTTCTTCCCCACCCCCCTCCCCCCCCGAGAAGTTTTTTTTTTTTTCTGGGCCTGCCCGCCCGGGTGATTCAGACGCGGTGTCAATCACCCTGCCCTCCTCCTCCTCCTCCCCTTCCTCCCGCCGCCGGCTCCTCCTCCCGGGGTAAGTCGGAAAACTTTATAAGTTGAGCTTTTTGCCCGAGCCCGCTGGAAGCGGCGAGCGGGCGCGGCGGGCTGGTGGCGGCAGCGGAGGTAGCGCTAGCAGCAGCGGGGGGAGGCAGCGCTGGAGGCTGCGAGCTGGAGGCTGCGCCTTACCCACACCGCGACTCCTTCCACTTGCCTGCCGCCGCCCCTGCCGCTTCCCCCCTCGCTCGCCGAAGATGTCCACAGCCCTGGTGTCGCCCACCATCTTCGACCTGAGCGAAGTTTTATGCAAGGTAAACGCGCCGGCTGGCCGCGCTCCGGGTTGGCGCCTGCAGGGGCTCTCTGCGCTTTTTTTTTTTTTTTTTTGCTTTACTTTTTATCCTTTTTTTTTTTTTTTTTTTTTTTTTTTTTGCGTTTTCCTCTTTACTTTCTCCGGCCGCGAGCAGCTTCCCCGGCCGGGCGGGGCGCCCCGCTGGGCTCAGCACGGGCCCCTCTCCCTGCTCCCCGCTTCGGGGCCGGGCAGGGCAGGGCCGGGGCCGGGCGGGGGCCGAGCTGCTGCAGCGTGCCCGGGCGGGGAGCAGCGAGCAGGGCTGGGAGCAGCCCGAGCTCTCGGCGCCTTCCCCCCGGGGGGCTCCTCCCGCAGCAGCCGCCCCCCCGGTGGTCGTAGGGGCGGCTCGGGGCTTACTTTGCTCTTAGCAGGCGGGCGGGACATGCAGGGGGGCTGTGCCGTGCCGTGCTGTGCTGTACCGTGCTGTGCCGCCGAGGCTGAGCCCTGCGAGGGCTCCCGGCGTCGCCCTCCTGTCCGGGGAGAGTTGCGTGGAGGCGGTGGCAGTGACCGGTGCTTGCTTTCTGCCCGCAGAGCAACAAGATGCTGAATTACAGCCCCTCGGGTGTCAGCGGGTGCCTGCTGGACAGGAAGGCGGTGGGCACCCCGGCCGGCGGGGGTTTCCCTAGGAGGCACTCTGTCACCCTGCCCAACTCCAAGTTCCACCAGAACCAGCTCCTCAGCAGCCTGAAAGGGGAGCCCGCGCCCATGCTGGGCCCCCGGGAAAGCCGCTTTCGGGACCGCTCCTTCTCCGAGGGCGGCGAGCGCCTGCTGCAGCAGAAGCAGCCCGGGGGCCAGGTCAACTCCAGCCGCTACAAGACGGAGCTGTGCCGCCCCTTCGAGGAGAACGGCGCCTGCAAGTACGGCGACAAGTGCCAGTTCGCCCACGGCATCCACGAGCTGCGCAGCCTCACCCGCCACCCCAAGTACAAGACCGAGCTCTGCCGCACCTTCCACACCATCGGCTTCTGCCCCTACGGGCCGCGCTGCCACTTCATCCACAACGCCGAGGAGCGCCGTGCCGTGGCGGGCGGCCGGGAGCCCGCCGTCACTGACAGACCCCGCCTTCAGCACAGCTTCAGCTTCGCCGGCTTCCCCAGCACTGCTGCCAGCGGGCTGCTGGACAGCCCCACTTCCATCACCCCGCCGCCCATGCTGAGCGCCGACGACCTGCTGGGCTCCCCCACCCTGCCTGACTGCGCCAGCAACCCCTTCACCTTCTCCAGCCAGGAGCTGGTCAGTCTCTTCGCCCCCAGCATGGGGGTGCAGGTGCCCAGCGGGAGCTCCCCCACCACGTTCTTGTTCAGGCCCATGTCCGAGTCCCCCAACTTGTTTGACTCGCCGCCCAGTCCTCAGGACTCCCTCTCTGACCAGGAGGGCTATCTGAGCAGCTCCAGCAGCAGCCACAGCGGCTCAGATTCCCCTATCCTGGACACCTCAAGACGTCTTCCCATCTTCAGCAGACTCTCCATCTCCGACGACTAATCTGGGGTTTCCTCTTGCTCCCCCCCACCTCTATTACGATGTTAAGCTGAACTCCCCCGGCCCCGTAGTCGGAGCTGGATGTTAACGTGTCCACCTGCCTGTCGTAGACCCACTGGCTTAAACCTTAAGTGCCAAATTTACGATGAAAAGCAATAACGTTTACAAAAATTAGTGCCTTTTAATGCTTTCACTGTGACTGTATTACCTCTCCAGCTGCAGAGGGCACCAGCAGCTCTGTGCACTTCCAGATGTGCAGGAAATGTCCGGATCCAGCTCCCTCCACTGGCTGCATACTGCATCGCCCTCTCCCAGTCCCTTCCCGACTGGCCAGCTCCCGCTAGGCTGCAGGCACGTGGGCAGGCGTTAACATCCAGCGCGCTCTCCCCCCTTACAGACTCATCTTGCCTGGATCCACTCAGGTCTGCGGGAAGACAAGCTGAGAACGGACAAAGATTGTAACACGAGTGGGACTTCGACTGGGAGGAAAACGAGCAAACGAAAAAAAAAAAAAAACAAAACAAAATGAAAAAAAAAAAGAGATGGGACTATGAGAGACTCGATTTTGGTGCTAAAAGTTTCCCCGTGTATTCATGTGACATCTTAAAAACAAATAAAGAAATAGAGGGGGTGGGGCTGACGGAAGTCATTCCACACACACAAGTTTGTGTAAACAAAGTTCCAGTAGACATAGCTTTAATGGTTTTTGCTCTAGAGTACTTTAGACCTATCTTAGAGCACTCACGCCAAGCTTTTTATTATTTTTTTTTTCTGGGTTTTTAATTTTGTATAACTTCAGAAATTGGAGAGCAAATTTTGCTTGTCACTGCACAACAATATAAAAAAGCTTATTTAACTTATCAAAACGTATTTATTGCCGAAACCTATGCTTTTTTGTTAATTTTGTTCATATTTATCGGGATGATGAATCCATAGAATATATTCTTTTATGTTTAAATTATGATCTTCCATATTAATCTTAAGATTGTGAAGTGTCTTTTTTCCTTTTTTTTTCCCCACAGTTTAATATATTATACTACAATGACATTTTTTTGTAACTTTACACTTTTTTGGTTATTTTATTTTAAAAAATGAAAAATTAATTTAAAAAAAATGCAAAAACTGTGTTTGGATTATTTATTTTAGAATTCCCTTCCTCCCCCCCTTTTTTTTGTGTTGGACTGCAAATTGAGTTCATGTGCTTCTTTGCCTTTCCTCTTCTCTTCCCCTCCCCTGGGTCTTGCCTATGTGGGCTTTAGAATGTACATACCTGAGCTCTGTTGCGAGACAGCGTGGGAGGAAGACCTTTTTCTTCCTCTTTCTGTATAGTTTCTTCAAGGAGAAAAGCCTTGGGCTCAAAGTGCCTATCTGAAGACATTCCAAATACAGTTTGTCTTTGCGTTTTCTGTATTCCAAGTTTGGAGTTTTCCTTGCCGAGGTGAACGGGACTGGCACAAAGAGAATAATGAATGTAATTTTTTTCCCCTGTTACTGTTCACTACATTGCTTTTTCTTCCTCTTTGTGTGAGTTTATTTAAAAGAGAATCTCTTTTGTAACGACTGTTTGCAGTTTAAATCAATAAACCCCAAGTTTTTTCAAGAAACTGACAAGTGAAGCTGGTTTTACTTGCAAAAATCGAGGCGCTGGTTTTAGAGAACCACTCAAATGCAGCTACTTCTCTCCTTTTCACCCCTGCAATGCCCACCATGTGCTCAGGCACCCTTTGCACCTCACAGATGGAGCTGGTTGGCCCCATCAGGCACATGGGTGTGCAGATCAATGTCAGCGAGCACCTGGTGTGGCTTGTCCCATGGCCTCTAACCCTCTCTGTCTCTTAGGGAATCCTACCCCCATCCTGAGTTGCTCAGTCAGTTCCTGCAGACTTCTTTTTGGTTGGTGTAGCTCAAGCTTTGGACTGGCTTTTGTTCCTGCTGTGAGGAGCAGCCCCTTTCCCCTGGAGGACAGCCTGCGCTGTCCTGTGAGAGGTTCTAAGGCAATACTGAACTGTGAATATACCAAACATCAGGCCCAGCTTGTTAGTGGTGTTGGGCCTTTGTGGTAGAGTGGCTGTCTGGCATTTTGCAAGGGAGAAGGATGTGGGCCCCCAGCAAAGTCTCAGTGCATGTACAAGTGATCCTGCTATGGCACTCAGGGCCCCATAGCTGTTGGAACATCGGTCACCAATCCCAGAAACATCCCAGAAAACAATCCCTGAAACCTGTGTTTTTATTTAGGAACACTTCTTTGCCAGTGCTGCTCACGGTGCCCTTCTTGTTTTTTTCACCTTTGAGCTTTCCTCTGGAGAAAGCTTGGTGCTCTTCATCTGAAGCTGTTCCAGCTCTCTTCCAAATCAGGGGTGGAATATTGCTGCCGAACCACGGCTTGCTCAGTTGTCTTGACATGCCTCAACGTTAAGGAGAGACGTTTCCTAATTCAAGTTGGAAAAGTTCCTGCAAAACAAAAGCTGCAGGATACCTCAAGGCTTACACCGACATACCTTCCCTGCTGCTGGCTTTGTGCAACACTCTTTCTTGTGTGGTCTGGCAATAAAGGCAAGCTAGGTGGAGGAAAGATGGTGGAAGAAGAGTGTGGCTGGTAGGAGCTGGTTCCCATGAGCAGTACAAAAGCTGCACGGGGAGTTTTCTTGGCAGATGCTGATGTAACTAGCGCACAGCATGCAAGAGAAGAGCCTTGGGCACAGCCCCGGTGCTGCTCAGCGGTCTTCCTATACCTCCTGCGAGTGAAAGCAGCCAGGCCCCACGTGAGAGATGTGCCCCTGCCTGGAAGACCCGTGCCCAGCTGCAGCAAGTGCTCGGGCCTGCCTCCTTCCCAGCTGCTGGGAGCAGAGCCATTGGCCCCTGACGAGCCAGGCATATCTGATCTGGAGAGGATCCCACGCCTGTCATGGGTGTGCATGTGGGGCTTGAAACTGTTCGCTTCCTCTTTGGACTTTCTGCGCAGCTCTTCAAACAAATAGTCTTTGCCCAGTTAATAATTGATGAAGAAAATAGCTGTATTAGTATCAGGGTGCTAGTGGTAAGACAAGCAACTGGGAAGCTGTGCTGAAAGTAGGTCTTTGCTCATGGTACTCATATACTTCCCTTGTCTTTCTAGGGCACTGGTTCTGGGATGCCAGCACTGTTTTTCTTCTATGAGCTTATCAATGATAAATGCTCTGTCACTTGATGTTTTGCTTTTTGAAACTAACCTTGAGCTAGGCCACATGGGGAACAGAGAAGAGCTGAGCAGGCACTATCAGAAGTTTACTTTCCGTAATAGTTTATAAGAGAGAGTGTGCGCATGAGAGCCTCCA
This sequence comes from Aythya fuligula, assembly GCF_009819795.1. Classification (NCBI taxonomy): domain Eukaryota; kingdom Metazoa; phylum Chordata; class Aves; order Anseriformes; family Anatidae; genus Aythya; species Aythya fuligula. The sequence goes on from NC_045563.1 coordinate 37,142,618, forward strand.
GCAACGTGGGGATTTGCCTGATCATTGGCATTCATTGTGGCTCAGGTATATGGCAGCAGCTAGTCCGGCTGTGCTGTGGATGAGTTGTCTGTGCTATTTCTCCTAAGGTTAGCATGTTTCCCCTAGCAGCTGGCCGTGTGTTTGTAATACCCTATCCAAGGCTTGGAAGAGTAAACAGCCTTTCCTGGAAGGGTGGTTTCGAGGGGCACATTCCTCTGACTTGAGGGCTCGTCCATGCTCTGGCTCATTCATTTTTTGCACAGGACTCTCAGAGTGGCCAGGATGAAGGGGCCGGCCCGTGTGCTGGCACGGTTGGTCCTGAAGTGCCTGGTGTCCGAGGGCAGAGAGAAGCACCCATGAGGATGAGATACCTGTTATCCCACATGCGGTGGCATGGCAGAGGGTGCCTTGGTATACTTTTCAGGTTGCACTTACAGCTCTTACTGCAGGACAGGGGGATCCTGCAGTGGCTCTGGCTGGCTGCTCATGTGCTTCATGGATGCTCCCTGTGTTCTCCTGGTGAGAAACTTGGGTTCATGCCTTCAGGCTGCAGGCATTAGCTATTATTTTTTGGCCTTGGAGTCAGGTGACTCTAGAGCTATCCACCTTCAACACGTCTGGCTGTCTTTGGAAATTGCAGTCAGCACGTACGGCTGCCGTTGCCAGCTGCCTCTGTCAGGAGGAACACGGTGACTTTGATCTGCAGAGCTCCAGGTGGCTCAGATCCCACTCCAGTAGCTGCCTCCCTCCTTCCTAATTCCTACGCAGCTGAAGGTGTCCCAGTGACCACACCATCTACTCTCTTGCTATGGGCCAGTTGTGGCTTTTTTACCAAAACATCTTTAGTTTTGCAGCTGGGGGCTGCAGAAACAGAGGCCTTCTTATTTCCCAAATGCCTCTGTAGCTGAGGGGTGCAAAGTAAAATAGGCTTACTTTGCTGTTGTTTTTGAAGGTAATTGGGAATGTTGCAGTCTGGTTTAGGCCAACCCTTACTTCAAATCACTTATAGATAGGTTTGTGGTGTGCCAGGGTTGCAAGTAATAGTAAAATACTATTTTAAAAAAGCCTGAAATGCTCAAATTTTCTGGTCCTGACAGAATTTGCCCTATTGGCATAATAGTAAAATTGAGAGGGGAGGCAGAGAGGCAAGAGCTAGCAGAGAAACTGAGAAGAGTAGAAATACACCTGGAAGACTGTTAAAAGCTGGCCTGGACTTCCAGTCCGTATGGCTCCTGCACAAGGAGGGCATGGTCTGAAAATGGGCCAGGGAGCTGCTGTTGTGAACCACACAAGGAAAACCAGGCCGTGCCAGGCCAAGATGTGGCAGTGGGACAGGAATTGAAGGGGTCATGGTTGGAGATGGGGAGCAGGGGAAGAGCTAGAGATCAGGTCCACACAACATAGGGCTGGAAGGGTGAGAGAAGCCGTACTGCCTTGAGTCTGGAGGCTCAGCTGCTGGTGGTTGGATGCATGAACACTAATGAATTGGATCTCTCCAGTGGGCCTCTGAAACAGCAGTGTTAGGGGAAAGGCCTGGATAGCATTGCTGACTGGATGCTATCTGATGAGCGTGCCCAAGGATATGAATGAGCAGTAAGATGCAGTAATACATGTGAAAACCACAGCGTGCCCTTTACACTTGCTAATTACTACAATTTGTGTGGCCAGCGCTGGGGAAATCCGGCCTGTGCTTGAGTCTGGAGCAAGAGGCTTTGGGAGGCTGGGAAGGAAGGAGGTGCACGGCCAGCATATGTCCAGACATGGCTCCAGCATGGTCCTGGGACCAGGAATGCCAGGAAGGACCATGAGACTTGCTCGGCAGGGACTCTGCAAACATCTTCTGGGAACCTGCAGAACAGCGCCCTGTGCTTGGGGCTGTGCTCAGCCCAAAACGTTAGAAGATGATTCTGGCGGGTGATGTAAAATGTCCTTTGTCTGGAGACTCTGGCCCATGAAGCAATGCCTGTTCCCCACAAAGCTTGCACTTATTCCCTAGAATACTTCCAGAAAAGAAAAAAAAAAAAGAAAGAAAGAAAAAAAAAGTTCCTCTAAGACACCCTAAACCAATACCTGCTGTGACTAAGCCCTGTGGGCAGCTCCACAGCTGATTTATATCCTCCCCCTCCAAAGCGAAGGGGTTAGAGTGGAAACAGACGCTGCGTTAAACATAGCCGAGGGCACCCAGCAGCACAATTCTGCAATAAAGCGGGGAGGAAACGGGACTATGGGGCGGCTGCTGCCAGGCATGACGCGGTTTCGTGTTTCCTCGTAGGCAGAACAGACCTCCTTTTGGCTGGTGCAGCTTTATGGGCTCGGTTGGGTTTATTATCCTGCAAATGTTTTGAATTCCACATCTTAATTTCCAGAGAGGCTTTTCTTAACTTTTGCTTTTTTTTTTTTTTTTTTTCCCTGGTTTTGATTTTTTACTACCGCTGCCTTAACCTCTTCTTTTCAACTGGGTTTCTTTCAGAAAACTGCCATTTTCTGAGCAAACAGAGGACCGGCATTCTCCCTGCCTGGGCTTCAGCTGCAAATTAATCTCTTTTCATAGTTTCATTTTATGTCCGCCCACTAACCCCACCACATTAACTCAGTCAACACATGGAAGTGAAATTTTTCCATGCGGGATCCTGTGGGTTGTGAGGCTGTGTGCAACACGTGACTGCCAGCTCCAGAGTTTTCTTGCACCTCTGGGTGGAAGGAAGTTCCCTCATCCCCCACATGTTCCAGCGGTTTTTGGTGCGATGTGAAAGGCCAGTTTTTAGTGCAATCCTTCTGTCTCCCCAGGGTTTATCTCCCTCCTGGAGAGGACAGCAAGTGCAAGTAATGACAACGCTGACAAAGATGGGCAGAGTCCCTTTGGCCCATGTAGAAGATGTATTTTATACTTCTACGTGATTCCTTTCACGTGAAAGCCTGGGAGGACTCTCAAGTATTTTGGGCACTTGGCGAGTATAACTGTACCTATTCCCCAGGTTGAAGAACCCACAAGATACACAACTGCTAAGTGAAGGGGATTGTCTGGGAGTGGCACGGGATCAGAGGAAGAGCTGCAAAAATAATTTAGGGCTCCCGATACTTTTTCTCCTGTCTTAGTCTCCAGGCAACAGCAAATATTTCTCCTGAATGCTCTGGATGAGCAGATGCCAACGTTGATTCACAGGAAAAGGATGTAGCCACGCAAGCCATAGAAATGTTGTTTGGGATGGTAGCCACGGCCCCTAAGGAGACATTAAACTATATGGAACAAACACCAATGAAGTTATTTCTTGAAGCTCTTGCTGTGTTTGCTATAAAGAGATTTCTCAAGCAGTCTAATGTGGGAGCCATCGTGGTTTGCCCTGATTATAGCTACAGTGAGAGAATATACCGTGTTCTCAGCTCCGGAGATGCTGCAAGGGATCTGGGACACTAGCAAAGTCCTGGCTTACTAAGCCATTGCAGTCACAAGAAACAAAGAAAGGTTATGTCCAAGGCCAACATGAGAGAGTAAAAGGTGCAAAGGTGCACTTCTGCTTGGAAAAGAGACAGTACTAAAAATATGCAAAGAGGTTGCCTGCTTATTTTCTCTTGGCCTCAGGTCTTGTGTGCTATGCTTACAATAAACCCTATTTTCCCCATGACTTATACATTTATCAGGGGACTGAAAAGCTACGAACAAATCTAATTCACCCTCTCTTGAAGCTGCACAGCCAAAACAGCTAGGAGAACTGCAGAAAATTATTTTCCTCTAAATTTAGGTGGTGCGGCTTTGGATTCATAGACTGAATCTGCTGACCAAGATATTTTCCTTCTTCTGGCACTTTTCTGACCAGCAAAACACTTTATATGTGAATGAAAACAGAACTGGAAATGTTTTTAAACCATCTGAAAGTTTGTTTCTAAAGCTAGCAGCCTGGGAGAACGTGAGGGCAGGCAGCTGGAGGAGGCCAGCGGTCTCGTGATGGAGGCTGGAGACAGGCGGCCCGTGGGGTTATCAGTGTATCATCCAGGTTGGCAGGGATTTCTAGTGAGTCATCTAGACCTTCACTCTTAACTATGACAGGACTGATCTCATTATCCCCAAACCACCTCTCCGGCACAGACAGTTGACTTGTGTTAGCCTTGAATGTCTCCAGCACCGATGCTTCCACAGCGGTCCCATGTCAGGGTGGTTCACCGCTCAGGCTGTTCTAACTTCTCTTTAACCTAATATTTAACCCGAATGTCTCCTCGTGAGGTTTACAGCCATTAACTTCTTGCCCCATCCCCTTTGGCTAATAAGACTAGAGCCCAGCTTCTAGATAAAGTCCCTGCTGCACTCTTCATCAGCCTGGTCTCAGGGAATCTGCTTCTCCAAACCTTTCCACTGCTCTCTTCCTGTATCTCTTCCATGCACAGGGTATCCTAAACCACCCTGTACTTTCATTTTCATCCTGATTCTGCTCTCATTGATGCTGTTCTTCCTCTGTTTTTGTGTTTGTTTGTTTGTTTTTGTTTTGTTTGATTTTTTTTTTGAAATTCTTGGGAATTTATCTCTGCTGAGCTGCATGTATGGGAATGCATGTAGGAATATGTAGCTCTGATTGGAGTGCCATGCTCCAAGGCAGACAGGATCCTTGGGCAGCTGCCCCTCTGTCAGGCATTCAGAAGAAGCTCTGCTCCTGCCCTTTAGCTTTCCTTCCTGAAAGAGAAGTGCTCATCCTTGTCCCCAGGGAACACAGGCTTTTAAACATGAGTCAAGTTGTTTCCACTTATCATTAACTTAGTTTACATAAATTACAGCACTTAACAGTGGCCATAAAATTATCCAGCCTTAAAAAAAAAATCAGCTGTAGATTTTGGCCCTGTGACCTCACTGATCAGCTCACTTCCAAAGGGCGAGTGTGTAGGGGAAGAAGAAACAGTCCCTTCATTTTCATCACAAACGTTCATCTCCCTTTTGTGGCAGCAGCTGGCTTGCTTGCTGTCCTGGTGTTGGTCCTCAGGCCTCTTGCTGTGAGCTCCACAGTTCTGAATTGCTCTGCCAAGCCCTTGCAATTTAAGTTGTCCAATGTTTCTCACCAGTGGCCACCACTGTGGAGTGAGGTTCTGCCCTGAGAAAGAGGAGGTGGTGATCCTCTCTCTGGGATGCTGGATCACTCTGGGTCTAAATCTGGTGCAGATTCTTGGCCTGTCATACTTCTCACTCCAATAGCTTGGCTGGTGATACTTAATGTCCTCTGACAATCCTTGTAGGAAGCCTCATCAAAACTGGTGTAAAAATATGGTTGACACACAGAATGTTTACTAGGTCACCTCTATCTGCTCTTTCAATATTTTTTCTAATTCAGCATATGACTATGTTGTCACGTGCAACATGATTAGCAATTATAACCACTTAGGCTGATAAAACTACAGGCAATTAAGCCTCTAATACCACAAAAGGCGGGAGCAAGGCATGGGTGAGCAACGTCAGAGGGCGTGAGATGGGGTTCTCAGTTCAGATCAGATACAAAGTGCATTTGATGCTTTCTCTACAGGACGGACAGCAGGGAACACAAGATGGGCTTCAAAATGTGCAAGTCATCACAGCAATAAACTCAGCAAAGTGACAGACAGCAGCCTGTCTGGGGTGGGTTCCAGCTGTGGAAGCCCACCCAGCTCCTCCAGCATGTCCAAATGGGGAGCTCTGCTCCTGCCTGGTGCCCCCCCAGCTCTGCCTCCCTCCTTCTTTGCACAGCCAGCATCTCCTCTCCTCCATGTGCTGAAAAGCTCGCAATGAGTTACTTTCTAAAAGGCCTGAAGAAGTTCAAAGGCTACGCTGAGTTCATCTCCTCTGGGGGATGGAAAAACCCAACGCCCTTGCATTGCTCTGAGTGCCGTCCTACCCAGCCTCTTACCGCTCTTCACAGGGCTGCGGGCTTGTACAGTTTGTACACACTGCCTTTGTCAGCTCAAGATTTTGCTGCCACATTAACTGCTGCTCTTTTCACACAGGTGTTATACTTCCCTACTGGGTCCTGGAGGACGTATTTAGGTAGTGAAATGGGCTTTTTTTTCATTGGCATATTGAAAACTGATAGACAGCAGAGTTTAATGTTATAATTTCTATAATCAGGGTTTTTAAAATGTACTTTTTCCACCTTTCTTCTGGTATGTGGAGATAAATTGTGAATAGGCCAGAGCTGACAGAAGCATGGGTCACTTCAGTTTTAGCTTGTCTGTTGCGTGTAGTCCCTCTGGTGGGATTAAGACCGATCTGTTCTTCCCCATGACCGAAAATGAGGGGTGGTCAGGAATCCAGCCTGCCTGGTTTCCCAGTTCCATCTAAGTGAAAAATAAGAAGTACATAAGAAAAAAAATCAATGATGATGAAAAAGCAAAATCTAGGTAAAGGCAAGATACAAACTCCCTTTCAGTGCTCCTTGACTCACAGAACTGGTCCTGAGCTGTTATCATTTGGTCTGCCAATAGCACAAACCACAATATCCAATGTGAAGTAGAATGGGAGGAGGGGAAGAAACCACAGCTTGGCTCTGAGCATCCGAGCAGTGGGAAAAACAGTGCTGGTGGGGGCTGGGGTCTCCAAATCCAGCCGAGGACCTCTAGCCCATGGGCTCTGCTGGATTTCAGGTGCTTCCCAACTAGAGCAGGGGATGAGGGACTGGCAGAAAACCAGCTCCAGAAAGTGGCTGTACTTTGTCTAGCTCTGAATAGCTGTTTCTGGTCCTGCTTTTTCCAGTTTTGAAAAAGGTCTGGAAAGACCTGGAAAAGAAAAGTCTGGAAAGGGAGAAGAAAAAAAAAAAAAATAAGAAAAAAAAAAAGAAGAGAAGAGAAGAGAAGAGAAGAGAAGAGAAAAAAGAAAAGAAAAGAAAAGAAAAGAAAAGAAAAGAAAAGAAAAGAAAAGAAAAGAAAAGAAAAGAAAAGAAAAGACAAGAAAAGAAAAGAAAAGAAAAGAAAAGAAAAGAAAAGAAAAGAAAAGAAAAGAAAAGAAAAGAAAAGAAAAGAAAAGAAAAGAAAAAGAGAGTGAAACTGAGATCAGGAAAAGGAATACAAAGTCCCAAACAAACATGTTTGTGATAGAGGAAATGGATTTTTGAACCCTTGCGATGTTTGGTCTTTCGGGTTGTCAGCAATCTGTTGCGTGCTGAACACACAGGACAGTGTGGTGGAAATACCTATGAAGCAGAGGCAGCCTTATCAAGGTACTGTACCAGGAAATGCACCGCTTTCATGGCACCTCGTGCACGATACTATGGTTAAACCCAACAGTACGCCTCATCATAACATGTGCCTTATCAACCTCACTATCTGATGACAACAGCAGCCCTCAAGAGACCAGACTGACATCATTCAAAACCTCAGTAGTTCAGAGCTCAAGCTGAAGTCTGTAGCTAGGCTACTCGCCGTGCTGGACTCTGTTGATCTGCTTGTACTGAACTTGCAGATGCTTTGCTGCAGGAAGAGGAATATAAAAATCAAGCCCAAACAGCTTTTTCCAAAATGCTTCTTACAGACAGACAATCATGCTATTTAGCAAATGAATGCAGTAAGAGGAAGAGGTTTTTGTCCTTGGCAAGTAGAAAAAGTCCGGTCCACAGCTTTCCACAACTTTGAGAGTGGGAGAAAAGCCCAAACCAAAACACCGTCACTGCCCGAAACAGGAGAGAAGTGATTTGGTACCAAACCCCATTCCCAACTGACCCAGCTGTAGCTGTGTCTGGCTGTGAGGTTTGGGATCATCCCACACCAGACAGGGGATAGCTGTCAATCCAGCCGGATCTCTGCATCCTCAGACCCTAATCTTTGCCATGGGTGGTTCATGGTTGCACTGTCTCTCCTCATTTGGCTTCTGCTGGTTCACCATGGCAAACCACGCTGGCTCTGGCCTCCTGGCCTCATCTCTTTAATTTAAGATGAGGGGAATTTCAGCAATCACGAAAATAAGAAACAGAAAATAGACTAGGCTTTGCTTGTGAAATATTCAGCAGACTGCTCTGGTTTTAATTTGTTCTCCCTGTCCTGGGTTCTTCAAAACACCTTCTCTCATTTACGTCAGCACAGATTTACCACACCCCACTTATTTCAGACCTGGATAGCACCATGGAAAAAGATTACCAGCCTTTTGGAGCTGCAGCTTTATGTCTCAGACAAAAGAAGATCATATGGGGCCATATTCATCTGTGAACTGCCTTCACACAGCAACTAGCACAAGTGAGCCTGCTCCTGCTTGGAGTTTGCAATGCCACAAATTTGTTCTGAAAACAAATGCTTTTTTTTTTTTTTTTTTTTTTTTTCAGATTGCTAGACGAGCTTTCAGAGGGAAATGAAGCCGGATTTAAACACTGAATGCATGCATAGCAACAAGAGGAGGGCCATCCAGCACAAGGATGCTAAGTGTCCCTTTACAGCCCCCATTGAGGCCCAGCACAACCTCCTGGGGCGATGCAGGGCACAAGTGGGCCAGGCCATGCTGTGACCCAGGGCAGTGGAGCATGCCTCCCCCTGCCCACACTGTGCTCTGGAGCATTTTGAGATGTCCAAATTTGTCATTGGGATCTGGGGAACTAGGAAGGGCAGCAGGATTCAGGAGCTACCAGCATGACCAAGCTCTCTGCTGGTGCCACTTCTTGCTGTGTGGAAAAGTGAGGTGGCATGGGGACCCTGGCCACTGGTCCTGTGCTGTACTTTTTTGGTGAATCTGCCCGAACAAAGCGAATCCACTGAGAGAACAGCAGAGAAGCCTGGTTCAAACTGATGTCTCTGTGGATACCTTTTTGGTGTCTCCCGCACTGCCCCAGCTGCTCAGGACAGGAGGCAGGATTAGTGCCGCTCTGAAGGGCTGCATGCAGGCACCACCTATGAGCCCGGTGGGAGCTGGCTCAGAGAAGAGGCCTCCACCTTGCAGGGCAGTATCTGCATCCTCACTGTGTATCTGCACCCTCACTGTGCTCTCACTGTGCTCGTAAATTGCTGGCTCCCTACCCTCCCATCACGGCTGTGCATCTCCAGTGGCGGTATGACTAACCCGTCAGGTTACAAGTGAGAGCTACCTCAGCAATGCGTAAAGGTTTTGTTGTTGTTGCAGAGTGTGGCACACTGAGAATATGTGCATGGGAACCACCTGGTGCATGACTGCTTTTTTCGCACCCTTGAATGCAAGTACAACAGCGGGGGGAGCTGCCACGTATCAAAGGTGTCTCCTAGCCCTGCAAAAAGCAAAGCTGGAACTTCAAGGAAGAGATGCTCTGAACACTTGCCATAGTTAGGCTGGCCCTTTATACTCCTATAAAGCTTTACTGCTGCCAAAGGAGGAGGGGGATTGAAAGCCACCCAACAAAAGAAAAAAAAAAGAGATTTTCTTTTTTTTTTTATAGTGGGCAAATAGGGAAAAATTGACTCAGTGAAGGCCTGGCTCAAGGGGAGGGATGGAAAAGGGATCTGGTAGAAATAAAGCCCCTTCAGACAGAGCATTAGATAAACCCAGCTGTGTCACGGGACTGCGGGAAGCCTCCCAGAACAAGTGTAGGGAGCTTAAAGTGTTTCTTTGAAGCATACTCTTACTCTCTATTTTGTTGAACATACTTTGTGGTTTTTATGCACTTTGAGGAGCACTGAGAACGCAATGTGCCACAGGCAGAAGCTTAGAGCAAGACTTGATTTGAACACTGAATAATTTTAAAATGTCTTCTCCCACAGTAGTCTCTGAAATATTCCTCCTCTGAAGCAAGCTTGTTTTTTCTCTGCCTGACATCCCTGACACTTATCTGGCCCTGCTGTATTATTTCATTAGTGGTTTGGTTGATTTACTTTCATTATTGATAAAACTATCATAAAACATAAATGTTAAATAAACAACACACCGAAAGGTGGTTGAGATGGGGGTTTGTTAAGAAACACAGGTGGGGTTTTTCAGGTTTAGAGACAGCTCTGGTCTTGCTTACCTGAAGAGGAAAGGCTCTTGAATGGCTCTTGTGCAATATGCTGATGGTCTGAGTATCCACATCACAAACTCTCCATGACAATTGCCACCAATCGACCACTTGTTGGCTGTTTCCACAGAGCAGCCCAGGAATGAATGAGTCATGGAAACTGAATTCCCCTGTCCCCCGGCTGCCTCTCCGGGCCATCCCAAGGAGATGCCTTGGCAACAGAAGAGGGAAGTTAGCGCTGTCTTTTTTTTTTTTTTTTTTTTTTTTTTTTCCACGCTGTGAAACATTGATCAAACAAAGCTCTTTTTGCTTCCACCCATGCCAAGGCAGCGTTTGTCATGAGTGCCACCTGAATACACTTGCACTGAAAGAACAATCTCAAGTGGAGCTGGGCACATTACTTCACGTAAATAATTGATTCTATGCTGCTTCAGGCCAACAAAAAATGCATTGTATTTGTAAATAGCTTCAGCAAAAAATACTTAGAAATATTGCCACACTTAAGTGCTGCAGTATCCAAATGCTGTTTTTCATTTTAGAATGATTTTTCAAGGGTTTGGTTATATTTTAGTAATTTCTAAGTGAAACAAAACTCTTGGAAAACAAAACAAAACAAAAAAAAAAAAAAAAAAAAGGAAAGGAAAGAAAGAAAGAAAAGAAGAAAGAAAAAAAAAAGAAGACGAAAAAACCAAACCAAAACAAAACAAAAAACGAACAGATTAAACATTTGGTGCTTTCCTGAATACCCGAATAGAGAGCTCCTATTTGGGGGGGGGGGGGGGGGGGAGAGAAGGTTCCATTTAATGAGGAAACCAAATTCTTTTTATTTGAGATCTGCCTGGAACAGTAATCAATTATGCACACAGCTCCACTACTCTGCAGCTCAAATATAAATACCAATAAGCCCAAGCAGGGAGGTATTCAGAATTCCCCTTGAGGTATTTTCAAGTGAAAAAAGAAAAAGAAAAAAAAAAAAAGCGAGTTTAAAAAGTTTGAAGGAGTTTCTTTCTTTACACTGTTAGTACACCGGGAGAAAGCAGTGCAAGGCTTTCCTTAGCCCCGGCCCTTTCACGAAGAAGGCATCTCTTTGCTTTTCCTTTTGTTAGACCTGCACACACAAGAAAGTAAACACAGCCTCAAAGCAGAGCTCGTGATGCAGCTGGGCCATAGCTGCTGGGATCCTGACCAGGTGGATCACCGCTGCTCCCACACCATGCCCTGTCCACGCTGCCTGCACGCCCCCAAAACCCACACTGTGCTCCTCTGAGGTGCGTGCTTCATATCTCCTGCGAAATTGGAATGTGTCTTGGGGTTACAGTGAGATAGATGGATGCGGATCAAATGACTGCACCAAATACTTCCGTGCTGGAGCTTGTCCTGGCTCTTAATGCCGTGAGGGGATCTAGTTGTGCCAGAATATGAAGTGCTGATTTAGTGCTGAGTGACTCAGCACCCATCAGAGATTTTTAGCTCACATGCCTGTGACATGAGCTTGCACGGATGCACTGCAGTTGAACAAAGCAGCATGGCCATGAGAGCTATGGTGGTGGTCCCACCTCCCCTCCCCTCTGGGGGCTGCAGCAGCACGTGATGGCTGCTCCCACCTCGCCTAGCTCCGATCCGCCCTCCTGCTATGGGCAGAAAACACCAGGGCAGGCTCCTTGCCTCCACCCCACTACCACTGCCAACCAGGGCCACCCATGGCCATGGCAGGGGGGCCATGGGGCAGGACGAGCAGGGGAAGCAGGGCACAAGGCTGAAGGGCGGCCTGGGGAGGCTGGGGTGCCTGCAGCCACCGCGCTTTGCACATCATCGCAGGGCAGGGCCCGGCCTGAAGGGCCTGCCTGCCGCAGCACGCCCCGTTCCCACCGGCTCGCCCCAGCACGAAGCCGGGCTGTCGAGAACGCGTCGTGCCGGGCGTTGTTAACCACACTTCCGCAGTGGTTTGTTTTGTTCCTGCTCTGCAGCACAGGCCCCGGGCTGCCGGGGCAGGGGCGGCGTGGGGACACCGTGCTTCTCTTGGCAGGATGCGTGGGCTGCTCTGACTCCGCTGTGACATACGCACTTGCGTTTTACGTCTCTGATATTTAAGAGGGACACAAAGCTGCTGCCCCGATGAGCCACGGGTCTGCCGGATTAGGCCGAGGGCTCCCCTGGGAGCCCTCACCTGCTGGCGGCCAAGCCTGGGTGCTTCCCAAGGAGCCTCACAGGTGTTGTGCAAGGCTGCCACGTGGAGAGCGCTGGGAAAACAATGACTGAACCTGGGAGAGTGCAAGGAAAAGTGATGCAAACGTCTAGGGAATGACGCTCTGAGAATCGTTCTGATGGAAAGGGCAATGTGACTCCCCAGTTTTGCAACACTGCCCTTCAATGGGGTGTTATCCACCCACATTTCCAGATCCAGCAGACTTAGGCTGCTGCAATGAGCTTTCCTTTAGTCATATCTTGAATCCATCTGGAGATGGCAGCTGCTGCAGAAACACAGCACTTGTTCTTGCACTTGTTCAGGGAGTCATCTTGGGAGCACATGATGACTCTCCCCTTACATACTGTCACAGCAGCTCTCATCAGGAGCTTCTGCACCACAGCCCCCTTGCTAGAAATGAGGAGGTCTCTGTAGGGAAATGAGGACACTGGAAACCACTGCCTCTGCCAGGATGAACCTGAATTTGCTGGTTTTCCAGGGCTCCTCCTAAAGCCAAATCTTGGAGATACTTAAGTTTTCTAGGGCAGTATGTTTCTGCTCCTCAGAAGAAAGGAAGCATTAAAAAGGATTTCTGGAGGTGTCACACTTTTCCTTACTGAACCGGATACTTTCTTACTGCAGAAATTGAATGAATTTGTTAATTGCATTTTGGGTTATCCCAAACCTAAGGCTAGGTTTTCCTTTACTCGAGAAAAGGTAAGTGCAGTACCTCTGAATTCCTGACTAGCTAAGCAGAGTCAAAAGCTCATATGAATAGTATTGTGGGCTGATGGTTACCATAAAGGACATGGGGCTAGAGCTGGGCTCTGTTCTATGCACCAACTGGGACCAGTCTATAAAATGGATCAAATAATACCCAGCTCTCTAAAACACTTTGGAAGCATGTTGTGGTTTTGAATGTTTGTAGCTCCCCCTGTAAACCAAGCTCACAGATAAACTTTAGAACTGTTTGCTAAGTGAGTGCTAAAAGAAAACATTTTAGTTTTCTTTCACTGAAGTACTCAAGTTCAAATTGGATAAAATTTGTTTTGTTCTAGGAATCACTGAAATTACGGAAAAAAAGCAAACAAACAAATCAAAAAACCCTCTGATAGTACTTTACAAAATCCCAGAAATAACAGAAAATACCTAATACTATGCTATGAAAAAAGTTCAGTTTTATTTCCAGACAACTAGAAAAGAAGATTTTAACAGCTATTAACTTGTGAGTAGATCTGTAACTCTCTGCTAACAGTAACCACATTAATTGCATTTAGGGTAAATGCACAGCACCAGAACAGTGATGATACACCACTTACACCCTATCTGTGCTGTATTTCAAGTGCAAGTAGTACTTGGCTAGTGGGTTGGCCTCAGCTGCTCGAGAGCAGAGGCCCAAATCTGCTTGCTGCATTGGTTTCCATTTAGCAGCTTGAAGGGCATCGAAGCTGGTTACAGCTCTCTGGCCTGCATGTCTGCAAGTTGCGTATTTGATGAGTACACATCTTGTTGAGATAGGCTAAAACTGAAACCGTGGGGGGGAAATGAACTCGATAGGGTTCCTGGCAACATTTCTTCTGCAGCTTGGCTGTTTGAATCAGCAGCTTATGATGCTCAACATAAACAAATTGCAAAATGGGAATCTTGAGGAGCATCATTGTTTTAAGGATCAATCTGGTTACCTCACATAGGAAGAAATGCACAGCGGTCTGTATTGTTGCACTGTTTTATAGAAGTAGTGTGGCCCATGCCTGCTGTCATAGACTGAGGTGGTGAGACAAAACAGGATTGAGCCTCTACCACTGGCATGCAGGACATGTGCTTCATGTGGTGCCCACTGCAACCACATGGCCACACAGCCCTCATCTGGACCCTCAGCATCTCCTGTGGCAGTGATTTTTGCCCCCCTTGTCTCCGTGCCAGCAGAGGTCTGCCTTCGCCTGCAGTGCCCTCCTGTGCTTGAGGCCAGGGCCTCCATGGTGGGAATCCAACCTGACCTTCCCAGCCCCTGGGTGTTCCTGTCCTGTCCTGTTCAGAAACTGTTAATCATCCTGAACTACTTACTGGTTTTGTGATCTTAAACAGGGCTTGAACTCAACTTTCTAGAGGTGAAAGCATAATGTCTTACTGTAACTCATTTTACCAACCAATCCTATCCTGAACCTAACAATATTTTAATCACAAAATCCAACCTCAAAACCCACAGCATTTTCAGTTACTGTATTTCATCACCACACAGCTGAAAACAACTCTTTTTTTCAACCACCCTTGTTTTTTTAAAGTGAATCACAAACCATGGAACTTAACAGACGGAAAAGACCCAGAGAAATTCTCTCTCACTAACCCTGGTGTATACAAGGAATAATATAATTAGAGTAAATAGCATTTCTCTACAGTCACACAGGTATAGCAGAGTTATAGGAATCAGCCTCCTCTTTGTTCAGCTAGATAGTCCATCCTAAAGAAGCAAAGAGGATTGTTGCCTATAAGGTGTTGTTGGTGGTATCTTTTTTAATTAGCCCAAGGAATGGAGCCCTTGCCTTTTCCCCAGAAGCCAGTTCCATGCTCTAATAGATTTTACCATTACACTTTATTTCCTGGTAAGTCTTTTGCTGCTCATTTTGCTGCTATTCTTGGCCATACCCCCTTGAATCACACCAAGGAATAATTAGCTCTGGATCTCAGCAGGTTTCACCCACCAGAAAAACATTAGCCATCATGAATGCTCTGTGCAATATCCACAAATAGTGTTCAGCTGTTCCTGGGAAGACTGGTCCTTATTAGTCACTTGGGTTTATTGGTGAGAAAACCAGGACATAAGAATTGAAACTCCCATAGAAAAACTGCAAGATAGCCAAGGGAGAAAGCCTGATCTTCAGGCTGTTGCTCCTAAGCGATAGCCACTTTTCTTCCCATGGTGATTACAGTCCTGAGAATCAATGGGCATTTCACAACCTGACAACGTGTTTACGGTTCCCAGCCTCTGAGAGTCTGGCTGCGGATGTGCTGGGACAATGGTTCCTGGTGTGTTTGGTACTTGTGCTGATCAGGGGGCTGGAAGGGAACCCTCAGCCCTGGGGCCTCTTCCTGGTTTCACTGACAGCGAAGTAAATCTGAATTACTCCAGATTGAAGGACGTCTCCAGCAGCACAGTCGGGCCCTCAAGAGCTGCTGACACTCAGGTAAAGCATAGCTGTTACATTTGGCATTGCCCAGGCTTGGCTGTCATTGCAGTGTCCATGGCTGTGCCTGGGGGTGCCCTGGCAGGGCTGGCCCAGAGCCTTCCCACTGCCATCCCTGCAGGTCCCTCCAGGGCAGGACAGATCCAGCATAGGGCCTTGGCCCAAATGGCACAATCAGGCTCTCAATGGGAGCTGATTACCTTCTTACCTTCTGTCATGTCCGCAAGGGAGGGAGGGACTCGCTCTGTGCCTTGATCAACTTTATGCACCTTCCTATTTGGGGGTTTACAAAATAAGCCTTCATAAAATCTCCCCCAGCCCCCTCTCCCATAACCTACACCCACATTTTTCTCATGGATGACTCACTGTTAAAACAAAATATTTCTCCAGCTCGAGTTTTTTCTGTACTATGTATTAGAAACAGCTGAATAACTGCCTTAATATCAGTCTGCTTGGGTGACTGTGAGAGCATGTGTGCCTGGGTGACTGTGAGTGTGTGTGCCTGAGTATATGGATACACACATAGGTGTACATATGCTTTCTCTGTTTTTAATTTGAGTTTCTCTTTTGCCCTTTCCACTCCTTTACCTTTCATTTTCTTTTATTATTATTTTTTATTTTATTTTTGGTCCTCTTCCCCCCTCTTCTGTGTGTGTCAAATGTATCCACAAACACTGACATTCAAGCCCATGGTTCAACATCACAGTATGAAGAGCAATATAAAATTACCTCATCCATTTCTTCATGATAAACAGAAACGAAGTGATGAAGTTATTTCATGTGATACAAGAAGAGAGTTAAACCAGATCAGTTTAATTTAGACAAAGGAAAACATGAGATGAAATAACAGGAAAAGTGTCCTTGGCTTGTTAGATAGAGGAATAATTAGTTTGTCCACGGCAATGATTGAACTGGGCATTTTGTGCACAACTTGTTTGAAGTGACAAATTCTGCTCTGTCCCTGGAATGAGGGATGTGCTCATCACTTTGATGTGTGCAGCCCTGAAATCAACAGCACGGTAAGCCACAGGGGCAGAGATGTCAGAGATGGCAAGCGGTTTCTTGGTGCAACAAAAAGGCCACTTGTGAGGTCGTAGTGAAGGAAAATTCCAATGACTGTGTGCAATATTTGGAAAAAAACAAAGAAGAGGGTTGATGTTAAGATGCATCCAGGTATAAAGGTTGCACCCACTTAGGTTATCACCCACCAAAGCCTCCTCTCTAGATCTCAGACATTCAGCCAGTTTCCAAAAGCTATAAAGCCAGATAGGTCGGGGATATGGTGAAGGTAACGAGAACTGTTCTGGGAAAGTAACCTGCAGCACAGCTGCCATTCAGCCCAAAGGAGCACGGCACTGGTCTTGCGACACAACGCCGCGAGGGTGCACGTCCCCATTCAGCTCCCGTGGCTGCCATCTTGTGCCACCATGTCGCAGCTGATGCCAACATGGCTGCCAGGGTTCTCTGCTCTCACCTATGCACCAGGGTGGGAAAACAGACATAATCGGCTTGCTGCGGCCACGACGGCTTTGGCTGTGGGCTGTGCAGGGCAGGAGCAGACGGAGCAGACCTTCTCCACCTCCTGCTCAGCAGCCAGCAGTGGCTGACGGCGATGTACAACTTAACAGGCTGAACAGGTAGGGCAAGCGTGGCGGCAGAGCAAGTTCCCCTCACACTCCACCACCCACAGCACTGGGGCTGAAGTCTCTACTTGAATGAAAGTGCAAGTGTTAGGTGTGGTACATGAGTTATGCATGAAAAGTTTAATGTGTTTAAGGGTACAGCCTCAACTAGCAGCTAACAGCCGTGAATGAGCCTTGGGGCGAGCCCAAGCCAGCTTCCACTCAAGTCGATAGAGGTACGGTCTTTTGGCTTCAGTGGGAACAGGATGAGGTCCTTCATGACCAGCCAAGGAGCGATTAGTCTAATGATGTAATAGTGCTTGTAACTGCCTGTTCGGGCTTAATTCAGCTCTTTTGTGAACATGCATCGTGGCAGTCTGTAATTACGTGATCACAGACTACTTGCTCTACAAGACTCTGCCTCATTTGAAGCCCAGGATGGCCGGTGAGGCAGGCAGAGGTAAGGGCGGGAGGGTGCTCTCCAGCCCCCACTGTGCTGTCTGGCTTCCCACTGCAACCGGCTTCCTGCGGGGTCTTGGGCAAGAAAGTGCTCTAACGCTTGCGTGGCAGGCACTGGGTTCATGTTTCACCAGCAGCATAAGCCTGGCCTTTTCTAAATATAGGAGCTTGGTTTTGCAATCTTACTGATCTCTGAGCATAGCTTTGTGTAAGGGGTAGTCAACAGACATAATGGCTTTAGGTTTAAACTGCCTTTACAGCCTATCCAGATCCTCATGGCAGGAGGTATGAAAATCCCTTGGCTTGTCTACTAAGGTGTGGTGGCACACCTATCTGCTGGCAGCAGTAGACCAGATTGCTGTTGGCAGCAATATCAGTTAAAACAAAAGGTTTTATCTCCCTGATTTCACACCACACGTTCTCTCTGCTTCTGGCCATCTTTCCAATCTCACCTTCTGCTTCATTTAAAGAGCTCCAGAGACTCTGCTGGCCTGGTTTCCAGCATCCCCAAAAGAGGTCTGAAGATCCATATGCACACTGACAGATAGGAGACATGAATGGAGGGAGAATATGATAGGAAACACTGCAGCAGTGAAGACCGGAGAACAGGGTGAGCTGAGAAGGAGAGGAGAAGGAGATATGTGACCGTGGTAGTGGAAGGAAGCACAGGAAGAGATGCAGGATAGTAAACGAGCCACAGAGGATCTAGAGGGTCTGAAGGAAAGAACACAGAACAGGAAGAAAAGGTCTGAAGGTAACAATCAGGAAAATCAGAAGAAAGAAATCAAAGTAGATAAAACAAATACAATGACTCTATTAGAAGGCAAAAGCAGGAAAGACCATACAGTACAACACGACACCAACTAGGAAGGCTTCAGATGTCTTCCTGCTACTCTGTCTCCTGGGAGCTCTATACTGCTTCACCTCTGCGCCTCACAGTGTCACCCTGAGGGGTCTCAGCATTGCCCTATGGGGACAGACCAGGAAGGGACAAGGCACAATGGTACCCGAGGCACTGACCCTGCTAACCTCTCTGCACTCCCACCTCACGCTGGTGGCTCCTGGTCCAGCTCACTAGCTCTGGTGTTGGTATCATAGAGGTCATGCATGCTGCTGTCACCAGTCATTGTGACTTGGTCCTTCCTTGACTGGGATCTTATAGTAGGTGAGGCAGTATTCAAGGTTTCATGTGGATGGAGCTGAGAACTCCCAAAAGACAAATGATTTGATATGTAAAAAGAACAAACATGAGATTGATCTCTTGTAAATGTGGCTGGACTAGGAAATATGTCAAAAGAGCATGTTCCTCCTCAGCAAAGCTGTTCTTTGGGCCTGATTTTTATCTTATGCAGGGATGGAGTAATCCCACTGACGTCACAGGACTGACGCCGGTGTAAAACTGGTGTGTACAACTGGTGAAATAGGTCAGATTGCTATACTCGGAGGCGTAGCTGCTGAGTTCAGTGATAAAAATGAGATTTTGCAGCTATTTCCTCCCTGCAGAACTCCCCAGCCCACAGAGAGCAAGCTGTGAGCTGCTCCAGGCACCACTCGGGGCTGGGTTGTGGGGTTTTCTCCAGCACCTCTCGCCACCCGGACAAGCAGTTTCCACAGACCTGTAACAGTAAAATGCCAATTTTGTTGATGCTCCACACTTCCTGTTGCTAAAAGCAAGAAGAAGCACTATGTGCCTGGTCTCTGGTAGAGCCCACATCAAAACAGTTCCGTTTGTTGAATGGAATAAAGTAGCTGAGGATTCAATGTGTTAGTAATTGTGACCACTGATCAGCCGCTTGATTTCACACCCTATTTTTTATGCTAAAGTGCAAGACGTTATTATTACTCTAATCCCATGTGGGTACTTGACTTTTTATAAAAGCTTTCCACTGGAGATGTGGAATGAAGTGTTGTCCTCAGAGCCACATTAATGTCTGAGTCTGGGCTTGCTCTGTCGTGGTGCGGAGGGTAATTGTGCGCAGCCACCATGTGCCTGGTGCCCCGCATATTGCTCTGGGATTTCTGCAGTCATGCAAGCTACTAATAAACAACCCACAACTCTCCTATGAACGGGTCCCTTTCCTTCACAAAGCAGTGTCGGAGCAATCCGCCCCACACCCATCACACCTAATCCCTTCTTGGAAGCAAATATTGAAAGAGGAAAAAAGAAAAAACAGCAAATGAAATGAGGAAGAAAGAAAAGTAACGCCCAAGGAGCTTGGCTGAGCCTCACATCCCCCATGTGGGGAACCAGGCAGCTGACTTCCAGCCTCCCAGGTGATGTAATGTGAATTAATGTTCATTTAGCAGCCGCACACACACACCTCAGCCGCTCCACGCTGATGAGCAGAGCAGGCAGGAGCAAGCAGGCAGCTCTGGAAGCTGCTAGCAAGATGTGCGCCCTGGTGTGCACATGGAGTGACGGCCATGCACTCATCTTGCCTCTTTGATGCTGCTCAAGTGTTCTCTGCTTTTGGAGTCCAAAGCTTTCCAGCTTGCCCGTGGGCTACATGGAAATAAGGTGGAAGCAAGAAACAACTTGCTTGTCACAGGGGAAAAGCAGCCTGATGTTTGTAGCTACTAAACGGCATGTTACAGATTTGAAATGAGTGGCTCGAGCACTTGCCATGGTTAAAAATCAACTTTCCCCCCTCAGAGGAGTAGAGCTGTTTCCCAGCCTGGTGTCCCGACCAAACCCCACCACCAGCAGTCAGATTTTGCCCCCGTTCATTGCAGCAGGCCAATCCAACATTACTCAGTGCCTGTCTGATATTTTACAGTGATTTTTCACCCTTGGAAAGTGCTATGTTTCTCTCCCCTGGTCTCTCATTTCACTGGTTGATCTGTGTGCCTGTGAGATTTTTCCTTGTTTGTTGACAGACAGTCACTTTTACTACACGTGAGGTGTAGGGTTTTTTTGTTCCTTTTTTTTCTCCAACACTTTTCTGTGTAATGTTTTCCGCATTTGGTCTCAACCCACGGTTCTCTTCTCAGAAAAGAGTCACCTCAGCTATATTTCCGCATGTGTGTAAACACACATATATGTGTTAAAAATATCCTGCTACATGCAGATGCAGAATATTCCATTACCTCAGTATTAGTCTAGCTAAGCCCAGTAGCAGTTTAAAATGAGCCATAATCATGTAGATCATATGCTACCTAGATCAAGCTTACCACTTCAGCCCAGCCCTTGCTGGTAAGTCCCTGTGGCTGGAGGGGAACCAGCCTGAAGAGTTCCCTCAAGACACACACGAGATGGCTGCTGCTCTCAGCCTGGTCCCCAGGGGAGGCGCTGGGCTGGATTTCCCCTCCAGCTGCATGGCTGCTGCTGGTGGAGAAGATCTGGCCTGCAATGACCAGCCCTACGACAGAGGTATCATTGACCATCCATTGCAGCCACTGTAGGTACATTTACATATAAAAGCCAAGCCTGAGAGATAAATAACAGATAAGCCTGACCATTTTTCAGGTGCTGGAAAGTCTGACGGCCTCCTTTATACAAACACAGACTTAAATACTATTCACCTCAGGGGTGTGGATGAGTTTATCTTGGTTGGGAATCCATGGAAATGACTTTTAACCCCTAGCATTGTAATACATTGCCCAATGCATCTATATAAACATGAACCATATTTATAGTGTAATGATCCCTAGGGTTCATTAAATACCATAACAAGGACTTTCAGAAAGCAGCCAGATATCCTGCTCCTCCAAGCTATATTAAGAAAGGCCAAACTATTACAACAAAATATTTATTTATTTATTTATTAAACTAGCCTTGAATTATTTAGCACGTTCTCTAAGGGATTATTGTCTCATGTTCTTTCTCAGCATCTGAGGTCTGGAGAGTCGGGACTCTGCAACCATTCAGTGAAGTTAACCCTTCTCTGTTTCCTTCGGGAAGCTGCATCCCTGGAGCGCTCCCTTTGCAGGCACCAGCACGTTGCAGTCAGCAGCATTTTTCAAGCACAGGTCTGCTCCGAGAAATGATGCTGTACAAACACATATGGCAAGGTCTCACAGCCTTTAAGAGGGTGAAATCAACAGCAGGCCACACAAATTCAATTAAAAGTCTGTAGAGATTAATCCTGGAAAGCAGTACACCTGAATAAAAAATTGCAAGTTTTATGAACCTACAAAATGCTGTATGTGGCTTATGGTGTGTTAGCAAAGTTAAGGCTGATACAGTATACAGTTAGAAAAAAAAAAAGTCACTTCTGGTGCTCAAGAAAAAAAAAGATTCTGCAGTTCATTACGTGGCTCATCTGTGTCAGTGCTGCAGGGCTCAAAAAAATAAAAAGCAATAAAATCTGACTTTGTCTCTAATACCAGCAGATCCACGGCTAAATATGCAAAGGCGCAGCTCTCTTTTGTAAGATAGCACCATTTTTCCACAGCCTTTTTTTCGCAGAAAACCCACGCTTTCTGAGTGAGGCTTTTATAGTTTCCTTTTCAAGTGGCAGTTTATTTCAGAAAAACAAAGCCGCTGTTTTCATCAGTTCCCGTGCACTTGGGGAGCCTCGTCTCTCGCCGGCAGCAGAGATGGAAGGAGAGTTCCATCCCCTGCCCTTCCCCAGGCCGTCACGCGCTGCGCCCCGCGAAATGGAGGCCGGGGCAAGGCCGCGGGCCCAGCAGCCCTCCCGCCGGCCGGGCTTCCTCTTTCCCCCGCCCGGCGGGCGCCCTGGCCTCAGCCCCACTTTCCACACCACGGCCTCACGTCAGCGTGGGCCCGTCCCCACGCACTTGAAGGAGCGTCCCCTCGTTTTGGAAATAACGCTAATCTGAAAAGGTTTTTTAAATCTATCCAGTTTAGCTTTTTTTTTTTTTTTTTTTTTTTTTTTTTTTTTTTTTTTTTTTTTGCGTTAGAGAAAGGGGCTGGATTGTTACAAGAAGTTGCTGTCTGGCAACGTGTCTGCTGCTTCCTGCTCCGTCCAGAAATACCACCAGCACTTCTCCTGTGGGATTTCGGCAGTTTCACTTCCAGTTCAGCCCGAAGCAAAAGCGCCGAAGCAGCAAGAACACAAAATAATGTTTGTTTTTTTTTTGGGGAAAAAAAAAAAGCGATGTGTCACAAGTATTTCATAATTCTGAAAAGATTTACCAGCAGAGGCTAAGGCTGACCAAAAGAGGACAGGATCCTAATGCAGTTTGGTGTGAAGGGGCCCTGCAGAAACCTGTTGGTCACTGCTGGGCACTGCTGGCAGGGGCCAGATCCAGGAGGGTGCAGGGACTGGGGCGGGCTGGGGCACTGCTTGTGCTCCAGTACAAACCCTGCCACCTCTCATTAGAGCAGCAGCGCACCCGGCTGCCCACCCAGGCAGACCAAGCCCAGCGGTGCAGAGGACACGCGTTGTGTCTGTGGGCTGCAGTGCTGCATGCAGGCTGCTGCCTGAGGGGGCCTGGGGCAGGAGCATCCCCCCAGGCCACGTGTAGACCTGCCTCTGGGCAGTGACCAGCCCCAACACCTGTGTCCCAGCAGTGGGACATGGCCAGACAGGAGGCAGGGGTGGGGTGGTGGCTTGACTTCACTCCCACCTGTGTTTTTCTACATCAAGCTTGACTGCTGTCAGCCTTTGCCATCCACATAACCTCCACACATACACAAAGTCTTATTAAGAAAGGATTGGTCTGAGTGTTGACACATGTTTTGGGGGAGGGAAATCTTTTAGCTGAACTCCTTCATCCACCTCTAGTGCCTTCTCTGCCCCGAAGAAAGGGCTGCTCTCATTCAGTTCTTTCACTGCAGTTAATTAGTAAGTCCGAGCCAGCCCGTCCTCGGGAGCTGGTGGTTCCCTTAATCTCCCCGTTGCTAGGGCATGCTGACATGCTCCACTGGTACCAGTTCCAGCGTGATGTGGGGGATTGTGGAAAGAAAGGGTAAAGGGCCGATCAAACAGAGTCCGATTAAAAAAATAAAAAAGGAAGAAGAAGACGCTCTTTTAGATGAGGCTGAGAAGTTCACAATGGGGGAAAGCAGAGGGCGAATGATAAGGCCTAAAGGAGCTCATTAAATTGAGGCAAGCTGAGCGGAGGTATCTTATTTCACTCCCTCTCTCCTGCCACCCCTGTGATGGTGAACTCTTTTATCAAAGGGGGGGAGGAGACACAGGATCTCCTCCTCACAAAATGTTTGATAGAAATAAAAGTATAATTGTTTTCCTGAGATTTTTTATTATTATTATTTTTGCAAATCAACCCTTTAAACATTTGGAAAGCAAACTGGAGCCTCAGTGAAGGGTGCTGCGTGATGAAAATACAGGCTGCAGGTGAGAAAGTCCCATAGCCCATTACCATTTCCTCTCTCAGCTCATCCAGTCTCCCAAGAAACAGCAAGGTAAAAAGTTAAGTAGGTCACATGGGCCTCCAGGAAGGCAGAGGTCAAACCTGAATGCAAATGTGCAATGTTTGCCTTGGAAGCAGTGTTTCCTACTTTATTTGATCTGCATCATCCTTTTCAAAATCAGAGCAAGCATATGAGTCAGAAAGGTTCGTGCACTTAAGCAAGGTGCTGCCTAGCAAAATCTCACACAGTCCTTTTCTTAGGGCCTCTGGCAAATGTCTTTCTTATGACGGTGGCCAGCATTTGCTGCCTGAAGAACAGGGATCCCACCATAGCAGTCCCAGTGAGCGTGAATATCTTGAAGAACTAGAGAGCACAAGCAGCTGCAAGCTGATAGGGAAGCTTCTTAGAAGGTCTGTGTTTAGCAGAAGAAACCAGGGTAAAGCTTAATCCTTCGCTGGTAACCACGACAGTGGCAGAGTACAGTCATTGATAGTGCACTCTTTAATCTGAAAATCAGACAGATCGTGTATCAGAGCTGTGTTTTGAGAGCCTGTGTGAATGATGGGTTGCAAAACAGAAGGGAGTGCCTGTCCTGCACATCCTCTTGCTGATGGATTCAGGAGACGAACACTCACATTTCTGTGACACTTCTCTTGTGGGGACGTAAGGGGGTGGCACGACTGTGGTCCTGCCCACCAGTTCAGCTCCAGACACCAAGGAGGAGGCAGCAATGGCAAACAGCACATTTTCCCTGCTACACTCTGCCAGCCTTAGCTGGAAAAATTCTGCAGATTCTTACTGGTTTTACTTGATCCTTTCCTCCACAGGCTCCTTAAAGGAGTTTTTTTTTTTTTTTTTTTTTTTTTTGTTAAAATACAAACAAACAAAAACCAAACAAAACTTCTCTTAGTTCTCATTGAAAAACAAACCATTATGGTAAATGGTTATGTTAACCTCTCTTGCCTGGAGGTCCTCCTCCCCACCTTAATACCCCCCTCCAGCCAAGAACTCCCATCTTGCTGTGCAGGTGAGGTGCATGGACTGCTCACTTCTGGAAGGAGGGATAAGGTTAGCTATTTCCAAAGATCAGGTCAGCCTTTAAATGTGCAAATACTTTTTTTTATTAATCTCTCCTCCTAATTCTAGGAGTTTCCCCTCCCGTCTAGCTACAGGTGCACACAGGGACCTTTGCTGCATGGAAAGTGCTGGGTTTTCCACATGGCAGCTCAGCTTGAGTACAGGTTTACTGTTTTAATCTCTTTCAGGTATCAGGCCATCCTTCTGTAGGCATTGTTTTGCTAAGGGATTTCCTCTGAAGAGGGATCAGATGTTTGGCATCTAACACATCCCCCGCCCTCATTTCTCCTTCCTCGAGTCTTTCTATCATAGGTCAGGTCTGCACAACATACCTCTGCCAGCAGGACTGTAACCAGAGCTATGATGGATGACACTTGTTGGGGTTGGGGGCATGTCGCAGTTGTCCCTTACTTTGTCTGAACAAGTCATGCTTGCTAGCAGGCTGTTTTGCTAATATAATCTGAATCAGTAAATGTATTCCTCCCATAACACGGCTTTAGATAGTGAGACATACTGGTATGAAGAAACTTGGTTTGCTAGGGACCTTTCATTAATGTTGGTCCTCATATATCCATGTGTGTAGGCGTCCAACGGGTAGCATCCTGTTTCTTCACTCACTCCACCCATGTTCACTATTGGGAGTCTCATGCAGAGCAGGGAAATGCAAGTTCAGTGAGGCTTTGTTTACTCAATGTGACATATATTTGTAAAAAACAGATGGAAAGATAATCTGTTGTGTTCTACTGGCAGAAATCACATCCATTACCCTGCACCACTATCTACGTTTATTTTATTTTATTTTATTTTATTTTATTTTATTTTATTTTATTTTATTTTATTTTATTTTATTTTATTTTATTTTATTTTATTTTATTTTATTTTATTTTATTTTTTAATATATATATCCTATTTTGTAGTTGGTGTTAATAGTGGCAGGACGTGGTGTTAATAGCTGCAGGACAGTGGAGAACTTGGCTTTTGTTTGGGGTGGTTAATGCCTGCCTGCCTTTGCCAGCATTGATATGTTGCTGCATCTTGTAACACCACCACTCTCCCTTCTTTCCAAAGGTATTTTTTTTTTCCAAAGGTACTTTTTTTTCCATTTCCTTTTTTTTTTTTTTTTTTTTTTTTCCCCTGGTTTCTTGAGAAGTGGTCTCTGATGATTCCTTATAGAAACTGGAAATGTGTCTCTCATGCTCACTTGATTTTTAGATGTTGATGCATAACTTGCCTCTGCACCAGTCTTTTTACACATGGCTCACATGCATGGACATTGGGAAGGATCAGGAGAAGACAAAACGAAATCCAATTGCTGAAAGCTCACCAAATTCAGGCCCGAAGGCATACTAAGAATGTCTGGACAGGGGGACACTTTGCAATCATCATGATTTGCCCAGGCTGAGAAGGAGAGAGCTTTTTTCTACCATGGAAAATTGTCATACTAAGGCTGGATAACAAATAGAGGAGGCCCACAAAATCATTATGGTTTGCTCTTTCTAGTGTTAACCTCTAACAATCCATAAATAATGTGTAAGTTTCCACATACTGCAGTTTATCAGCAGGGTATTTTATTACTTGCTTTATGATCTAGATCACTGCTTTGGTTTAACCAGCAGTTTGCAGCAGTGAACATGCCCCAGGCTAGGGCCTGCAAGGTGCCTGGGGTCCCAGGCTTAGCTAAAACACATGAAACGCTGTCCTCTCATCTGTGACAACCGGCTGACACTGCAAAACGTGCAGGAACCATAAAAACAAAAGAAGCAGAATGGGAAGGAAGGAGACTCATAGCTAGGCAAAAGGCCAGCTTTTTCTGCTTTTTCCTTTGAGCCTCCACTTCTGGATTCCCTGCTTGCATGTCCTTACTATCAACTGGTGTTTTAGCCGTTCATTTATGGGGAATTCTAACTAAAGGGAACCAAAGCAGTATCTGAAATTCACTTCCGCTTGGGCAATAGAAAGACTGTCTGAACGCCTTCCTCTTTTGGCTGCTCATGCTGCTCTTTTGAAAGAGCACCATTATAGTGTTATAACACTGCTGTATTTACAGTGTTGCTGTTACAGCTACAGCTTCCTCGAGCAGTGATCTTTTGCGTATCTTTACTGATGTGAAGAGTATGTGATGATGGAAGGTAAGCTAGAGTTTCATTGCTGGCAGGAGTTTGGCATGATTACATTGCTAGTGATTTGAGTTTTCCATATGTGTGAAAACAACAACAAAAAAATGTTCCTCACTCTGTCAGGAACTCAAGCTTGGAAGGCCAGCAGAGAGGGAAGCCAGCAATAAAGTGTACCCAAACGAGAAAAGATGTTTTTCTAACAAGCGGTTGAGAAGAACTTGAATACTTCTGGCTGTAAACATTTCTAGCATTTGGGACTATTTAAAATTCACATATGGGTGAGAAGGTCCTGTGACTTGTGCCAGTCACTTCTGGTAAGAACAGAAGTTTAAATAAAAATTGCTTCCATGCAGAGCCTACCAGTTGGTAAGAGGTGGCAATGAAGGTCGTGCTCCTGATCTTTCCTAGGCCAAGATAAACCAGTGGTGATTCCATTAAGGTCACGTACTCCGTAGTTAAAGGCATGTCATTTTGTGCTTTGGGCAAGTGCAAAGTTTTAGTGATGTGAAAAGGGTCTCAGAGAGAACAGCAATGAGCATAGACTATCCTAAATCTGCGGAATTCCTAGGAAATGTAACAGCAGATAAATCACCAGCTCTTTTTCAATTTCAGCCTCAAGGAAAAAAGCATTTAGAAGCTGGACCAGATGTTTGAGGACACAATCACAAAGGCCAGGCAGCAAATTGAGATCCAATTAACAAGACACTTTAAAGCAGCAAGTAATTTTTCAGTACTATAGCAGCGAGATGATGACCAGGCAACTGAAAACATGTTCTCCAGTGGAGAACAATCTATGGACAGGTCATGGCTAGAATCCCAGGGTGTTTCATACCTTTTTTTTTTTTTGCTTTTGTTGTCACTTCAGATTAATATTGCCATCAATGTCAATGACAGAGGGGGTAAGATCACAAAACTAGAGCAGAGAACAGGTTAGAAGATCCTTCAGTGTGTTAGTGCTCAAGTCAGTTGGGCCAGATGAATTTCAGCCTAGGTTAATTGCACCAGCCAATTGTTTAACCTCAAAAGACCTAGGCATAACCTAGCCTAGCTTCTGGGATGTTACACAGCTCAAGAACACACTTGGAAGCCTGGAAAAGTGCAGACGTAGTTCCTGCCTTCAAAAGGAAAAAAAGGAGGAGCCAGGGACTGCAGATTGTTCAGTTTAACTTCAATTCCCGGAAAAATACTGGAACAAACAATCAAACTTTTGTAAGCACCTAAAACAAAACAAAGAAATGAATAATGGCCAACATAGATTTGTCAAAAACAAATTGTGTAAAATGGATCAAATTTCCTTTCATGACAGAGTAAAAAACTTTGTTGATAAGGGAGAAGCAATCGTTGTCCTATATTTTGACTGTGGTGAGGCTTTTGTCACAGGGTAACGTGATATTTCTAAACAAATTAAGGGAACCTGTGCTAAATGGGGCTGGTCTAGGATGATGCAATATTAACTGGAAAACCACACAGAGAGAATAGTTATTAATGACACTTTAAAACGGGAAAGGTGGGTCAGGAAGAGTCTTTTGGGAGTCTGTACCAGGTCAGTGTGATTAAGGTGATTATGAACAGCTTAGGCAATGGAATAGAGAATATCACATTCTTGTCTACCACAAACCTGGAAGGAGATGATGGATGTGCTGACATATAAAACTACAATTAAAAACTATTTAGGCAAATGGTCTTCAAAATAGGATTCATTTCAGAAGGGATCATTGTAAGTTCCTGCATAGGGGCATTGCCAAGAATAATTAATTCTGTTTGTGTGGTGTGGTGAATATGCCCAAGTAGCCCAAGTAGCAACTCCACATAAAAAGTTTATGTGAGAGATGTTACAGGTCACAATTAAAATATGAGTTAATTGCTAATGCAAAGAGCACAAATGCAGTAATATGCTGTGTAAATAGGCACAGACCCTACAACTAAGCCTTCTGCTCCGTTCTCCATGAGGCCACAGTTGGATTATGGGTGCTGTGCTCAAGACAGGGTCCAGAGGATGGCAATGGGAGTAATCAGAGTTCCTGAAATCCAGACCTAGGAAGGAAGAACGAGCAAGCCGACTTTCTTTAGTCTAGGGAAGACTGAGGGAGGTAGGGTTACTGTTGTCAGGTAGGTGAAAGATGGCTGGGAAAAGGGGAATAAATTGTTCTCCACATCCCTGATGGATAGGACAAGTAATGAACTTAAATTACAGAAATGGAGATTGAGGTTAGATGTTAGAAGAAAGAAAGCAGTAAGGATAATGACGCACAGGAGTATCAGAGGAGGCTGTGGACTCGCTATCCTGTGTTTAGGATGAGGTTAGACAAGCATTTGTCAAGAGTGACATAAGTATAATGATCCTGCCTAGGGACATGAGTCTGGACTAAATGATCTTCTGAGATCCCTTCCAGCCATATAAATCTCTGATTCTATCCTTACTGCTGAAGGAAGCCAGGATTACAAGTGCTCCACGTTTGTGGTTTGTGACGCTCACATTCGTGACTGGGAGCCAAGAACAGTCCTGCAGGAGCCATACGCACTGCTTGCTGGTGCGCAGGAAAATGGCAGGTAAAGTCACCAAAGACTAAGAGACATCCTTGGATTATGAGAGTATAGCGCTGCGTGGTTTATCTTGCATTCAAATGCTTCTGCTCCTAACCATAGTGATGATGCATGACGCTAGCCTTGAAAGCGTTGGTCGGTGTAAAACAGCCCGTTATGCTTGTTTGCTAATCGCAGCCAGGCAGAACTGGCCTCCCCGAACTACAGCACTCAGGACTGCTTGCTTCCATCTCGGTGGGAACCAGGGGCCAGTTCAGCCTGCAGCCCTGGCACTAGTGACGTGGGCTGGCACTGGCAACACTAAAGCTGCCACAGGCTCCATCAGACGCTGGGTAGGAGAAACGAGAGCGATTGTTTTCTGTCTGGAGTCCCCACAGGCCACTGAGGACAGAGCTTGCTAGAGATTATTTTCTGCAAGCACTTAGAGGAGTTTGCATTTTTCTAGCAATTCAAAGGATGATAAGTGGAAAAGGGCACAAGAAAACAGAAATACTTTTTTTTTTTTTTTTTCCTCAGTTTCTAAAGACAGCTTTTACAAACATCAGTATATAAATAGAAAAAAAAAAAGACCCATTTTAAAGAGGTGGCTAACCCAGTGTCCCTTGAAAAAAATAGCAGAGAGCAAACACTGAAGTCCTTTAACTCTGTGTCATAATTTATAGCAGGTTTGCAATTGTGAAATCTCTCAGCGGCGTGGGACAGATGTTATGGTGAGGAAAATAAAACAAACAGGCAACGGGATGGGAAATGCAGAGAAGATGAAATGACACCGTGTTGTAATCCTTATGGGAAATCTCTATACAGCTTTCCAAAATTCTGTACTGGTGAGCAATTAGGAAACTAGACAAGCTATATAAACAGAGCCACTAGAGGTCTGTAACCATTCCCATGCAGTTTCCGCAGTGAGCATGAGTCTCAAGGGCAACTTTGGAGAGGGGAAAATTTCTGCCCACCATCTTCTAAATGATCCCTTTAATATTCTGTCCAGAGCTATTTGCGTAAGAAATGCACACAAGGGGAGGTTTTCCAGTGCTCACTCCTGTTCCTATGGCAGTAGATCAAAGGCAGTAACAATACAGAGTTAATTAATTCAGGAGAAGGAATTCCCACTTGCAGCGGTCTTAACCCAGCAGTGGAGGGAAGGTGTCAATCATAAGGGCAAAGGTGCTGAAACTGGCATGGATTTGTGGTTGTTTTTTTCCTTCACTAAGTAGTTAAGGAGGGGAGTTAAACAGTAAATGTCACCTGAGCTTTGGGAAAAGCTTCAGAAACGGTTTTTATACATAATCAACAGTTTATAAGTGAGCATGAATGATCCAGCTGCCGTAAACCTGAACAAAAATTGGGTCTAGAGTCTTGTAAAAAGAAACCTCTCCAAGGGAAGTGCATTTTTCTGTCCATGTCAAGTTTAGAGACACATTGGTCTCAGCACTACTCAGGGCTTGCATCCCCCCATTGAAGACCAGCAGCATCCACAAAGGTGGCAAAACTGGGCAAAGGGAAAGCTGGGGAGGAGTTTAACTGCCCCTGCAGCCTTCCAGTTTCGTGTAAATCAGCAGAGCAGAGGGATCAAAATGGTTGGGAAGAACCAAAAGTTACTCAGTAGTACCCAGAGGAGTGTGGGCAAAACCGCGGTATGGAGATAACAACAGAATGGAAAGCAAAGGCCTTCGTGGAGGCAGAGCAAGGGGCTGGCCACCGGTGCACCTGGGATTTCTAGAATGCCTTAAAGCCAGTAGGAAAGAAAAGGGAGAAGTTTGTTGATTTTTCCTGAGCTAGAAATTATCCTGCTCGTAATCTGATGCATATCTAGAAGGAGAAATCTTAGAGGCAAATAGAGAATTTAATTGTGGAAAGAGTGACTACTTGCCTGTCAGAAATATATTGTCCCTGAGTGGGAATAGCACAGGAGAAAGGACCACACATGAAGCAAAATATTATGGGACTCTGTTGATTTTAAATGAATTCATTTCTTCAGTTAATGCCTTCAAAAAAAGTATTTTTTTTTCTCAAACTAAATGTCTAATATTTCTCTGATATCAGTGGCAAAGCTCCTGTTGATTTCTCCTTAAACAACCGCAGAATATTAAAGCTGAAGTCAGTTTAAGAATCTATCCTCCTTTTCCCTTTATGGCCTTATTTTCCTTTTCAGATGGAGCTCTCCTAACTTGGCCTTTATTTATTTCTCAACATGGGGGAAGTGACCCACACGATCCTTCATGGGGTTTCTGCAAGCATGCTCCCAGCAGCCAGCACTGAGCAAACAGAGCTCTGCAGCAGCTGATTTTATAGAAGAGATGTTAAACCCTGTGGCCAATACGTAGTTTGGCGTAATGGCAATGAAGACTTTTTTTCCCTTGGGCAAAACAGGGACACAGGGCTAATACCTGACTGTGGGAAGCTGATGATTTGTCTACCACTCTATAAAATAGGTACTAATTACAAAAATCAGATAATCAGGATTTAGATCTGATGGCCTTTTCTGCTTGCAGGCATCTTAATTGTATTTGCAGAAATCCACTGCACAAACCGATTTAGAAGTTGTTTCCTACCTGCCTCATCTTTGAACTCCAGCATGTCACAAACCTTTCAGGCTTGGACACACCAGAAAGGATCTTTACATTACAATGTCTGACAGCCAACCTTGTGGGTTTTCACTGGAATCATGCGTGCACTTCCCAGCACTGCACGTGGCAAATGCTCTGACCTACACAGAGATCTCTGTGTGTCCATTCACTTAGACACATCAGCTGTGCCCACATCGGGGCTCATGCCAAGGCATGTGCGTGTGCGTGTGGTTTCTCATCATATAAGTTTTCACTGAATGAGGAACGTAAGGAAGAATGCACCTTTTTATTTCTAGGAAGGACCTGAACCATCATATTTTATATAGCTTTGGAAAAAGGAAGTACTGCCATTTGGAAGAAAGTTTAGGGGCTCTGAAGAGGACGGCCTCTTCATGCTGGCATAATTCAATTTCTCTATTTACTGGAAATTGCCCCATTAAACTGCTTGAAGCATGGCCAAGGACAGGCTATATAAGGCCTAACTGTACTCCCTTATGAAACTTGGTAGCAAAACCCTTGACACCTTCAGCCTTGTAGTTTGGATTTATCATGTATCATACATCGCTGTGTTTCCTTGGGATTTACAGTTATGGTGTTTTGCAAGAGTTCAGCCCCTTTGCCTACGCATTGCAGGAACTCTCTCATACTGGGCTATGGGAAGAGCCTCAAGAGCTATGGGTCAGCCTCAAGAACTGGTCAGTCTGGTGTTCCATAAAGCACTTTCTTGGGCTGCAGTGCTGAGAGATGGCTTGTCAAAGGCCCAGCTCATACTAGAGCCAGAGTGCGTGAGAGAGCAGCATAAGTCACGATGAGGTGAGACCCACATGCTGTATAAGCAGAAGGAATGGGGTAAGTCTCAGCCCCAAGACGCTTCCTGGTGACATTGCTTCCAAGACAGGAGATCTTAAAATTAATGGTTTTAAAAGTACTGGTTTTGGTATGTTACTACTAGCAGGTATTTCTGGCACCAATGCCCTTCATCACTGCACTTCAGCTGTTATTGGAGTTTGCCGCTACAGTTCTATGGAAGAGTCTGTGGGCTATTTGCTTCATAGCTGGAGTTCAGAGACAAAATCTGTACTGAAACCTGAGCTTTAAAGGTTTTGCTTGTTATTAAGAAAGCAAGCTGCAGCCTGCCTCCCCACTTCCCCCTCCCCCTGGCGCCCCTTTTTGAGGGTGACTAAAGTACCAAAAATATGACACACGCACACTGACTTTTAACTGGCTTCATAAAAACATACCTACAATTGCATAGCTTTTATGTTAGTGTCACATGTGAAAAGAATGTGCGAAGCCTAGGAAAGTATGCATAGCCTCATACTAGTTCTGTGTCTAATGATACTCAGATATGGGGCTGGCACATAACACTGCAGCACACAAGCTTCTGACTTTCTGAGCCAGCCTTGAAAAAGAAGGCTGAAGAGCATTTGCCTTCTGTGTGCCATTTGTCTTGTCAGCAGTGTGCTAAAAACAAACCTCTGTAAGCTCACAGTGACGGCTGGAATTGGCCCGGTCCCTGCGCGAGTGAGATTAAGGCATCCTACTTTCTGTGGTCCCTGATAAGGTGGAACTGTTTGTTATGGATGGCACTGATTTTTCTCAGGGGCATCATCATGAAGGGCAGGCTGGGACCTACACTGTGAACTTCCGTAACTTAAAGCATCTGACATTCTTCTGTTTTGTCTTAAATTTGAGTTGTTTTTTTTTTTTTGCGGGGCAGAGAAAAGTCCCGACATAATTTTATTTTTAGTACCTAAGTGCAATGTTCTAGGAAGTATTTTCACCTGTAAGATAGTGACCAATGCCCTCAGGTAGAACTTCAACTTACGATATTTTTTCTTGAAATCAGTGCTTTTTGTTTACCCTTACTATCCTCTTTTGCAACCCCAGACAATGAGGGGTGGTATGTTCCTGAAGGCTGTTCTAAAATAACCACCCAACAGTAGAGCCAACTTCTTACCTCAGCTTCAGTAATGAATCCCTTTGAACAACTAGTGCGACGCAGTAGGTATTTATGTGAGCAATGCTCAGCCACGTGTCTGTGCACCAGATACTGGGCTGGTTGCAAAGTGGGCAAGCCTCCAGAGCTGGAATAGCACTCCTGATACAACTTCCCCATGTCTGACTCAAGGAGCTATTACAAGAGGTGGCAGCTGGGTGCCCGAACAGAGCCTTTCCTCCCTCCTTCCCCTCGCCGTGCTCGTACTGTCTCTCACGACAAGGGAATCACTAGCGAAGTGTTCTGTGAATTCCCATTTCCTGTCAGATTCTCCTGCAGCTTGCACAGAAAGGCACAGAAATAAGTGGCTACGTAGCAAAAGCATATTCTGTTGCTCGGATATTTTTTTTCGCAAGGCTGATGAGACAATCTGAATCATACTGTTCCCTCCCACGCAGAAATCCCCTTCTGTTATAGTTATGCCTTGCATACCTAATAGTTTAGTAATCAGCATAAAGCAACTTCTCTGCAAAGCTGGGAAAAGCCATGTATCCCAAGTGGCAGAGAGTGGCCAGATGCCACCCTCTTCAGTTTTGGCCCATACTGACACCTCAGATATCGAC
This sequence comes from Aythya fuligula, assembly GCF_009819795.1. Lineage (NCBI taxonomy): Eukaryota > Metazoa > Chordata > Aves > Anseriformes > Anatidae > Aythya > Aythya fuligula. The sequence goes on from NC_045563.1 coordinate 37,177,106, forward strand.
ACCATGATAGTCATGTTAAAAAGTGCCAGTGGAAAATGATTTGATGCAAAAAATGCATTTATGTCTCCCTTAGACAGGCAACAATAACTGGAAAAGCCTGAGAATATTTTGGTTACCCCGCACGCTTTCACACAAGTCTTGCTGGGCAGTGGAACCAGTGTAAAAGAGCCTGTGGGCTTGTTCAGATCGAAGTGCTGCTCTTCGTGGGCTCACCTGATCGGAGGTGGCAGCGAAGGGGAACAAGCTCCAACTCCAGCTGCCTCGTGCCTAAAGGTCCCTTCTATCTCCCTACCTGGCTGAGGGCTTTGTGAAGCAGCCCGGGGCCTGGCAGGTTTGGCGGCCTTATACTGCCACAGCAAGTTCAGGGCATACAGAAGGAGTTACCAGTTCACTTACTGCTTGATGGGGTGCTCCTGGCATCAAAATGCCACAGTCACGCGTGGAACCCAGCCGTGGTCACCATTTGGGGCAAACAGGCAGAAGAGAGCAGGACAGCAGGGGCTGACAGCCATTTCATCCAGAGACCTGTAGTGCAGTGTGCAGCAGAGGTTTTGGGTATAATTTGCGATAACAAAGACATTTTTGGTAGCACATAGAAGAGATTCTGGCTGTGAGGAGGTGGGAAGAACTGTCTAAGGAAGATCTTTTTGCCCATACTACAGTGGGAAATTGCAACTCTTTCCCTCAGGTGGCTGGGACTACAGAAGCTGTGAGTCCTCTACTTCAAGCTTACGGGTTTGGATCTCTGAATTCAGGGCACTTTTGTAGGGCAAGCCCTTCCAGCACCTTCCAGTCAGGTTTAACTGTTGCAGTTTAACTCTTAACAAAAGGTGCATTTTTTTGGACATAGGCCCTTGCAACCAGCTCTGGGCGGCCCTCCTGGGAAGGGTTTTGAACCAGAGGGGCTCCACGGGGCCCTGCCAGCCTCAGCCACTCGGTGCTTCTCTGGTTTCCAAACAGATTCTTGAAGACAGGTGAGGAAGTGACATTGGTGTGGCCGCAGGCTCAGACGCTGACCACAAACACATCCAGATGATCCGAGCTTTGGGGTTTCATTTTTGGTAGGCTGGATGGGGCACTGGCTTCTCGGGAAGTCCTCTCTGGACAGGTAAGCCAAGAATTTGCTCAGTGCTGCTTGGAGAAGAATGTCACCAGCTGCCGTACCACCCTGTATCCTCATCCTTAGCCAGCTCCTGGCCCAGCATCTCCTCATCCCGTGGCACAAGCACCCATCAGGCACCGTCTGCCCCGGTGCCCGCCGCCTCGCAGCAGCGGCCGCCAGCCATTCACACGGTTTATTTTGGAGGCCCGTGCTAATCCCCTCCGCCCTTGCGCCCCTCGGTTTACAGTATTGCAGCCGCTTCCAGCCCGCGATAGCGGGGTGGCCTCCGGGTGACCCTGGATTAGTGTAAATATTTTGCTTTCTCTGGAAGGAAATGTGACATACATTTGGGATGGAAGTTATCCAGAGACTGCGGCCCTGGGAGCCAAACCGCCGGGAAGCCCCCGCCGTGGTGGTCTGGAGGTACCGCGCTGTCGAACGTGTCGGGCCTGCCCCTGCCTCGCCCCAGCGGGGATCAAACACATTTAGAGAGCGAGAGCCACTGGTATCGTGTCCTGTGTGCCCACCCAGCAGCCAGGAGCACAGCCTGGCATGGCACAGCACGGCATGGCACAACACACCTCCTGCCCTGCCATACCACATCCCGGGAAGGCTGAGCACCAGCACAGCAGCATGACACAAATGAGGGGGGTGAGAATGGGGTTGTACACAAATGCTTTCCAAACTCCTGTGCGAGTTAGGAACAAAGCTGCCACCAGAAAAAACTTGCTACGATATTACTTTTTTATCTTAAACCACCATATCGATGCAAGAAGTTGCAGATAAGGTGTCTGTCCCTGCCTCCTGTGCGTTGCACCCCAGACAGGCCATTTTAAATCCTGGGTGGATTTTGAAAACTGGCTCCCAGCTCAGTGCTATTTGCTGCTGCTGACACTTGTGCTCATCTGCCTTGGTCTCCCTGGCTGTAACATGTGCTTAAAAAAGAACAATAGTACAGTGCTTCAAGGCATACTATATGAAGTAGCTGGTGTCACATTTTACATCTGATAAATATTAATTAACGGTATTTCAGACTACAAAAGGCGCTGGGATCTCATGCATCAGCTGGAGAGAAATGTATCTCCCAGATTTAGCCATAATCTAGCTGAATTATGCATTTGATTTGGCATGGCTGATTACCCCGGAGAGGTGTCTGCTTGTTCAGCATTCCTCCGTCGTGTACGGAGGTGCCGACTTCCCGTGGTAAAGCCCAGCAGCCAGCCCGGGGACTCACGGAGCCAGATCATCCAGAACGGGCAAGCTGCATCAGGTAGAAGGTTTGCTTTTGATAAGTATCCAGAAATTAAGGCACCAACTTGTTGAGGTTTTAGGCCATGCCTAGGCCCCATCCTGATAATCCACTGTTAGCTTAATTATCAACCTTTGTTTTTCCAGACAGTCAAATTTGTTACGGAGCAAATGCATGTGTGTTGGATTCGCTTGTGAAAGCCTCAACAGGAGATAATTTAAAATCAAATTACAGTGACACAGTCTGCCATTAAACCTGAAAAAGAAGGTACCCTTTCACAGGACAATTCCCTTCGTGCGCTAAAATAAAAGCTGAGCAAACTGCAGTGTAACGCTCAGACAGCCCGCAGAGCCGTAGGGATGCACATTGACTTTTTAGGAAGATACGCGGCGAACGCTAAACAAACCATGACGTTCCCAGTGCTGCTGCCCAGAACCAGCGCCCTGCTCTTCCTTACGTGCAGGGATGTCTAAACAGCTCTTGCAGCAGCCGCTGACACTACAATACTGAATCCTGCTCTGAAGAATTTAGGAGTGAGTCACTGAGATGGGAATTAACCCGTTACTTAGCATACACACACTGCTGAGCTGAAATGCAGGGCAGAGGGGAGGCAATGAAAATCCCAGCTTCCAGAAATTTTCATTGTGTGAAAGTGTCTTTTTTTTTGTTTGTTTGTTTTTTGTTTTGTTACTGTTATCCTCTCAATCTACCCTAGTTATTGCACATGTAGGGACTACTCGCCATCCCTATTCAATATGCAGAGCAGCACTGCCATGCTGAGCAAGGCTCTGGGAAACATACCTATGGGAAGTTGGGCCTTAGCATGGTCAGGCTAATCTCACGTGTGCATATTCAGACAGGGCTGGAAGTGACACTGAGGTCTTGCTTTGGTACTCAGGTTGACCTCATATCCAGTACCAGCAGCTCTTTTTGATCTGCTTTTCCTTTGACATTGTCTGTTGTATGCTTCCCCCTGTCATGCATTCATTCCATTTTAATGCTGTTGGTCTGGATTTGGGAGAAGGCTAAAGTGCGAGCCAGCCAAAAGACCAGCCAGAAGAGTGATGATTTTGGCCATCTCAGAGACCAGCTGTAGGAGATGCGATTTTATCTGACAAAAAAGGTGCTGAGAGTATTTTAATTATGCAGGGGGGTGGGTTTGGCAAAAACAGAGAGCTCTGGCTTCAAGTAGAAACAGCTAATTTAGCCGAGTGCCAAAACTTGTGCCAGCTCTAGGTAAACTTTGCTGCTCTTCTTGCAGTGCTCATCCAGTCCTGTTCCAGCCAGCAACAGGAACTGCCGCCGGGTGCACCTCATAAATACAAATAGGCCAGGAGAGACTCGTGTGAATGTTTCCTATGCGTTCACTTCTCGCAAGGACGTGTCTCACACCTGGAGCCCAGCTCTGCCGTGCCAGATCAAAAAGTGGGCATGGTGTTTGCGCTGTCCTAAAGGGGAGAGGACGCAGCCCTCAGCCAACAGAAGTGCCCATGCCGGGGTATGACAAGTACAGCTGTGGGCAGGAGGGTGGGTGCTCTGCGAATTGTGGCTCTGGATGAGGCTTTTGGTGCTCGGAGCTGTGTCTACGTGAATATCTGTGATGAAGCACATGCTTAACTTTCTAAGCACAAAGCTCTCACATACTAAGATTTATATTTAAAGGAGAGGAGAAAGAGAAACATAAATTTGTGGCGTGTGTTTCTGAGCTAGGAAACATGAAAAGCCATTTGCAGCAAGGAAGCGTACCACTTCTGCTGAGAGGCACTTGGGATGGCTCTTGCCTTTCAATCTCTCTATCAACAGATGAGATGCTCGAAGATTGCGCCTATCCTGAAACACTCATTTTCTTTTGCAGAGTAATAAGCAAATAGGTTTGAGCCTGTTGCCTGCAGGGAAATGGTTTTGTAATGGAAGGAGCACCCTGCACTAAATCAACAAACAGAGAATGGCTGTGTTTGTTTTTCCGTGTACTGGAGGTGAAGGTTGCAACCACACTGGGGTTTCTTTCACATCCTCTCCACTTGACACGGGGCAGGGGACAGGCACAGATGCACATGGAGCTGTAGTGTACACGGAGGGAGCATGTAACTGGAATTGCAAAGCCCTTGGGCTCTGCTTTTCCTCCACGTGTGCTCTGTGCTGGCGGGGTGGGGGATGGGCCCCCAGGCACTCCTGGCACTGTCCCTGCGCTCTGTGAGCCAGCACAGGCTTCCCAGGGAGCCGCCTGGGTGCCCCACTGCTCGCTTCCAGCCCCCAGCTCCTGCCTGTGCAGTCACACAGCCGAGCATCAGGGAACGCAGCTGGACTGCAGCTGACCACCCGCTACAAAAAGGAACCTGTCTCTGTTTTTTTAACCCAGCTCTGTTCCCCACTCCAGTTCAGTCTGAGGGCACACCAGTGCTGGCACTGGGAGCGATCATCACAGGCTTCTTGCAGCAGTGACAGCAGCTTACGCGGGTGACACCAGCTTATGCCGGCGTGGGTGTCAGTAGCCCTCTGGCCTGGGCAAGGGATGGCCTGGAGGTGGGGCGGGATGCTGGCCCCGAGCCCTGCCTGCATGAGCAAGCAGGAGAGGAGAGCTGCAAGCGCAGCCAAGCTGATCAGCCAGCAGCAGTGATACTGGTGGGTGTCTTGTTTCATGCATTCACGTACTCATAGAAATGCGCTTTGATTAGCACAGCTCATTTCACATAAGGTAGGTATTTTGGCTTATTGGCTTTAAATACAGAGCTACCAGTATAATTTTTGTCCATGCCGTGTACGCTTTGTTGTCACTGCTGAAGGAGTGTGCCTAGCACAGGCACAGACTTGGAGCTGATTTGGAAAAAGATGGTTATCTAGGCAGACAGAGGTTTGTTTTCCTCCCTTCAGTTGCATCACAAAGACAGTGCATTACTGGGAAGCATTTTGTACACTTAGTCAGTACACAGGGAGCATTTGCAAAATTCAGGACGGGAATAAGTTTATGGTTTAATCCTGTCTTATACAGATGTATTCGCCTTATCCATATATTCCTAGCATTTGAACCTATAGATCAAAAATAGGCCTATGGCACGAATGGATGCTTTAAGATATCCTACAGACAGCCCCCTCCATGGCTATACCTGATGCACAGTTGTGTGCCCATATGTGCTTGTGTTTTTCACATATATTTCCCATCATTCCTCCTTGCTCCAAACAGATGTAAAGACTTGTGTGTGTGCATGTGTCTGTGTGTCAGAACAGGCACACCGGTGCGTATACAAGTACTTGCAGACACTTGCAGGTATATATGTGCCCATGCAGCCCACACTACTCGTCACGTTTACATCTGTCTGTATACATGCCTATCCTGCCATACAATCAACATATGCACGAGTTTGCTGTAAGAAGCCAATCCTTCCCCCTGCCCCACCCCCTCCCCGAATTGCCAAATGCTGAACCCCTCAGGCTAGCTGTTGTGGTTACCCTGATTCCCAGGTTTCTTCTGCAGTCGGCTTGTAAGTGGCACTACAAGTTTCCTAACAACTGGGATGAAGTTTTGTGTAAATCACCTTCTAGGCATTAGACTTTTCCCAGCAAAAGAGGGGGGCGGGTGTTTAGAGGAGGGAGAGCTGCTCCCTTTGATGTGGGGATTAGTTCACATGTCAGTGTTATCCCCCCCCCTTTTTTTTTAATATGCTGTGATTTACAGAAGGGCGGCTATGAGAGATAGCCAAGGGGACACCCACGTGGGACTTGCTGACAGACACCACCTCCCAGAAGATACCTACAACTAAAGCAGCTGGCATCAACAGAAAGGCTGCAATTACAAAAATAAAATAAATAAATAAAAATAATAAAAAGCATCTTAAAAAATAACCTGTTTTGCCTAACAAATGCTTTCTAAAAATTAGGATGTGCTTTATTGCTAATGGAGCTGGAACTGGTTTTCCAGCAGCAGAGGGGGAGTGTTTTTGCACATCCATAACAAAGACATTATAAATGCTTTTTTCCTTTAAAAAATGTTTGGTCTGTATCTTCCCCCTAGAGCACACATCAGTAGTGAGAATGAGTGTGGCTCCAGAAGAGATTATGCTCACTTGAAACATATTTAGCAACACGACTGCTCCAGTCAGAGTTTCCATACTGTCCTGCATGAATTTTTATCGGTGCTTTACAAAAACTTCACTTTTTGGTCAAAAGTTATGTAGTTGTTCTGCAATCCAATCTTATGTCTATTAGTGTTAGAAGAAACTTTCCTGATGCTTTTCATGGGAACTGGATAAGGCTCTGAATTATTAGGCTAGGAGCCATATTCAGAGTAGCTTTGCTTAGCATATCTGAATAGTTTAAGCTTATTGCTTTGTGTAGCGGATGGCTGAGGGGCTGATGAGAGAGACAGTGATGAATAAATACAGTAAGAAAAGTTTTAACTAGCTTTATTTAAAAATAGTCTGCTGCATTTTTTTTTTCAAAGTTCTATTTACTTTTACCTTTTTAATATCCTAATGTTTTTATTTGTGTATTTCTCTTTCAACAAAACTCTGAGACATTCTATTGAAGCAAACTTCTTATTTTAAAGAAAAAAAGAAACAAACCAGAAGTTTAATTTCCAGACAGGCCGGCTCTCTGACCCGCCTCCCTGCACAGCTGCACCAGTGCTGAAGGCGGTGGGGGAGACAAGAGTATGGCAGCCCAGACTTCAGAGTGAGCTCCTGTTAAACTCTACCCTAAACCAACACTTTTCTCATGTTGTTTAGTCTGCAGAGGTAATAAAGCATCTTCCTCGGTGTTGCCACTAACTGCTCTCCCATCCAGACACCTGAAGTCCCTCATTCAGCTCTGATGCTGCTGACACGCTGGCGCAGCTGAGAACTGTGCGGGCACCGCACCTTGAGGGCCAGACAAAAGCCAAACCACTTCAGCACTGCGATGACAACGATGACAATGATGTTTCCAGAGGCCTCCCGCCAATTCCCCTGCTGTTATCTCAGGAATAAAGAGGTTTTTGTGTCAGCCCCAGGAGGCTGGGGCTGCCGCTGACGGCGGAAGCGGGATGTGCCCGTGACGAGCCGGCCTTGCAGCGGGGCGCGGCGGTGGTGTGGCCGTGTTCAAGCGTGGCCTCACAGCGTGGCTTCTGCCACCCCAGACCAGCCACTGCACACACCCCAGGCCAAGCACTGCTCTCCCTTCTCCTGTCTGCAGCCAGGGCACAGGTGGAAGCTGCCCCAGCCTCTCCTCAGGCCAAGATACTTGGGCGCCACAGGTTTGGCTCTTGTGTGCCTACACGTGTGCTGCCTCAGCTTGCCGCCTCTATTTTGTGTTGCTGTGAAGGGACCATGGATGTCGTGCTTTTCAGAAACCTGCACAGAATGACAACGCACGCGTGCTGTCCCCACACCAGCAGGTTTCTGCGTGGTGATCCACAGGGACTTCCCTCACCCTGGCCTTGGATGGGGCTGCGGTGGCGAGGGGCCTGTGTGGAGAGGGAAGCGAGACTCGGTGACTGGAAGCGACGGGCCTTCTGCTGCCTGGGGCGTCTGCCACGTACGTTCCTGCAGAGAAGGGTATCTAACGAGACAGAGGCATGCCAAGCTACTTTGTCTTCTTCTGAGGCGAAAATCCAAAACATTGGGTGCTCGTTTACTCACATTGTCAAAATATTTGACAGGGTTGATATCGAGCAGTGTCTTGAAGATACTGCCACCTGGAAGCAAAGATAGGCTCCCCCATGTCACCACACTTACTTTGCAGAACTAGAAAAGGCTCTTCTCTGCTATCCTGTCCTTCATTTGGCAGGGAGAGCAATGATGGGAGATCACATACAAAGACATCCCCCTCTTGTATTTTCTGTGAACGCATCACCATTTGGGTGCTCAGGCTGATCTCCATTCTCACTGGAAGTTGGAATCCCTCCCGAGGGATTAAACAAGCTTCTCCTTCAAACAAGCACGCAGCACTGGCTGATTAAACCCCAGTATTTATGCATGCAAGTTGATAATGTTTTTCAGTGAGAAAAGTCATTCCTGTATTACTCAGGTTCGCTCTTGTCTGTGAGAAGCAGGACTTCTCAAGTCTCCCATTTGTACTGAGTTGGAAATACCCAATTTAAGCAAAGTATGTTAAATGCCATACATACCAAAGAGGTAGGCACTTTTCAGTAGCTACATTTGAAAGTAGAGACTAGAACTCTGATTGTGTGATTTGGAAGGCTTACAGTTAGAAATTAAGCAATGTAGTAAAATAGAAAACAACAATCAGACAGCCAGTCAAGCAGAACGGGCGTACTCTTTCAAGAGCATGAGAAAAGCAGAGAACACAAAAAAATACAGCCAATTTCATTTACTTATTTATGGTTTGTTTTTTGAAAGTTACATAGGTAATGAGAAAGCTTGTAGCAGAACAACATGAGCAGTCTATAAATTAAATTTTGCCATGATCTTCCCCTTCACACCACACAAATGCATGCACTGGGTGCAGTTCATAACCAGCCTGCCCCCTCCCCTCCAAAAAAGAGAACTGAAACAGAAACCAAATGCTCTGCTTGGTTATCCAGCGATCTGGCTGCAAGGTGCCCCTGGCACATTGTTCCATGGGCCACGTGAGCCCCAGATGAGCACTGGGCCCTGCCAGCCAGGCACTGCAGCTAAATAGCCACCTTCTTAGCATCCTGCACCCTGCAAAGCCTCCCGGGGCCTGATTAGGAAAACACTGCAGGGGTTTCACAGGAAAGGGGGCTGGGGTCAGGAGAAAGCGCTAAACCTTTGCATGTAACATCTCATGTGACTGAGCGGGCGGGCTGGTGACCGTGGTCCCCATTGGCAAGCAGCGGCTTGCGGAGACCTCAGGGTTATTAGATGGGATTGAGGGAGAATGCCAGCAATGTGTGTGGGGCCGGGGGGATGAAAGGGAAGCCCGACTCAATGGATGAATGAATAAATATGCATGCGATTTGTGAATGACTTCTCTCCCTTCGCTGAACCTGCACACAAATTTCTACAGCGATCAGTGAAAGCCTGACAGCGATGTCTCGTGGCTCAGAAGGTCCAAGCTGTCCCCCAGCCCTACGTGCCAAGCCACCGGGGAGCCCAGCACCCACTCAGTTGCTGCAGTGGCCCAGGTGAGATGCCACCAGCAGAGCTGAGAGCGATGTTCCTGCGTGCCATGCGTGGCGTGAAGCTCCTCGCCAGGGCATCCCTGCACCTCCCAACCACAGCTGCCACGGTGGGGAGAGTGGTGGCCGTGCTGATCGCGGCAGCTCCCACTGCTGGCAGCAGAACCAGGGACCATGGCACACCCATGGGGTGTGAGGGGGAAAAACGAGGTTGGAGGAATCCCAGACCAAAGGGCACACGTCAGCTGGCAGGCAGAGCTCACCCGGTGCCGTCCCCACCGTCTCTGCTGTGCTTGGGGCTTGAGTGCCCGGCGGGCGGCCTCCCGAGATGGTGGCTGCAGGCACGCGGGCTGGAGGTGCACACAGGGGGAGGATTTGCTCCCCACAGCGCGTGAGCTTGGAAAGATGGGAGCAGGACATTCACTGCTTAGGAACGGTGTCTCTGCAGCTCCTAACTTGGCACGCTGGAGCCATCTTTTATTATCCTTTGGGGCTATAGCTGCAAACAAAAAATGCTTTCATTTCGCTTTGGCGGCCACTCAGGTTGTGTGTGCTCTGGCTGCTTCCTTAATTACAGCGGCTGTTGACAACTCCTCCTGATAGAGACCCTCTCTTTGACCAGTCCCTCCACTCCCCCACTTATTTTTGCAGTCTGGACACACAACAAGCCGGCACGATGGTCTGTAAAAATAAGCTCACTGTAATGCAGCGATTCCTGTGCCACAGCTATGCTGTGTTCCTCTCTTCTGTCCTCTCAGTCTGTACTGGTGCTGTTTATTTCCTCTTTCTGGCTGTAAGACGTTTTATTTATTAGTGCTGGATTTCCTGTTGCCTGCAGCTGCCCGTGCTTTCCTCTCTGCAGCGCGTGTTGCCGTTCGACTCAGGCTCTCTCAGGTGCTCCCACCCAGCTCGGTCGATGGTCGCATTCCTTACACCTGACAGGGAGGGGGACTCGCACGGCGTGCAAACCAAGCCACCCAAAGTCCAACGCAACCCAAAGCCAATGCAGGGAGCCCTCGCAGGCACAGGAGGGCTCCTGTCTACGAGTTGCTGACGTACAGATGATGCTTTCTGGGGCGGCAGGGACACCTCTTGTCTTGCTTGCTGCTCTGCAGAGAGGAAGCCGGCGCTTTGAACTAAGGCCGGCCTGCAGGGCTGCTGCCCCAGGGGGTTAAAAGTTTGCCATGAGGTTTCTTTCACATTGTGGGCCACATTGTGGTAGAAATGTCGTGCGGACTTTCCGCACGTGAGGTTCATGAATGACTCCCTTGACCTTTTGTGGACATTCGACATCCTCGTAGTAAACACGATTGCTTATACGGAAAGTGAGGTCACAAAGGAAAAAAATGTTTAGCTGCTTTGAACGTGATTTCTCTGCTGGAAGGAAGGAGGAGGCACGAGCTCTTAACGTGTTGCGTATTACTGGCAAGGCTGGTTGGGAAAGCTCACTGGTACGCGCTGGGGAGAAGTGCTGAACCGCGTTCCCGGTACCGATCTGGTACTTCTTCACGTGGCAGGGAGCGAGGCTGAAGCAGCGCCTAATGGCAACATTCCCTCTTTTGCAATTAACATGAGAGGGGCTGTCCTATTTTTATCACCTTTTCTTGCTGTTTGCTGAGGGCTCAGGGCCTGACAGCTGCGTAAGGGAAGTTGAGGCTCACGTGAGCGCCCAGGCAGGGTGCGGGGTGTGAAGGGTTTGGCGCGATGTGGTGCAGCCCCGGCAGGACGCGACGCTGCCAGCTGCGGCGAGCGGGGGGCAGCTGCTGGCCGCGACACGCTGCAGGTGCAGCACCCTCAGATGCCTTTTCCTTTGTGTCAGATGTCCGAGAGCTGCCTGGGAACGTTAAATAGGGAACTGTCCTCTGACATCTTCCAGGTAGGATGGAAACAGGAGATCCTGAGCGTTTGAATTATGAAAGCTCCCAGTGTGTTACCTGCAAGCCAGTGTTTTGACCCCAGCATCCTGGCCAAATTCCAGCTCTGCTAATTACATCCTGCCTATGTGAAAATTCCCCTGCGTTTGTACACAGCCCTCCTTCCCCGCTTGTTTTCGGCAGCTGGGCGGCGTTGCCAGGCACAGCGAAGTGCTTGCCATGTCCCACCCCAGGCCTGGCCGCCTTTCAGCAGGGAATGAAGCGAGCACTGTGCACAGCATCTGCAGGGACCCTGGATCCTTGGCAGGGACGCGTGCCACAGCAGCGCACCCGAGGGCCAGCGCCGGGGCTGGGGCACGCAGCACGGATGGCGATGGCATGAACAGGTCAAAGGCACCAGTGCAGGGCTGCAGCACCAGGCCGCAGGGAAGGCAGCACGGGCGGCTGGGCTCCTGTCTGATTTGGCTCCCCACATCTCTCAGCTACAGGGCTGAGGGTAAGCACCGATCTAGTGTTGGGAGCTCTCTGACTTCAGGTTGGTTTGTATGGCGTGAGGAGCTCTCGGTCCTGCATAAGCTGGCCACCACCAATGCACATCCACCTTTCGCATAGCTGGTTATTGATCAGTGCGGACAAGGGAAGATAAAAAAAATCATTCAAAAATGTATAGATTTGCTTCTTTCTCTTTCACTTCATGACTCATGTACGCATTGCTTTTGGCTCATCCCTGTTGGGAACAGCTCTTCTCAATGGCCCTAATCCTCCTGGTAAAAACCTGACTCACAGCACTGGAGATGAACTGGCTGCTGGATTATCCCCCTCTTCTGAAGAGGATGCGGAGGATGGCTGCAGCAGTAGCTATGGGATTGTGATAATAAAGACTGTGAGTCACAAACAGGAGGCTAATGAACTCAGATATTTAATACAGGGGAATGCCTTATTGGCTCTTCTGCCCAGTTTCTTGTCAGCCAAGAGCTCGCTCTGGTTATGGCATTTCTGACAGAGTCCTGCCTGAATATGATACGGGAGCACATAAGAAAGCAGAGTTTGCTCCTGCTGGTGCATGCAGAGGCAGCAGCAAAGGCAGGACATGTCCAGGGCAGATGGAGCAGTGACTTGCTCTTTTTTTTCCTGCTCACATCCCTCTCTGATCTTTTCAGCATCTTGATCCCACGGGACAGCAGCAGCGAGAGTTCTCTGTATTCCAAAGGGGGAAAAAAACAGCTTATGTCAAGGTGTGACGCCAGTATGTTTTCACTAGATCCCAGAAGGGGAAGCATAGCGAGCCTTGAAGTGGGAGGGAATTGTGTTGTCTGTGTTGACAGAAAAGATAGAAGGCTGGGACTCAAAGACCTGAGTCCTCTTGCCACACTGCCTGTGTGATTTCAGGCAAGGTACTTACAATTTTTTTAGACTTATTATCCCTGTCTTTAAACTGTATTTAGGACTTACTTCACAGGGCTGAGAAGAAGGGGATTAAGCTTTAATTCATTAATGTTTGTAAAACATTTTAGAACTTGGATGGAAATTTCCCAGGTTGTGCAGAGAGCATTAAAAAGCTTATCTCCCTCTCTGACTGCAAATGTTCCTGTAATATGAGAGAAACGAGAGAAACAGTGCTTGCATTTCTGTGTTTATAATAATAATAATAAAAAAACTTACCCTCCAGCTTCCCCTCTCTATCTCTCCATGTTTAAAAAAAAGGAGAACCAGCAATGAGAAATTTTAGTCTAAACAGAGTGCAGTTGCTCCCTGGAGACCTGAATGTGTCTCAGTGGAATTTTCCCTGCCTTCAGCCTTTTGTACTTCTGAAAGGTCCTGGAACCAGGCATGTGACTGTAAGAGCAAAAAACACTTCTGTGTCTGAGTGCTCTACCAAATATTTACAAGATACCCAGATAAAATGGCTACAAGCAAGTTCAGCAGGGTTTGACTGACCGGACAGCAGTGCAACGCTGTCAAGAAGAAAATCTAAACTTTAATTAAAACAAAATTAAAATGAAATTTTACAAAGGTTTCTTCAAAGCACAAAATTGGTAACACTAAAACTGGAGAATTGCTCTTCCCCAGGGTGAAACCTATTAGCTTTTAAAAGTAGTTTATTGAAGTGGAGTAGCTTACTTGTTGTGATGGAAACTTGGAAACTTCCCTGTTCAAGGAGAGCACAAAGCTGTGCGAGCAGGCGTGTAACAGGATAGCTGAACAGTCTGCTCCACGCCATCCTTTCAGGTGGTTGGGAGCAAAGGGACATCGGCTTCCACACCCCAGCACCTCCCCAGCCTCCCGCACCGCCGCTGTAAGGGCACGCAGTAATTTTAACAGGTGCTGTGCTCGTAATGCTCTGCTCTCCAGGAGGCTGCTCAGAGAGGCTTCCCCGTGAGTGCAGAGCACAGAACCAGCCACTTGGGCCGAGGGGAACCGCAGCAGCCCTCGGCACTAACTCAGCACACACATGGCTGTCCTTAGGGTTGTGAGGCTGGAGGGCTGGCAACAACTTGGTCCTGATCACAGCCCAGCCAGTGCCTTCAGCAGCCTTGAGCAAGTCATACGCTCAGTCTGGAAGGTGAGTACATAGTGCTGGGCTTTGCAGTCATGTTGCAAACACTCCAACAGTGCTTTGAAGGTAGAAAAAGCTAAGCAGCTGTAACACACGCCAGCCTTCCCACCATTTGGATTCCTACCTGCTCTCCTTCGCTTCTGAACTGCCAGTACCCTGCTACAGCCAACTCTGTTACATCATCCCTGATGATTTACAAGAGAATTACAGGAATAAGAGCCCACAGAACTATCGCTTCTTAATAAAACCAACGAGTGGGTTTACCATTTCTCTTAAAAAGCAGAAGAGAACATTTCCCTATGTTATGGGCTGAGGAAAGCAAGTGCTGTGTGTTTGTCAGTTCCTGCAGACTGGTGAGGTGTAGGGGTGAATTCGGAACGTGTGTGTGGCTTCACTAGCATTTTAACCTGAACAAAATTCAGAATTTTCATAATTCCAGAGTTTAATATGGCACCACACACACAGAGAACAGCATCTGCTTTTGAAGTTAGTCTTTAAAGAGGCAAAAGAAGAATGCCTGAATTTTTGAAAAAGTGTTGTTTATTCATTTCTCAGTGGAGTTTGCATTTGCCCTTTCTATGGATTGGATAGATCGCCAGGAGTTGCACCGGTAGTGCTGGGTAAAGCAGCATCAGCTAAAGTATTTTTCAAGACAGCGTTTCTCACTTGTATGGTCTGCAGGGCAGGATTGGTTCCTTCCCAGGTTAAATCTGATTGATCCTTTCCATCTGAAACACACAATAAAGACAGAACCTCAATAGCAATGTATAAGACTGAGATGACAAAGTTAGTATTTCTCCAGTGAACAGCCACTTGGAAACCTGTTTAATCCACAAAACAAATAAAGGTACATTTCAGTATAAATTAATTTCACAGATTAGTTGAAAACGGATTAATTTATGTGTAATGATCCTCATTCTGCTGCCTGCCTGGATGTCCTTCTAGTTACCAATATCCAGACTCATTCTCATTCTGTGTGACAAAGTTTCTGATGCTCCTCATGCTCTGGAGCCAAACCTTAGCACAGTCCAGGCCCCTCTGTCACTCCCTGGCAGAGCTCTCCCAGTGCCAGTGTATACTTGCTGAGGAGCTTCGCATCACTCTGGTTTCCCAGTAAAACCGTTTTTTTGATAGCCAGTGCCTATGAACAGAGAATGGGATGTGCAAAAAGACTGACGTTCTCTACCACAGGTTTCTCTCTACAGTTCAAACACGTTTCCTAGAGTTAAGCAGAGCACAGCTCATACCAGTATATCTTCCAACTATTAGCAAATTGCCTTGGATTCAGAGCAAATATTATGGCTGCGCCCTATGTGCTTTCCTAACGCCTAGGCTGAGAGCAGAGCCTCCCTCCTAACCAGTACGAGCTGTTCCATTTTTAATCTTGGTCCCATGTCAATGCCAGGAGGTAAAGTGCTTTGGGATTATGTTACTACGTAAATAAAGAATATTAAATTACTGTGATTAGACACCTTATGGACAAAATGGACTGCTTTTTGTGAGAGGAGATATTAAAAGACAAAATAAAAGCATCCTTTAATGCCTTTCTAATTGACCTGCAAGCTGACGGAAAGAACACAAACTGAAGAAACACACAGTGTTATTAAGACCAAAATACCCAAGGTAAAAATGAATCATCAGTCAGATCGAGTCATGTCCTCCTGTTCACTGCTATTAAGTGCATTGCAAGGTATCACGCTCCTACTCAAATATGTACTTCTCTTCCGATTTCTACAGCTGATCTGTTGTGACAAGCTCTGCCCCAAGGACCCTGCAGAACAGCCAGCTCCTATCCGGGCCGATCCCTATTGGGCTGTATCAAAGCCTTGAAGAAAGTCAATAAAGCTGAAAGGAGGAGGGTGCAAGGCATGGTATTCCCCTGCAACAGGCCATGACATTATTAATATTAACCGAGGGGATATTATAGAAGAATCATGAGGCTTACACAGGTTGGCAAGGTAAGCTGTAGAGAAAATGTAGAAAAAAATGTAGCGAAAATCCTTTCTGTGAATTTCCTGGGAGAGCCTAAAGAATCAGTGTAGTTGCCTACACTCTGCCTTGCTTGCAACAGGGCTGGCAGTAAACCTATCTGAAAACACGTTCCTGCAGAAAGCTAAGAAAGGGAGTAGGTGAGCAAATTCTTTCCAAAGAAGCTACTCTTACTTTGGGAACTTTATATCCTTATCCTATTAAAACAAAACAACAACAAACAAACAGACACACACACACACACACACAGATACACAAATAAAAAACCACAACTCGGCTCCAAAAGCCCCCAAAATAAGAAACCAGTTAATGGGAAAAATAACATTATTTTTAGTTGATAAAGTCCCTCAGCAAGGGAACAGAAAATACCATCTGTCTTCAAGAATTTAGGCATTCCGCAGTCATGATGCACTAGGCTTACAAACATTGTCATTCTTAGCACATTAAAGCTGATGTAAAAGATTTTTGTAAATGTTGGATTAGCCAACTAGATTTCTGGGCCTGAGATAACACAGTAAGTATGCATTTTCACTACGCTATCTCTTTTTTGGTCATTTGTTTGTTTCTGTTAAACTGTGACTTTTTAAAAAATCACAGGAATTTTGCAAGTATGTTTAACACCACTGCTTCTTGAACAGCATCATGCAGGAATGCCAGGCCTAATGAATCTCAGAGCCTGTAAAAGCAGTGGGTCACAGGTTTCATCTGTAAGACTCTACAGCTTTTTCCTGGATTTCAGTAAGGTCCATTTTCCACCAAGCAGGGTTTGTATTGGAAGCTCAGTTGCAAGTTCAGCCGAAGAAAGACACCATCCATCCGTCATCACAAATTATAAACATTAAGATAGCTTTTTGGCACTGGCTTTCTAGAATAACCACTCATTATTACCAGGTATCAAACAGTTCCCGTTGATCTTCTACGGCATAGTGTTACCCAGTTGTGTCCTTACCTGAAGTAGGCTGATGCTACATAAAACTGCTTGGGTTTCTATACGGGCTCTCATTCAGCCTATTTTATTTTCTCTGAGTGATTCAACTGGTGGAACTGGCCTAAATGATTATAGGCAAGCACATGTAACCCTTTCATGGGGCCAGAAGCCATTGCAAAGCTATTTGTAGTGTATGTATGCAAATCAACTTCAGTTTAAGATAGTCTGGGAGAAGTTTGAGGGGGATTTCCCTGCTTTATGTAATCTATTGTTGCTTCTTAGCTTCCTCTATTCACATGGCCAGGAGGCATAAGCATGACACCGCTGGTAATTTCTCAAACTCAATCTGAAAGCAAAGACAATGTGCTCGGTGACCTACAGCAGCCTCGCAGCTTTCGGTAAATCCTCAAACTCTGGCTCAATGATATCCGGAATAAGGGCGGCCTGGAGGAGAAGTGGGGGAAAAAACGCAGCTGGTAAGGGCTTGGCTCACTTACTGGCATGCTTCGAAAGTGGTTGACAGCCAGGGACATCGATGCGCTAGCCCCCAGACACAACTCCGTCCTACCCATAGCTCTCATTTACTGTTCCCAAGCCGTACAAAGCGCCGCATCTCCCGCGTGATCGGTGCCCTCAGCTCAGAGTGGGATCAGCATGGGGCGGTCAGGAGACCAGGCTGCCAGCCACACCATAGCGGCCGCCTTCCCCTGTCATTCCCAAGTGGTGGCAGAGAAAAAACTGGTCTCGCTCATGTGCCCAGGCAGATCTAGCAAAGGTACTGAAATGACAGGCCAGGCAGGCAGAAGCCCTAAGGCACGTCCCCCTCAGGTAGGGGAAGCAGCCCCCAAGGAGCTCCGTGCTGCTGAGAGCAGGCGGTGCTGATGCCCAGGTGAGCCTGCTCAGCACCAGCCCAAATATTGGTCTGTGCATGGCACTCTGTGCTGTGCCGATTGCAGTGTTATCGCCCCAGATAGGAAGATTTATAGTTCAATAGCTACCCAGATTCTGAGAAACAGGCTTACCAAAAACCACAGCTAAGGAAAATATAACAGGTGAAGTAAGCGTGGTGGTACCGAAGAGGAAGGAAACCTCTCTGCAGCGCACTGATAAGAGCACGCTTGATACAAACTGTGTTCAATTTGGACAATCCGCAACCAGGAAAGCACAGGCTAGCTGAAGGAAATTCAGCTCGGAGGCTCTAGGGACTGAATCGGTCTGTTAAAATGCTTTGCTGGTTTTATGTATCTCTACTTAATTAGGATGCTTAATGAACACATTGGAAAGATAGTAACTGTTAAATATTCAGCAGGCTGGCCTTTCAGTTACAATATGACAATTCTGAATAAAGTTCTCGGAAAGCTTGTGCTAGGTACTCCAACAATGCCAAAGGGAACTGGACTGGAGGGGGAAAAAAAAAAAGTAAAAAAAAGTAGGGCACTATTGTGGAGAACTGGCTAAAAACCCAGGCCTTGCCACCAGCCCATTGAATGATCCTGGGCAAGTAGTCTCCTACTCTGTGCTTCAGTTCTCTCATCTGTAAAAACAGTACAATGATGCTGACCTTCCTGGTAAGTCGTCGAGATGACTGGATAGAAAAGCTGCAACACATTATTCATTCCTAATTACAATTTCTGAGGAACGAAAGGCAAAGAGAAGAAGCCATCGAGCCTTCAGGTTTCCCTGATCATCATAAAAAAGGAAAAAGCACCATATAACATGAATTTCGTGCAACGAAATGTTTAGCGAGTCACCTTTAAGGCGGAAGAGTGGAAGCACAACTAAAGAAAGCTAAAAGTGGGCAGACTCTCAGGAAAACACTCCAGATGGTGAAACGAGTTAGGCTGCAGAACAGGCTCCCACAGGAAGCGGTGAAACCCCCATTGTTTCAGACATTTGAAACTGAATTCTTCAAAGTGCTGGTATATATAATACAAGGAACCGCTCTGCACTGCCTCGGAGATGTCAGCGGCGCTGGGACAATCTGTGAGAGCTACACACACCACTTCTGCAGCCCTTAGCAGAATTGTTGCTGCCGTGCCTACGAGGAGATGTAGATTCTCTTTTGATCAATACAGTAGCTGGGAACATCCATCGGGGAGTAACTACACTGTGGTTTTGCAGGAGATGGATTCAGTAACCCTGAATAGCTCTTTCACATTCCTGCTTCTGAGATCTGAACTTTGCATGTCCAAGAGGGGAAAAAGCCACCTCTACCAGGTTACTACGGTGTGCATCCTACAGACAGACTGTTTACCTCCTATATCACAAACTAATGAAAAACTGGGTGGCTTGATATTTACAGGCAGCGGTTTGCAGAAGTACCACGATTTTAATAGGAACCAAATGAAAGCTCATTACGTAAACAGCATTATGAGACGCAGAACTGATGTCGAAACGCTAAATGCTCTAGGTCAAACTCACCAAAATGGGAACTGGCAGTGGCTTGCTGGAATGCTGGGGTTTCTCCACACGCGGATACTACTGCAAACATTTCCCGCTGCTGCGAGCGCTGGTTCAGCTCCTCTGGAGGTAGCTGCAGAGGGAGCCTGACTGCTTCTGTTGTTACTGGCACTCAAAATCTCAAGACCTTTTCTGAAATCCAAATTCAGAGCCTTGGGCCAATTTTATTGATACAACTTGGTTTGCTGGTTGGAGCAGGTAGAGGGAGAGAAATTTTTAGAAGGAGCTTAGAACTGGAGCTTTAATGCCTTCATTTCCTCTTGGTCTCATACCTGCTGGTATGCTAAGAAAGAGGCAAATTGATTCAGATGGCATAACTGCACTGGTGACCCTGCCTTATTTTATTCACTTTGGCTCTGTACAGCCTTCTCTCACAGGCTCCCTGCCTTCAACACTCCCATCTTCGTGGTGACCCAAACACGTCAAGTCTCGAATCCTCCTTTCTGCGGGGTGGGGAGGGACAGGGGAAGGCAGCCGAAGAGCCTGCCCGGGGGCAGGACGAGCACGAGCACTCCGGATCCCTTGCAGACACTGGGCTCTGCGAGGCCTTGAGCGCAGCGGCACGCTTCACGTGAAGGCTGGCACCGCCTGCCTGCTGCTGCCGGCCCGGGCCAGAAATGCAGCAATTTCCTTAGGAATGAATCACTAACAGAAAACAAACAAGAGCTATTTAAGAAGTTTCTCTTTCCCCCTGAATGTCCTGTCCAGTATCATATTCCTGACAGTTTATTCTTCAAGAATTTAGTCATCTAGGGTTTCAGTGACTCATCTGATGAACCTTCTACCCATTTCCTGGAAAGAGTCCTGTGCAGTCCGGTGCAGCCCTACTCTCATTCTTCCTACATTTTCATATATTTCAGCTTTTCTCCATTTTAAGCGCGGGGGAGAGGCAAAAATATTTTGAATGCACCCGAATTTGCAATGCAACCGGAAAGCAGAGTGGTGAAAGAAACATCTGGAAAACAAAGATGGGCACTGAATCACAGAGCCTCTTTTGGAAGAAGCTGCCCCTTGGACGGAAAGCTGGAGAGAAGAAAAGAAGCTGCTGTAAGAAGAGCTGTGTGGTACAATACGGTCATGAATTTGCCAGAGCTGTACCCTATAAAATGAAGATGAAAAAGATTTGAAAGCTCTCACACATTGCATGGGCGGGTGTGACTCACTCTGGGCAAATGCCACTGGTGACAAGTGCCCTGACACAAGCTATTGAATGAATGGGGCTGGATGGGAACCAGAGTAACCGTTCTACATATTGGGGCCAATCTGAAAGACACTTCTGTGCAGAAAACAACTGCTTCCTTTCCTAATTAAAAAGAAAATTCCAAAGCTGCTCTCAGACAGCTTGAAGGCAACTTTAGCAAACTTTGATTTAAGCTGCACGATGCCTGCAGCAGATGGCTGACATCACTGATGTCCAGACCATTCCTCCCAGCACATACAGGTGTGCTACTGTATATATTTATGCTACTGCTGAAACAGGGGGCTGGTGTTCTTCTTAAAATATTCAGAACTGTGAGGGAGCGTGATCCCATCCACGTAAATCCCAGCAGTGTGGAGCAGCTCGGAGACACCACCAGCCTATGCTCCCAGCCCCCTGCCTTCTCCTGGGAAGCCTGCAGCCGAAGCACCACCAGCTTACACTAACAGGGTGAGCGAAGGAATTGTGAGATCTGTCTGATGCAGGCTGGGACAACATGTCAAGCATTCTTGGAGGATGATTTCAGCGCTCAGTTATACGAGTACCACTGGCATGTATACTGCGTGTGTACATGCAGAGATACGCTGTGTATATACACCAACGTGCATCACAGGCCTGATCCTTTTCAAGGGATACAGTGTCAGGTCAAAGCTGGCCCGACATTCTTCTTATTGAAAAATAAATAAACTTTTACAAGCCCTGATTCCAACAGAAATGTTTCCATGATTTATTTTAAGAAGGGAACATTCCCCTGCAGTGCTCACCGCAACCCAAACATTGCAGCGCTGTGCAAGAGCATGAGAACCAGAGAGGAAACTGAAGAATCTATTTTCACTGCTCCAGAAGAGAAACACAGAAAGTAAACAAACAGCAAAAGCACTGACAAATAAATTTGATTTCAGTCTTGGCTGCAGTGTTATCTATACTATGGCTAAGGAGACTAGACTTGAAGCATGCATGTTTTTCTAGCGATTTCTGTAAGACGTGACTGAGTGTGGGATGGGGACTTGTGGGAGCCATCTACACTAGCAAAGGGATTAATTTTTCTTTGTCTGATCCTTCCTGCTCCTCATACCTTGCCTTACACATCTGAGAAACTGAACAGCAAACCAGAAGAAATCGGTCTCTTTCAAAACTAGAAAATAATTTGAAGCTTAGGCAAGCTATCCAGGAAATAAATCCCTTGTTTGTGGGAGAGTTGTTAACTCTTGAAAGTGATGGGAAGAGTCTTTCTTCTAAATATCTAGAGCCCTCTATGCAACAGAAAGTGAAACCTGCCTTCGGTGCTACTGCCTTTTGCTTTGATAAGTCTGCAAAAAGCAGCAAGCAGTAGGATAAGAAAAACAGGCATATGGAGAGAGAAAGAATGAGCAAGCAAGCAAATGCTTTCCTGACAAAACTACAGACTTGTGTGATGACTGAATTTGGCCCCAAGAAATGCACACACACATGCATACACACATACACGCACCCCCCACCCCCTCAATGCCTCAGTCTGAACGGTCTGTACAGAGAAGAGGGAAAGAAAAAAATGTCGTGAAGCCTGTCCAAAAAGGACTGTGAAGATAGAAGTCTACTGGCAGCGTAGTGATCGCACCAGAAAGGTTTTGGAAGCGGTAAACAGGAAATGGTTAAGTAAAAGCAGGTGGAGCATGCTGACTGCAGGAACCAAGCAGGAAATAGCTGAGCGTCTGAATGGATGCAAAAAAAAAGCTCTCTTGCTCAGCCCTTGGCAGTCACAGTATGCCCACTCCTCCTGCTCCCAGTCCTCCTCCACCGCCCTTATCTCCCCAAGCTACAAAGTCTTGCAGTCAGCAAACACCTTTTGCTTGAACAATGCGCTCGCCTTCAATTTCAGAACCAGTGCCGGAGGCTTGGCAGGCAAGGCTTATGTTCTGCCTGGGAGGCAGAGGAGAAGAGGGGACTCACCAACTGCGCCAGGGATGGGTCAGGAGCACCCAGCACCTGCCAGAGGCTTCGGGAGCTGCAACAGTGCCTCTGGCTGCTGCCCCAGGTGCCCTGGTCCCAAGGGTATTTAGCGTGATAGTGAATCAGAGGAACATTTCTACCACCCCACTCGTTCTAGGGGGCTCCCAGAGCACTCTGCTGCAGGATTCATTCTCCATCACTGCTGAAACAGCCCCTTCTGGGGCAGAGCCCTGCAGCTGTTTAATAGCTCACAGCAACATCGCACAAGCAGATGGAAAAGAAAGCAAAATGTGTAAGGAGCGTTCTTTCCATTTTCTTTCCAACCTTCCCTTTCTCTCCTCTTTCTCTACAGCTTTTCTTGCCAGCTCCAGACGACTCCAGATGTGTGTCTTTCCCACCAGTATCTGAAGACATTTGGCTCTGGAGCCGGGCGATCTGCGTGCCAGCATGCTGCCTGCTGGGGCTGCCAGCCCCGGGGCCGCGGTGCTGCTGCCACGCTCTCGCCCCTGGCTGTCCTGCCCGACACGCTGCTGGATGGAGGGACGGGGTGCTGGTAGGGAACAATTCTGCTTTCTTCCAGATGAGTACAGCCTGGATGTAAAATTGCTTAACGCAGATAAGACACTCTTGCCTTCAAAGTATGTCAGTCACATTAAAGCCCTGAGGAAAGTTAAGAAAGGAATACATACATTATTTCTGCCCTCCTCTCCTAGATTTAATCTGAAAAAATATCTGTTTTCCTTATATTCTGAGCAAAGAAAAGAGTAATGGCAATCAAGCTTGTATGGAGTTACAAGTACACAAAAGAAAGTGTTTTACTAGTAGAGAAATCTTACAAAGAAGTCCTGCTCGTTTTTGACATCATTATTTTGGCAAAACTCACCAGGTGTTACTGGGAACTGTTCATCTTTTAAAACAGAGAGCTACCACATACAACCCAACACCTTTCAGAGACTTAGGTCCTAGTCTAGGCACGGCCTTTGTGGTTCAAACTCATTTTCCAGGTTCAAACCCACCCTGCCCAATCTCCAACATCCCCACTTCTGCCCAGGCTGCACCTTCTCGGTCGCGGGTGACCAGGGCCTGGCCCCCTCACCGCTGCTCCCCTGGGAGGGGGCCGAGGGGCACTGCCAGGGCTGGGCTTGCTGGGTGTCTCCTGCAAGCACCCTCACTTGGTCCTGGTGCCGTGTTGCCTAAGAGCATGGAGAGGACGTGTCCTGTCAGCGTGGGTGGGTGGCAGGACAGCTGCTGGGAGTTAAACCTCGGCACTGACCTTTGAGGAAGAACAGGCTGTGGTTCGTACGCATCTCAGAAACCCAGGGAAAGTGAGTGAAATGAGCTGAACGAAAATAAGCAGGTGTCTCTCTCCCGCTCCTTTCGCAATTTCTGCTCACCCACCCGCATTTTTTTTTGCACTCAAGTTGTCAAGAAAAATGGCAGGAATGAGGTTCCTGGTATAATTACAGCTTGCTGAGAAAATCGCAGCCTGCAGCAGTAATTCCTTCAGTGCTGGAGACAGATGCTGCTGAGGTCTAATCACAGTGTTCCCACTAAGCAGGCCCCGAGTCTAATCTGTCATCAGCTGAGAGGCCGCTGACTCCTGCCGCGTGTGAACTGGAGCTGCTCGGCCTGATCCTCTCCCCCCGGCCGGAGCAAGGCAGTGCCAGAGGGAGGGTATGTTTCCATTCACTCCTTGCCCTCAGCGACAGCGATACTGCAACTTCAATGCACTGCTTATCTCTCCTCCATGCCTCCTATCAGGGCCACTCAAAGCCTCGCTGGAAAGGGCTCAAGTGCTTGTTTTCAGCTTACAATGCCGTATAGTGACTGCAGTTCAAAAATACAATTTGAGCTGAGATAAGTTGAAGGAGAGGCTTAATGAGAACGGCCTGTAGCTAATTCCTCCTTCCAATATGCATGGTATTTTCTGCTTATTAGGAGGACTAGGCTGCTGCCCTCGGTGAATGATCTTATAGCCCCTGCATGCTAACATCAACAACAGAAAATCAAGAGTACGAGTACAGGCTGATGAGCACAGAAGTAGGAAGAGGAAAAAGGAAAAGTGCTTATATTGAAAAAAGAGCTGGGAGAGAGCACACGCGTGAGGAGAGACTGCACACCTCTCCTATGGGTTACACACAGTTGCTATTGCCATCAAATGTTCTCATGTTAAAAAAACTGATGTTCTGTAGCAGCCTGTGGCCAACTCCATTTCTTAGTTTTCAGCAATTTTTCTCAACCTGCACGTGGTAGCTGTGTGGACACGACGATGTACATGTACCAGGTCTCTACAGAAGCGGTGGATATGGTGGCTTCTCCATCACTGAGGAGGGAGGGGGAACAAAGCGTGGCACGATGTCTCAAAGAGGGGAAGGAGTGACTCATACAGGAAGAAAAACAAAGCAAAGATGAACTTAGAGCACAAGAGAAGAGGTAGACTGTTGGCTGCAAATCAACATTCTTGCACTCAGAAGGGTGCGCAGTACAGCGTGAGGAGTTGTGCTTGACAGTAATGGAAGCCCAAGGAAGTTTGATTAAGATTAAATGGCAGTCACTGGCCAACACAGAAAAGAGGCTTTAAGGTGAAAATCAAAGACAGGAAGTGACTAAGTAGGTCAGAAGCTGTGGGTAGTGAGCTGGATAGATTAAGTGGGACTTGGAGCGACTAAGTTAGCTCTGCTAATGACACATGATAACACGCATAACGTCGCCAAGTTTAACAAATCTGACTCTGAAATCACCTTCAAGGTCCTGATATCAAATCAGAGATTGCTGAGCTCTAATAGTATGTACATCAGAGCAGATAATGTATGTGTTTTAACAAGAGATTGGTTTTGCAGTCACTTTTTGACCCTGCCAAGCTTCCTGTAAATAGTACGCTGTTTTGACTGAACAGGATTTTTTCATAAGGACTGAGGAAAAACGACCTGACTAATAGAAACTGTTTGACTCTGAGAAGGGCAGCTACTGCAGATTGAAAAGACAGATGCAGTGGAGAAACTCCTTTCCAGCCTAAATTCAATAAGTCTTTGATTCAGCAGCTTTGTTCGTATTCTGGAAAGCTGGAAGAGAACGGTCACCTTGTATTTTTGTACCTGATGAGAAAACCCCAGATTGTGTGTGTGCACTGGGACAGTTCAATGTGCGTCTATTCCATCTTCAAAGAGGCTTTCAATGCTCTTTCAGATGTGGGGTGTGAGGAAGGGTGAGAACTGCTAAAGCTAGCCCCATCCTCATTAAATCTTTGCCCTCTCCGGAGCAGGCATGCAAGTGGAGAGAATAGAAGATATGCATGAGCAACTGAGCATCTGTGGCCTCATGACCTTTGACTGTTGTATTATGGGAAATGTATTCTTCGGTTGCTATGCTTTTCTAATTCATTTGTATTTTCCTTCAGTGACTCCCTTGTATTTTCTTTGGTGCTCCTGTGTAATGGTTTCAAGGAACCACAGATAGCTCCCAGTTAAGCATGCATACAATAGCTTTAATTAAATGTTTGCAAGTATCCCACAGTAATGCAAGGGAAAGGGAAAGCAAACAGCTTTTACTGGCTTGTACCTATCCCTTCTGAGCCCTGCCATGGGTGGGGGCATTTGCACTGCTGTCCCTTGAACTCATTTCTAACCTGATGTGAAACGAAGGCCATTGCTCTACACATAAGCTCTTCAGGCATTTTCACACCCAGCAAAAGAGCTCCAGGTCACCTGTGAAAGGTACAAGGCTGAAACCCTTTAGGCCAGGCTACAAGAAATTTAAATAAATAAATAAAAAATAGGGTAAACATTCTTTACATCACTTAAAAAAAAAAAAGGAGAATAAGGTTAAAAATAACCATTTCTTGAAATACACCCAAAAAGTTGCTATAGGTAGGGCAGCAGAAAAGCAAAGGTTTTGCTTTTTTTTTTTTTTTTTTTTTTCCCAATATTCTGAGTTTAATCTTTTCAGTTCTCTATGTTACTGGCAAAATCTCGGTCTTGTCACCCTCCTCCCCACTTCCCCTGTAATGAGTTACCAATTTATTATTCTCTCGAACGGGGATCTTTGTTTCTTTTACAAGTAGTTAACTACAGCATTTTATATGTAAAGAAGAAAGCTGTAAAGGATTTTTTTTTTCTTTTCAGGCATTTAAAATAACTATACACAAGGGAAATGAAATTTGGAAGGGGAACTTTTAACATGCAAAGACAGAGGAATAAGAAACAGGATGCTAAGATCATCAGTCAGTTCTTTAAGTCAAATACAAGACAATTTTACAGCACAGGAATAATGTTGCTCTATTTAGAGGATAATGTTGCTCTATTTTGCATCATATGGATGATTTGACAGGTTCTGCAAGGGTAATCATAGAATCATAGGATATCTTGAGTTGGAAGGGACCCACAACCATCATTGAGTCCAACTCCTGAAACGAGACCTAAAGGCTAGCGATTATTTCTAATACTTAGTACTAGTATAAAGTATTTGTCTTGAATATTTCAGCGACTGACATCATTATTATTTCAAAGTTGAGACAAGCTAATTTGAAAACACTTTGGTCTGGCTGTACATATATTATTGCAAATCTATCCACTATTTCTCAGTGACTCACAGAGATAACACACATCAGAAAAGATAACAATAACTGTAAGACTGGAAAGAAAGAAAGACAAAAAAAAAAAAAAAAAAGGCCAATTTGATGACAGAAAAAATAAGCCAGGCTTCTAGCTTTGATCTTGGATATTTCCCTGCACTGAGACCAGAGGCACTGCCAGTTGTTGCAATCTGATGTGCTGGATTTGGCCAGGGTTTGTGCTGAACAGGGGCTTGCCTAGCTTTGCTGGAGCTTGAGGTGTGGTGACTTTTCAGGAGGGAACAGAAAGCATGGGCTGTTTCCCTCACGTAGCACAGCACAAACAACAGCGGGGTTGTCTGAGAAGATTGAGAACTGCTGACACAAGACAGTAACAGGAACCAGCAGCTGCAAAGGAGAGTAGGAGTGGGATGAAAAGCAGTCTCACCAAGCAAAGGAGGAAAGGAAAAGGCCGGGGAAGATCTAAAATTAGAAGCAGCTAGCAGATGCTGACAGAGACTTCTCTTGCTTGATGGTCCCCATGAGACCATGCACAAGCAGGCCAACACAAAGATTCCTACAAGGATTTCTGGGATACTCTTAATGAAGATTTCTACTCTTGGGCTCCCTGTTAAACTGCAGTCTGCATTTCCATTGCATCTTAACAAGAAGCTTCTTTTTAAATACACCTGTTTTCGATGATGGCTGGGAGTCAAGAAGGGTAATTCTTAAAGGTGTGTGAAGAAGAGGTTGGATCTGCACTTCACCTTCCTTCTTCACCTGTGCCGTGCCTGCCTGATGCCCCCATTCCTGCCCACCGGTACAGAGGGCCCAGTACAGCCACTGCAGCAAGGACGCAGTGCAGTGGTGCACTCAGGGCACACAGCGTGGGCTTGTTTGGGTTTCTGGGTTTCCGGCTGTGATTACAGAGGGTTTTGATTTTTGTTCTTTGGTTTTCTGAATTATTTGCTCAGGCTGTCCTAAGAGCTCTGCTCCATGTAAATGAGAGCTCGCACGTACTCATGTTTATAAGCTCAACAGCTCCATCAGTTTCATTTTTATTCTCTTAGAGTTTTCTGTATGTCATTTCTGTTCTTTCACTTAGTATTGCTAGTATCTCACCTGTCTGTCTTAGGCCTTGAGCCACTATAAGTACATTCAGATTTCACTGGTTCATCATTTTCTACTTCCCTTTACTAAGTCATAACTATTACTGTTCTCCAAATACATGGAGAACTTAAAGCTAGAGCTCAAAGTTCAGGGCAATCTCTCAACTTTGTGACTGAAACTTGGTGTAGTTTACTGAAAAATGCTCCCCAAAATTTTCTGCTTCCTTGGGATAAGGAGGAAAAAGGAAAGAGAACACAGTGATAAGTGATTTCTTTACAACTTCGTTTAACTAGCTAGCTCTACAATAGTAATCATTTGCTCTTTAAAAAAATAAAAATAAAAAATCCCATCCCTGACAGAAAAAGCATTTGCAAGAGTAGCTGAGTGTGATGCCCATGCTGCCTGTCACCCCATAGGTTCCACAAACAGACCAGGAAACGAGGAGGAGGAAGAGTTGGAGAGCGTTTGTAGAAATACTCTGTAGGGGGGCAGTAAGAGCAAAGCCAGGATGGTGGAAAGGAAAATGTCAGAAGTTAGTCCCAGGTGTAATACATCGGAGGCCAGATGCATGTTGTGAGAGGTGTCGTTCATGTAATGTTTATGTGTTTTGTTTTCCCTCTGTGAACTTTATGGTAGGCCTTAGCCAGTGAATGCTGCACTCTCCATAAATGCCTAGCACGGCCCGTTGTTGCCTTTCCAAGTTTCTTATTCAACAGCACATTTTTTCCTTGTTTTTAAATGCTTGCTGGAGTCTTAGACTAGGAGTTCTTAACCTAACAATAAAACACCTGCATTTTATTAAGACTTGGGACTTGAGTTCCACCTCCCTCACTCTTACTGAAGTGTTGCCATTAGTCAGGTTAACTCTTTCATAGTCAGTTTTGCTCTGAAAGTGAAGTTAATCGGCTATATGTAGCTCAGTTCCACAATCCTATGCTGTATTGGAGGAGAAGAAAATAGCTCTGAGGCAGACCCAGAGGACTCTGTTTCAGCATCTAAACAGATGTTAAGATACTACAGCCAGCAGTAGCAGCCCCCACACCTCGGTTCTACTTGCATTTTCCCTGGCCCCAATGCAAGCTCCATTCAGCCCTGAGGTCTGAGTCTACACAGACCAGAAGCCCCTCTACAACAGGCCTATCCATGGGCTGAGGGGTGCAGAAGCCCTAAATCACAGCTGCAAAGCCTGTACCATCCCTAGCACAACAGCCCTGCATCAACATGTCCTCTGACAACATGCAACTTGATGCTAAAATTTTCTTACCAGCCATGCTTGTTTCAGAAGGGAGATTTTTGAATTGTCCCACAGAAGCTTCATTCAATTAATTGGAAAAAAAAATACTATTTTCCCTGTACCTTCCCTTTGCATTCTCATTCCACTGTCTTAAATGAGAATTGGAGCAGGACTATACAGCAATTTTTGTGCCTGGAGCTCCAAGTGTGTTATCCCTATATTAAATTAGATCAATGCCAGTATATGGATGTGAAGGAATTGCCCAAATTCATTCAGCAGTTCAGTAGAAAGGCTGACAAGTTCAGTTGTCAATGTACTAAGCAACTGCCCTGTTTGCTGTTTAATGTAGCTTAATAAGCAATTATTTTCTAGGTCCCCTCCATGCACATCACAGAAGTACCACACTGCAACGAGCAACAACTGCTGGCAATTTTACCAGATATGATCAGTTCACTGAAGACAGGAGAGAGTAATTTAATACACACAGCCAGGGACTGAAGCTCTGTATACGATGAGCTGATTCCTTCTCTGTTGCTATCTATGAGCTTATGGGCACGTAACTATTTCTTTATGACTCAGCTTCCCATCTATGCAAGACAGAAGTTCTTTGCATCCAGCAGGTGAATCAAGAAGTCATACACTTCTGAGGCTATTCTGGGTTAGTCATTCATCTTAGGACTTTACTGGCACACGTATACAGAGCTAATTGTACTAATCTACATCAGGCCTGTGTGGAGAGAACAAGTACATCAAAAGTTCAGAGGTTTGGAGATACCCAGATACTATAGAGCCATACATATCCTAAGATAAACAGGCAGGTAAATAAATAACTATTGGTTGCTACCCAAATACTGGTCAGGTATAATTAATTCTATAGGTAGCTATTTATTACAGAGTCTGATATATCAGATGCTAGTGTGATTTATACATACCTATAACCATAGTATAGGAAATATAACATACAGTGGTACTCATAAAAGGAAATGTTCAAAGTTTTTGTTGCTCTTGTAAACTAATTATTTCCACTCATTCATACTTACCAGTATATAATTTCTAAACTCCGAGGATACCAATAATCACTGGAAATGGATTTATAAGCCCACATGGCAGCAGAGACCGTTTTAGGGACAAAACTATGGCTGTCGCACAGAATGTTAGATGATGTGGGGATCCAGTAGTCTGGGATATGTAGCAGTGAAAGTCATCTGGTGTGAGAGCAGCAGACCACCCCCATGGCTTGGTGTTAGCTCTGACCACAAACCAGGCAGTGTACACTTGTGTGCCCATGGAGGAGCACAGCTCGCCCTGCCTGCCATTTGGAAAGACAAAGGATGAACTTTAGAAACATAATTTGGAGCAGAACTTTTCATATTTGGATCATGACTCACAAGAGTCTTACTTTTCCATTCAGTGTAAATAAGCACATATGATTATTTTGAATTGCTTTACAAAATATATGCAAACAGCATTTCAAAATCTCTCTTAAACCAAATTGTGTAAGTCTCACATTTGTTTGTGTTTGCACCCTTTAACTAGCGTTAGGAAGCTGTGATTTACATTGCTGGGTAAATCACATCTGCTCATAAGCTGTGGTTTTAAAAACGTTGCACATCTGTGGTATCAAATGTGTGCAAATTAGAGAATTACATGACATTACTAGTCACTTACATGCAAATGTAAGCTTCATTTTTTGTGCAGTATTTGAAGTCATGTTATTATGTACCATAAACTGCAATCACCTACTGTCTACTTATACAGCAATACAAAAAGGAATTTATTCCTTTGTAATCATTTTCATACAGCCATACAGTCAGGTACCCCAATCAGGAATGTAGGCTACAAACTGTCAGCTGCCCTGATGCTTGCTTATGGTCATTCTTTATAGGTGGCCTGGTCACCACACTCATTACTTTTGAGTAAATAAAATGTGGAATTTGGTATTCTGGAGTTGTGTTTGTTGGTAAAAGAGGTATTTTCTTTGCAGCAATCTGGAAAAACGGTATTTTTTCAGCTTTGCTTTCTTCATGTATCTGTGGCTTCTTTTTGAAGCTGGTACCAGGTTGACCAGAGACAGCATCTTTTAATCCAAGATCTAGAGATGGGGAAGTGGTATAGTCAGTCTGTGACGTGCTCTATTCCAACACTGCAAAAGGGGTTGTTCCCTATGACACGTCTGCTCTATTCTTCTGCCTTGAGTGTCTCAAGAGAGAGAGCGTCAGCAAGATTTCCCTTCTTCTATTTCACAACCTTGTTCCTATTTTCACATCTTATAAAAAATAATATATATATACATTTATACATTTAAATACATTCATAAGAACGTTCTGCTTTAAATTACAAGTCTACATCTTTTCAATCCTCACTCGATTTTCCTTCGGACAGTGGACAAAGCTTTCATCAGAAGACTCAATGTTACTTATAAGCATTATTAATGAAGCTTGACAAAACAATTATGCAGAAGCTATTACCATCTTTACCTTTCATATGGCCAAAATAAATTGCAGATAAATCATTTCATGACTCAGTCAAGGTTGTACAATGAATTAATGGTAGCAGCTGGATGTGGAGAGTAGCAACTTTGACACTCACACTCATGCTGAAATTATGTGCCCTGAAAACACCAGGACTGCCTCAGACCCACTCTACGCTACATGCATTTGTCTCATATGACTGAAGTGTTTTTAGGCTATGAAAATTAAAGAAAAGGAAAAATAATGTAAATCAATGTCTCTTTCTACATTGTTTTCCCTTCTGAGGCTAAAAGATTTTTTTTCTTTTTCTTGTTTTAATTTTTTTCTTACAGTAGGTATTGGCAGGCTGAAAGTTGAAATAAAATAGGAAAAAATAATAAGCATATTTTGAGTGATTACTCAACTGGGGTCCTTTGTGACAGGAAATGCAGCTGCGTGACTAATGGGCCTGACTTTCTCTTGGCTTCCTTCCCCCTTCAAAGATCTTGTTTACTGCCCCAGCCAATTTTTTTTTTTTTTAAATTGCTAGAAGCTAGCAATTTTCCAGGAAAAAAAGATCTTTGCAAGAGGCAAAGGCAGTAAATCTTACAAAGATCAAGGGCTGCAGAGCTCTCCCCCATCTACTCCTTTTAGCCTTCCAGGCTCTCGAGTCACGTCATATCTTCCCCTGCTCCACTCCGAACATGTGTCTAGCAGATCTTTCTGCTTTGGTGAGGGGAGGGAGTATGTGAATCACATTTACAGCATCTAGCCCTGGAATTCATAAATGAAGGGCTAATTCCATTAAGGAAACCAGGGGCCTCCTAAGCCTCTTGCATTTTCTCTTTTTATTATTTTTTTCTCACTCGCTCTCTTCTAACAACAGTTGTGTGCTCATGCTCCATGATGACATGGCTGTAAGTGTGAGCTGTTGAGATTTGACACAGCATAGTTCCCTTGCAAGGGGCCACAGAGCTTCAAATGTTTGCATTTGGCCTGCTTTATAGCTCTGCTTCGCTGAGCCTCCCCGGTAACCAAAGCTGGGCTGGGAGCTGAACCTCCCCTGAACTTGGTGTGAAGAGGAACCACGCGCTCAGTTTCAGGGCAGGCCCTTCCCCCTGTCGCTCAGTGCAACAAACCCCAAGTGCCCTCTCAGTAACTGGGGGCATTGGCATATGCCTGGGTAGGGAACCCAAGCAAGCAGGGTCTGTCCTGTTGTTCTTTGGAGGGTGCCACCACGAGACGCACACCCTGAAGGGCTGCAGTACTGAGCCCTGTGGAGAGGGGCTGGGGGCTCAGGGAGGTATCTGAGGTATGAAGGGGCACAGGGAGGTATCTGAGGTATGAAGGGGCACAGGGAGGTGTTTGAGGTATAAAGGGGCACAGGGGGGTCAGGGTCTGAAGTATGAAGGGCTCCCAGTGCCCGGTAAGGCAGTGACATTTCTTGGCCCTCAGGCGCTTACTGGAGCATGAGCCTGCGTTGCCAGCAGCAGCGTGAGCACCAGCTGTGCCTCAGTGGAAACTGGTAAAACCCTGGACTAACAGCATTAAGTTCATTCCTGTGAGGAGGTTGGAAAGTCAGCAGCTAGGTAAGCGACAGACTCAAAAATAATGTAAGAGAAGAGGGAGCCAGTCTTTTGCTTTCTCAAGAGGCCTTTCTCTTTGGAGAGCTGGGGGATCAAGTCATTGAAAAACAGTTTGAGGGCTGCTCCACAACCTACAGCCCTGGCATGGTTCCCTGTGCCCTGAAGCAGAGGCTAAAAAAGGAGGTGAATATATTCATTACCACAAACTGCATAGCGAAACCATCAGAATGGGTATACTAAAAAAAGAGATGAAACCTTCGCTTATGAATAGACCTAAAAGAATTGAATACATGTGTACAGAGGGATCATTTTCCACTACCTACAAGAGGAAAAACCTCTGGGGAAGTGGCTGATGCCAAATATTTTCTTATGCTTCATGTGTCAGCAGGGTCTGGCAGAAACCCTTAAAAAACAGAGCACGCATTTTGTGCAAGTTGAGAATCACAATTTCTGGTGATTTGGATTGCTTCACCAAACTTGAGACATTTCTCCAAAAATACAGCAGATGTTTGATAATGGACCAAGTTTTCAGCATTTACACAGATCAGATGATGTTAAGATCAGCAAGAAAAAAAAAAAAAGAAAAAAAAAAAAAAAAAAGAAAAGAAAAGAGAAAAACAACAGAATAACAGTAAAAGGCTTCAGAGCTGCCCTGAGAAGAAACAAAGCAGGGTTAGAAACGCAAAAATGCTAATTTTTTGCAACAGATATAAAACGCTGGTGAGAGACATGTCATAGCAATGTGTGCAGCAAGGTTACAGAGGAGCTGGGTTGCATGCAGAAGCAGAAGGCACAAGGACTTGTTGGAATGGAAGCCCCAGGAGATGGGTGTATGACCTGGCTGCGTGACCTGACAACCCCAGGGCACTGCTGTACAAAGACATCCAGTAGACTTTGACTACAAATCTTAACAATTCCAGAAACTGGAAAAGGATGCAGCCCCGAGGTATCTTAGCAGCACACGTGAGACAGAGCTGTCCCCAGAAGAGAACTGGGCTAATCCTCTTGCAGCTATATGCTCAGATCTGCAGGTCAGTAATTTCTGTGCAATGAACAGTAAAAAAGCTGAGTGTCAGGGCGTTCAAACAGAGAAGAAGGATTTGGCATTTGCCCATAAACGTAAAAGGTTTCCTGTCTTTTTTTTTTTTTTTTTTTTTTTTTTTTTTTAAGAGAAGCCTGTGTTAGAAAACTGACCATAAGCCACTTGCTGCAATTGCCAAAATGGCCTGGCAACCCCCCTCTCCTCATGAACACAAAGGTTTTTTTCCAGTTACAAATTTATGATTTGCAGATTATGAGGGATTTGGCAGGTTCAAACTTAATCCCTAGAGCATTTGATGAAAATGCAATGATGCAAAGTCCAGAGCTAGATTTTGTAGGTGATGATTTGCTTAAAAATTTTGCTTATGGTGGGGATGAGATCCAGCAGAAAGTATATGAGACCATCACAGAATATTCTCAGCCTTGTTCCTGACTTCAGATAAAGTATGAATAAATGTATGAGAAATTGTATACCCTCTCTTGATTGTTATTTCTACTTTCCTGAGGTAACCTTACTATAAGATCCTAGAAGTAAGAAGACGGCCGGGTGTATCAAGTTTATTGTTACTACACATACTGTACCTGCTAAGGTAAATAAGCTCTAACAAGGTAGTAGGAATAACTAAATGCAAGGCATCCTCAGTATAGTACAGATTTGGCTCTACCACTCTAGTTCCCACTATTCCTAATCGAATGAGATGGTAGGAAATAGTATCAAAAGAAGTTGGTAATCACTGAGCAAAAGTGTGGAATTATGCTGTGATCTGGTTTTAGGTCTGATATACTAAGGTGGAACATGTGAAGGAAATATGCTAACTACTGACATTTTGCTTGACAGAAAAATGAAATTCTTTTCATTCCTGCAGTATTTCAACTCCTTGTCATCTCCAAGGGTTCCCCTTCAGTCATGGGGGTGTGGAAGAATAGTAAAGAAACAGAGTCCAGGACACAGCAAACACGTAACAAAATGCTACTCCAACAACTGTAGCAGCGATTTTCCAGCTCTGGAGATGCAAGCAATGCTGCCAGGTCCTCAGGATTCAACAAGCAACGTTTATGTGATTGGTTGTAACTGTTTGCAGTTGCATATTAACATACCTTTTCTGAATTTTGATTTGGAAAACTCAGTGATTTTAGGACCTCTGGCATTAATAACTGCCCTTTCCAGTCTGTGAATCTGAATCAGGTGCTGCAAAGCCTTCATTTTATTATGAACAGCCGGATGAAACCAGATGCATAATAAAGCAAATCTTTCACAAGCAGCTTAAGCACTGGATGCACAACGAGGACAACTGCATTTCAGCACAGAGGTGGCTACATTTGAGCCACAGGGAAGTAATTCATTTATACACAAACTTCTCAAGCACTTGGGGATGAAAATACTGTATGGAATCAGTTTAATACACTCTACTTATGTGACAGACTCCCATTTCATATTGTTGTTTTCCTATTTTTGCTATGCCAATCATACTGCAATCCCATGCCTTCATTCTGATTGTGCTGGAATAGGAGGCAGATTCTTTCAAAAAAGCCAGCAGAATTAAAAGCTAGCAGTGGAAATTGTTCCTGTGCGTGCAGCTTGCTCATGCTCAGAAACTATTCATGTTCCATTTCTCTCTCCCCAGTTAATAAGGGGCTGCTTGCATTTTGGCGGCATTAGCATGGTTTTGAATACTGGGTGTACTTTTAAGTAGCATGTCCTAGGCACTGTGTTCTGGCGCATGACAGTCTCCTCGTCTCCTCCTTCGGACTCCTGCCTGCCTTCACCTTCTACTCTGATGCTCTCCTGCCTCTGGAACATCTCACTTCATCAGCACAACCAACCAACCCATACATCAACAGTTGCAGATTCTTCAAATTGAGAAGCCTCAAATCAGGAACAATTTGGTAACTTGCTCTCCCCTTTTGTTGAACCCTGTACAAAGGACTAAAATGACTGTGTTGCCTAGTAGGTAAAAAAGGAGACCAGAAGCCCTGGACCACCTTTGGCCATGGACAATACTACCGAAACTAGACATCACATGATGTCTAAATCAGGCGTGTGTTGACTGCACAAGGCAGCTTCACCCAAAATCTAATGCCACTGTGTTACGCAATGGCTGCACAGCCTCTTGTGCCTTTCTTTCTTCATCTGTAACATGCAGACAGTAGCACTCAGCCATCCAAAGGGGTGAACTGAGAGTTCATTGGCATTTTGGAAGACTTGATATTCCTGGATGAACAGTGCAGTATGAACAGAAAGTAGCTGTCACTGTTTCTTCTTTTTTTAGTGACATCCCTCTGATATTGTGCTCTCACATTCCTGAGTTAAGCTTGCTTGATTTTGCCTGGGTTTAAAATCTGTTTTCTTCCTCAGAGAGGATGCTGGAATACACCTGTAAGCACAGCAAGTCTCAAATGTTCAGCAGCCTTGCACTCAAGGCAAACTGCCTCCATCTGACCTTCCTCATCTTTATTAATATACTCAAACAAAGACAGCTAGAACAGTTTAATACGGGCATGTTTTGTACTCCCTGCAGCCCTGTGCATTTTAAAGGCCAGAAAGGACATTCTCTGCCCCAACAAATGATTCAGCATAGATTAGAAGCTTTGGTTTATAGAAGAAACCCTGCAATTCGATACCCATGTGATAACAGCTTTTGACAGTGAGGTATAGTCCCAAACTTGAATATAGATTCCCACTCCAGGAACTGAGCTCTATGTCTACAGGCCTTCTAGAGGCCTTGTGCATACAACCACCTCTTTGTTGCTCCATCTGTAAAACTGGGGTTGTAACAGAGGGGTTTAGAGAAGTTCAGCTCTAGAAGTTTTTACAAATGTTAAACATTGCTTGTTTCAATCTTGTTCCGTTACAAAGAAGTCCTGCAATTCTTCCATCCTCTGCTGTTAAAAAACTGCTCTTCTCTTTGGGTCTTTATGTTACTTAAATTGTACATAGTAGATTTTTGCAGATTTGAAGTGGAGGAAGAGGGGTGTTTAAGAGAGCAAGTAACAGTTTTGCAAGTAAAAGTGAGGGAATTGCTGACAAAAGGTTTGAGCTGATGTTTCCACATATAACTATCCCTGTCTGTGCTCTCCAAGCAGCTATGGCTGTGATGGATCCTCTTTCACGTGTGTCTGGGACAGAACAACTTGTGTTCAGACATATCAGCAGGCACTAGAAGCACACCCACCAAGTGTTAGGTGCTCAAGCACATTCCCCATAGCTCTAGAATTCCCCCCTCCGCAGGGATGGTTCAAGTCAGCAATGCCATCATGAATGGATGAGAAGAAGGAAAACATTATTAATAGCAGTGGCTAACGCAAATGATGATGTTAATGACCATATTTGCATTAAGATGGTGACTGTCAAGCCTGGTCTCTGGTTTTCCTTGAGGCTCTCTGTGCTAGAGCATCTGTTGTGCAAGGCAGAGCCCCTGGGGCAGGTGGCTGGAGATATTCCCTGGGGAGTGGGGACTCCTGAGGAGAGCAGACAGAGCTCTGTTTCCAGAGGGGCTGGGGGAAGCAGATTTGCCCCACTGGCTGCTGTAGCCAGACCTGGGTCTGTGGAGACCTCAGCACAGAGGAAAAGCCCTTCTGTCCCTCCTGCGGCCGTGCTGAGCTTGGCTGGAGGAGTGGGCTTTTGTCATGCTGGCTCTGCCCCTCATCTGCCCCCTGCAAAGTCATGCTCAGAGAGACAGCGGTTCCCTTCAACACAGACATTCACACGTAGCTAATGGAACCGGGATTATTGCAGCGATTGGGGGAAAAAGGGAAAGTGTGTATTGCCAGGCTGGATAAAACGTAAGGCGCTGTTGGCTTAAGGTAGGCAGAGCTGCTGCCAGATGAAGCATTTGCACCTGGCCTGACTGGAAATCCGTGGGGCAGAATATTCCTGCTGAAGTATTTGTGTTGCCATTGGCATGGCAGTGGCTTGCCCGCACGTACTCAGACACCCAGGAGGCCAGGGCTCAGGGCTCCTCAAGGAGGTCAGTTTTTATATAGCAAAGCAAACAGTTTAGCTAATCAAGGATATTTTTTCTTTTCTTTTCTGAGACTCCTGGCACCCGGCCCTGTTACTTGCAATCTTTAATTTGTACTGTGGCTTCCTTTTCCCTGCTGCCTTCTCACTCCAATTTTCCCACACACTTATTTCCTAACTCTACCTCTTATGGAGGTCTTCATTTATTTCAGACCCAAAGTTACCTCAATCCTACACAACGCTCTTGTTACCTCACCATTTATTCCTGTAAGTGACTGTCATCAGCGCTCGGTGAGCTTGACAAGTTTATGAAAAAAAAAAATGAAAAAACAGTTGAGCTATTTTTTTTGTGTTGTAGAAAATAGTTGATGATAACAAGGTACTTGTAACTTTATTCATATGCACATGTAGAAATTGATTGTGGATCAGCTTGGACCTTCTTTTTGGTTATATAGCTGTCTGAATGTCAAAACTGGATTGCTAGGGGTGGGCTACAAACTGTACACACCACTCACAAGATGGCCATGGGGAAGCCTGTGACCATACAGTTTCTACAATAAGATAGAAGACTGATGAATTCAAATCACATTTTAGCAGATTCTCCCTCCCATCTCCCTGCAGCTAAGAAAACAAAACACAGGGAAGAGATAAAGGCACTTTTTCTAGTTAACACAGCTTTATAGTCCACGCCACTTACCCTGTGTAATTTGTGTAGAGAAATGAAGGCAACATGCAAATAAACATCTCAACTAAAACATTAGCAAAATCCCAGTAAAAATATACAGCTGCATAGTCCATATGGCAGAGGTTGGCTTGCTTGAGAGTTGATAGTAAGATGCACAGGAACATGGGCCAGAAGTGACCCACCTGTTCACCAGGTTCTGTCCCAAGAAACCACCTTTACACAGGCTTTTCTAAAAAGCTGCACAGAACCCAAAGCGTTCCCTCAGCCTGCCTGCACCTTTGGAGCTGCAAAGCACTACCATCTCGGAACAAATGCGCAGCCTCTAACGCAGACATGGATCCACCCGATTTCGTATCGCTTCAGGTAAACAGCTCTTCTCCTTCCCTGTGGTTGTTTCCAGACCCATTTCTAATGAACTCTTCTGCCTCTGACTGCAGCCCAAGTTGGCAGGGCAGCACTTTTCAAGCCGTGAAGCAAGCTGCGAGCAGCTAATGAAGCCTGACACACATTCCACATATTTTCTTACACGCAGACACAGAAAAATTTTAATGAATTGAAGTGAAGTGGGGCTAGAAATGCTGGGAGGCACCGAGCTAGCATGTAGGACGACCCGCGTGCAGATTTTGTGCAGGCCGGCAGACCACAGCCCAGGTCCAGCAGACAGCGTGTGACGGGCTCTTACTGCTCTCCGGCAAAAAGTCCCCCGGACTGAAGACAGCCACACACCAGAAAGCTGAGCCTGCCAAGATGCACGCTGTACATGCTCTGTGAGGCAGTCGGCCCAGCACTTTTCATTATTTTCAGAATCCATCACTGAAGAAAACACAGCTCTTTATAAGGTGGGACATGTTTTAAAAGAAAAGTTGGGGCAGATTCAACTGGTATAAAGCTGCATAGCTCTATTAAAGACCAGGGGGTGTTGCTGATTTGTACCAGCTGAGAAGTTGGCTAATATTCCTTTGGAGCCACCACCTCTCCCCTGCGTAATTGCCAGCTGAAACACTGGGAAATGCAAGGAGAAATGAAAAATGGAGCACATTTATGTGAAAAAGCTTCGATGCAAAACAAATGTCTGCTCACTGCACATAAGCTGAAATAATACAGCCGTTATTGGAACTGTGCTACAATAAAACAAACTGGATGAGTCAACCTAATCTCCACTGGCTGCCTTTCCGGTCCCCAAGCTCCCCATCTATTTTTATCTCTTCTTTTTTTAATATACTTTTTGGTTTACAAGCAATAAATCTACAGATCTTGGGTCCCCTGTGTGCGCTCTTGCCAGCAGGCCACTCAGCATTTAGGATGTTACCCAGACCGTTACGGCTATCAGACCACAAAATCCGGAGGCCAGGATTTGGATTCAGGAGATGCCGTGGCCCAAAGAGCATGGCAGTGCCTACTGATAGCGTGGGGCATGGCAAAGGCTTCCGTGCTGATGGCAAGTATGCAACGCACAGGAGCAGCATGGTATGCTCTTCGGGTGGCCTTAGAGTACCTGAGGGAGCCCAGCTGAGCCATTTCAGCTTGTAGGAGTACAGCAAAGCACGCTCTGGTAATAGATGGGCATCAGTACAGATGCCTGAGGAGTTCTGGGGTGAGCTTCCTTCCAAACCTGCAGGAGTGCAGCTTTGGTCCAGTGCTCCAGCCAAGCTTCACGATGCACTGTAGGGCACATCCAAAGAGAGTAACACATATGATGTGTTCAATGGTTGTACGATGAGTAGTAGAAGAGCCAACAGTAAAATGGCACTGCCAGTCAGAGCCTGCTTCTCTGACTGTACAAAACCAATGCTGTTCCTTTTTTTCCTGGGTGGGGAGATTGTTAGTTTAGCTAACCATGTCCAGTCCACCTTAGGATGTATGTTACCAACCATAGGATACAATTTGATTTCAGAATCACAGGGCAGGTGATGGGAGCTATGTTCACGATAAAAAGTTTTACTGATGTTTGTTGGCTCGGTGTGGTAGCGTTCTCCTGAGAAAAGTGTGGGTGAGATCTTGGAATCACAATGCTCCTGCTTCATTTTTCTCTGGTAACCAAATTAAGATCTTCGTAATGGAGCCATTATTTTTCTAATTTTTCTCTGTGCTCTTTAATGATTTCATTACAGACACATACAACTAGTCACCTTGAGCTCATACATGCTGGGAAACATCTGTTAATTGAATATGAAGATAGCCAGAGTGTTATAATGGAAGGAAACTACTGGGATATGATGCTTGCATACAGCGTTCTCTTTCATTAGAAGAGTACGTGCTTCAGGGAGCAAGGGAGAAGAATGTATGAATTTAATTTCAGACATTCACTTTTTAGGTGCCCCCAAGGGACGCACCCGTTTCCTATATAAGGTTTGGTCTGTTTGCAATTAAGCTCTCTTCTTTGCATATTTCCGGATAGATTAAAAATAGCAAAATCAGCTTATTCTTGGACTTCTGGAGATAAACAAAGCCATTGCTTCCAGGGGTTTTAAGACACTGATCAGGTTTACAGATCTTGAAGGCAGAATTTGTCCATGAATTTTTTTTACGCTGGATAAAGAATAATTTCCAAAGAGAACAGAAAAGGTAGGAGCACATTTCTAGAACTGGAGGCCTTTTAAACCAACTAACTTTTGCAGCCTTTGTTTTTACAAAAACCTAATGTTGATAAAAAATAAAGTTGAATGCAGTTTTTATGCAGGAAGCTCAGGACCTGTTCAGTCCGCTCCCAGCACTCCCCCAACCAGTGGAACAATTCCAGAGCAGAGAGGCTTGCTGAGCTCCCATTACAGTTCTCCTCTTATTCTTTTTCTGTTGGGATTACCATCATCAATCCATTTAATCCAAAACGTAAAGCTGTTTTTTGTGATGCAGCCATCCATTCTCAAGGACCTTGACAGAAACAACTCATTTATAACGGTGCCTAAATTGCTATCAGATGGGAACGATTCCCAAACACCCCTAGCACCCTGAGGTTGGATACACAATAGTGATCTACACCTGATCATTTCTTCCCTGCTGTTCAGGTCTCTGCCCATTTGCAGATATTACCCAGAACAGCAGCCATTTTCCAAAGGAGTGGCTGACGGCTACGTTATGAATTTGTCTCCTGAAAATGTTTTTGCTGTTTTCAGTTATCTTGTGCAGATTCCTCAGCAGTCACTGGACCCTGATGGATACATAGACAATGGAATAAAAGCCACTGATATAATGGTTTTAATGTTAGTTATTCACACTCTCCAGTGCCTGTTAGGCATTTGCTTTCAGAGTACTTCATTCCCCAACAAAAATGTTGATGGATATTGAAACTGATGATTCAGGAGGGAGAGAAGATTACAGCACTACAATATCCAAGCAAACAAATGGACACATTTATTGTTCAGTAGTACATTCCTTGGAAAATTTACAGGGCCATTAGTAGAGGGGAGGAAAAAGTACAGTTGAACAAGTTTCACATTAAATGGCCCATACCATGAGGCTGTGCTTTGTTCCTCCTCTGTGCAAAGCAGTAGTAACAGTATGGTGGAAGGACATATGGCCCATTCCACACCTCCAGTGAAGGCAGGAGGATACTTCCAGACCACTCTTGATTCCCAGGAATGTATCTCAGCCTAGGAGCCATAATACTTATGGGCACAAGCAACTTTGAAGTCAGTGGGACTGTTCAATAGGGCTGTTGGTAAGACATGATGTTGCAAACTAGTCCCTTGTTTTGGTAAAGAGAAGCAGAGAAGCAAGTCCTACTGTTCTAACGATATGTACTTCTCCTCTCACCTAACAAAGCCTCCACTGTGTCACTCAGACAAGAGGCATAAACAGACCTCACAAAATAATAATAAGGACTTTTGAAAAAGCAGGACAGAATGTGTTAAGGTTGTTTTAAACACTCTTGGAAGTAAAACTGCTCTAGATACTCTTTGTCTGTCAGCAATGTTAAAGACATGGGCTTCCTTCTGTCTCTAAAGACTCAAATTTATGAGCTCCAAAATGTGTTCCTACACATTTCCAGGACCTTTGTTGAAAAAAAAAACCCACACCACCACCCAAACAACAGAATAACCTTCTGTCCATCAAGCAAGATTTCCCAACAATTACAGTACCAGGCACAGAGAACTCTGCCTGCCTGGCCCACAGCCACACCACGGGCGGCAAACTTTCTAACTCTCACCAACTAATTAGGTTCAGGTCAGGTATGTGGCTGGGAGAGCTCCAGGGAGGGTGGAGGGTGAAGCAGGAAACGGTGCTGATGATTCAAGCAGGGATCATCTTGACAACGTTTCTTAAGCTGTTTCTTCAGAAATAAGTTTTGGCTGTGAAAGGCAAGTGATCTTATTTCTAAGAAAACAGAAGGAGACAACTTTCTGGTAGAAAAAGGAAAGTGGGAAGGACACTTTGTTTAGGAAGTAAAGAAACAACTGATTCATTCGTCATAAATTTTAGGATGACATTTTGGAGTCTCTAGCAGGGGAGTGGGACAGGTGACAAGAAGGCAGAAACACTTCTATTATCAGCTCTCAAGGCAGTCTTTCCTTCTAGTAAGAAACTACAGTTGCAAGGGAAATATTTTTGAAATTTCACCACAACTTCCCTCACACAAAAGAGACAGCACAGGAGTGACTTTAATCAATGTATGCATATGTAATCAGAGGGATGAAAAAGACTAATTACTGGGTCTTGTGTTAGATATTACAAACCCTTAGTAGTATACACCTAAGGCTACGTAGTGCTGCTGTGTGCCACTCTGTACAGTGAGGAGCGACTGAAGTTTAACATGCTCCCCCAAAGCCATAAAATTACAAGCCAAGGTTCACAGCAGCCACAAGCAATCTCAGTGCAGTCCCATCCCAACACTGCAACCAGCT
Organism: Aythya fuligula; assembly: GCF_009819795.1. NCBI lineage: Eukaryota > Metazoa > Chordata > Aves > Anseriformes > Anatidae > Aythya > Aythya fuligula. The sequence continues at coordinate 37,220,924 of NC_045563.1, forward strand.
CCTCAGCAAGGCTGCTGCCAGGCTAAAGTAATGCAACAGGAAAGTACACTCATGTTCTCCATTTCTCGACATCTTCAAATCACAGCATCTTGGGAATTCCTTTGGTCAAATACAAGGCATTAGGCTTAAGGCAGAGTAACCAGAGAAAAGCCTATCATCTGTGCTATACATGGCATCCATGGTTCTGGAGTGACTCTTTTGGGTAACGTTACTCTACAACCAGTAGATGCAAAAATAGTTCAAGTGAACAAGCTACTGTCTTGATAGTGCTCATCAGCTTTCAGCTCCCGTTTTTAGTTGCCTGTACCTCAGCTTTGTTTGCTATGTGACATGTAGCTGTAAGGACTGGTGGTAGCAACACAGCAACTTGATGGTGAAGCAACAGAACTATGATGGTGAGAGATGGATATGAACTTCAAAGAATGAGGCACATCTCATTCCAGGTCTGAGTCTTTAAGATATGCCAGAATGAATATGCAGGACCTTATATTATGGTTTGCATTGAACAACAGAAAAAAAAAAATTAGTGGGAGAGTAGTACAATACTGGAACGGGTTACCCAGAGAGGTTGTGCAATTTCCATCCTTGGATGTTTTCATGACTTGGCTAGACAAAGTCACAGCTGACCTATTCAAGTGCTGGCAACAGTTCTGCTTTGAGCAGAACGTTGGACTAGAGACCTCCAGAGGTCCCTTCTAACCAGCAGTTCTGTGATACCTTCAGTCTCATATGGATCCCAGCGCTGAGCTGACAAGAAAGGTTTTAGAAGGACTCTGTAGAGTGAATGCCCATTGATGGTAAAACCTGCCGAGGCTGGTGTGGTTGGAATGGTTTGTGCAGAGCAAACTAAGTGCTTGAGTGGAGACCTCTCACACCTTTGTTTAACGTCTGCTTTTGAACAGAGACTGAATGGCAGAGATATTACAAAATACTGCTTATGAAGTGGCGATACAGAACAGTGATGTTGCTCAATTCCCTTATGCAATCAAGGCTTCAGCAAAGACAAGGTCTTAGCCCCCTGCAGTGCTCTTGTGACACAAAAAAAGCCTTTTGGATATTATTTTCTCTTATTTATTAGCTTGAATAGATATTGAGCAGCTGAAAATGCTGTAGTAAGAATCTCAGTCTTAACATAAAACCTACATAGGCACAGAAAAGTTTCAATGAGATTGAGATTATTTTGGTAAATGCTATGATTTTTTAATGGGGGCTGTTTCTCAGGAGCTTTTTGCTGACACAACCCTGGTACTTGTGCTAGTGATGCTTCCTGGGAGCCCCATGAAGCACGAACCGACTTCATTATGCTCTAAGCTGGCAAGAATGTTTGTGGGCACTTAGGGCAGTAGATCTTGTGCTCTGCTATACCCAATCATTATCTCCAAAATATTTATCTCCAGTACAGTACATATGTTTGATAGTCCTAAATATATTTATCTCCAGTTTCTCTGTAAAGAAGCCTAATGTATTTAATAGAACCCTAAACAATGAAACTATGACAGCAGTTAAATCACAACCACACAAAACAGCAGGATATACACTCAAAAGGATTCTTCATGCCAACTCAACAGAGAGGAAAAGCTTCTCACACCCTACAAATACAAATAAAGATCTTTATCTACTTCCTAACAATGATATAAGGATAAACTGTGTCTGCTCTCACATATACATGTGCAAGAAACCTCTCAATACAGCTCCTATGCAAGGGACTAACTTCAACTACTTATGTGCTCCTGTTCTGCTTTCTCCAAAACTGTCCATTCCATATTAATGCCTGGCTGCCAAAACACATTAATTCCATAGTTGTATCCCTGTCATAAGCCATTAGTTCCACGCTCTTACTACACATAATACATACATTCCACATTCTTTTCCTTAATATGCAAATCTTTCCAACCATGGTCCCCTTTGTTTCGGTGCCTCTCAACCCACCAGCATATGCACCAGCTCACAAATTGATCCTCTGGGATATACACAAACATGACCAATATGTTCTTTGTGATTCGTATGTGACCATAGGAGAGATTTTAAGGTTCCCTCCCAAGCCTCAAATTGTTTAAAAATTGCCCACATTCTTGACCCCTTTCATCTGCACCAAGTGGTTTACACTGATCGTTATGAATTTGCTTTCAACGCTCCTAAACAAGAACTGACTCTGTTTACACTAAAAACTTTTCTGCTGGCCCAAAGCAGTATTCTGAGACAACACAGAAGCTTAGCTGAACAACCACATCATTGCCACCATTTCCTGCTGTCAAAAATCTCATCAGGACCTTACTGAACTCATGGCTATGCCTTGCATTCAGTCAGCAGTACCAGTTGCTCTTTTAGGAAGAACATCTCTTTTCACACAAGGTCCCAGTCCCAATGGTTTCTGCTTTCCTTTCCTCCAAATCATTCACCTTCAAAACCAGGAACTGGAACCCAATTCACAGTTGTCTGGACATTTTGTGTGGTCCATAAGATAGCAGAATGGACAAATGCCCCAAGCACTGTCTCAGCTGGGGCAGGGAAATGGTTGAAGAACAGCTGAGAACTCAGTCTTACCAGCCAGATTTGTCACTATTCTTAATTTGCACACATGTTACAGTGACGTGTGCGTTACATATGTTTAGACTGCACGGCTGAATGCTCATGCTATATCAAGCTGTGCATGATTTTACAGCTGGCTCGGCTCTTTGAGCAGTGGGAGCAGCTCTTGTGCACTTCTGCAAGGCAGACTACAGCCGAGTGGCTGGGACGGCAATTCTCCAGCACGATCTCTCCCCCAGCCCAACTACCTCGCCTCCCCCGTGCCCCGACATTCTTTGCTGCTCTGTTTATGCTGCAGAAAACATCTGTGAGTGTATATGGCCAAGGTGAAAGATTTTGGCAAACAGTTGTTTTTCATAGCTCAGCTTAAAGGGAAAATATGAAGACCGCCCCTCCTCCTCAGAGAAGGGGAAGGGTGGGGTTGAGAAATGAGATCTGAAAACAGCCAGGCCAAATAGCAAACTGGCTGTCCCCCTAGCCCCTTTACAGGAAAATGGAATTGTTTTTTTTTCAGTAGAATGAACAATGCTGCAGGAGAGCAAAGGTTTAACTGAGAGAAACTGGATTGATTTTTGGAGAAAACATTGAGATAACTGTATCAGGAAAATCTTCTAGATGTTGGGATGTTAGGCTAAATATATTTCAAAAGAATGTGTAAATCATGCAGCAGAGCTCATTTGAAATCAGACTGACATAACAATAAAAACCTGTAATAGAGAACAAGCCCTCACTACAGGAGATAGACTCGATTACACTGCAGGTCTTTTTCTATGTTTAAGTCCTATGACCGTATAGAATTGGGGCCCTGAAAGGGGAAGGAGAAAAAAAGTTGGCTTATTACTTTTGCTGATTAACAGATTGACTTTCTCAAGTATTAAAGTAGTTTATAGGCCTACGAGGTATAGGCCATAGGGAGGGAAATGCAGATTGCCCTGACAAGCTATAGTTCATTACTGAAGTTCTGCAGCGGAGCAGAGAAGCCAATGGCAGCTCGCACAACTGCAGCTGCCTTTCTTGGATCAGCTCTGGAAGAAAGGCAAAGAGAGATGAAACTACAAGCTGGGAAGTGGAGGACTTGGTGGATGACAAGGAGGTTCCAGATTTACTTAAAGGACCTGCAAACAGGCAGGCACCTCTTCATTCCTCCCTGAACTGCAGCTACCTCTAGGTGAAACAGCAAAACTGTTTACAAAACACTGGGAAGTGTAGGATAGGAAATGAGGAATGGTACGCTTACTGTCCAACAGGAAATCTGAACAAAAAAGTCAGGAATTGCTCAAAAGCACTGTGCTGTAAAGATAAATGAAAATGTCGCCTTGGCAGTGAGGCCCAGCTCCATCCCCAGTCGCACTCACGACATTCCCTCTCTCGCCAGCTCAGCTGCTGCCAGATACACCCCGTGGGGATGGAGCAGCCACATAAACCTCTGGCTAGAGGCAAGCAGACCTGTCTTGAAGCTCTGAGCTGAACAAGGACATAGGCTGAGTACTCGGGAGCCATCTAAGAGCTGTCACAAGCAGACCCACCGCTGAGCGGTGGGCCAGGGCAGTGCTGGATAGGGGAACGCTGCCACACAGGCACCCACTGCCTATTCGATCTGATCCCCCTTTGCCTCTGTCCGCCCTCCTTCCAAATCTACACAGGCTTCACATTAACTTCACAAACTTAAATGCTGCTAACGCAATCAAACTGTGAAAGAAAAGCTCATCCTGAGGGAAGGCAAAAATCAGCTCCCTTCTCGGTCTCACAGCTGTCCCCTCCTCCTCACCATGTGTTCCCGAAACCTGGGCCTGTTCCAGGCGCTAAATGCACTGGAAAGCGTATCCTCGGGCCAGCTGTGATCTGAGCACGGCGCTGGCCGCGGGTGAATCAGAAACCAACCGATAGGCCCAGAAACAATGCGGCCCCTTGTCGGGCTCCCGAGAGCGGCCAGCTCCGCCACCCCCCTGCCAGCCGGCCTGCAGCAGAGCGCGATGCCAGGAGGGCTCCTGCGACGTGCCCTGCCTGGTCCTTTCGCGCCAACCCTGTGCTGAACTGCAGCTATTTTCTGTTTTGAATGACACGCTCCTTGTGTTGTGAGAGGCGTGGATGAACAGCAAGCCACGGCCTGATACTGGTATTTCTTCACAAGCCGCTACGGGACAGCCGCAGCGGCAGCGTCTGGGACCACGGCTCCTCTGGAATCCCGAGGGCTGGAAACCTCCCGGGAAGCCTCTCCCCACCAGCCGGGCACTGCGCAGATCAGTCCTAGGAAACAGATTTTATCCGGCCTCACAGCTTTGCTGCTGTTTTGTAGGCTTTGTGCATTTATGACATTAAGTAAGCATTATGGAAATCAAGCAGTGGCACCCAGCCAGAGTCCTCCGTTTTTCCCAGCCAGTCTCACAGCGAGCGGGGCTGCTGCAGTTCCCAGGAGCAGCTGCTGCAGGACGGGGGTTAGCAGTGGGACACGGCTCCCTCTCCTCCCAGCAAGACTCAGAGGGGAACAGAGCGCTGTCCTGAGGGAGAAGGGGCCGTGGTCAACACAGATTTGAGGCAGTTTACAAAAGACTGCCGAGAAATTTAATCCTGGCGCTTTAACCATGTCTCAAAATGAATAGTTGTTTGCATTTGTACTAACGCGGCGTGCCAAAGCCCCGATCAGGATTACCCACTGTGTTGGGCAGTACAGATCCATCTTCAGGGTAAATATGTTCTGCCAATCACTTCCCACTACAGCTTTCATTAGAGACATTTCCCTTGCTTCCTGCCGTAAGCAGCTGCCATGTTGCATCACAGCAGCATTTTAGTGGTGGGTAAATATCCCAATACATTGATCCTAGCAAATTTCAGCATAAATGTATGTCTTAAATTGGGATACTTCCAATTAAAAAAATACTGTGCTGGTGCAAGGCACTACTGATTGTCAATAAAATCAAACCTACAGATTTGTTCTCTGTCTTGTAATAGTCCAAATCACTTTAAAATTTAGGAATATTACATAGCCTATATATGAACTATTCAATCACTACCGAAACAGTCACTTGCCTGGTGGGCAGCGCTTATGAGGATAACCAGCACCAGCTCACAAAAGAAATGGAGCAGAAAGTTAATTTTCTTGAAAATTAGTGTTGCTTTGGATGACTGTAATAAGTTCTAATCACATCCAAACTGAATCTGCAGCTGTGGCTCAGACACGTATGTACTTTTCCACTCTAATGACTTTTGCTGTGGAACTTCCACATTTTGAGCTGAAACATCCCTGAAGCTGGCCCTGATATTCTAGTGTAGTCCAGTTGCACCAGAAGTGAAAACTGCCTGGCTAGATCAGACTGCAAAATTTGAGATCTAAATAATTAAAATGCGCAGCGAGATGTGTGCAGAGATGAAATCTTTTATGAACTATGTAAGTCAACAAGAACCATGTATTATACCATCACAAGAATATGGGCTACAGCAATTGAATATAAACCTTACAAAAATGTAACGAGTAAGTTTTACTAAAACTTATTCTCCAGTCTACAAGGAGAGCTATCAAGATTTCCTTGCAGCACTGAACTCAATAAATTTTCTTTGAACAGTCGTGTGTGTGACAGAGAGAGAGAAAGAGAGAGAGAGAGAGAATTAGGCTGGAATGCTATAAGGACGTATGCCAAGCTCTCCGCATCTGGAAAGCAGAAAACAGAACTATATTTAGTGCACAATGACTTGCAATAATTTGTAAGGGGGAAAAAAAGAAAAGAACAAAAAAGAGAGAGAGAAAAAGAACAAAACTTGAGTTGCCAATGTTAGACAATTAAATGAATTACAAAGAAAAAAGAACAATCAGGCTGGGAGAAGGATAAATTAAACCCTGAGGTATATGTTATTATAAGAGCTTCTACAGGCAGAAATACTGTATAGAGTTAGCAGACATATTTATAAACAAGCTACAGATAATGCATACTTCAGTATAAATACCACCTCAAAGAATGTACAGAGGATTTCTGGCACAGAACAGTTAGGGCATTGACCTCTGCTGTACATTCATTTCATTTATGTGGCTGAAATGGCCTAAATATGTTCCTTAGTTGGGCATAGGAAACTTTTTCCATACAGCAATTGCATCTGCAAGGGTAGTCCATGAATGTATTATGAACCCTTTGTCAAGTATGCCTAAGTTACCATGTGTTCTCCTAGGCCTACTTGTAAATAGAAAAAACACAAAGTAAAAGACTACTTTTAATAGATGCACTATGTTCAAAATGCAGATGGTATAACACTTTCTAAATTCCTTATCACAGATCTGAATTTCTAAAAGTTGTATAACTAAAATTTCCAAATTCCTTATCATAACTTGGTATAAAAACAAGATATTGAACAACCAAGTTCCCCTTCCAACACATACACAGATTTTGTTTTGTCCTGCACTTGATTTGAACATTTCATCAGTATCATTCCTGTTTCCAGGCAGCGTCTCAGACTTGAGATCCCAGGATCCCAGATTCTCCATCTTCGGCACTTAAAAGGACATCTCAAATAACAAATGAAACCTGTTTTCATTAAAGCTGAGGCACTGATCTCATGCACACTGACAATGTTTAAAGGATAACTAAGATGAAAGCAAACAGTATTACTGATAAAATTGTAGAAAGACAGTCATATCCATAAATGCCAAAGCACTTTTCTGGTGCTCAAATTAATGTAGCTTACAGCTTCTAGGCAGCAGTATGCTGCCAAGACTTTTAAAAAGTGAGTGCAGTGTGCCTCTGTACAGGCATCAAGTCCCTAAACATAGTGAAAAAGAGCAGAGGTGTGGGGCCTGAAAGCCTGGGGAAGTCTGGTCCCCTCTGCAGTGCCAGAAGAGCAGCCTGTTGCCTTTGAAGCACAGAGCAGAGCAATAGCCAATTTGAGGAGAAACAGGGAGTGCTTGTAAAGTTTGGCTGCTTTATCCTTCAGTTTTAATTTTGCTTGTATTTACAAATAATAAAGTTAAAAAAAAAAAAGGATGTCTTTCTGACTTTTCTGACATAGACCATTTGGGAAGAGGGCATCTTCCATCTGGCTTCACAATCAGCTAGCATTTGATGGGACCTGTACATTCACTTAGTTACAAACTTCAAGTAGTGGCTTTTTTAAGCTAGTGCTCTTGTGTGCCTCATGTGCAGATAGATAAAGGCTGCTTTGGAGATACACTCTTTCTGGCTCCGTGCATATTAGCAGTATCACTTGTATGCCAGTGCCCTTCACCCCTGTCCTACAGAGCTGTTCCTAAGAGAGAAAGGAGAGATCTTGTTTCTTTTTTTTTTATTTAATTATATTAAATGCATAGTTTGTAGGCTGTACCCTGCCAAGCAACCTACCAGCATTTGTGATACACATATACATGTATATGGACTGGAGCATGACCAAGCCAACCCACACAAGCCGCAGAGCAGTCACTGCGGTACCTATGCTGCAGTGTGCTCACATACTCTTCACCAGCAATACAATAAACATGCGTAATGTAAAATGTTATCAACAGCAGAACAAGGAATGACAGAAGCAGTTTATCTTTCCAGTGGGCTTTGACTCATCCCACTAGGCAAGGTTACAGTGCCTGAGACTCAAGACTCGGCTGCATTTGTTAAAGGTGACGCAGAACTTTTTCCTCCTTCCACTTCCCTCAGGCAGAGCACTCACATATGTCCCGTTTTAAAGGAAAACATACCGGTTTGAAGTAATACAAATGAAAGCAGCTACAGAAAACTGCTATTCTGGTCGAGTAGACTGATACTGAAGCCTTCATGCTTCACATTCTTTGGGCTCTGAGCTCCTGCTAGAGTCAGAACTGCTGTCTGCAAATACCCTGCTGAAGTCAGCAGAAGATGAGGATTTACTGTAATCACTGCAGCACTGGGCAGTGAGTTAGGCTCGTTCCTGAACTGTTTCCTAAGAGATGTTAACCACCTCAGCTGGGTGCTCTTTGTAGTCCTGGCAGAGGTCAGCTCTGTCTCTAAGCACAAATCAGAAAAGTAAATCTAATCTAAACAATTCTCTGTACTGTTCCAGAAGCAATTAAAGGCACTTTGCTTTGTGTATTTCCCCCAGGTGTGAGCAGACACTTCCCACAGACAGTATGCACTGCAAGAGCTCAGAAAACATGAACTCTGCAGAGGAAAGGCAAAAAACAAAAAACAAAAACAAAACAAACAAACAAACAAAAAAAACAAACAAACAAACAAACAAAAAAAAAAACACACAAAAACACAGCTTCAGCCGTGGACGACTGAACTGGCCAAAACAGGATCAGCTTCTCCAGGCACTGACTACAACATATGGTGAGAGGAAAATGGATGTAAAGCACTTCTCAACTCATCTAACTCCATCAGGCTCTTTATTAGCAAGGTAATAGTAACAGATACCACTTTTAGATCCCCTGTTATTTAGCAAGGCATAAAAATGCAATGTGCTTCATCAACATGCCACCTAAATTCATGATAGAGATCCTGGAATACAGGAAGGTAAGCATCCCTCATCCATGAGCAGTACCTCTGTAAGCCAGCAAACATGAAAGTGACTGAAAAAAAGTGAATGAAAAGTGAATGTTCATTCATTTTAAAACAAATCTCTTAGGTAAAGAGCATTTGGTTGTTTCCTTGTTCAGGACTCTCCAAAAGTGGAAAAATAAACACAATTGCTTATAAGTATACCTATATTATTAGGTATATGCCCTGTACCTAAAAACTCCCACTGGTCTTGCTGAGAGCCAGCAACAGCAGTCCTGGGAATTTACTACATTGTCCATGAAGATCCAGCATATTAGCACTGGCATGTTGTTAGTCTTTCAAACCAGAAATCTACCTTTGCAACTAGCAATCATGATAGAGATGATAAAACGTAAGTAGTTTGGGGAGTTAAGATTTTTTTTTTACATTCATTTTTTAATAAGCTTTTTCTTTTTTCTTTTTTCTTTTTTTTTTTTTTTCCCTTTCCTTTTCCTCTTTTTTTTTTTTTTTTTTTTCTTTTTTGTATTGGAGTTGACACATTAATGCCTTCTGAAGATGGTTCTGACCAGTGTGGGATGTTCTGTTTACACCCAAACCCCACAATTCCCTGTTGTGGGGCCCTGCATTTTGGGTTAGCCAACGCACTGCAGGCCTTTCACAACTGGAAACAAATGCACAAGATGGCAGATGGTACCAAGTCGGGTCTCTATCTGTGTCCTCTAAGGGAACACCAGATATCCCCCACCTCCATCACCAGAAGGGTTTATTTTACAATTAGATTACCTTTATTTAGCATGGCAAGCTGAGTGCACACATTTGGCTACGTGCAAACAATCTGAGCAGTCTGGAATGTGGAAGAAAGGTGTCACCCTGAGTGCTATAAAGGAATTTTTGGCATGTGAAGCAATACAGTGATCTGACTCTCTAAAACATAATCCGTACTACAGCCCAAATTCCCTGTTGTGGATTATATATCAGTGAAGAGGCTGGTCCAGCACTTTTATGATAGCATCACATCAGGGTCTGGATCTCAGCGGAACTGTCACGAGTTCTGAGATACCAGCAATGATTCAAATGTTTTAATATTGTAAAAATGGGCTCATTTCTCCACTCTCTCTGACAGTGGTGTGGAGAGAAGTTAGGGGATAAGGAGAGGAGCTAGTTACAGACATTTGGCCCTTAGCTGCCAAGCTCTTGCTCATAACAGAACTACTCCCAAACTAAGAGTTAATCCAGCAGAAAATAAAGTACGTGCAGATTTATTTCAAATTGTTCTCTTACACATGTCTTACTATAGGCAGAGGGATAGGCAGCTGGTTGTTCTCATCAGGGGAATGTCCCCCTCAGCAGGAGGAATTCTCTGCTGGGGAGCTGATGGCTCTAAGGCCATTTTGTACTTTCACGTGGCTTAACAGACCAGGGAATTATACTTGCTGGCTTTTATTCAGTTAACAAATATTAAATATTCTGGTTTCATTAATAGTATCCTTTTGAAGCTGTGAAGAGTCATTTAATGAGTGAGGCTCTGCTTATGTATTTACTTCTGTCCAAGATCCCAGCTGAAATTAAAGTCAAAAGGATCACGCCAGCCTTCAACAGCTATCATAAAATCATTACAGAACGTTGTATAATTACATCCTATTTGCAGGTTCATTTAAAAACACATCCTGGCCTGACTACTCTTGACTAAACTTGAGGTGATTTGGCAGAGTTGTGTGGGATTACACACTGAAATTAGCCAAATGTGCGCAGGCCAGGCTGGAGGTAGAGGTTGTGAGATTCAGGACCAAATGCTCAGACAGGAGCTACAGCTTTGGTGTGAAACAGCAGGAACAGAGCCGTGAGGAGGAAGTTTGCAGAGTACCTGGGAGTGCTGTGGCTGCCTAGAGCTGGCACTCCCAGTCTTTCACTTTCCTGCCCACCAGACACGTCTAAATATCTTGAGAAAAACAAGAAGCAAAACAATAGGTGACTGTAGTGTGAATAATAAAAGCCTGGCTTTCCTCTTGGAACCTGACTGCTGCTCTTAAACCGCCCCAGCTGCGCTCTCACGGTCCAGGATGTCGGCACAGTTCCTCCAGTGAATCAATGCCTTGTGTCCACTCCGGGGCTGTCTACAGCACCCTTTCATATGCCGTACTGTAAGACTGGGGTGGGTTTCTGGGTCAGAAGATCAGCATTACCTCTCTACTCCAGAAAGCTGGCTTCTGTATGATACTGCTCCAGCAACAGTAAAAACAGAGGTTGAAAATAATACTGTGTATGGGATGTACTGAATTACCAGCAATATAGTCCTTTGTTCATAGCAGGAACAGGTAGAGCAGATATTAGAAACACTTGCTGACAGATCCAGAGGGTTCTGTGGAAGAACAAAACATTTTCTAAACCTGTAATATACTGTGTGACTGTAAGAGCTGACTCAAATGCAAAGGCTGAATTAGTCCTGTCTGAAACTCCATAGATTTCAGGGAGATTCCGATAATGAATTTGTCCCTACAACAGACTCCAGTTACTCTCTCAATACCAGGAGCGCTCACATGCACAGAACACTGTGATTTAATATCAGTCTTCACTTACTGTGTGTTTTGATTATTTAGTATTGCTGAGAGAAGATGAAAAGAAGAACCACCTTACGCAGTTCTTTTTGTAACTGTGAAACCAGGTTTTCAAAGGCTGGCGTGCTGTCCCTCTGTCAAGTCCAAAAGCACACTGGAATACAGGAGTGAAATCACTAGGGCTGTCACTCCAGGGCTTTTCATTAGGATCAAATCTACAAAAACAGGCACAAAGGGAAAAGAAAATATATATTCTTTGCAGATTTATCTATTAATGCTGGTTGTATCTCTGATGTTTTGGAGAAGGATCAGACACCTTCACAGTCAAACAGCACCATCCAACATATGGCAGTAGATGAAGGTTGCCTTTTGCCTCTCACGTTCACTCTGAATCCTTCTAAATCATCCCTGCCAACACGATACGGTCCTTGAGGATCATTAACATTCTTCAGAAGAGCAAATCTCGCACTTATGTAATAGGTTAGGTTGCACCAAACAGCAGGTATGAAAAGTTCCCTGGGGGAAGACACCTGCAGAGTCTGTTCCTTGACCTTCAGCTCTGCTGCTCCTACAGATGGCTGCTGTTTGACTCAGCACTGCGTGAGCAGTACATGTGCAGAATCTGTCTCAGGAACAAAACTTAGCTCTTCTGAAAAAGAGCAGCCTTATAAAAATATTTGTTAAATGATGCTACTTTCCAATTTTCTTTAAAAGAACAGTATTCCTCCTTGAAGTCAAAAACAATTGAATTCCTTCCCCCACTCACTCACTCAGCGAATATGCACATCTCATAGTGCAAAACTTTTAAACAGAGATTGCTGGTGGAAGTGTCATTCTGTAAGAGTCCCTCAGAACACAAGAAACACATTAAAAACACCCTGTTAAGGAGCTGAGGTCCCATCAGCACAGCCTGGAGCACACTATAACTCATGAGGCACCAGTACATGTAAAATTATTTCTTCTGACTGCAGCAGGCAATCTAATTCAACTCATTTCAGCTACAGGTAAATGGAATCAGCATAAAACTTCCACCAACACTCTTACAACTAAATTTCTCTTGGATTTCCTAAGCAAACATACACAGCACTTCCCCAGGCAACATACACAGATGGACTTCCCAATAAGCAGTAAGTGTCCAGCCATATGAGTTTTTCCCCAGCTACTCAATTTGAAACTCTGTCACCCTTGACCTCTGTAGGTTTTCTTAGTGCTTCAGAGCTCATTCAACTCACCATAAAATATTATTTCAATGTATATATATGGGGGTGTAAGATGTTCTTTAAAGACAAATAAGAAGGAAGAGGCTGATGAAGAAGTTCTAGTATTTATCAGGCCAAATGTTTACATGCTACAGAGAGAAAAAGTATGCTATTGATCCCAATATAGTAGCTTTCCTCACATCCTTCAGGGCACATCTGCTCAGTGTATCAGGCACTCCTGTTATCCTGGGAGAAACAGCAGCTGACTTGACAACAAAGTGGAGAAAGGCCACTTGAAATCGCTTTCTTCCTTGGGGCAGCATAATAGTGCTCTCAGAAAAAAAACACATCTTCACACGATACATCTCCCCAACACCATCTACTAATCTAGCATCTTGCTAATATAGCAAGCATGTGTTTTACACTGGGAAGAAGGGAAGGATCTTCTCATTTCATTCTATCCAGGGAATTTGTCTTCAGTGGTCAGCTGAGGCTCTTCCTTGGGATTGCTCTAAGGTGCCCTCCCATTGCATATACATATTGGGAATTTTGGATTAATTTGCTCTTCTTCCAATCCACAGTTCAACTTCCACTGGTTTATAAAAGATCTGCACTCAGCTGTGCTTGGAGAAGAGCCAAGAGCGACCCTGGCTGTGCCCATGCTATGCAATGACTGACTCATGTGGGAACTCACAGGACTGAAGAACGGGGCCCAAAGATTTAGCAGCTCACAGAAAAGCCAGAGCAGTTGAGTGCCAGAAAGTTTGGAAGCCGAGATGTGTAGTTAGAAGGGTGGCTGTCACTGTGGTAGGGAAAGTTATGGAAAATGAAAGCAAAGTGGGAGGTTCTGGTTTGGAGTGAAGCAGATGACAGTGGATGAGCACGGCAGCTGGACAGATACAGCTGTATTTCATCAAGATGCATCTTCTTGTGAATCGCAACAAGAAGCTGTTTGTACACACAACCAAATCAGAGGGGGAAGCTAAACCCATACAGCATTCAACCTGCCTGACAGAAAACAGGACCTGCAAACAGTGTGAAGAGACCTTCTGCCTGAATTACCTTGAATCAAGGATCCCGGTGGCTCTGGCTCTGCTGAACTCTGCTTTTGAGTTCAGGCCCAACAGCAGTATTTTGGGAGTGAGCAAATCTCTGCTTTCTCCCAAATGTCCCATCTCGAGTAATGGCATAATACCTGGCTCATTCTTTCGGCTCCACCAAACAATGACTGCCAGGAAAACAGCCTACTTTGGTCCTTCCTAACAAAATATAGTTACCTCTAATGCACAGCCTTCTTTTTACTTAGTCTAATTCTTTTTGGTGCAGATCTTTGTAGATTCCCTTGGTACATGCCAGCTGCAGCCCTCCTCCTGAGAGCAACTTGCTGCTTAAGAGAAACAAGTAACTGTACATTTAGAACATTTTATAGCTGGAGCATTTCCCAAGTCCGTCCAGTTCTCACTTTACCTTTTTTCCTGGCAGCCTGCACCAAGGGACACGGGCACCTACCTGCAAGGTAGGGTACTGGTTTTAGCCTTGCCTCTCAAAAAACTGACTTTCTGTAATTGCAGGGAGTTACCTAAGGGTATAGGTTTATATAGTGACAGTGAAGAGGCTGGGGCAAAGAGAGGAAGCAGGAATCTCTTAAAAGTATCATACTAAGGCTAGCTGATTCATCTTTGGGAAAACAGTAATCATTAACCTGCTTTCCACCAAACTCTGGGGGATCATTAAAAATATCTCATGGTATTGAGATACACCAATACATTGAGATACATTGAGAACAGACATGTAGCCTGTTCACAGCCCCGGCCACAGTGTTAAAAAATGAGGCATTCACTGGCGGATTACTTTCTGCCTAATGGAACGGGATCTCATCTGTGAGCTTTCCTGTGACTGCATATGTGATGGGAGGTACTAGACGACATGAGAACCATTGGTTTAATGAATCAGGCGCTGAACTGGATCATACGACAAGTGGAATCAATTTCTGACTCTGGTGCAGACTTCTTTATACCACTACGAGAGTTCTTTGACTTTTGCTATATCCCTTCTGAGTAAAATGACACCACCACCTTCTCATCAGGTATGAATACTTTACCACCAAGAAATTCATTCCTGTTTGTAAAGCACTCAGTCTTGTACCAGTGAAACAAACACGGCCAAGACAGGAGTGACTGCCCTTTGCATAGCATAAGCAGCCATTGCAAGTTCCCTCTCGGATTCTCATCGTTGTACACAGTGTGCACTGAATTAAACTATTTAAGCCAAAGAACTATAATGGAGAATATGGCCTTGCACAGCTTCCACAGTGCTGTAAACCTTACTTTCATTGGTTTTAGCTTTCATGGATTTTAAATGATTAAGCAAAAGCATTACAATGCACCTTCAAGTGGCCCTTAATAAATAGGTTTTACTTTAGAAAAAGGTTTCTTACTGAGTCTACCATGAAATATTTGCATGTGAAATGAAGACATTTGAATGAAAACAGGTTTGTTTATTTTAGAAGGCACTGCAGCCACCCACTGCACGGCTGAGTTTCCAGCACACCAGAACTGGATGCCAAGGAGCTTCAGGAAGGGAAACAAGAAACAGAATGGGAAACTGAGCAGTTTAGTTTCTTTCACATTAATCGCCAAAAGTGGGCAGCACCACTGAAATAATATTGAATAAAATCTTCTCCTAACTCAGAAAGCTTACTGTTTATCTCCTACCCTTCTGCCAATGCACAGAAATCTTGAAGCACTGCAGGAAACAACATTAACTCTATGTTCATTCTCAAAAACAGAAGTGCACTTCAAGAACAGAGTAGGTTTAGGACCAAGAAGAAGATGCCATAAAAAGCTTTTTTTTTTTTTTTTTTTTTTTTTTTTTTTTTTTTTTTTCCTTTTTTTCCTGGAATGAAAAAAAAACAAAGCAAAACAAAACATCTTTTGTGCAGAATGAACACCAATGTAGCAGTTAAGGCAATCCCACAGAATTGTCTTGTATGGAAAGCTAGAACATCACCTTTCTAAATAAAATTTCCTTAACGAGTATGAGGAGATGAGACCCCAGTTTAACATCTCATCTAACAGAGGATGAGATATGTGTTGCTGTGCTAAAATCCTTCCAGGGAAGTACTTCAACTCCAAATCAAGAAGGAACATCACCGTCTCCTGAGTCATCAGCATCACTTCCTGACTTTCTGAATGCATGTTCATAGGAAATCTTTCATCTAATTTTATTTCAAAGCCCAATCCCACTTGGCTAGCAAGCTCAGGCAAGATCCAGCCAACAACAGTATAGGCACAACAAGTTTCAACAAAAATATTTGTTGCAAGAACACTCTTTGATTCATTTGCCCTTCCTTGGCTGAACCTTGACTACACCCATCCTGATGCACACTCACAGAGCGCAGTTGCCATGTCAGGATCCAAGTTCAATTTCTGCACTCCGAAGTCACTCCTTCTGGCTTTGAAAACTATCCAGGTGGCTGCACAAGGGGCTACAGAAATTACAGGGAGATGGCAGAGCTGGTGCAAGGACCTGCCTGAGAAGCAAAGAAAGGGGAGATACCCACACTCTGCCAGCCCATCCCCATCTGATCTGCCCACAATGTGCTGTTGTAAAGAGTCTGCAGTGAAGCTGGGGATTTGGCACTGACACGGTGTGGAATAGTCATCAGATATTTAAAACAGAGCTGAGAGAACAAAGAAGGGCTTTGTAGTGCAAGGGCAGCACTGAAAACCCTGAGCCTCAGCCAGCCAGCTTGCATGGAGTGTTTGCTAATGTACACAGTGGAGTGCATTCCTCTCATTTGATTACATGACAGTTTTATATACCAGGTATATGCAGAAGGTTTTTCTTAACCCTTTCAGTCCTGTACCATTTATAAATCCTAAAAAGACACACATTTCTGCCATTTCGTATGTTTGTGCAACTTCAGCCATGGAACATGTGCTGTGGCCAACTGGGTTTGGATGTATATGTTAGCAGTGACCTTATCTATGTTGCTAAAACAACAGAAAAAATTAAACATGAATTACAAAGCTAGGTCAGTCCTCACTCATGCCATAGTCTTAGGCATTTCTCTTGATTGAAGCAGTAATTATAAAAAGGTTTACTTCAAGGACCACCATAATCCACTCTCTGTATTGTAAAATGAAGGCTGCAGAGACTGCTCTTACAGCCCCCACTTGTTAGATGGGGGAGAAGGGAGCCAGGACCCCCTGTTGGCTAACGCCACTTTCTACAATATACTGCATTTTGTAGTTTCCACTGTAAAAGAACAATAATGGCATGTACCCTTCTTGGCGAAGCTCTTCAAGATCCACTGCTAAAAAGTGTTGTCTATAATGAGGCAGTGCTCAAAGCATTCAGGCAGAATCACCCCTCATTTGTATAGTGCGTGGTATACAGATCTGGTGCAGGACCAAAGCCTAAATTTGCACGGTTTTGGCTGTTTTCATGCCAAGTAGTTGAGAAAGGCAAAACGGACTTGCTTTCCTGTTCTACTAATGCACAAAGTAAATTTCTTAGCCATAATTATAATAATACACAATTACATTTTCAGAAGATCTGCTATGGTGTGTTTCATAGACTCAAAGCTGTAAAGCTATTAAGTTATAAAGTTAAAAGACTAACTTCTGTTAATTAAGTTAAAAGAATGAGAGACACTGAAAGAGATGATTGTGGTTAAAATCTTCAGCACCTAAACTGTTGCCTGTATTTTTAATGTTGCTAACTCATAGACCAATATCTAATTAAGCCCACAGAACCTGTGCAGAGCATTTAACTAGGAATTATTTTCCCACTTAGCCACCCAGGGATATAATCAGGGGATGAAAGCTAAAGCGCCTTGCCTGACGTTTTGGTGTCAGAGGTAGGATTAGAATTTAGGAGTTCTGGGTTCCTGCTCTCACACTGCAAGTATGAATTCATTCTCTCATATTCCAAAAGCAGAGTTTGCCTTGCAGGTGGAAAGGAAGTGTTTGGGGCTGGTGTCTGGAATCAGGTGAACAGACAGAAAGGAAGAAGTAAAGTGGAGGAAGGTGAAGGTTATTGCAACAGTGAACAAGCGTGCATGTGGGCAAAGAGGGCTGGTGCATGATGAGTGAGGAGTGAGCTAGAATAAAGGCACTGGCCTAAGCCAGTCTCTCAGTGTTTTCTTACCATACTTGGACTGATTTCAGAATATGTCTCAAAATGGATGGGGGTATGTAAAGGACTTCAGAGAACAGTGATGGGTGTAGTTAGGTGATTTTGTACATATGAGCAGGCAGACTCTTGATGGATATTTGTACATGCTTAAGTTTGTACAGAAAAAGGAGAATCATCCCCAAAATCAGAAGTCAGATGATTAGATGCCACAAGCAGGTTAACCAAAAGACGCAGACATAAAGAAGCAGATATCCTGTTCCCAAAGTAACGCTATTTTTAGTAAAGAATGACAGAAAATTTGGTATTTTCTCAGAACTAACTTATAAAAGGAAAGTACTTCTTGAAGTTTCCACCTAAATACTGATAGCTCTTTAAAGCTACCATTGTAGCTTTAAAGTTACCATTTAAAATGCTATCATGGTAGCATTTTAAAGCTACCATTGTAGCTTTAAAGTTGTCTCACAGCTAAAGTTGTGAGATTGTCCTCTGGAAGGCAGAAGAGAATGCTACTTTTCTAAGGGTAAAAAGGAACAGGAAGCATCACAGAGGTTCTTATGGGAAAGTCAGATGTTTCATGAAATGCACTGCAGATGATACATTCAGACAAGTATGTGTGTCCTGTTTCTGGAACTGTGTATTATTCTTAATTACTTTTTCTACTGCTAGATTGTGTAACTTGGAAATAATCTGACAGTTCGGAAAGAGAAATATTTTCTGTTATGGAAATTTGTCTTAAATCATGAGGAAATGGGCAGGAACTACACAGATTATAGGACTTCTCAGCAGCCTTTAGCCCTAATGATCACAAGATGCTGCCGTCTCAGTTTAACACTTTTGTATGTGAATGTAAAAGACTTAAGACTTGTCTCACATTCCTTCTCCTCCAAAAGGGTCATGATAGTCGAGACACTTCTGCAACCACAGAGGCCCACATGGCTCAGTTATCTTCCCCATACCATTAGACATGTATAAATGTGTGAGACACAGCACCCTTGGATGCCAGGAAAGCATTTATGATGCCTGACTCTATCCTGCCTTCACTTCAAAACTGATAGCACTATTTCCCAGCCAACTGAATTCCTCAGCTCAAATTAAAGGTGAAGAAAAACCCTGCTGCTTAGTCAAACACACACACACATACAAAAGATAGAGGTAATGTTGGCAGAAGAGGTGAAATTTTAGACACGCTAGCAATTATCACACTGCATTGAAAGAACAAGCTGCTGCCACAGTGACATGGAATGTCAAGGTCTGTCTGCATGCCTCCCTGATGTAGGATACACAAACAAATATGACAGCCAAAAAAAAGCTGATCTGGCTGGTGACCCTTAAGGAACATGGTCCCATTTGAACGTCTGAGGTGATGGGCATGTGAATGTCCAGCTCTGAGGACTGGGACACAGCGTGATCTGCACCTTTATGGCCTCAAACTTTACTTTCAGTGGTCACTGCATTTGGGAGGATTTGAAGAGGTTAGAGTACATGTCCCATGCAGCATCTTGCTTATCAAATAACAACAACAAGTTGCCCAGCACAGCTGACTGTACAGATTACCTGGTTTAGTTCAGGGCCTTCAGATTTTTAAGGGAGATGAATGTGAGAAATTTGACAAGTGAAAGGGATAGATTTTCAGAAATGTTGTAGGAAAAGGTCTAAAAGTGGCCATAAATCTCAGTATCTTCAGGAAACAGCTTTGCTCTCCTGTACAGTACTTTTAAAACAAGAATTAACATGGAAAATATGGAGCTGTACACACTACTATCCCAAAGGAGTAAGCAGAAATTTGAATAAGAAATCAAGCTGATTATTAAAAATGTGCTTTGTATTGAGGTGATAACGGCCAGAAAAATATACAAAACTGAGAGAAATGGCCCTCCTTAATGTAACATCACGTTATCAAGTTACATATATTGTGAATAGCTTAAATTAACATCTATAGCAGTTTTCCTTTAACGTGGCTTTCCATCATACATGACTTACACAACACCTAATCCTGCCAAAACATCCCTGGTTGTGCACCAATTAAGCAATGAATATACAGCACTGGGAATGGCATTGGTTAAACTCTGCATGGGAACCAGTAGAGGGAACACATAACGCTGTGGCTTTCTGAGTCGAACAAAATAATGGAAATGGCATCTTTTTTCCCCCTCTCAGTGGAGTAATGGAACAGTAGATAAACTGTGCAAAACCACAGCTAAATATTTAGAACCCACAAGGAAAATGTCCTTTGAACAAATCTAGTTATTTTGCTTACAGGCTGGGAAGGAAGAGAGAGACAGAGGGTTTGTTATTGTTATTTCTATTTTTAAATACATACGAGATGCTCAGATACTACATGGATAGGGGCTACATGAGCACCAAAAGAAAGAGAAGTAGGAATTTTTCCATGAAATTCTCATACCTTTATAGAGGTCAAGAGGGCTTCAATCTTCAGTATCACCTTTTCCAATCAAGACATTTAGAAATATCTCAAAACTATTTCACAAACTAATGGAAATGCTGCTATAAAAAACATGGCCTTCAGGCCTTCTGGAGATATGACGAGTTATCTGGAATTTCCATGGATTTCCTCTAAACTGTCTATGTTCACTAGCTGCTCCTTGCGCACAGTCACACAGTTACCATTTTTATTTAAAGAATACTCAGAGAAGTTTCTCTGATATTCAAATATAAAATATAGACCAACAAGGAAAGATACTTAACAGTTTGTGTATGGTTTTGAATTCATTATTATATTATTTAATACTCTGTATCTCAGTTTCCCCACCTGTAAAAGACTGCATTTTAAAATCACATATACTTACCTACAAGGACTACTACGAGGCTAATGAACATTTTGAAAAAAGTTAAAGAAGACTAAAGAAAAGCATGATAAATTTGTGATTTGGAGCACAAATGAAAATAAAAGGGGAAATGGGAAACATACAGGAAAGGAATCTAAGGATATCTCCAAGTATAAAGACAGAAACTAACAATATGGCATGGACACAAATCTTGGGTTCCCAAACTTCTTGTCCTTGTCAACTGTTGAGCATACACTAGGTTTTGCAGTTGAAAACCCACAAAAATTAGTTAATTAATTACATTTCACAGTCCAGCAATAAGATTGAATTGATCCATTCTCCACAACAACTTGCACTGCTGGCTACCTGCAGCCACACCTCACAGCTTATGCCTCAGTGATGAGGCAAGGCACCTGGAATTTAAAGTCTGCAGAAGTTTTGGATCCAACCTACTGTCCAGAAGATGTGTTAAATTTCTGCAAGAGATGAGAAATAGGAATCCAAAAAATGAAGCACATTTTTAAGGTACGTGCTATGGCATCTGAATTCAGCTTTGCTCGGAGATCAAGTCTGAGAAAGTCCTACCACTTTGCATTTCAGTCTCTTTTGCTGAAGGATCTTTTTACTCACATTAGCCAGCTCAGCTTAAACAACATTTGGGTTTATATCATGGATCTTGTTTCATGCCCAGATACGTTCACTGGGACAGAATGTACAGCAAGTTAAGTGATTTTCAGATTTACAGAAAATGCCGAAGAACAAAGCTGGGATGGGGATTCAGGAGTCCTACCTCCCACCCTGGCACTGCTGCCAGCCGTCATCCAGTGCAGCGGTGCTAGCTTAGCTTGTCTGGCCCAGTAATAATGAAAGGAAGAAAGGATTTTTCACTAGGAATTTGGAGTATTTTCTCATTATAACCAACCAGCATGACCAGAAAAATAGCTCTGATGCAATCTGCGGGCCTACTTTCTCATTCCCCAGCTGGCATGGTCTGAAAACGGCATGGGGGGCACAAGCCCTGCTTCTCTGGGATTGGGGAGGGAGCCTTTGCAAAAACAAACCGTGTCCATGGGGTCTGGTGTCCTGCCTTCAGCACTGCCCAGTGCTTCAGGGTTCACAGAAAAGCAAACAAACACAAAATGACCCCTGCCTGCAGTGCAGGAGCCCGGGGAGTGGATCATCCCCTTAGCCATGGCCAATTTTTCCAGCCAAGGAGGACAGGGCAGCGGTAAACTCTAGCAAGAACCCTGCCTCCCATCTTGCTCCTCAGGTTCAAAGTAGAAAACAGGGCAGGACAGACACCATTTGATATCTTGGAGGTAGAGAAGTGTGCTGTGGGAGGATGATGGCAGCCTGGGGGAGGTTAGCAGGCGGAGGCTTAACGTGCTTCTCCTCGGCAGTTCAGCTCTGCGCGAGGTATTGATTACTGCACTCAACAAAAGCCAGTCACCAGAGGGGGATTTTCTGCTTTCCTCTCACGGTCAGCCTCGACACTAAAGCTGCAGCCGAGGGGCCATCTCCCGGAGCAGGCACAGCAGGAATAATCCTGCAAGGTCGAGAGGGAAGGGCAGAGGCCGAAGGGCAGGGAAGGTCAGCGCCAGGCATGCACAACTTGGAGCCGCCAGAGCCGGCGAAAGGTCTGCTTCTGGGTCCCTCAAGCCCTCCTGCTGGAAACTTAAGCCGCACTTTGGGAGACCGAGGGAACAGGCCCGTGGTAAGCTGGAGTAACAGCCAGCTGACAGCGTCTGTGCCCGGCCCGGCCCGGCGAGCGGGGGGAGGAGAGGGCCCCGCGCTCTGTACCCACGGATGTGGCCATGCTGTGTGCAGCTTGCGACAGCGGTGCCTCAGCACGTTTGTGGCTTCTTGTGCAACGAGAAGTTGCACTGAGATAACGAGCGAGGAGATTCCAGCTGAAGTAGTACAAGGGAAGTGAAAACACTGTCAAGGTTTTGCCCGCTGCAAGGCATGTGCGCGCCTTTTCCAGTGCAGACACGAAACAGTGCAAAGCCGCAATGCAAAATTTTGCCAGGCCCTCAGCTGTGCCCTCAGCTCTGCTGTCGACTTACTCAGCTTAATTCCTCTTTCACACCTAAGCAGAAGTCACAACAGATCTGCCAAAGTTAATGGAGCCGCACACCTCGGCAATGGCCGCAAGGGACAACCAGACCCAGCGTGTGGCTCTGGTCTCAGTCTTGTGTGCCTGCAGTGGGGACAAAGGCAGCCACGTACACTTGCAAGGGCTACTGGTACGCTCCTGCCTCTGCTTTCTGCCTTGCTGTGAGTCTGAGAAGGTGCTGGGGGAACAAAGGGCAGAGGGATCATAATGCCCCATACACATACCAGGGCGTCAAACAGGAATCGCTGACGCATTTATTCATCTCCAGTCTGATGCAAGGTAGTGTCCCTGCTCTGCCACTGCTTTTCATGTTCTTTTTCAGTTCAACACAAATAACACTGGAACTGAATTTTCCCAGCTGTGAATAATTTTGCACAGGCCAAACACATGGCAAATTCAGCCTCCATTTCCCCTGCCATCTACTCCTTTCACCTGGCTGCCTGTTTGGCCTTGACATACACCCTGCCGTACAGTCTGTTCTCCACAATTGCCCGAGACTTCGGTCACGGTGAGACCTCCAGGCCCTCCTTACAGTTCCTACACAACCCAGCCGTTGCTCATAACTGAGCGCAGGACAGAGAAGGGATGCAGCATTTAATCTAAAATTAGTTTGATCTTCCCAGTAGGAGAGGCCAGGCAGAAGGGAACATGGGTTTGTGTTACCAGATCATGCCAATACTGTGTTTCCAGCAAAAGTCTACTCATTCAGAAGAAAGCTTAAAAGTTAGTGTACCTAGCCAGTTGTAAAATGGGAGTAGACAGAAAGATTCCTCTTCTTTTTCCTTCCTTGACAGGGCAGCCAAAGATACACTATTAACACTGAGAACTTTTCTGCCGTAAATTTGAGCCTCTTTTTTTCCCCCCATCTGATATCACTTATCTCACCATGGTTTCTGGCTAGTAGTCGGGAAACAAGAATTTAATTTAGATATGATGTTTGGATCTGTAACCAAACTTTCTTAGAAAACAGGGATGTTTGGTTTTGCATGTGTTTTGATTTAACCCATTATTATGCTGTATGGATGAGATTAAAAATCTGAGTATACGTCTGACTCTCCCAAAAGCTAGAGGTCTGTATCTGTTGTTTTGTCTTTAGCAGGAGGAGAAACAAAAAGCAAACAAAAATAAGGAGAGGAGAATAAAAAAGGAAATTTACAAAACACCTTTCTAAGGGCAGCTGCTAAATCTCACAACAACATGCTATCTGCAGTTTTCAAATGCCATCTCTCAACCTAAAATACTACAAGTCCTGGCTATGAAAGTGCTAATTTCCAAGATGAGAAGCTGGGACACAACCTCATTCCAATGCAGCCAGCCTCACTGTGATTTTTCCTCATCATTTTTATCATCCAAAGAGAGAGAACTTCCCCTTCTCCCTGAAATTTACCCCAGATAAGGTGGCCCAAGGAAACAACCTGGCTGCGGAGAAGGTGCACAGGCTGAAAGAAACTGGCTGCTCAGAAGCTGTACAGGCTGAAAGAGGAAAACACTCAGTAATACCTTTTCCTCCAAATGTGCACATTGCACTGCTTATTTTGGGCACGAATGACTTAGGATCTAAAGATATTTGCTGGCATGTTTTTAATCACCGTGCTTTTTAATTACTGCATTTTGTTGAAATGAGGTCACAGTGTTTTACCTTTTCCTCCCATGCTGGGACTATTTGCTATGTTAATTTGTGTAGCTTAGAAAAATATACGCACATCCTCTGAGCTGGGGCTGGCACCATAAAGCAAGGTCGATTTTGGCTCTATCCACTTGGCAGCTGGTGAAGGCAAGAGCTTTTGGGTGCGAGCTGCAAAGGCTCGTGGTGTGCTGTCCTTCGCTTTGAGAGGAAGCACTGCAGGCACCTCTCCCTGGACACAGGGGATGTGGGGCAACTTTGGCCTCAGATAAAATGTGCCCCCCAAGACCCACCTCTCAGCCGTCTCACTGCCATCCCCCTCCGGAGGGTGTGAGGAATGCCGGCCCCTTCTCTCCTGTGCAGTTTCAGGGAAGGGGTAGGGCTCTGGCCCACTGCTCCGTGTCAGCACCATGAGCTAAGCCTGCCACCCTTGTCATTTCTGTCATTCTAGCCCCTGCTTTGGAGTAGCTCGGGATGTGTGCTCAAAGCTGCCCTTCTTGACCTCCTCTTTCTCTACAGTTCTCCTCCTCATCCTCTGCACAAATAACTCCACTGTGTCAACAGCGGTTCAAGTAAAAGAAAGAATTTCATGAGAGGGAGGACACTGCTGATATGCACCCAGCCCAAGATGTATCTGCCAAGCTCTAGAGCCTTGAGCCAGCTGGCCTGGGCAGGGTCAAGAGGGAAGGAGTCCTATGCCAACACAGTGTCCCAATTTGATTTCAGAGAAAAAAAGCCTTTAATGTGACAACACAGGGCACCACCTTCCATTTCCACACAGCCAGTGCCTCTGGCCAGCTTTGATCAGTGCCCTGGCAGGAATGTGCAAGGTTCAGTGTATGCTTAGCCCTCAGTTATGCAGCCTCTCCTGCCAGTCCCAGAAGAAAATTAAAAACCAGGCACATCCATTTGCACCATTCTGCTGCTCTCCACAGTCTGAACTTGACAATCATCTATGGCCTCCCCCAAACATGGGCTGCTCTCTTGTCCCTGACCTTGGCTGTGAACTCCAGTGTTGTTTTTACCTCTGTTGGAGCTTCCTGAGGCTGGACTCCTGCCCTCTGAGCCTGAGACTGGGCATGGATGCACCTAACAGTGCTGAGTGAGGGGCTCTGGTTACGTGCTGGGGACCCAACAAGACCAGAAGTGAGCAGGAGTGCTGCAGCAACAACTTTGTTCAGACTCCTAACCTCTCTGCCTCCATGAAATCAGCATGGTGAAGGCATCTGGTAAAAAAGGTGGGACTTTGGTAAAATAACTTCATCACCAAGCATTAATGAGACACTCAGCCCCTTTAGAAGGCTCACCCCGGGGTGCATGGTTATACCTCAACACACAGGCTCTGTGTCCATCCCCTGGTCCCTTTCTTTTTTAGGAGTTGGAGCCTGCAGAGGTCAGAAGCTCCAATCACACCAAATGAAGCTGTGGCAGATAGTCCTAAATTATTAATGTTTCTAAATACTAAGTGCACTCAGGAACCAATTCAGCCTGCAGCACACAGGCTGTGCATCAACAGGGTCCCAAAGGGGGTCCAGAAAAAAAAAAAATCCCACTAAGGAGTCTGAGGTAGTAATTCTGTTTGCACTAACACATTTGTCTCTCCCATTGACGGAGGATACACAGAGTCATGAATCCCTTCACTTTTAAGTGCATCCACTCTTCTCATGCTGTTTTAGGCACTCCCCACCCCTGGGAGAGACACAGCTGTCCTAACCATTTTATGCACATCCAAGAGGCTAGTCTTCCAACCTAGCATAAAACTGGCACCTTTCAGGTATATGGCGAGAGCATCAGACCTCCACATCTACAATCTGACTTGAGTAAAGACTCTGATTCTGTCACTGGAAAGACTGCAATTCATTAACATAGCTCTGCTGTGCACAGTTTGATATTTATCGTTAACCACATCCCTTTAAAACTAACCTTACTGACAGCTTATTTCTGTAAGCTTCCATTTTGCTCTTCATTTAGTTTCGTCCCCCTGTGACTCTGGTGGCTCATACCTTTGGCTCCTCTGGCTACGGACCACTGGCACAATGGGCCTGCAGATAACAACTCTGACTTGGATGCTGTGCTAAAAGTTTGTTGTTTGCATGCAGTTTCAATTTGGTTTCAAGAGGACCTGATGCTGATTTTTGCTCCTGATTCAGCGTTTGGCAGGAGCATGTAATTTTGCATGTTGTAGGAAACAGGAAGAAAGTTTTAACTTCAACTACTTGGGCTGTATAGGCACAAACAACACACACAAAGCGCACGCTACTCCCGTTTATCTCCTCCACACCTCATTTCTTCTGTTCTCTTTCTCTTTACTCTTCTGGGAATGCATCTGTCTCACTTATGCTCATCTCTCCCACACCCATAGGCATGCACTGATTTGTTATTGCTAGGTCACTTGTGATTACAGGTCTGGATGCACTAGTTTATTGCAGGGTTGTCCCTGGCTTGATAGGCTGTTTGCTGTTTTGTTATTACAGTGCTAAACCTCATTCTCCCATCCTTCCAGTTCGCTATCTTTCACACAAACACACAAACCACCACAACATATTTATTTTGAAATGGCAAACACAAAAACTGACTTGGAGTTTGCAAACAATTTGAAAGGGAATGTGGGAAAAGGGGTTACGGGCCCTGGAAATGCCAGCCTCCCTGCCCCGCCTGACTTCTCGCAGTGGTTGCCATTTTTTCTGTGGGACTGGACTATAAAGCTCCAAGTGCCGCAAGAGCTGCATGGCCATTTGCTTTGTTTGGCTGCAGAAGCCCAAGCACAGCATATTCATCTGGGAGGCTGTTAGCTGGGGCAGGGGAAAACCACTGGTCCCTTTTGGCTGTACAAACACTGGCGATAGCTGTTCTAAGATAGATTTGGTCCCCTAGAGCAACAGGCACGAAAAACTGAAAATCTCTCAAAATTCTTAATGAGGTATTTACACTTATCAAATATAACAGCAAAACAAAACAAAACAAACAAAAACAACAAATCAAACAAAACAAAATAAAAAAGAAACGTGTTTTGGGCCCCTTCCAGAAAAAGGGGGATTTCAAAACCAAGCCTACACCTATCCTCCCAGCAGGCAAAATTTCCGGTCTATTTTGAAAAGTCCTGTGTATACCCTCACTGCATTCCTCCTCCTCCCCCTCCCACCAAAAGAAAAAGTTAAGGCAAATTTCTGGGCATAGTTTAAAAGCCACAAAACTTCCTCCATGTGTGTATACTCCAGCTCCACTGCAGATATTTGGAGTTACATAAAACTGGGCAGTTAGTGATTCTGGCAGCTGAAAAATTACAAAGTTCAGGGGCTGAGGAGGGCGTGGGCCAAGCTGAAGTTTTCCAGAGCACCGTACCAGATGGAAAGAGGAAAAATGCTTCTCTCTCGAGGCTCAGAAAGGTGGAGTTAGAAGCTCTGAACTCAAACAAATTGCAGGGAATGTTCTCCATTCCCTATTCCCTATGAGCACTGTTTGGCGATGCTGGTTATCAGGGATGGTTTGGACCTTAAAAAGCAATGAACGTGCCTTTCCGTATGTGGCAATGCAATGCTTTTACAGTGACACCACGGAGACTGACATGCTCCGGTTATCCATCATTACCAGAGCCATGCAAACCTTCTCCCTTATGAGCCAGCAGCGCGTTTCCATTTCCATCTGGCTGCTTGATGCGTAAGGATGAGATCAAAGCTCATCATGTAATAAACTGCTCTAGCTACCAACCGTGCTCCCAGTCAGCACATTTACACTAGAAGATGGTTTTGTGCTAAAACATCTGTTTACAGATATGATTCTAAACAGAATGGCTACATTTAAAATTATGGTTGAAGGCAGCTAACTCCAATGATCTGGACTTAGAACTATTGAGGTAGGAACAGGCACCCTTCTTAACTTCTCTGAGTACCCCCCAGTGTGTTAGTTAATACATGGTTTGAGATGCTGGAAGTTTTCAGTGTAAGTAGTCTCAGCTGGGTTTTAAAACATCTTGGCTAGTCAGGCCTAATTTTCTAGGTCTGGACAGGGTTTTAAAATGTGCCTTCAAATGTGACTAGCTGTGATCACACTAAGGACAAAATAGCATTTAAACATGCTAGTTAACAAACAGTAGAATACTATGTCCAGTTTTAAGCCATACAGTACAAGAGAGACACTGGCAAACTGAAGCAAAGTCCAGTGGAAGAGCCCTAAAATGGTCCTAAACCAAACAATTTGAGTTCAGCCTGGAGAAGGCTACGGCAGGAGACTTCAGATAAGACGACAGAATGAGATTAGAATTTTATTATTTTTACAAAAATGCTCTTACAGAAACCAAATTTAGAGATTTCACCAAAGATAATTTGTCCACTAGGAAGTGCAATAACTCAATTCATGTAAGTGAAAACTGATTTTTGATTATCATCACAGGCTAAAATGGAAAGTGACCCAAGCTACCTAGAGAGGAGATGCTTTATATATCACAATACCAACTACTAAAAGTAACTGAATCACTTAGTCTTACGCATGAAGATCTGGTTTAAAGACTGAATTTTCTGCATGGTGTCATCAGTCCTCAGCAAAAGAGGCAAAGCAAGGTCCAGTCTCTTTACCTATTTATTTTGAACACACAAAAGACTTAAACTTCTCTGAGTATAGAATCAGTCATCTAACTAAATAAAGCTACTACTTATGTGCTATGTGGTCTTGGTCAAGTCACTCAAAAGCTTACCACTTGAGATTATGGCTCTGCAGCAGTCTAAATTAAACTAACTGTTGGCTTATGTGGTCCAGCTCTGGCTATGCATTCCCATTCCTCCCTTACACCCAAAACATTGCTCATTCACCAAGACATTTCACTGATTTAGGGGAGCATAAAACTCACCTAACAAAAAGCAAGTAACACATCCTTTGCCACAAACAGGGATCACAGGAACAGCTAAACCTATAGGTAAGAAGTAACATGTAACCTCATTTAATTTTAGATAGCCATAAATTTTGACAGGTTTGGGGTTGATTTTTTGTTTGTTCATTTTTGAGAAGGGAAAGGGAAATTTTGAAAAACAAGATAAAGTGCTCATTCTCCTATACAAACCATATTCCATCATGCTTTTTCTGTTACTATCAGGTCAATTTCCTTAGGGAAATGTTGAAGTGAAAATTAATGAAACTGTGAATGCTTGCATGAAAATGTTTGTTTTACAATGAAAATACAGGCATGCCATGACAATACTTAGTGTGGGAGGGAGAAAGCATTTCAGATACTTTTTTATATCTTACAGAACATTATGTAATTTGTCACTTAGATGTCACTAAGCTACATAAAAAAAAAAAAAATCAGACATACCAAATAAAAATTATGCAAATGCCTTTTTTTCCCTGTGGTATGGTCTGTAGGATCCAGGGTTCTGACCCAGTAAGACCCTCAGTCTGGCAAGTACGTGTGTGAGTGGAAGTTGCAGGACCCTGTTGCACCACAGCACTCTCAATCTGTGCTGGAGCCCCCTTGCAGACCTTGGTGACCTGCACAGTCCATTGTTTTTTCTTTTCTGCCTGGGATCTGGCAATGACCTCCTGCAACCTAACTCCTCTCCCCACCAGTGTTTTCTCCAGGCTCTGAGTCGACCTGGCTAATGCTTTTAGCTGTAAGGAGATGAAAAGAAGGTAAGAAAAAAAAAGGGGGGAGAAAAAAAAAAAAGCAAGCCCTGCAGATGAAAGTCTGAGGCAGTGTTTTCCTTTCCAAAGTGCTGCTACATTCCCATAAGCTTGTGGTTTCCTGCATTCTGCTGGAGGGCTTTTTTTAAAAAATCCTTTTGGTGATATCTGAAGAGGGAAAATGTCCAGCACTAACAGGAGGCCTTTTGTTCTATTCGTTTCTAAGTGGACTTTAACCCAGTTACTACAGACTGAGTCACTGTAGAAACAAATAAAATAAAAGCCCTCTGTTTTGTCCCTCTGGACAGGTCAGGGACATGTTAAGTTCTGTTCTCCCTTTCCTACTTTATGGAATCAGTACTGGACCTGGCATTGCACTGCACTAATAATGAACATAGTTTATGGCTGTTCTTTTTTATATGTCCTGGCAACCCCTACAGAGTTGATATTTCAATAGAGCCAACATTTCATTAACAAAATAAATGCACAAGGGGTGTATCTATGGGTAACGAGATAAAATTAAATGGAAGAAAGGCCTGCTAGCAGGGACCAGTAAGATCTGTGTAAGCGTGACACATAAAGGTGCATGTCTGAGCTATTTTGGTACTTTCTCACATCTCAAATCTCTTAATAACTCACAGCAAACAACTGCTTGTCTCTGAATATGACTGTAAGATTCCCTTGCCATCAGGCTGAATTTTAAGCTGAATTTGAGAATGAATCATGATCATTCCCTGCAGCTCAGTTTGCTATGACAAGTTATATCCTGTCACCATACATCCATTTTAGGATAAATCACAATCTATTCAGACCCCAAACATCTAAACTAAAACAGATCTAAAAAAAAAAATAAGCATCCCATGCATAGGCCTGTAGTTCCCTGGAGCTTACTGAGGCTCTGAAAATCTTTTTGCAGAAGAGGACTCACGAGTGCCCCTCATCTCCCCCCTTTCTCTCACCAGCCCACCTTCCCTGGAAGCCTTTTTAGCTCCTCAGCCTTCCCTTATCTCTGCAGTCTCAGCTGCCTGCTGGAGCTGCCAGCACAGAGGCAGGCTGCAGGCTTGCCTTTGCCACCCTCTTGTACCCTCCTTTGGTGCTGGTTTCTACAGTGCTTATCTGAAGCCATTGTGTTGCCTTCCAATGGCCTCCTTCCCAGTCCAGGGTACTCCGATTCATTTTTAAAGTGGGCCATACTGGGAGGGAGCTAGCAGTAGGTGGGCCAGCAATGCCTTTAACAGCTGTGGGGTGGGCATGCATGCAGAGGTAGGACAGCAGGAGACTGGGACGCTCAGTAGGGAGAGTTTTGTACCAGCACGTGACTGCTCTGTCAGCACAGAGAACTGAACTCAAGCAAAGGCCAGACCGTGCCAGGCCATGGGTGTGAGTCAGCAGGAGTTTCACATGCGGCCAGCATCGTGCCAGGCATGGGAGGGCAGAGCACGGAGAGCCAGGACTGCACCAACACCAGCGCTGCTGTGCAGTCGGGGCTGTGCTCAGCACCGCACCAGGCCTCCTGCTCCCCATTCTGGCTCCCAGTCCCCAGCAAACTTGTCCTACGGCCTCGCTGCAGAGGTTTGCTGGAGAGCAGAAGTACTTTGGCCATTTCTCCTTTTCCCAGTTCAATTTCATGTGCCTGTCTTGGGATACCTCAACCCTGAAACAGTCCAGAAACCGTTGGTCCAAAAACTCTGCCCTGCCAGAATAGCTAAGGGTAAAGGGCTTGCACAGCAAATGAAAAGCGAATGTGAACTCTTACCCTATTGTCTTGTTAACACTATATTCTGTCTGCAGGAGCCTATCGGTGTATACAAGCTGCAGCACAAGTTGTTGAAAAACAAATCAACTGGTGAACAAAGGTTAGAAGGGTCTGCAATCTTGAGGTTGCTCTGCATCATTATTCCTACCTTCTTACATTTCTTTTGGTTTATTCTGCAAGAGCCAAAATAGACCAAAATAGAGTCTAAGTTCAGCACAATTGGGAGTGTAGATGGCTGACTGCTCTTTCCATGTTGTGGTAGCAGGAAGGAACACCAAGAGAGCATCTTGCCTTACCTTGTTCCTTGCTACTACATACAACTAAGATGGTCCTCACACCACTTGGGCCAATGGAAAAGATGCAAAACAAATTCCATCCCAACTAGAGAGCTGGATAGATTCCAGAGCCTGTCAAGAGCAAGTAAAACAGCAAAACATTCTGAAGTTCAGATGGCAGATTCTTTGGGACAGTTGCCAAGCAAATTTATGTTCACTTCTTGGCTGAAGCCAACTTTAAACAGAAATTAGAACAGTGAACATGGAGAGATGTTTGTGACCAGCAGAAGCAAAACATCTGGGCTTTTGCCGGAGGCAATTGAGCTCCAGATGTTGTCAACATCACAATTCTAGGAGTGCCAATCGCTTTGCAAGCTGCCCTGAGAAAGGTCACGTCACTGAACTCTTGGTG
Organism: Aythya fuligula; assembly: GCF_009819795.1. Classification (NCBI taxonomy): domain Eukaryota; kingdom Metazoa; phylum Chordata; class Aves; order Anseriformes; family Anatidae; genus Aythya; species Aythya fuligula. The sequence goes on from NC_045563.1 coordinate 37,253,377, forward strand.
ACTGAATGTCTTTTGTACGGAGAACTCCTCTCCCAGATGTGCAATGCTTGCTGGAGTTCGGTGCAATTTGCTTTGTTACCAGATTAGGCAGAGGGGAAAGAGAGATCACAAGGAGATATTCTACTTTATGAGAGCAAGCTGGTCTCATAGATACTGCATGAGTTGTGTTTGTGCTAATTCCTTTTGATACATGCTGAGTGCATTCCTTGATACAAGATGCTGCCTCAAGCTGTCAGTAAGATAATGAAATATCGGTACATCAGCCCGGTCAGTTTATAGGAATGGCACTCGTTAATATAGATACAGTTTACAGATCCGAATCAATGACGACATTGACTTCATGTTTCCCTGGAGGACATTGTGCTTACTGAGAGAAGTACTAACATAAGTTCATGTTAGAGCATGTCTTGCCAGCAAGTAGCATAGACAGAAGGAAAACATTTTAATCTCCTTTCAGGACAGAGGTCTTTCTCAGCCTTGGTTTGTAACAACTGAACTCCTTAGTTCCAGATCACTTCTTTTGCTTCTTAATCTTTGAGTCCCTGACACTGATAAAATGCTGATCATCAATTTTAGAAGCACTGTAACCCTCACACCACGTGTCATCTGTTTCCCTTCAGTGTTGCGCACATAGACCCCATAGGCCATGTTTGTGCATGTGACAGAGGAAGGAAAAACAGAGGACACATGATCTGAGGGTTATAGTGAGACTACGTGCATCTGCTTTAGGACGCAATGGTATAGCACAAATGAATGCAGTGTGTTTGCATGACACGGAGGCACATGACTAAGCATACCACTGGATAGCTCTGTGAAGATGTCAGTGGAATGGATTCTCTTTTGTAAAAGCTGGTCTCCCTGCCAGATTTTTTTTTTCCAACTCTACAGTTACTTCGCAATGTGAAAAGCTTCAGAATGAAATCTGTTTTTTGACACCGTGTATACTAGGAAGGCTTAAGAATTGTCTGTGTACTATCTGCTGCAGAGTCAAAATGTGCCTCAGTGAGAAGCACTGCACTTTATATAATAAATTGATTGGAAAATGCGTTTCAGCAGCAGAATAATATAACTTGCATCCATTTGCCTCTCAAGAAGGGATGCACAAAAGAGTTTGTCACTTAATTCAGCAGAGTGTTCAGTGGGTCAGCCTGGGAACGTACTTATTGACAAAAGGGCACATTATGGCTTTAGAGCTTGTTGGAATGAAGCAGGCTTAAATATGAGTGTGTATACAAATTGTTTTATCATATAAATTGTTGGTTGCTCTTTCTGAACGTGCAACAGCCTCTTGCTCAGAAATTAACCTAATCCGCACATGAACTGAGCTTCTTTTCCTGCTTCATTGCTATCACAAACAGCTGTTTTCTGCCTATTTGCACTTCATGCACAACTTCAGTTACCTTTTTAATTTCATAACTACTGAAGTCAGTTCATGATGAATTCTAACAGTTGTTCACACAAGGCTGCACTGCCTACATTTAGTATGCAGTATACCCAGAATCGAAGTTTAAAAAGACTTTGCATCAGCAAGCGAACAATAAAAAAAAAAAAAACAAAAAACCAGAAAGCTATTTGAGCAGAGGAATGAATTTCTGCTAAGACCTTTGACAGTAGATTCATTGGCTTCCAGCTGATCAGACAGACTTTCAGCTACTTGCTGGCTTTATTCTCGGGCAATCTGAAGACATTTGGGTAGTGCATTTTAAACCAATTGATTGTTTTCTCAGAGTCTACATAGGGGTCGGGAAAAAGGGGAGCATCTTTCTTGCTAATGTTAGCTAGACAATGGCAGCTTAACTGTAAAGCCCCCTAAAAGAGAATAAGCCTATTGTGTCCCCAGTGTGTTTCCCACATTTCAAAGGCCACTAAGTAGCACCAGCATCTTTGCCTCTGGGTTACTGAGAAGACAGACTCTTATGCTTATTAAATGATGGCTTTCCCTAATGATTTGAAACAAAAAAGGCACACACATAGGAAGCCAGAGATGTGCACATTTAAGGCTTCTCCTGCCACAAGGTCAAACACATGAAAAGACACAACAAAAAGTTTGGCCCTGAGATACCGGAGTGGACCCGCTCGCCCATCTCTCCCACACCGGCCCTTACCCTCTTTTCTACTGCGAGAGCCCCCGGTTCCAGCACAATTAGGCGCAGCACCAATGGCATTTCTGCTGCCTCTCCTTCCACTTGGCTTCACTGCTGAGAAAGAAGCTTGTTCGGCGGGGAGGCGGGCACCGCTGCCTGAATAGTCTCTGAAGCATTCATTATCTCCCGCCTAATTACATGGCCGACATAGTGTTGTTGTTGTGGGAACATTGCATCACATTAATCAGCAAGGGGATGTGCCAAGATGAAAGGGTCCCCTTGTGTCTGCTCTCTGCTGTGGAAAATGGGCAGGAGGGCGGGGGAAGGCGCGGGGTATTTATCAAGTCCCAAGGGAGGGAAGGCACAGCGGGGGCACCCGAGCTCAGCCCGGCCCTGCCGCCATCTTCCCAGGCCAGCTCTGGTGGCACGCACGCTTTTTGTGGTCACACATGGTGGAGGACTGACAGCCTTGGAGCCAAAAACCTTCACCACAGCAAGCTATGAGCAAAGGCAGTGTTGTGGCCTGCTGCTCGGCTGCTCCTCCATAGCCTGTCCTGCCCTCAGCCCTCTCTGACAAGGCAGGGGAGCTCCTCTTTGAACAACCAACTAGGCATTCAGCTTCCACCTGCCCTCTGGGCTTCACGGAAAGGCACTGTCCCTTGAAACACCCTCCAGACATGCTTTTCTCCAACAGCCTCTGGGCCAAATGTTAAATAGTAGCTGTGACCAGCCTCACAGATCAAGGTCAAGCTAGTACCCAAAAACAAAAGTTCAATTTCTCAAAGCCTGCTGGTGAGAGCCCCAGTTCACCCACATGGTGTAATTTTTAAATGGACTCTTGAAATCTGAGATCTCATTTCCTCCTATCTTTGTCCCATTTGTAGGACATTTAAAAGGCTTTGTAAGGCCTCACATAGATGCTTCTGTGTGCTGGGGCTGGGGGGAGGGCTGAGGCATCGACACTGGGCTGTTTGGCACCCTGCAAAAGACCGGGTCTGACCAGAATACCAAGTGCCAGTGCTCGCCTGAGCTGTTCACTGCTGTGAGATGCAACAGCAGCGCTCCGGAGAGGATGAGGAAAGGTGATGGAAAAATGAAGACATTACAAATGCAGTTCCTTCCATCCGTTAGACTCTCACGTTCACTTCTGATTCAATCAATTCAGATCAGCCTCCTTTAAAATCCTCCAAGGACTGGCACCAGCTCGGGCTCAGATCTCTTCCAGCTTCCCCTCCTGCAGGCTGCCTGCCCATCATGGCATTTCTTCACTTAGCTGTGCCGCAGGTTGACTTCAATTGCTTTGAATTTAAGCATCTCGCCTCCAAACCCTATTGTTTTTGCAATGCATCTGGCTTATTAATGTAGGCTATTAAAGCCACTTTGGAAGCAGATTTACCAAGATGCAAATAAGTTTATCTGCCACAAAGTAGGTGTGAACGCCAGTTCCTACTACAGTGACTGCTGCCAAGTCCTCCCACTGGTATCCCATGGTCTTTTGTGGACAATTGGGGCAGCCTGCTTATCTGCATGCCACCTGTTGTGCAGGAGTCACCCTGACCCAGTGCCACCTTTCTATTCAAATACTGGTGCCGCGTCAGGTGGTGTTCTTCAGATTTCAGCACACAGGGAGCATCACTTGTGTGGTGCTGGATGGTCCTGTGCTATGCAACTTGACTTCATTGCCCTCTGGTGAAAGGAGTACACACAACAGGGTCTCTCAACAGTTTTTTTTTTTTTTTTTTTTTTTTTTCATGGAGATCAAATGGGACCTGCATTCTACATTACAAGTGGCAACCAAACCAAAGAAGGGCAAGCTTCCAGGGTATCTTGTTGCATATAATGTAAACCAAGTTGTATGGAGCAAGAACAGATTCTCTGTCCTTTGTGCACATACATCCTCCAAAAAAGCCAACTCTGAGAGCGGTCTGTGCACTTGCTAGCTTTTCTCTGCTGCTCAGACTGGGCTGCCTTACACACAGTGCCCTTGGTACTTTATTACTCTTCCCTCAAGCTGCCAGGACACTGGTGCTCTGGCCGTCTCCTTCCCAATGGAGGCCCAGTAATTCGGCAGGACGGGGAGCATTTTGCCATGTCTGTGCTCACTGAGGCCTAGGCAAACAACGGGAATGGAATCCCAACCCGAAGACAAAACATTGTTTTATCCCTGGTGGCGTTAGGGTTGTTATCTGAACAATAACTAGCTGTCCTTTTTGTCTCACTTTTGCCTGACAAAAGTGAAGTTCTGAACTGAGATCACTGCAATATATCCTGTGCTAAAACTGTCCAGCTTACATAGGAGAAAAAAAAAAAAACTGAGAGATAACATAGTCAAAGAACTCTGGTCTCTAATCTACCAGATAGATAAAAAGACAGAAGCACGAGGAAGATGTCCTACAGCATGATACAGGAGAGATGATGACAGCGAAATGTGTCAGACTTTATAATTACTGCTAATGAGGTTAATCTAAGGGCAACTAATCCTGTGGGAGAACACAGTGTCTTGGGGATCAAGGTCTTCTCTGAAATACAGGAATGTTTTGTAGCCCTCGATCTCTAATGCCTCTCTCTTTCTGGGACATCCACGGTCCCCCAGCTCAGAAATGCCTCCTTTTCTCTGAGCCAACCCAGCAATATTCAGTCAGAGATTCCTACCCCCTCCAAGGCGGTGGCTTATCTGTTGACATCCTACACCCCAGAGCAAAGAACGGGTTTGCCTCCTGCTTGCACTAGCTCCTGACTGCAGAGGCACAAGCCCGTGTGTGCACTGTGGTTTGTTTTGAAAAGTGCCTTCTGATTTATGTTTTACCACCGCTGCCAGCTATTCCAGGTCTCCAGCTTTGTTTTGGCCCATCAGTCAAGGCATCATGAGGACCAAATGCAGATGTGCCAAATGAAGAGCTCCAGTAAGAGGTCTCAAGTAAAAACCTGCTCCGTTTCCATTTCCTTGTCCTTTTCATGGGCCCCTCTCACTGCCACACTTGTGACTACACAACAGTCCTGCAGCAACCTTTGTGGATTAAACACTGTACAAATCATAGTGTTTCTTCCAGTTTTGGGGACTTAACTTTGAACCCTTTTTTTTTTTTTTTTTTTTTTTTTTGCACAGGCACCAAAAAGGTGACAATACAAAACAGCCATTGGAATTCTTTGTTTTGGCACAAAATTTCATTGTTTCTGATGAGGAAAACTATCTCAAATGTTGTCGATCCCAGTGGAGGGAAGAGAAATGGGGCAAGTGGCTGCTCCACCCAAAGCTCTCCAGTCTCTAAGTGGAAGTATCTCCAAAGGTTTCTGGGAAGGCCCCACTGAGCCATATCCAAAAAGCCCAGGACCAATCCCAAGCACAGGTACGTTCTGTTTCATTGTTTCACCCCACTCTTCATGTGACAGCTTTCTTTAAAATCCCACAGTACTTCTTTGTCATCTGGAAACATCATTTCTGGCTTGCTTTCTCTTTTTCTTGCTCTCTGATTTCCAAAGGACTCTTAACTGAGAACCTGTTTTCTCCCTTGCCTCTACACTTTTGTTAACTCCACTTTACATATTCTATTGCTAAAATAAAATAAAATAAAATAAAATAAAATAAAATAAAATAAAATAAAATAAGACTTCAACTGAAAAAAAAAAAGAGGTAAAGTCATTTAACTGTAACTGCAGCATTAGTGCCTATCTCTCACTGGTGCCAAAGGTGAGAGGAATTTTAGTAATTCAATAGATAGATAAGATAGGAGAGATAATTTGATTTAGTATTTGGCTGTACTATCTTTCTGAAATACAGTGAGGCTAAAAGAATGCTAAAGGTCACACGATATGTTTCTTAAGGTAAAAGAAATAACTTTTTCTAAGGGGATATGTTCATTCCAGGTAAAATTTTAATATTTTTAACACTTTGCTGAGAGTCACCCTTTAAAGGAAGCTCTTGTCCCACAGCTCTGCAGCGATTTTTAAGTGAGTACTTTCCCTCCCTCCACATCCCCACACTAACACCAAGGGTGCTCACAAGGAAATCCCAACAGGCAGACTGTTATTCAGGCCATTTCTGCATTTCTAAGGCTCATCGACCTTTCTTTTGTCAGATAAAAGCTTCCCATCTCTTTAAGCCCTTCATTCTTGCAATAGTCCCACAGAAAAGTTGACATCCTTGGCAAGGAGAGTGAAAAGCAGCTTGTCCGCCCTTCCCAATAGGCCAGGCTGGAGTTGTTTTAGCCTGTTTAAATCTCTCCCCTATTTATATGCTAATGTTCTGGTATCAGCAGAAAGTATAAACAGTGTTGTTTACAGCTCCCTATAGTCTGTGAGCACCAAGCTGCTAGGAGAATACAGTGTACTGGCCAAAGAGATGTATTTATTGACAATGAAAACGGCCACTTCTAAGACTCTGAGAAACAAAACTGAACTGTAAAAATGCAGTGTCAGCCAACAATATAACCGTACAGAGCAGGACTGGCAAAAAGCCATTAGCCAGGGGGTCAGTAATGGGCCCCGGGGAGCTAGGAGACTTCATTTTTAACAGGGAGAGATCTGGGGAGACCTTGAGCACAGAGACCTCTGAGAAGAGAGCATCAAGCTCTTTGGCACGGCGGCTTACATGCTCCATTTGCTATTATTGCAGATTTTTGTTAGTGGATAATGGCTCATAGCTTGGCTCACAACTCTCCTGGATCCTGAAGTGAATTAAACTCTCCTAAGAAAAACAGCATGGTCTAAAGGAGCAAGCACAGGAATTCTTGAGTTCAGATCTTGGCACTCTATTTCGCTATGTGACTCTTTTCACCAAGAGAGCATTAGTTATTAAAAATAACAATAACAGCAAAACCAGGAAGCAGTGAGGATGTACATCAAAGATGTTTGTGCAGTGTCAAGCTCTCTGAGGACATTAGATACCGAGCCTGCCTCTACATCAGTCAACAAAACATTGCCCACTGTAATGGCACTCCCTGCTCAAACTGGGGGAAATACCTGCTTAACTCAGCAATGCCTTATCTCCCAGGAAATAACGACTAAAAAGCCTTAAAAAATCCCATCTACCACAGTGTCTACTGTGTGCAAGTCTCTCATGATTGTATAATCACTGATGAAAGATGCTAGACTGGCTGACCTGGCAATCTTTATAATGTTTTTTTCACTGAAAGATGGAAAAAGGCTGTGACAAAGTTTAACTCTCATTCTTCTACCACATATATTTTTCAGCTCTTGCCAGATATGGTTCTCTTCTCCACTTCCAGGAGGGACAATCCAGGGGACTTTGACTAAAATCCAAGGGACAAGGGAACCCTCTCATGACTTGAAGTCACCCAGGCCAACTGAGCCTCACCAGCTGCCTGCAGTGACAATACCACGCTCTGCTCTCTGTGGAGGGGGACTCCAGTGGCCGGATCATCTCCTCAGTGGTCCAAAGCACATCACACCCATCCGTACCACTGCCTCTCCTGCTGGGCAGTCTCAGACAAGGTGCCAAGAAAGGACTGAGTTGTTTTTTTGTTTCCAGACCTCACGGTGGTCCAGCAAAACCAGTGTGGAGACACATGGGTAGGACAATGTGAATTTGCTTGGCTGTTACTGGAGAACTCTCCATACACTGTAAATTAAAGGAAGCCACCTACTCAGCAACTTTGCGTCGGCACTAAATTCACGAAAGGGTAAAATGCCAGAGGACCACTTGTGATGGCATTGTGCCTTGTCAGAGCAGCACAGCCACAAAAAAAAAAAAAAAAAAAAAAAAAAAGAAAAAAAAAAAAGTTTGAGGTGCTGAACAATGAGAGTATTATATTGGCAAAGATGTGCTTTTCTTCCAGTGGGAATTCAGTCACTAAGTGCATCAAGAGGATTTACAGCAACCTTTTGCTGTAATAACAAGATATAGGCCTACATGAAAATCCCATGTTTGGCTGTGGCACACTGGCTAAGACTGCTCTGTCTCCTTCTTGTAGTGAGTTCCCAAAGAAGGAAATTGCTTATTTCTGCTACTACAGTATGTCTGAAATCAAGGAGTAGTCTGGTGGTGCCATGCCAAATTTTCCGATGCATAAAGTTTCTCTGTCTCCCGAGTTAAAGTAATCTGCATGTGGTCTTGCACATATTACTTACATCATCTTTTAAAGAAACTTAATCCGTCCAGTTTCAAGCTTTGAAGTTTTTCTGTACAATGTAAAAGGGTTAAGTCTACCCAGACTGCGTCAGGTGCCCTGCATGCATCACACCGCGTATTTTGTGGGATTACAAGTGCTTATCAACTGTGCAAATAAACCGGTCCAGTGTATTTATTCCACTCAAGATTGTCTGAAACTGGTTCATTTCTAATAACTGTCAGCTAAACCACTAAGCCAGGTGGGGATGATTCTTGTTGGAGCCGTTTTGAGCTCTAACAGCAGTTTCTAAATCTCCTTCCATTACTTATTATTAATTACTGTTTGTTAGGCACCAGCAGTGCAATCGGTGCTAGGTAAAAGACAAATAAAGGCAGCCCCCGTACCAAGGGGTTAACCTTTAAGCACAAGGCATATCAATTAAGATCACAGTATGAACAGCGAGAGACGCCTTGAATCTGAAGCCAGGAGCCGGGATTTCAGTGATTGTATTTCTGGCGTCTGTGTCTGTAAGAGGATGAAAAGGCACAGAAGTGTTTTGGGGTAGGTGGGGGTTTCGGTCAAATTGAAAACTGACGCACCTAAAACTAAGAGGGAGAACTGCAGATGCACTTCTTAGATATGTGTCTACAGAAATATTAATAAAGAAAAGGCTAGAATGTAGTCTTACATAATTCATTGCTGCTGGGACACGGGCCGGGAGGGAAGAATGGAAAAAACAGTCCATAAAGATGCCAATAGTTTCTAAGCAGAAACATCTGTTGAAGTCTTAAAAACGGCCAGGCCTGCAGCAAGCTCAGCAACAGGAAAGCCTGTAGTTGATCACCCCTACCCTCATCAGCCCCATGCGCCCCTGCCCCTGGGATCCGCGCGGAGCTTGGAAGATAACTGACACCATGAATCAAGCCCGGCTCCTTTCTTCAAGGGGAAAGGGGAGGAACAGAGGGCCAGGATGGGCGTCCGGGGAAGACGAATGATTATTTGGAATGGAGGTATTCAGGAAGAGTTACAAAAGAGTAAGGGAACACGCAAAGGGAGACCTAGTGGCTTATCCACTCTGCCCCAAAGGGGCCAGTGCTTGGAATTTCCATTGCTCTGTCCAGTTTAATTTTAAATGTCTCAAAGCAAAAGGCCTCGCTCCCCTCGGGAGGCTATTGCAAAATCCCACAAATCATCTGTGTCTTTTACATGACTGCCCCTTCCTTTGTGATAGTTCATTTAATTTTCTTTGTTTTCTCTTGATATTCAGCACTGCCCCTAGACATATCAGTTCCAAACAGAAATTTCTTCTTCCTGAAAACATTTTTCTCCCTTCTGCTGTCTTCTCTCAAGAAAAGAGCTATCTTAAAAATATCTGTGGAAGTTATTATTTTGTGCACCTCTGCAGGATCTGCATCTGCCTACGGGAAGGGAGCATGGTTCTGTTGGATCTTACAAGGCTCTGTGAAATGGGGACCTCAGCTGCTGTATTACAAGAGAAGTATAAATTGGCAAAATATCTTGTATAGTAAGAGTTTGGAGCTTTCCCTTCCCAATCGCTGATCATTTCAGATGCCAATTTTGGCAAACTGCTTACTAGGTCATGTTAAAGCTTCTTTAAGTATATAAAACTTTAACCACCAAGAAAGCCAGACTTCAATCAACAACAATGAAAAGTTTAACTACCAATCTTTGGGTAGGATATTCCATTTTTCTTTCAAATCCAAAACTCAAGCAGCCTACGCTATCTGTGGGATTGGGCAGCAACCTAGCAGTAAATTTCAGAGTTTATAAAGGATCCTCTTTTAGAGTCAGTGGTGACTGGAGGATCATGAGAACTGTATTTCACTTCTCAAAAAAGGTAATATTCGAGTGCTTGGGATTTCTAAAGTATTTACCCTGCACTTCTGAAAATCTAAGCAGAAGCCTTCCCCTCCCTTGAAGTAATCTCTAACATTTTCCTGTTTTTCCATGTAAAGAGAAAATAGCTTTTCTTCATAAAGCTAGACCAAAGGGTCAACATATGACTTCGATTGGAACTCTTGCTGTAATGTTAACCGTGCAGTCCACACACAGCATGACAATAACACAAGTGAGCAGAGCGGGAGGGAGCAGAATAGTGGTTAAAGTCATCAGATGCTCAAAAACAAACTCTGCAGTTTCCACTATTCGTCAGTTTTCGGATTTTGACCTAAGTCTGCACTCAAATTGGCACTTTGTGATTTGCTTCCTGGCCCAAATGCCCAGAGTCCTCAGCGCTGAACATCAAAGAAAAAGCTTGCTGCTTGAGTGGCTCCCTTCCAGCCTGCCTGGCTCTCTGCTCTTCCCCATCTTTTGCTTTTTTCATTAGATAGGCAGCTTTGGATAAGAAACTATGGAGCTTTGCGAGGCTTTGGGGATCCATTTATCAACTTTTGTAAGATCTTTTCCACCTTGACGCTTTTGCTTTCTGGCTATTTCTAGAAACACTGGATCGGGGAGGACTTTCTGATAGTAACCTTGTTTATGTTGTTGGTTGCAGAGCTAGTTATCCTTACTTCAATGTCAGCAGTGGTACAAATAACATTACTAGAAGCAGTGGTACTAGACCTAGCTTTTTCATGTCACGCAGCTCAAAATGCCTGACCAAAAGGCCTTATCAGCAGCTTGGCTTCCCTTTCAGGTGTAGAGCAAAGTTTTCACACTGCATGTGAGGCACCGGATGACTTCAAAGAACGAGAAACACAAAAAGGATTAGGGAGCTTCTTGCTTCCCGCTATTCCTCCTGCAGATTTGTAGCCAGTCTCAACCAGCTGCCTGCATCCAGTCTGGGCTCACGAAGCCCCAGTTCCCCGCAGGTCCTCTGGCAGCACACAGGAAGGGAACGGTCTCCAACAATGCAGGAGTAAAGGGAACTTTTAACTCAATGTTAAGCCTCTTAAAATATGAGCTGAGGTTCCTCTGAGATTTTATTAAATCTGCCAGCCTGTGAAATACTGCCCAGTGGATCAAAGACACAATGCGCCCTTTCTTAGCTTGTGTTCAGCTCTTCATGGATCTCCAAAGGGCAGTAGGGCTGCAATGTCTCGTTAGGTCAGTCACTAAATACAAGGAACCCAAAAATTCACCAGAGACCAAGAGTCAGGATGGGACTCTGCCATCCCTTGGGGAGCACGACGTCTGACCCTTTTAATTCATCTTCACTCCCTTCTCCCCCCAGTACACTGAGAACCACTCACTGCTGCCGATGTATAAAACCCTGCCACGACAACTACTAAAAAGGGCAGCTCCATGCTGGCATTGATCCTGCCTTCATCTCACTGCATTCATTGTCTATGAGAACAGAGGCAGGATTAGAAGGGGGTTTAGAGTGCAACCAGGCAGTAAGATTAATAACTGCTCTTGGGTTCATTCATGATCAATTGAGTGTGTGTGAATCTGCAGAGGACCTTCTTTAAACAATCAGTAGGGATAGTAGGGGCGGCTGTGGGACCAGAAATCCAGCAAAGCACGTTTCAGTTACACAGCATTTCTTGTGGGGAGGAATTACAGGTTTTGCTATCTCTAAGTCTGCAAATATGGCTCTGCTTGTGTAGATCTGCTGGTATTTACCCCCAGATCCATTATATACCTTACACTACCCAGAAAATCCACTGACTCCAACGGGCACACAGTCAAGCCTTACATGAAGGAAAGTTTGCTATCAGGAACGCTTCCAGGTACACACTCGAAATGTGTCAGCTACTTTTTAAACAAATTAAACACCTTGAAGCCTACAGAATAATACATTTCACCAGATTTGTCCCAGCGTTATCTCCTACAAGTAAATACAGATAAATCACATGATCTGGTTCCTTTTCCTGGAGGGTTAAGCATTTCCTTTAAGAATTCTTGTATATGTGAATACAAGATACAGCACGCACAGAAGTCACAGAGGTGACTATTAAATGGGCTTTCTGTGAACCACCACGTTGGTAAGACCTGACTGCTCAAAGTTCAGGTGTTGCTCATGTAAAAATGAAAGGTGCAGCCACATGTGAATCAAAACTGTTTGGCTGTGTTGTCCATTGATCACCTAATTCTGTTAACATCACAAATCAACGTATTTTTGCAGGACTTCGACTGAAGAGTAACCCAGGTGCACATGAGTGGGGAGTGCTTCTGGCAACCATTCTTCTGGGAGTGAACTCACGTGGAAAAGGCACATGCTGGGCTCTGATTAAAGAATATACAGCATCATATTATGTTTATTTCCAGAAATACCCTTATTTTCTATGTGTGTCTTTTTTTTTTTTTCCTGAAAAACATCAAAATAAAGAACAAGCTACATCTAAAGGAATGCCCACATCCACTACTGACATGGTGCTGAGGGTAGCAGTTGGCCTCCCTACACGGTACTACAGAACAACTTTGGAAAAAGGTGAAAAATATGTTTCCCTATGTAATGGTCACCAATACCTCATAGGCATGTCAGTGCAGCCCTGGAATGCCTAGAGCCAGGCTTCAAAAATGTGGAGCCCTCCAGGCATTTTGCTTGGCCTGACAAAGGATAGGAGGGAGGGCACATGGTCGCTCTGCCCCTGCTGCACTCCCTAACACGTCCTGTAGGACCAGAATTCGTACTTGAAATAATGGAGCATTACCTGAATAGACATCCCACAGCCTGCATACAGCAGCTGGCCCTATTCCTAAGCATTTAGAAATTGGCCATCCCTATTTAATTGAAACAGCAGGAGAATTTATGGAAGCAAAATTTAATTCCCCCAACTGATAATTGAAAGATTAACTTCTGGAGGGAATGCCTTGAGATTTTTAATGACCACACACGATCAGGACCTTGGTTTAATATCTCAGCTATCCATATAGTGCTGACTGAAAGAGTGCTGAGGGTAGCAAAAAAGGGAAAGAAAAAAAAAAAAAAAAAGAAGGGGGAAAAAAAAGACATATAGGCCTGTGCCACCCAATATGTAGTGTAAAGAGTTCAGTGTCAGACCCCAAAAATCTGTCTGTCCAAGGAACTTCTTATTGATTAGCAATTTATACTGGCATTAGTGAGAAGGAGTCCAGGAAAAACAGAGCTGCTACAGTGTGTTTTAAATCAAAACAAAACAAAAAATTCCCACAAAACGCCCACATGCTCTTGTTTTCATTAAGCCAAGTGCCAGTGGCTTCTGCAGACCTCAACCAAGATTGTTAATGTTCTGACTTGGACTACCTTTATGGGACCACCGTATGAGACGCTCATATTCACTCTCCACAGTAATTTTAAATTCTGTTTCCAATTCGTGCTAACCTTTTACCTCCCCCAAAACATTCATGAAAAATACACATTGGCATTGAAGGGAGAATGCAGCCCTTCCCATTTAACACGATACACTGGGGCAAGGGACAGGGGAAAGCAGAAGCAGGCTGTGCAGTGAGGCTGCACCGACTGGCCCAAGGTAGCTCAGCAATGTCTATGTGGTGCTTTACCATCGCAGGGCTATATGACTTGATCAGATTATTATGAATTAGACCTTGTTAAATGCTGCTGAAACACAAACCTCTTTGGCCGCTTTAGCCCAGAGCAGATGATGGAAATCTCCTTTTTTGCTGATATGAAGCTGCTCTGCTTTGGGTTGGAGGCACAGCAGTCCGAGCAGCAAGGAGGACAGCGGGTAAGCAGAACGCATCAGTCTGCCAGGCTGTCACACCGGCACTAAATTCACTTAAAAAAAATAACCAGGAGAGACAGCTGGTAAGATATCTAAGAATGCTGATACTTCTGAGAAGGGGAGCGAGACACGGGTCATTTGTAAAAATAGCAGAAACCCTGTCTGTAACTTCAGCAACGTTCAACTTTTGTATTTAAAAGGGTCCTTGGAGGCTGCGGCTTTCGTGCCCATACCCCAGCTCCCAGGGAGCCTGGGAAAATAAGCTCATTGTGTCGGAAGGCCTTGAAAGGGAAAGGCGGCTTGCGGGAGGACGGGAGGAGGGGAAGAGCAAGAGCCCAGCTTGAAAACGCATGGAGCGAACTAGAAAACAAACACGTACCTACCCCTGCACGCACACAGGCCCTTAAACTCTGCCTGAACTCCGAAATCTGAGACCAAGCTGGTTTGGGAGCCACTGCTCACTTTTCTTCTTCTTCTCCCCCCTCCCATTTTTTTTTTTTAAAGTCATCGTTTTGTTTTCAATTACCTCCTCCTTTGTAAGGAGGAAGAGAAAAATCAGCAAAGTTTTGTGCGCGCGCGTGTGCGTGTCTCGCAGGCAGCTCAGGAAGAGCGAGCTGTCAAAAGCCCAGCCCAGTGTCTGGCTTTCTTGGTCCTGGTGAGGATTTTATAAATATTTGGGAGGTTGCACGGGGCGGGGGGGGGGGGGCTGCGGGAGGGCGGCTCGATAACTTTTGGGCCCACACAGCACACAAGTTTTGAAAGCCTGCTTTTCATTAGCATCGCCTAGCAACCCGCTCATCTGCTGCAAATCTCATCACGCCCCAGCAAAGCATCCACGGCATGCTAATCTTTTCATTTAATAGAAAAGCTGCTGTAATCTTTCTTCCTTTTCCTTTCTAAAAGAGCAGACAATAATAACGATAAAAAAAAAAAAAAAGACTCTGGCCCTGCTCCTCCTGCTGCCCCGCACCCCCGCCGGTGCTTTCGCCGACCCAGCGCTGCGCCGCATTCCCATGGCCGACCCGTGTGTGTGTGTCCTGCCTGATACGGCCCAGCTGCGAAGGCGAGCTTGGGTCAGTTTTTGCTTTTTGTGTCAGGCGTGCTGGGAAGGGCGGGAGGAGAGGGGGAGTATTTTTCTGGCTCTGTGCTGAGAAAGGAAGGAGGAAGGCAGGGATACGGCACTCGCAGGCAGAGCGGCTTAAAGGCAATCGCTGGCTGCGGATCCTGTAACCGAAGCCTCCCCGGCAGGCAGGAGAGAACTGGTTTGTTCTGGTGTGTGCACATGCATGCGTGTGCATGTTTCGGTGTGGTGCACAAGCCTGAGCTCTCCCTCCATCCACAGGAGGAGGGCGAGTGGTGCTCCCCAGCCGACGAATTCCTCCCCCGAGCAGCTGCACGGTGAGCCCAGCGCTGGAATCTCCCCGGGCCTTGCCTGTCCTTTCACTCCGAAAATATCACGCCTAAGGGGAGGGGAAGTGGTTTGGACAAAATAAGATTTGACCTGAGCATCTGCCCAGAACTGAAACCAAGCGTCTGCCTCCCAGAATTGTTGGCTTTCGATAAAGCTCTGATCATTTCTCTTGCCACCTGCCCATCTTCAAGCATGTCTGCGCTTTACGGGCCCACCCGGAAACACCAATCTGTCGTGAAACAGGCCATGCGTACAGCTCCTCAGCTGGACTCTGAAAACACGCAGAAAAGCACATTTTCAGCTATCCAGGCCCATTTTTACAGATAAGCACTCCAATAAACAAGGTCTGTGTTACCCTGCCCTGTGCTTTTCTGCCAGTCTCTTTCCCCTCTTTTTTTTTTCCTCTTTTTGTCTCTTTATTCCATCTTTTTCATACTTTCAAATATGTCTTCTCCTCACTGCTCATAAAGAAAAAAAGTCCTCAGACGTGCAATTATGGGGGTGCCCCCCACTCTGCTTAGCACCCTGTCCTATTTCCTGAAGCTCTGAGCCTTGGCCACCACCACACCCACACGTGGCGATGGACAGCAGGCTCCCTCACAAAGAAAGATGTTTCCTTTTCCCCTCTCCAGCATAATGCTGGAAGCATTCCCATTAGTGAGGTGCTATAAAGATGACTGCAAGATCACAAGGCCCTAAAGCAAAGATTAAGTCACTTTGGGCAATAACGTTGTTGTCACACCTAGGGAAATGACAATGGGGCCATTGTGTAACAGATCAGGTAGAGATACTACAAATTTCCTAAGAAACCCAGATTAAAACTGGAGCAGTGTGATGCCTTGGAAGCAGTAAATGTTATGTAAAGTTGGAAAAGATACTGATATTGTGGAAAACGTCACAGTGCTTTACATTCTTAAGTGGTATCAGGGTGAACAATTTATTTTCATCCCTATTCTTACATGTATAGTCCCAGTAACAAAACTTTGGAGAGCCCAGCCGAAAGGATGGCTGTAGGGCCAGGGGAAAGGACTCTGAGGAAGTTCAACCAATCTCAGCAACATCCTCTGGCAACAACTTCAAAAGGTTTCACGGAGCAGAGCGCCCACAAGCAGATGAAATGAGACCCTTCATGCACCATTTACTGCACTTGACAGGGAAGAACTGCCAGGTTTCAGAAAACACAGCCACCTCCTCTCTCTGCTCTTCTAAACAACTCCGGTGCTACCAGCTCCAGCTCCCTGTGCTGCAAACGTTTTCAGAGCCATCAATCAGGTGAAAACCCTGTTCCCTATGCACACACTGGGCTTGAAACCATTACGGGCTGGCTCTGCTCCCACTGCCAGCTGGAGACAGAGGTGCTTCAAATGCGTTCTACGGGAAAGGAAATACAAACCCCACCTTCGGTGGTTTTTAATTAAAAAAAAAATCTCAAGCCTCATTGGTTCTCAGGAAAACATGGACTTGGCTCATGTTTAAAGTGATAGTGTGGAAATAAAATTAGTGTTTTAACAAATTCCCTTCCCTCTGTTACCAGGACTGCTAACAAAAGGGCTGTTCACTGTAAAAATAAGACTTTCTGGTCACTGGAAGGCAGGTATTTTGGGCTTAAAAGACGAGTTAATTCAGTTATGAATTGACTCCTCTTGTTAGGAACTTGCACCTATCTTTTTACAGTCCTGCATTTCTTTGAAATCAATTCTGGGCTATTCCAGGGACAGTCAGCTCTGTTAGGCTGGATAACAAACAGATAGCAAAGTAATTGCGCCAGATGGCAGAGAGCAGCAAGTGAGGAATTGAATGCCACTTATCCAAATGGTAGATCATTTCCTGACAACTATCATCTCTATAGAGATAGAGGAGGATATATTCTTGTGAGTGGAAAATAAACTGGAACGGAAACAAGGTTCCTTGGTTGGGGTGCAAACTGTGATAATGGTAATTTTTCTGTAGTGTCCCATTGAACAGAAATCAAATACGTGACATGTCTCAGTTTGGTCTTTGGCGAACTTACAGGCAGGTTTCTGATACGCCAGCCTAGCTGACATTCTTCTTGGTAGAACGAGCCGAGAAGCCAAAAACTGAATGAACATCCTTTAGGCCCCCAGAGGACAGGAAAGGACTTAAAAGGTTATAAAACATACTATTTTTTATTTCTGTCAACATAAAGGTAAGGAAACATGACTGCAAGCTCCTCTTGTTAACACTGAGTTCAAGTGTGTGGATACAGCTTCCTCACAACCTCTACTGGAGAAAAAAATGCTAGAGCAGCAGCAAATCATCTGTAATGTTCTGTGCTGGGAAAGGCTCAGGGATAAGCAAACAATAGGTCCTTATATGCATCAACCTTTTTAAAAACCAAATTGTAACAGCTTCACTGTACAATTTATTCTGCTTGCTAGTGGTCATGTTCCTGCAGTATTGGTAAAATGACAGCTTCCAGTGAACAACACACAGAAGACATTCACATCACTGGACAAGGCTGAGAAATACAAGCTTTCACGGTGTTCTGCAGTTCAAAGAGAGGAAAGTTTGTCATATTGGCAGAATATTAGCTGAGGGAAAGAAAATGTGTGAAGGCAGTTAAATAAGGTTACACAGGTGCTGCTACTTCAGACTGTGGAAAAGAAATAAATTGTAATACATGTGAAAGAAAATAATCTCCCTAACGCTCGAGTCTCCGTATGCAGGGATAAAACCACAAGCCTGCTTCAGGAGTGTTGCCCTCCTCGAACCAGCCAAACATCACACTGACATTCTTTAGTGACTTGTGGTTTGGGGAGACGGCCATATGCAAAACTGAGGGCTGCGCAGTTCTTAGAACTAGGAACTATTTGTGTATGTTCTGGTAAACTCGGAGATGCAATCAAGCCAAAGAAAATTTTACAGGCTAATAGATCTCCGTCTCATGATAAATTTTATAGTCTCCTAAGACGATTTTATCATTTCAGGCCACTCCTCACCCCTTGCAAATCAACAGAGAGTTTCCAGTTTTAGTGGGAAGATGAGAAGGGTTTAAATGCTGCCAATATCAAAACATTGCATTTCAGACTAGTTGGAATTTGGAGCAAGACTTCTGTGATTGCTAGAAATAGGTCAAACTCAAATTACATCCGAGAGTACTGCAAAACTTTAAAGAAACCCAGGGAAAGAAATAAATGAAGTTATTACACTACTGAAAAAAAAAAAAAAAAAAAAAAAAAGCCCTTACCTTGAACTAATTTGTACTGAAGTAGATACAATTTTACCAAAGGGATTTTTAAAATTTAAATTGTTAGGTAGGAAGAATTATTGCCGTATGCCTTACCAAAAGTCCTCTTTGTTCTGGATTGAACTACTATATATATGTATAAATTTTTTAAGAGAATTCATACAGGAGATACCCTTAATGTTTCCACAGACTGAGCCTATCAGTGAAAAAATATCAAGAGTTGGACTCGTTACTAAACATGGTATTTTTTATTAAAAACAAAAAACAAAAAACTGGCTTCACTAATTTCTAGTTGTATTAAACAGGTATAAAAAGAAAAAAGAGAAAAAAAAGGTCAAAATACCAGGTTTTAGTTTATCATTGTCAAACACTTCTAAATATAAACTGGCAAATTGCGTCACCCCTCCACATTCCACCACAGGAAAGTGCTGGTATTTTTAGGGTTCGGGTAGCTTTAGATCTAAGATGCACACTTTTAACTGCCTGCACAAGTAGCAGCCATACTGGTCTTTCTAAAGGCAAGAGGGGATTGAAGCAGGCATCTTGCCAGCCAATTGCTATCTAACAGCAAAACAATGAGATTTAAAAACCCCAGTGTAAACGTAAGGCCTGGAGATGAGCCCCTTTAAGCTCCATCTCCCTGCGTTTTTTCTCCTCCTTATCTCAGCCCTAATCTTAAACCTCATCACAGCTGTCACCTGGCCCATCAGTGTCCTGGTTCCACTCCGTGCTGCTTCCCATTCTTGTTCCTTCAGGATGCCCAGAGGATTACTGTGAATGGGGGATATCATTTAACTTCACATTTCCAAACACTGCCTACCAGTGACTCAGCAGTTCATAAAGGCAAGGAAAAGGTGTTGCAAAAGAAGATGGATTCATTTTGTTCTGAAACGTGCTTAGAGTATCGTTGGATAAATTTTCATATGAAAATAAAAATTCTTTCCCTTTTTTTCCTCTTAATATCCCATCCATCATTCGTTCAGTAACGTGCAATCTGTACTACAATAACAGAGGCAATAGGGCTTCTTAAAAAAACAGAATTGCTTTAATCACAGGTCAGACAACATGTTTGTTCCCAACAATACTTGAAACTATCAAAAAGAAACTTTCCATCTAAATCATCCAGAAGTAAGTCCCTTATATAAATATTCCTGGCCCAAAAGCTATGGTAAGTTATAATTAGTTGAAAACAAGATTTTGTAATGGAAAGCATCAGACAACTGCAACAGCCATAGTCCGATTAGTTCTGCCTTTGCATCGATGATGCAATGACAGCAATTCCCAATGGCAGAACAAGCAAACACATCCAAAACAACATCCAAAAGGACTCCTTAACAGATCACTTAGGACACATCAATATATCCAGATGCTCCCAGCTGCCTGAACAACAGGGGCAATTCCATGCCTATCTCTGCGCTGGTATTAACTCATGGGTGTCCTCTGGAGGTCACTGCCTGGGCTTTCATGTGGTTACGACGCCTTTGTGGTAAATCCTTTCTGGTTTTGCAGGTGTAGAGATACGTGTCTTACAAACACAGCTTTCTCCTAACTTCTCTGCTCCCTCCTTTTGCCAGCAATTACTCAAAAAATGCAGAAAATATAGCAAAAACAAACAAGGATTGCCTGATCAAAGCTTTCTCATTCTGTTCTACCTGAAACTCAGTTTAGTGATGATAAAAAGTAACAAGCCCTAGGAATGCTGGGCTCAGGAGTTCTCTAACTACCAAACACACATCAGGGATGAGCAGCAGCACGATTCCCCCGTCTGCCAGTACATGGCCACTGCATTCTCAGGCAGAGGAAGGCTGAGGACAAGAAAAGTCCACGGCCTCTGACCATGCAGTCTGGGACTTCCCTGCTGACACCACCACCAAAGCTTCCATTCCCGACCATCATCTTTCTGTAGTTAACTGCAAGGAGCACCGCCGACTCTTTTCAGAAAGACTAAAGATGCTTCAACCAGTTTTAGCTGGCCTAAAAAAAAAAACAGAGGATTGTTTTTTGGCCAGTTTAAGCCAGTTCCTGCAACTGTTCAGGTCAGGAAAGTGCAAGTGCCAGTATAAGGGAAGGCGAGGGGAGCACACAGCTGGGAGCTGAACAAGCAGGAGCACAGCAAACCGATCAGTTTAAATTGCCATGGAGATGAACCCTAGCAAAACGCAGGAAGAAAAAATTTGCAAAGAAACACTTCACAAATCTACTGAGTTAGCTCATGAGCTCCTACATGTTCGCTCCTTAATGCTAAAGCACTTTTTCAGATATTTGTAAGAGATCTTCCCTGCTTACAACAGAGGTAACTGGGCCCTGCTCCACTCCTTTCCACTGAAGGCAGTGGAAAGAAATCATGCTGCTTTTGAGCAGCAACGGCAATCAAGGCAAGAAAAACAAAACACAACCAACAAACACAAGAACAATGAAACTAAAATATAGCCATGCAAAAGTAGTCCAGAAGGACAATTACAGACAGCAAACTACTGTGAGAGAAGTGGTAAATGGAGTCACTTTGGGTTTTGCACTGAAACCTGCTCTGTTGAACATCCTGCACTAGCTGGAAAGTGGAAATGATTTACAGTAGGCAAATTTCCTGGTGTGTGACAGCTTGAATGCTGGCACAGTCACGGATATAAGTCGATGCTCCCCGGCTTGTAAATTAAATAAGCTTTGAATTCTTTACGAATCGGCAAAGTGTGTATAAGCTGCTCAAAGGCAACCTGGCGTGTACCTAAGGTAGGCTATGGCCAGCCGCTCTCTGTGCAAACAGCTGTCTTAGTCTGAGATGTGACTGCCCTCCAGCTGCTGTACCTGCCACCCTGCTGAAGGCTGCCGTCGCCCCAGCTGTCGGCGTGAGTGCTCCTAACCTACTTCAGGCAGGATTTGTCACATCAGTGTAAACGACTGGTTTGAGCTCATGCACCTTTCCCTTGCAGGAAACATAGTGGGGAGCGCACACACGAACCCCTTCCACGGTCGGAGGTGGCCAAGAGAGGTCACTGGTCAGTAGTCGGGCTGAGTACTGCTCCCAGCTGGCTCCGGAGGAAGGGGGCTGCCCAGAGTTTTTGACTGCTTTCTTGTTTACATCTGGAAATTGCATGGGTTTAAGCAAATGTACGGTTTATATCCAATTCTCTTAACTACTGTAAACCCTTGTGTAAGCACTTACTGAAATTTAGCTTAAGCATGGGTGTGGCACGAGTTTCACTAAATCTGTTAAACTGATTTAAATTAAACGGGTGGGATTTCTGTGTATTAACAAATCCTTTGCAACCCCAGGAGGGCAAATTCTCCCATTATGCACATACCCACGCAGGAGTAAACATGCACACAGCAAGAGTAAATCACATCAGAATTTGGCTCTGCTCTAAGCCTAGACCAAGTTTTAAATGGTAACAGATCCCAAGTGACAAATAACAGCAAACCTTGTATTCCTTTACTATTATTCCCAGGGCAAAAACACTACTTCAAATGCAGGGAATATGAAGCTTTCCATCCTCACCATTCCTGCACCTATTTTCCTCAAGCTCAGGGACAAGCTTTGAGCAGAAGTGTGCAAGAACCTTGGTCTCCCAGTACTTCAAAGGGTAGAGGTCTTGCAAAGCTCCATATCCTGCCTGCTCCAAAGAATGGAGCAGAGCTGCCTTTGGCTTTTGGGGGAGGAGAAAGGAAGTGCTTGTAAGCCTTGAATACAACCAGCACATACAGTAGGTCTGATTCTTGTCCTATCAGCCTTGACGCAATGTGTCCTTTTCCTCCAGCTACTTGAGATAAACAGGAAAGCAAAAAAAATCAGTGCTGGAAAAAATACAAACCAGTTAGGAAAGAAAACGTTATTGTCAAGTGTTCTAATGGTGATTTCAAACAATAGCGAGTACAGTATGTCATATGAAAAACACTGCTACGATAGCCAATCATACAAAAACTAGAAAAAAAAGACTAAAAAAACTCACACTACAAGAATAGGTAGTGATTACAAAAAATGCGTTAAGTCACTACAAACAGCTTATAAGTAACAAAGCCTGCAAAGTGGTAATATTCTTGCACCCATTTTTCTGACTGGGAAAGTACTTTACAGACAGTTTAAGAGGTTTGCTGTGGTTTGCAGAACAATCCCATTTTGTACCTGAGTGGCTGCCTAGCAAAGCCTTGAATTGCACTACCTTCCTCTAACCATTAAACCATACCAAGAAGAATTCTTTCATTAATGCCTTCGTACACAAAAACAGGTGAAAACTGGTTATAGAGTGGAAGCAATCTGTTTTGGCACTCAATGCTACTTCCAGGAGCCAAGTCAACTTTCTGGTGTGAATGTAGTAGACTTCATACCACTGAAAGGGCTCATTCTACAGCTGAAGACTATAAAACATATCCTTTCACAATGATGTTTGTACCTCTGGAGCAGAAATCCCTACTGAAAATATAGGTAGGTTATGATAGCAGACCTCACTTATACATTTTGTATTTATAAGTTTTGTTTATAAATACATTGGATACAGTAAGTTAAATTAGTAATGAAGGGCACAGCTTCACATAAACCAGTACAACTCGGTGACGTGATGAGAAATGCCTGAACCAGTTCCATCTTTTATTAGTGGGCTTTTATCATTTGTAGCACGGACATGAGGGGACTTGAAGAGACCCATTCATCTGCTCAGTTAATTTAACAGATCTCTTTTTCACTATGGAGTATGATACACTGTCACAAATAATTAGCAGAAATATGGAAATTGGTATTTTCCAAACTCTCCAAATGCTGTATCCCACACATTTTCAAGAAGTATTTCAGAATTATCTACTGGCTGAAAGCATTTACTTATGTTATCCAGTCACTCAACAAGTGCAAAGCTGAGCAGACATGGGAACTAAGGCGTTCCTAGTGTCCATCAACATCTTCTACCCATTAGACTGTGCTGCTTATTCTCATTCTAAAAGACATAATTGTGATTAATTGTGATTAAGAATGAGTGACTATTTTTATCTGATTAACCCATTAAAAACCTCTCTATTCAGTGAACTGTATGCAATGGGTTTCTATTCCAACTTTTAAAGAATGTTGGTTCATATCGAAAAAGCAACAACCACAATCAACCAACAAACACACAAAACCTCCCCACGCCCTTGTTAAAACTGCCATGAAACGAGTCTCTTGAAGTGTTGTGGATGGACTCTACCATGCAGACAGTACTCTCCAATCCAGTCCTCCCACAGAAAGGATTGTAAGGCGTTATTAAAGCAAAGAGAAGAAAGCTGCTCCCAGGACATCCTGGGGGAACACACGCCCACGCTGCTGCTGCTCAGGTCGTGTGGCCCCAGTTCTCCACGAATGCAGCCCCTCTGCTCCCAGTGCTGCTGTACCTGTCCCAGGTGTGCTCTGCCACTGCCTGGGGTTGTTCCTTTTTCCATTCACAAGTCAAACCAACACTCGTATTTTCCTCACGCTCTACAGACTTCTGCTGGACCACTTGGCTCTTTCCATATAGCAGGGCATGATAGTTGGATTTACCTACTTGCTGCCTCCTACGGAGGTTTTTCTCTTGTACCTGTCACCCTGCTTCTGCTTTCTTTCCTTTCTTTCCTTAAACCCAGCTGACAGCACTACTGTTCTGGGCTGTGCCCTTTGGTTGTGGGGTTGTCCACCCTGTTCCCAAGACGAAGTCTCTGCCCTAAAATGCAGGTCAAGTAAGTTAGCACTTCTGTGAACTAAGCATTCTCTTTGAATACTATGAAAAAAAATAGCTTGTTCACCAAAGAATAGAAGAAAAGGAAGGTTTATAACTCCTGACAGAAAACACTTGCTGGAACATAAAGCTGGGAATGTATTGGTATGGTCAGTTCAGGCTCAGGAGAGCCAACAGCAAGAATACCAGCCTGCAGGTTTCACTTTCTGTTAATGAAGTGGCTTTTACAAGAGAATTGTTATCACATTATTAGAAAAAAAAAAATCAACAAAATACTTCCAGAAAAAAACAGCATACTATTTTATGCATCTGAACACTTTTCCTCTCACACTCCCACGCAAAAGCACAGGCTGTGACTCCACACTAAATCTTGCTTTCCATCATAAATCAATCTGAGGGAAGAGATTATTCTCTAGTTTCTCTTTATTAATTACTTTAGTTAAAGTTATATGTTAAAATATCCACCACTGATTTTCTAAGCAAACAAACAAACAAACAAATAAACAAGTAAAAATCAAAGCTGAAACCTATGAATTTTGACCATTATGGGAATTTTTGCTTCTCTTCTCTTGAAAATAACATGACCCATAGCCCATTTTTCAGGCCAGATTTCAATCCTCTCCAGCCAGCTGTCAGGAAACCACAGAAGGTGCTTGAAAGAGCACAAGAAATGGCTGGTTCTAATCTGAAGGAAAAAAAAAAAAGTTGAGGAACAAGGCAGCTACTTGTGGCAGAATGTTATTTTTTCTTCAGTCTCTGCCTGCATATTTTCACAACATGTGTACTCTGTTACCCCGTCACTTCCCTCTTTTCCTTGGGTAAATAACTCTGCTTTGGAATAAAAGAAGGCCCAGGGGTGCTACTTGTAAGGACTGCACTCGCCTTGATATGTTGTTTTTGAACTGAACGCATACAATGGCCACATTTCAAACTTGGACCTTTGCCATTATAGATGTTGCTTTTAGTTTAACCTTCTCAGATGATGGGGAGGGGGGAGGCTGGAGGTAAGGAGGAGGCTGTGAGTGGGGTCATACACTCCATCTTTTACCAGATGTGGGATCTCATGGGAGCCGAGCATGATGGCCCACACAGACCCCTCTAAGCACAC
This sequence comes from Aythya fuligula, assembly GCF_009819795.1. Lineage (NCBI taxonomy): Eukaryota > Metazoa > Chordata > Aves > Anseriformes > Anatidae > Aythya > Aythya fuligula. The sequence goes on from NC_045563.1 coordinate 37,278,558, forward strand.
AACATAACAGACAGAGAAGGGAATGCAATCTAACCCACTCCAAGTACCAAGAGTTTGCAAAATCAAATACAAACTCCAGAAAGAAATGGATGACTAGGCCATACTTTCACTATCTAGCTGCTTTATATATATATATATATATATATATATATATATATATATATAAAGTAGGATTATATATATATATATATATATCTATAAAGTAGGATTAATACTTTTTTTGTAAAGAAATCATTTGTTTCCAACTTACTGATGAGGAAGGGAATCAACTCATAGGAGCTCTTTCCCACCTTCTCCTTGCAAAATGCGTGCCCTGTTAAATGCCCTGCACGGTAACACTGTGTTTCATACGTGTAATGCAGCCTGCCATTTGCAACCCAACAGAGGGACTGGACTCGATTAGACATCTCTTCCATAGAAGAATCAGATACAGAATTGGCACCTAGGAAATTCTGGATTTAACTGCCTCTAATACTAACTCATGCTCAAATACTAACCCAGTTTAGGACACCAGGTAAGGTACACTTTTCAATACCATTCTCATGCATTAAATGGCACCCTGGCAATAGGTAGGGGAAGGACAACAGTTGGCAATGGGCTCACCCTGTGCAGGTACATCCCAGACTACTTCCAAGTGGCATCTGGATGAAGCTTGAACCCCTGAAAGCTTTCACATGTACTGAACAACTCAGAGCTGGGAGCAGCTGCCAGTGGGGCTGAGCGTGGTATTCAAGCAAAATGAATTTGGGAATAAAGTCTTGAGCAGATCCTGAAAGGTGTTAGGGAGGTTCAGGAGGAGTTGAGTATTCTCTGCGCTATACAGTATTATGTCATGCTTTGCAAATATTTGGGAGTGTGTATTTTACATGAATGTGCCTACTTCATAATACATCTAACCTTATCTGATCTCAAACCCTACAACAGATCACCCAGAGTCATGCTTAAATGCTTGGTCTTTGTCAACCAGCTCTTCATCCCTGATCTCTCTGATTATCCTAGTCTGATCCCTTATCTGTCTTCCAAAAATAATGCAGTTACTAAGATTTTCTCTTCCCCATCATTACATCATCATTTCTTTCACTGAATGCCCCTTCTTATTTATCATTTTCTCCTTGATCTCCTCAGTATCCGTTACTAAACCTACCTTTCATTTCTCTCCCTCCTTACTGACACACATCCTGCCCTCAGCTGCACAGCTCAGAGGAGTGACCAACCACTGGTACAGAGCACAGATAAATTACAAACCACATGGCTGAATATTCTTCTTGGGATGACACACTTTTCTTCTGGCAAATCCCACCCAAAGAACCACTTCTCCCTCAAACCCACCATGTAATTAGCCAGCACACAATGGAAAAGATAAAGGGCAGATGATATTTCATTGTCTGTTCACCTGTTATGGGTGTGCTTCCATAACCTAAGTACTAGCTAGCAGTACATTTGCTAGCCATTAAAGCTCCTTGAAAACTAACTTGGCACACTGTGAATCTCAGATTACACACGTTTTGCTCCCTGTCCAAACAGCACACCTCATCTGGAGCATGAGCAGTGATCCATTGCTGAGGAGGGAGAAGGTGCTGCTCGAACTGCTATAAATGGGCATACGCGAGGTCAGCTTCTAGCATGTGTTATGTGTACAGAGATTGAACCAGTCCCTTGGATATGCTCCTTCCTGAGACAGGGGGAATTAAAATCATCTTTATCGTTTGCTTTTTGCAGTGTAGAGAGATTCATCCAGCATGGTATTCTAAATCTAGTTTTTGTATCAAAACAAAAACTAAAAATAAAATGTGTATCAAAACAGAACTAAAAATAGAAAGTCTGTGACCGTTCAGTTGTTCGAGAAAACGTAACCCTATCAACATTTTTCTTGCTGCTCCCTCAGAAGAGATTTAGCAAGGAAAGTAACCTGTAATTGGGAACCTAGAAAGCTCTAGGGAGTTTTACAGCCCAGAGCCCTGGAAGTCCAAAATAGTTCCACAGCAGAACGGATGTTACAGAAGCTGCGGATTTATTTATACGCACAGACATATCTGTGAAAACTCCAGGAGAGGTTATGAGTAAAATAAACTTAAATTTCTGTAGCCCCTTTACTAACCAACTGAACTAACTAGATTATTTAAGTTGGTGTCAGGTTTTTACCGCTACTAGGATGCAAACAGCTCTGGAGCAAAACAGCAGTACTTTGTAAGAGCTGAGCAGCATTCTGCAATGGCAAACACCATATAAAGAGCCCTAATAATATTACAGCAGGAGAATTTAGGCCCCGCATAAGGTAAATGAAATTCAGATGCATTTTGGCATAGAAGGGCTAACAAGTTTTTCACCTATTGCGTATGTGATATGCTCCCAGTGCTACAAGAGCCAGAATGTCTAAGATTAAAAAAAAAAAAAAAAAAAAAGTCTCTGATGTCCTGCCCATACTGCAGAGTTAGTCCAGGTGATTGAGTGACCAGGGGAGGCTGGCCAGGACAGTGCAGCCATCCCTGAGGCATCCAGCCGTTCTTCTGGGTGTCCCTTCTGCCTTTTGTGGGCACAGCACGCAGTCCTGTGCTGTAAAAAATGGTTTCTTTTCTCAGTGCAGTGCTTCTCTGTCCCTCCAGGCACTCTCAGAAAGAGGAAAGAGTTCCTACGGAGAGATGCAGAAAGCCACCCGGAGCTCGTGTAATTCGGTCAGTACCCACCAGTACCCTCCAGCACACACTGGATGCCTCATCTGGTGAAGTGGCAGCAGGACCACGGCTCTTCAAACGCTGCTGCCAGTCAGGCCAGCGTGGCAGGCCAACAGCTGGGTAGCAGCCCTCACCAGGCTAACTCTGCAATGGAAGACTTAAGAGGATTCAAACAAAATAAAAAGGGATAAGGCCTGCCAAATCATGAAAACTTCTAACATGGCACTAGCAATAGTATCTGTGCAAAGAAACAGAGGAACATGAGAGATGGCTTAAAAAAGGTGCTGCCATGACCTGGTACTTCAGAAAAAGTGGTACAGGCCCTCATAAAATGGTACTTGCCCAGAGAAGCTGTGGATGCCCCATCCCTGGAGGTGTTCAAGACCAGGTTGGATGAGGTCTCTTACAAACATCTTACTGTGTCTGTACCAAGCAGTATTTTCACACTGTTCCCTTCCTCTCTCCTTTGACTGGATAAAGAGATAGGAAAAAAAACAACACAACTATGAAGACGGATGCCCAGGGAACCCTCATAAATTCACTTTCTGTCAGTCAAACAAACGAGACCCCCCTGGGAAGCGATGAGAAGGATCCTCCTCACAACAGCCTGACTATCAAAAGTCACTTCTCTCATGAAGTACTCTAATCTCACAGGACTGAGTATCATGATAATATGAAAGCATCATAATAGCTTGAGCACTGTGAATTACTTTTGTAACACTGGATGTGTGGGGCATGTTTCCGGCATGCTGGTTCCTGGTGATGCTGTTTGAATGTCTATATTTCAGAATTTCTGAATTACCCTGCGTCTGAAAGATTCATATGCTATACACACTCAATTTCAGAACAGAAATGCGATTCTCCAGACATCAAATTTCAGGCAGTCACTGCATCCATCATAATTTTAGCAAGCTGGCTTTATCACTGCCCAAAGTTGCATCCTATTCCTCAGAAATATAATGTATGTTATCTGGTACAGTCCTACCCAGTATTTCCAAAATCTTGTAGAAATAAGCAGCTCATCAATTCTTTCCTTCAGGGAGTGCCATATGTCTACAGTACTTCAGTTCTGATGGCATTTCTGTCAAGTTCCAGATTTCCTTTCACAGTTTCATTTCTGTAGTTTTTAGACTATAAACATTTTGCAGCAATCCATGTGTAAAGGCATCCCACATAATCTGAGGTGATATCTCCCGCTCGTTTTGTTTCTTTACAGCCTCCCTAGAGGTTCTGAGGCAGCACTTTCGCATGCAAGTAAGCCAAGCTAACCTTGCATTTAGCCATCTCCTAACCCTAAAAAAGAAACTGCCCTTAAAAACATGTTTTATTTCAGCTGTATCCTTGAAACCCCAAACTCTGTGAAACTAGAATGAACTAGTGTAAATCAAACAGTGTTCCTACCACTTAGACCCGCCCTGCAACCCTTTCCAATCAGGGAATCTAAAATTACCATATTTACAGCATCTGCAGCAGAGCCAAGTACAAAACAAGATGAATAGCTGTGACGCACAAGGCAGAGTGTGGAAGTATGCAGCTGGGCCTGCAAACAATATAGGCACTCGGCACTGAAGTCCATCTAATGCTTTTCACAGACCAGAGTGACTAAAAGGGGAAGGGGGGGAGGGAGGGGAAGAGAAATTCCAGGAAGATGAGTGAAAACAGCAGAAATCCCAGGCTGCTTCACTAATGGGTAATTGAAATGACTCACAAAAGGTCTAGTAGGGAATTCAATTAATTAGGACGTGACTGTGCCGAGGGGAGGAGGGAAAGAAAAGAATGCTGGCGATACAAGAAAATCGCTCCTCTCCATTCACTTAAAAAAGGGCCTGGAAGAAAACCTCAAGGGAGGAAAAAGCCAAGTTTTTCAAGGCAGGGCCTCTACCCCTTCTTATGCACAGAAAAAAAGCCACAGTCAAACTGCCTTGGCTTCAGAGGAGGAGAAAAGGACAAGTAAGTATATCCCTATTCCTCCCCTCCTTCTCTTTCTAATGAAAAGGAAGGAAAAAAAATAAAATCGGGTATATTAATTACGTCACCGTTAAGGCAACTGGTAACAAGCAACTATGAGGACAAGAAAGAGGAATGAAGCAGGATAGCTTAATACAGTGCTGGTAAATAGCAGCTGTCTCATCGTAGCTGTACTGTTTATTCCATGTGCCAATGAGAAGAGGGAGATAGGACGCAGTGGGAAGATGAATAAATGAGAAAAAAATGGGGACAGATGAAGGAAAAAATGCAATGTGAGAAAGCAGAGAGAAACCGGAATGGGGACAGGCAAAAGGACTGGAATTAACAAAAGAAGGGAGTAAAGAATGGAAAAGGAGTGGATGGAGAGAAGATGAAGGGATGGGAATGTATTAGAGACACAGGAGAGGGAAAACCTCTAAAGGAGAAGAGGAGCAGATGTGGGAAGGGTCAGAGAAAGAACGAGAAGTTTCACAACCAGTCAGCAGTTAGAACTTGCTGTGATGGGTACATGGTAACAGCAATGTTGATTCAGCAACCATATATTGACAAATACTGCTTCTACCCAAGCCTCAGAGACTAAATTTACACTAGTGCTAGTTTAGAAATCCCCAAGAATGTGCAACCTAAACTTCCAGGCCCACAACCAACGATCATTACTGGTAGTGGAACAACTAGCCTAGATATAACAACCAGGGGCAAGTGTTCATTCATGGGATTGAAAATAGGATCTGCAATCATTTAGGATAAAGTTACCATAGTTTGAAATGTAGCTCTCATTAATTCCAACTCCAAGCTATTGCTGGCAGGCTGGCTGTTCAATTGCTTTATACAAAAGAACCTCACGGTCATTGTTTACCTTCGTGAATCATGATGAGATCTAACAAAAAGTACTTCTTAGGCCCTATCGGGTTCAGCACTGAATGCCCTCTGAAGGCTTAGATATGCTCTCACGCTCAAGGATCAAGATACTATCGCTGTGAAAGGTTGGCAAAGTTTGCAGTATGCTGCGTGTTTGGGCAATATCTGAGTATTTCTGTTCCCAGGGCTGTCAATCTGACATCTAAGCAAGAAAACATATAAATCAAACCAATAATGTCAGCTCCACTGTCAAAAGTTTCAGAAGACCAAAAGATTTTTTATAAGCTTTATTTACTATAACAGGGCAATGAAGATCTGGCACTGACCAAGAAAATAATTCCTATGTAGTTAAGATACACCAGACCAGGATGAAAAATGCAGTATTTAGCTAATGAGAACCAGTGTACAAATACTGATTCAAATACAATTATCATTATACCAGTCTGTGAATACACTGGTGTCCAGACAAAGAAATTCCTTAAATATAACTGCATCTAGTCTTTCACGGTTTTTAAGTTAGATTCATGCAAAAGTGAGCATACAGAAATTCCTAGCTGGTTCTGAGCCGACCGTCCAACACAAGAGTAAGGAGTGCCATGACATTTGGAGGAATCATCTCCCAGAAGAGGTATAAAGTTGAGATCCAAATTCCTACAGCTGGTTTAAGAAAAGAGCCCTTGGAAGTTCTGCAAAGACATTATTGTTAGTGCTCTGGACAAATGTAAATGCATTGTCATTTCTACCAGCTGGGCAGCTAGTTTCTATGGAAAAGGACTGCAAACAGTGTGCATTCAGTGCCTAGGTGCCTATGCAACAATGCAATTGTCATACAAGAATTACAATACAGCTATAAAATGTCAGTTAAGTCAGGCAATCCCAACAGCAAATTCAAGCTGGGCAGCCGAAGCACCACTTGACACAGTACTTTATTCTGCTTCAAAGCTCCATTCTTTTCAAATTCTCTCTAACATGTCTAATGAAACAGGCAGTCCGATGTGCTCAGAAGGTCATCAGTTTCTACCCAGAGCACCTCCAAGATGTAACAGGGCCTTGATTCCATTGCCAGTGTAATTTTGTTCTTTTTACTGGGTCTCGATCAAGTTGCATTCATGAGAACTGCAGGCTAGGTCAACATGTACCTCGAGGCTGTCTGGATTCTGTTAAGCCAGGCTTTTTGACCAGATCCTCTTCTCCCCCTCTTACAAAACACTCAGCAGAAAAAATAAAATAAAATCTCTCTCTTCTGCAAAATTAAAATAATTAAAATAAATTCCTTTTATCTCTCTAATTAAGTACCATCCTGTATTTAGTCAGTTGACAGCACCAAAGAATGATTTTTCTGTATTCCACAATGTCATCCTCCCTGCCTGGATCTATTCAAAGCCTCTTGTACATATTTAATCACTCCTAGCCAGGCCTGGCTAATGAAATGCAGGGCCTTGCCCTGACCTGACCTTGCTATTTCTATTTTGGCTCAGCACATCCTCTGCTAGTTGGTTAAAAAAAAAAAAAAAAAAAAAAAAAAAAAAAGAAGGTTGTTTCTCTTCTCTCTTGGACTTAAAGGTCCTGTTACTGGCAGGGGGTATGGTCAAGGACACTGCTGAATACAGAATGAATGACTGAATGATTGTGAACCCTGATTTGCAAAACTCCTGCAAGCCCAAAAAGGACCACAACAACTTAAGCACAAAGTTTTTTTCCCCCCTTTTTCTCTTTGGCTGGCAAGGACTGGTGGTCACTGTTCAACTACAGTGAATGGCTTATGGCTAGAAAATTCTGTACGAAAAATGGACAGCTCAAATTGTTTGCAGCAGTCTTTCATAAAGCACTGGTATTCATTCTATGGTTTTGGGCACTTATTGCAACTAGAGATGTTCTTGGTTTTCCCCTTCTGCCCTTTCTATTTGCCAATACTGCAATTTAAAATCTATTTTCCCTTTCTGAGAGCTCACAAAGAAGTGTGATCCCATTTATGACTACTTAGAAAACATTGGATATTGGGTTAGCCCATTTGTCACATGATGTTGGTTGTAGGAATTTATCAACATGCCAATCAGAAGTCAGAAATGTTTCCAGTGTACAACTGAACAACATTTACACGGTGATTCATGTGGTCTCTTTAAGCTGAGTTTGTTTTCGAATAGTTTATGATTTTGTTGGCCATGAGTTTTGGTGTTGTTTGACATACTTAGTTACTGGACGAACCATAAACCACATTTGAAGTCAGAAAGAGCATTGAATATCTTTCTATTCTTTGTGTGTAAACAGTGCCTTACATTGTGGGGCTCTGGATACTGAATAGGGGTCACAGATGCTATTACCAAACAACCAACAACAGCACAAAGTTCTGTAGGTACTCTGGCTGTCAGAAAAAGCAGGCTCAGCAGCTCAATTCTTCGTTGTTCTTCCAATTATATATCAACGGAGTCATGCCAGAGGAAACAGCAGTAAATAAGACGAAGATGCCTTTAGCTAGCTATCCCCTTTAGCTAGCTATCCAAAAATAATGCCCTATGTCCCATGGGGCACTGTCAGCTATGGAACCAGGGACGTATATCACATTTCTAATGGCCAGAATCAGTTTAACAGGTCCTTATGAGCTCTTCTGCATGCACTGGGACTAAGATAACAAGAGTTAGATCTCCATTTATAAGTCTAGTCTTTTGTCAGCTCAACTAAAACAAACAGGTTCAAGTTGCAACATCCTGTTGAATAGAAGCAAGTAGGACTTCTAGGCACTGCTTGAAAGAAGAAATGCTAAAATCATGTTTGCAGTCAGCAGAGTCAAACAATACAGCTGTGTCACCTTCCTCCTAATGCTGTTTATCATGTTCTTTTGTAGTCTGGTTTTCTACACAGACAACACTTTTGCAATCACGTTCTGTATCCCAGTCTATATAACCCTTTCAGCCATTGATTGCTTTCAGCCAAGTCTGGAAAAAGGCAGGGGTCCTCAAACATCTGTGAGGTCACAGAAATTGAGTGAAAATAGATGGATGAGTAGAGAAGAGAGTTCCTGTAGATGTTAGTAGACTGCCTGAAATCTAGAGAGAGGACTTCTCAGTATGACAAGTGCAGGAGAATTTGTAGATGTAGTCAACCAACCACAAAGTACAGCTCTGTACAGATTTGTAACTTCCTTCAGTCGATGTCCTGTGGGGTTAGATGAGCAGCAGAACTAATGCAGAAGTTGGCTTTCAGTTGGCCAACTGCTGGTGACCATAAGTTGTGAGATCAGCAGTAGTGAAACCTGACCATGGCCTTATGAGGCCCCAGTCAAACGTCTGCACCTGCTAGGCCTCACCCAGCAGGAGAGCTCCTTGGTGGCATGCACCAGGCAGCAAACACTACTTAGGCCAACTCTAATCAAGCACCAAACTGTCATTAAACCAAAGGCAAAGGCAACATTCAGCCACTTTTTTTTCCTCTCTGCCACCTTTCCAAGCAGATTTTTGACCTATCCTAGGACCCAGCACCACTGCAATTGTACAAAATGGAGTCAAACACAAAACATGTAGAAAAAGCACTCTCAGATTAACTGTCTTTTTTTTTTTTTTTTTCTTTTTGGTGTGTATGTGCATTACACAGCCTGCTGCAGGCATTTTTGTCATGATTTTCTGCTACAGACATTGAGATTTTTAAGAGCTGAACCTCTCTTTGTAGGCTGTTCCTGAAGTTTGGCACAGTTGGAGAATGCTACCTTGGGGTGCTCCTTCCCTGTGAGCTCTGACGGGATGTTGCAGTTAAGCCACATCCACAGAGCTAAAACCACAGAATTTAAAAACAGCTGTGAAATCCAACTGTGTCTGATCTGCCTTGGTGTTTGGCCTGTCTCTGTAGGGCCAAATTTGTTTAACTCCAAGTAAAAATATGAGTTAGCACAATTCACTAGATGAGGCAAAAGCATTTCTGGAAGATTTTTTTCAACCCACTTGTAACAAACAAATTTGGGCCACTACCTATACATGCCAGAAAAAATGTTTATCTTGCTTAGCCAAAATTGAGCAAAATAGATTTTTTGGCAGCATGGACAAAGCTTTAGGCCTGACTTTTTAAGGTCCCCTCCTAATTCCAGTTTTCCATTCCCCACCCTTCAGAGTTCCTCAGAAGATCTCTGTCCTTGATGGCCTTTCAGTTTGGGTACTGTCATTTTATTTTTTTCCCCTTATGTTCTTCGCTTTCCTTAACCTTCTTTTGCATTTGCTTTCTTTCTATATGGTTTAATGGAAACATACTAAAAAAACCCCTCATATCTCTGACATTCCCACCCTTTGTTTTCCAAAGTACCCTCCCCTAGCCAAGGGTATTCCTTGATACACCTTGATTAAACTTACAATGTATTAAAGGATTGGGAAACAGGAATCTTAACAGTGGCCTAAGACCATCATTCTAAAAAGCATAAGGAAAATTTTATTTAAGTCTCACTAATGCATATATGTCTAAAATATGTGCATATACATACAGATTTATAGATATATTTTAATATTCTTGCCACTTCCTTAAAAACTAGCACAGAAAAGATACACAAAGAAAAACAGACTGAAGTGAGAGTTTTGAGCAAGACAACTTCAGAAGGAGAGGAAAACAGACAGACTCAATAGTTTAACAAGGAACACTGGATTATATGTTTTCCAGATACACTGGGCTTCCTTCTAATACTGCAGACTTCATATGTTGTCTGTATAATAGATGTCAAAACTCCTAGGTATTTAGCATGAACAGCACGATCAATTTATAAGACAGTTCAGACTCAAAAATGTCAACCGGGAAACTTTCACTGTTCCAGCTAGAACTTTCTGAAATTTTATTTGAGTCTTTTAAATACAGGAACTCAAAGTTATACTAAGTCTCACACCATTCACGGTAAGCACTGAATAGTTTTGTATGCATTCCCAAGGTTAATCAGACTAATCTACTAGTACTAAGTAATTTTCTGTGGAATACGTTTCCTAAAAATTGTCTCACCATCTCCAGAGATATTAAATCACAGTGGTAACCAGTTGTCTTGAGAATGACAAGAAGCTATTCTGCACAAGCAGTTGTTCAAGATAGACTCCCCAGTGAATTCTTATTCTAAGAGTTTGTATCTGCATGTTTTAGTAAGTGCCTCCAACTATTGCCTCAGATTTACTTTTCGGAATATATGAGCACTTGAAACCAGTTCATGATAAACATGTCAAGGGCCCATTTTATCATTTTTTAATTGAAAGCAGGTCACTAAAACAAATTTGTCCATGTTGGGAATGTAAAAGCATTTGGGAGGGATATGACAAGCCATTCAAGCAACACTGAATGTTCAAATTATAGTTAAAAGCTTTATACGCAATACTGACCAGAACAAAACCTCTGCTTAGGCAACCTCTCTGCATACTTCACAGTCACATCAGTATTGGCTCCAAAACACAAAATATATGCAGATACTATGTTCGTAAGTGATCATCAACAACTACTGATACTCATCACAGGTTTATAAAGTACCATGCAAAGCTACATAACATCTAAAATGTTAATCACTCCTCCTCACTCTCCTCACTCCTCGTCATATATGTTACCATGAGACCTGAGTTCTAGTGGGGTCAGAAATCATATGGTGTATTAAGGGCTTAAGAAGAGGTCTGAAGATTTACACTGTTTTGACCATGAGCAAAAATGGGCTACACAAGAAAAAAAAAAAAAAAAAAAAGTTGATGAGTCTGGGCCACAGAGGAATAGAACTTCCTAGTCAAAGAACAAAAGAATGATTTAAGTGATAAACGTGCTAAAGCAAATTCCTTACTTTTCTCATCCTACCAAGTAGATCACACCATTACCCTTTTTTGGGAATCAAATGAAAAATGACAATATTAGCTATTTTGTTTAAGAAGAGAGTCCTTGCAGGGGTTCATGTAACTCCATTCATGTTGTCAATTTCTATGTTAAAAGGCCAGGAATAATCTGTTCCATTAAAGAATGGGAAGAAATGATTTCTCTTCACGCTAGTTTCTTCTTTCTGATATAGCCCAGATTTAAATGTGCACTTATTAGGTGAGAACTCTGTTGTCCATTACCAATTCCTGAAAACTTCAATGTGTTTTCATTTCTTTATAGCCAATACCATTTTTTTTTTCTATCGGGGGAAAAATGCAGTAAAAGCAAAAGCAATATCCAAGCCAATCCCCAGCCTACAGAAGACTCTACAGAGCACACAGATGACATCCTATACTGGGGTAATATATTTCATTAGACGATAGATGAAGAGAGATTTTAGATGGTATGTAGGGATGTAATATTAACATCAAATACATTCCAACTCCCTTATCTAATCTAATGCGCCATTTAGCAGTTGATATATCAGGTCAAGTCTTTGAATCAGTTTCGTGCCAGGGAGTAAATGATGCCTAATATTTAAATAATCATCCTTTTGACAAAGATGAACTTGATCAGTAATAAAGATTGTTTCCAATCAATGATCTTCAAAAGGTCTCTTCTGTTTCTTTCCAGATGACTACACAAAATATCACAGTACATAAAATATCTTGGCCTAATCTGCTGCCACTTGTTTCCTTCTTTGCCATTATTTCTTGAGCTTTATGAGGTACTTTTGTAACTGTTTGGGGCCTAGAAAAGGCATGCTCTCGCTTTCATATGGAAACTGTAAGCACTTGCATCGTTCCCCTGCCAGAACACACACACACACACACACAAGCTGGCACATTCTTCTAATTACAAAAGTTTAAAAAAAAAACACTGCTGTAATATTAATAGCAAATACATTCTGGTTCATGTCTGGTTACACTCAGGTGAACACTGATAAGTCATGTGTGAGGTTCTCATACACAGCTCTGCCACCACAACACCAATCCTAACATGCCTCAGCCTCTTTTTGACATTGCCATACACCTCAGTCCTGAACGGACTCTTGCTGTTCCACTCCAGCATTAACATTTGCGGTAATCAGCTTCACAGAAAAAGCTCTAGCCTAAAGGAACAATATCCTCTCAAAAGTAATGATGAAGATTGCTGCCTCAAAATGCCACTGCTGTATGGCTCTGTTTTAACTTTCCCCTTCTTGGCGTGGACAGATTACCTGAGACAAAGGGGTACAGCACAGCAGAGCTGTGCTCTGCAATTGCATTCATCCTTCAGTAAAATTAGGCTGCATCACTGTCAAAACCTCAGTTTCTGCACTCATTGCTTAGGAGAGAAATGTTCAAAAGCAACAAACACACAGCAGTGGGAAAGCTATGCTGTGTAACTCCTAATTTGTAAGTCAAATTGAATTATATCGCTGGAATTGCAAGCACCGAAGGGCCCCCTAAGCGGGGTTTGTTCTTGCTGCACCACATTCAGGTCTTTACAGAAAGCAGCTGCCATCCCACATGGCACTTTGGGCCAAGCTGAGGTGCCCGCCCAGAGGCAAGCAGCCAGCCTCGAGCATGCGGCCTCTGCCCTGGCCCGGGCGGCGTGAGGCGAGCTAAAGGGAAAGCGGGCACTGCGCTGGGAGCGCCTGTCCTCTCCTCTGGCACAGGCAGAACTACTGTTCTTTTTAAAAATCCCCTGCTCTTAGTAAGGTTTGTTTTTCTAACTGGTTCCCAGAAACCTCTAGGGGGTTCCAAGCCCAGAAAAGTAATTACTGCATTGCTTTGGCCACAGACACAATATCAACCTTGTTAGACTTGGCCTGTGGAGACAGCCAAACACCTGCTGCTGCAGCATTTATTTGATAAGCTTCATGGTTCGCTAACATAAACCTGATCCTGCTGACCTGCAGGAGGATGAAAAGGAGAGGGGGGGAAAGGGTGGAGCAGGTAGGCGATCTCACGGCCCGCCGGCCCAGCAGCTTTGCAGCCCTCTCTCCCAGCAAGCTCCCATTTCTCTTTGCTTTCTTGTTTCCTGGTGAGAGCTTCAGAGAATTGGTTTTCCCCCTGCAGTTATGCAAGCAGATGTGGAAGGGGCTAGGATTCCCATGCCTTATGACGGATTAACTGACAAGCACGGGATCAATACGGGAATTGTTCTAGGTCTGGCCGCATCTGTAGCCTTCCGAAGCAGACAGAATAGCTGCACACACTCTTGTTGGCATGGTGGTGTGCACTGAAAGGCTGGCTTAGTACCAAAGTCCATTAGTTAACAGCAAGGGGGGAAGGAAGGGCTGCAAATCAGTCAAGTCAACAGATAAAAGCCCGGGGAGAAAAGCAGATGTAGAAATAGAAACTTGATTTTTATTCCTCAAATGATGCACTTTTCTCGTCTAGGACAAAAAAAGAAAGAGGGGGTGGGAGGGAAATGAAACGAGGTTTTGTCCAAAACAGGACTGTCTCCTCCAATGGATACTGCCAAGGAAAGAAAAAAAAAAAAAAAAAAAAAAGAGCCAGGGGACTTGGGAGGAAGGAGAAAATAATCTTCCTAACTCTGGCGGTTGATATCAGGAACGAAACACTTCTGACAGGCTAGCTTGCTCTCCTCTATGCCTCACCTTTTCTCTAAGTAGAGGGAATCAAAGGCGGACTATGCAGAAAACCAGGAAAGTACACGTCCACGTATCTGCTAGTTGTCATTCACATGGAAGGGGTTTGACTTCAGGACAGTGAGTTTGCTAGTGCATCTCTGTCTGTGTATGTTGATAATGTGTCTTGGAGACCTACAATGTGATTCACCCACTTGGGAGATGGTAAGAAGCAGATGAATCACTCTGGATGACATCAGAGCCAGCCCAAACATTTATTCAAACTTGGCAAAACTGTGAATACTAAACATCTGAACATGTGTGGAATTGTCTACACGATCATATTCCACCTTATTTCACCTCCTTCTGCTGGCTCAGAACTTCAGGAACTTTATCTCCTGATGGCAAAAAAAGCTGTGAAAATTTAAATAATATGCCACAAGACATTTTCTGTATAGATCCGACCCAAATCAAAGCAAAAATCTTGAAAGAAAACTTTTCTTGTAGACTCCCAGGCCCAGCTTTGCAGGTATGTGAAATTCAGCAATCACATGATAAACATCTGAAATTTTGGGCTGGTACCAATATTCTACTTTTGTATTCACCCTTCACTGTACAGGATCCACAGCACTGAAGCAAAATGCTAAGTACACTCAGAAAAACAGCACTTCTGGATTCTCAGAGCTCTAGCGCAGCCAACTGTCCTTCAATTTCTGCCTTTATTGACGGGCCTGTTTCTCTCCAAACAATATGATTTTTTTAGAGGTAGTAATTAAGGACAAGAAACAACCTGATAATATTAAGAAACTCTTGTGGAAGGTATTGCAAGAAGACCGAGAGTGTAAGTGAATTCAAACCACGCTAAGAAGCCTATATTGTCTGGAAGCCTGTGGGTACGGAAGGCCCACAAGTGCTACCAACCATGAAAGTCTTGAGGGCAATGTGTCCAACTCCTGGAAAATGCACCAGAGTAGGCCATCTTAATTTTCTTAAAAATGGCTGATGACTGAAGCCAGTGACTTAATTCTTTATCCACCATTTTGCATGAGGATAACAGAAATAACTCAAAATGCATTGTTCACCCGCCAGGCAGTGGTGATAAAGCACAACTCATGGCCTACTCTGCAAGAGCTACGAGAGACCAGCAGCAAGACTCCTATGCTGAGGACAACTTCACTGCCTGAAGCCCTCTATATAAAAAAGCCACATCACTTCAGAAAAAGTTATGCAGCATACAGACAAAGTATTGCAATGACTACAACAGGTCCTCCTAATGGTAATTCTGAAACAAACAAACAAACAAACAAACACCACCCACGTCATATTACAGAATGTTCCTCTGTATTATTCTGCCTTTTATTCACAAACCTTTTTCCCAAAGTTTTGTACATGGTTTCCCCAAAGCATTGTACATGCAGAAGCTCCCTGAAGAACAGATGTTTCATGGTAAAAAGAAAAAAAAAAAAAAGGTATAGTAGCAGGAATAGTTTTAAATTAAGGCAAATAAGTTTGACGGCAGCTAGGGTGAAATAGTGTTGGTTACCATATGAGAATCAGCACCCAACGAGCTTGACCTGGTAGACCAGCAGAGCACTCTGAAACCACACGTAAGTTTGAAACACAGTGAGGCAAATGAGAAACAATGACAGCCGTGCAGCTCGCTCAGAGCATCCCCAAGAGAACAGCCATATGCCGACAACAAACACTGCAGCCGAAAGGAACCAAAATTGTACAACAGATTCTTAAAATAAATCCTCCCAACAGGCCCTGCTTCCTGTTCTGTTAACAGCCACCCGACCAGGGGAATGGAGCTCACTCCGACTCACATAAAGGCAAGTTAGCACAAGGGCACTGAGCTGCGTGTGTGACCGCACACACTCTTGTGCAGCCAGCTAAAGGACCACGAGAAGCAGGATGTCTCTCGACATTTTCTTTTAGGTGAAAACCAGAAAATTGTGACCTTTTTCCTCTCTACAGGTAAAATGTCAGCAAAGGTGTTGCAGGCCCTGACTAGTGCAAGGGTAACTAGAGCTTAGCCTAGCGCAGGTACTCAGAGGTAACATATCCCATCTGCTGGGTCACATCCCTGGGAACCTCCAGGATCAAGACCTTACTGCTGTCCCATTTTGTGTGACAGAGAAGGATCGAATTGTTTGAGGGCAGAATATCATGGTAAAACTTTTTTTCACGGTAACTGAATATTGTACTGTCAAATACCTCTTCTTCAAAAGCATCTTTCTAGCTTTATGGTTGTGAATACAACATTGTGACCCCAGAGTAAGCAATATAGCAAGTCGTCTGACTTTGCAATCGCACTAAAACAAGTTTCTCAAAAATAACTTCCCCATCATAGGTTGATACCCTGAAAATGACCGTCTGAACCCATCCTTCTTCTCCCCAGAGGTTTTTTTTTGAACAAACGTGGTTTCTTCAGCTTTGAATCAATGGAAGAAAGAGACTGTGGCTTTTCAATATGGGCTGGGTTAAGACCTATTGAAACTAGTAGATCTCACACTACACTTCCTTTCAAGCTAAATAAGGCAACAGTTAAATACTTCTTTGTTTAACAATTGCTAAAAACAAAAGACTGCAAAAAAAAGCACAGGCTGAGCAGGGTCTGGACCTCACAAGACAAAGGGAATCACGGGAACAGATGCCCCAAATGTGGAGATTAATGCAAAGAATATTGCAACTCTGCTCTGAGAGGAGCAGAACTGATGAACCCCAACCAATTGCCTAGGAGAGCTGAGGTGAAGATGAGTGTAGTATCCCTTTCAACATATGAAGATCCTAATGTGTCTGACTGTAAACCAATGTTAAATACACCCTTTTTACTACATTAAACTACTGTAGTTATTTCTTTGGTATTTTGCTAGCTGTCACTCAAAGCAAGTGGAACACTAAAAGCATCAAGTTGTATTTTTTTTTTTTAAAGAATACCAATAACAGGTTTCTTCTTAAAGAAAACCATCCAAAATGGGTTTATTCTCTCAAATTACTGATAGGTAACCTTAACCCTTAAAATAAAACTCTGAACCCCATTAAGCAGATGGATAGGATTTCAGCTCATCCTTTAACCACACCTTATTACTGGCCAAGACCTAGATGGCTAATTACTTCCAGTTGTTTCTGAATAGACCTTTAACTACCTCTGTTGGAGTCCTCAGCATCTAACACTCTTTGGAGAGAGAGGAGGAAGCAATCTGACTAAGCATTAGACAAATAAGACTTACTGACTGTTAGAATAAAAGCAAAGAACAAAACAAAGTAACTTAAAAGGACAGTAGGCCAGTTTGTTTATAAGTGTGTCTGAGGAAGGCCTAAGAGAAAGTGGAACACCTCACAGTATCCAAAAGGCTTTGGGTCATTTTTTTTTTTCCTAGCCGTATCATGCCTCAAATTTTGGCAAGAAAAATACAGGCAGGAACTGCTAAGATGATTTCCAGTAGTTCACTTTCATATTAAATAGTTTCACAGCACTGGTACATCATTGATTTATCCTTAAAAAAACAGTCTAATTCCCCAAAGCTCTGTAGCATCTCTGCTGTCCTTACAGAGCACCTTACTGGGTCCTGAGGGGAGGTACAGCATTTGGTCAGGAGGAAGAAGGACTACACAAGAATCCCATGAGATAACCTAGGTCCTGCTCAACCTAGTCTCCAGATGAGCTGTTACTGATGTGAGAAATTATTTAAGTCAAGCAAACTGTAAAGTATTACGTGCGTATTTAAAACTTTGACTCTTAAAGCAGGAAAGCCAAGAAAATGCAAAATTTCACTTTGGAAACCTGTGCCCAGAGAAGGCAATCCAAGGCTTTCCAGATAACTGGGCAATAGCAGAATTATCTACGTATGTATACATGGCCTTTAACAATGTAGAAATAGGGCATGCTACATATGTTGCTGAACATCTCAATCTCTGTAAATTAGAAAAGATAATTAAAAACAGGACATGAGAAAATCATTTGTCCACCATTACACAAAACTGGGTAACAATTAGCAGCTGAAGTCAGGTATCTTCTGACCACAGCCTTAAAACTGTATTTCCTCTGATATTACTCATTCATAGGCCACATTTAAAAGAGCAGCGAACAACTGCTGCTGATGGTTGTGGTTCATTAGCCAGTCAGCAATAGATGGCCCACATACACTCATTTAGCGTAACACATATTTGCACATGGGCTTGAAGTACTGCAAAACCATACACCCACAGATCCTGCCTCAGCTAACCCTCTCTCTCAAGGCCTGGTTCCCGTCCCTCCTCCAGCCCACCATTAATTTCCCCATTTGCCTTTTAGCTTTGCTTAGATTACAAGTTATCGTCACTATGTACATGCAAACTGTAACCAAAGACTGTCTGTGCCGAACAATCACTCAAGTCATTTCCAGCTAATGATTTACTGTTTGCTTCACTTCCCCACCCACCGTCTGGCTTTTTTAGGGCAAAGACATAATTTCTTGTATGTTGCTAGAGGACTACCCGCACACCAATGGGGCTAAGAATGCAATAAAAAAGATTTAATAGCAACGGGGATGAATAGAACATTCTAGTATTTCCCCTTTAGCAGAAAACAGAGTTTCCACTACGGTGGCAAAGTCTCCTATGCCCAGAACAAGCCAAGTACTGCCTTCTGACAACATCGGGGAAGTACTGGTGGCGAGACAGACCCATCTCTCTGCTGATCCGGTTCTTCAATGAGACAATTCACTGTCTGTTTCTGGGGAGGAATGAATGGAGGAGTTAGATCAATTATCCCAGAGTCTTCGGGATACAATCTGACAGATGATGAAAGAACTCTAATATGTAATTGAAATACCCTGTACCAAAACATCCACATTAAACCTCTGTTGATTACACACAGGTCTGAGCTATCTCAGACCTTCAGAACAGGAATTGAGTTGTTTATCAGTGAAAGCCAAACTTCTAAAAAGCTGGCTGCCCACTACAGAGCCTTTGTGTTGGGTAAATTAGCTTCAGGAAAAGAATCAAAATGAATTAAAACCACATGGAGATCCTCTCCCTCTACCCCCCTTTTCCCCTTTCCTCTCGCTATATGAATCCCCTCACCAGGAGACAGAGGCCAGTTCAGTCTAATTTAGTCCAGTGTTTTTGTTTCCTAAAGTCTCAGTCTTGGGCTGAGTCCATTAATAGGCTGCAGCTGATTTTAATCTAGATGAACTCAAGACTTCTCTCTTCTTTGGTTTTAAAAAGATTACAAATTGTGTGTTATATAAATAGAGGGAAAAGGGAAAAAAAGAACCAGAATGAGTAAAAGATCTGCTCTCCATTAGCTGACCTGCTGAACAAGCCTGTGATTCAAATAAAGATGAGAAATGAGAGCTGTGGGGGGAAAAATACACAACTAAAAGCTCTAGTGATACCGTGCCTAGACACACTGGTAAGAGGAGATGCAGTAATGTCCGACAGCTACCATTACCATCTCGACAGCGCAGGAGGTAGTAATAAGGCTCCAAAAGTGGCAAACCAGATGCCTCTAAGACTGTTCTGATAACTTGCAGCATTCTTCCCCAGTTAAACTTAAAATCACGTTGATTAGCAATTGCTTCGTATCTCTTTGGTATCTGGTGGAACAAGGTGGTCTTCTTACAGAGGCTCCTTGTGGATATTTATCAGCATGGAAAACTGCCGTGATACCTATGTGGACTGATTCAAGTGGGAGCTCTAAAAAGGGGTGCTGAGCTTCAAGAGACTTGCCTCAGATCAGTGCTGAGGTACCTTGGGGGACAAGGCTATAGAAAAGGTGTGTGGGTATGTTGTCCTCTAGAACAACCAGTTCTGGGCTCCTCAGGATAAGTGAAAGACAAAATGAAACCATACCAAATGAAATGCAAAACTATTTTTCCTTTTGTCCAGAAAACCCAGTCTAGAATAGCTTTAACAAGTTTGAAAAAGAAGAGTAAACTAATCTGCTACAAAAGTTAAACGGGGGAACTATTTTTGGTATGATGCACCAGCTCAGAAGCTTTAACACAACAGGCTTCCCAGCATGGTAAAGAATGACAGAAGAAAATCACTTCCTTCTAGTGTTGTTTCTTGTGACCACAGTTGTATGTGACTGTCAGTAAATCTGTCAGTACTGCTGCACACAAGTATTAATATGGATATGGTCAAAACACTTTTCATATTACTGGTATCAAACCCCTCTGCATAGACATCTTTGTTTCTTTTCTTCCTGCCACACAGAAGGAAAGGAGAGGTGGGTGCCATAAGTTTCCATCTCAACAGGCAGGGTTTTTTTTTGCAAGTGCAGATCTCCCAGCGCCATTTCTTAAATTAATTTCCTTATGTGCTCTTTTGCTTAAATAACATATTTAAACTCTTAGAGTGCTATGATACAATACTACTATGGATCTGAAAATTGAGAATGCCAATGACCAATCTTAAAGTATTCTTGTTTTAGGGGGAAAGGGTTGGGCTTTTTTTTTTTTTTTTTTAATGCTGACTTGAATTCTCCGGCTACTTTATGTTACCCTGGCACTCTACACAGTCACAGGACACTGTGTCACAGGACACTATTTCAAGCCTGGGTGAATTCATGATTTTAAAAACAATTATGGTAAGCTGCAGATTTGACTCTCCTTTTTCTTGATGCTCAAGCTCAGAGGCTGATACATGAGAAGTTTCCTTTCAGAGGAATCTCATGAACAGCTCATACACAAGTGCTCTGTTTAAAAACAGCCCCTGAGGAGCGAAGTCAAGTGTGAAGGGACTACGACCAGCAAGGGAATAAAGTGCAACTACTCGCAGCACACTGCAGTCACAGTTCTGGTAAAGAAGAGAACGGCAGCCACTTGGAAGAAGGAGAGTCCTTCACAAAGTTGTCTGTAAAAGACTTCTGTTACTCAACTCCAGCTGAGAAATACAGGTAAAAATCTACTTTCAATACATGAGAGAAAAAAAAAAAAAGATTTTTAATAACACATGAGCAAGATTTTTAGTGAGTTGTACTTACAAACAAAAGATCCCAAGAAACTGAAGTGTTTATGTTATTATAATTTTAAAATCTCCAAATAACATTTGATCCCTCAGAGAATCCATTTCAGAGCTTCAGAAATGTTTTTGCTTTGTGTGCAAACGCTGACATTTTGGAAATCAAATGCATCTGTTTTAGACACACCAAGAGAGTATATACCTACATAAAATAAAAATCCCTGCTTTGCCATACAAAGGAAATACAATAGACACAGTAAAAGTGCTAGTAATCAATAATAAACAGTAGATATACAGAGAAACGGATGGGCAGACAGACGTAAGAGGAATTACACAATCCTAATCAGCTTTACCTGAATATAACCCCTTGTAATAAATCTCAATTGCGGTGATAAACGTGCCTGTACTAAACCCATCGATTTTTCATTCTTTGCTAATGGGGCAAATGTAACTTGGAAGGGGTCTGCATGAAATCACTGGAGGTTTTATTTGTATAACTTTTCTGGAGTTTGACTGGGACTAGGACTAGACTTGATTGCATGTGGGTGGCTGTGGGGCGGGTGGACAGCTGGGTGAAAAACTATGACAAAAGGAATCTTGTCCCATTTCCTGCCTGTGCTTCATTCACTAATGAGTACTGCTCTGGGTCACTCTCAAGATTTCTTCATCTGTTGTTGTCTCGTCTGTAAAAGGGGCACCCCAGCAGTGGAGCTGTTGTCAGCTTGTCTTGAGAGTTTATTCGGCTGCCTCTCACCCCTGCAGCTGTGTGGGATTGTGAGTGCCTGGCTGTAAACAACGCCATATTTCGTGCTTCTTTTTGGATGACTTGAAGGCCAGGCTGAGGCCAGATGTGTTTGCTGGTGTAATCTGTTTCCCATTTCTTGTAATAAAAGCATATCTCAACAACTACTAATAAAGTGAAATCAGGATTTATCTGTTGTCTTCTTCAATGTGATTTGTGTTGGAAAGAGAATGTTAATAAAACACAGCAAAGTCTTCAGTCTTTCTCTTCTTCCTGAATACTGTAAATACTGTCATGTATCCCTACCAGTAAACAACCACACTGGTCTATCTGATGCCACTGAACTCCTCCTACAGTAACTGATATGCCTCTTGCTAGCTTGTGGAAACGACACCATTTTCCTTCAAGAAACACTGTTTTGCAGTAACACTGCTTTATGTATTCTTGTTTCTTTTGCCAGATCTGTTCACTCGAAAAAGTTTCCTCCTGGTAACTGGTTTAGCCTTTTTACTAGTATTCTTTTCATAAAAAGCTTTTCCCTGTCCACAGGCAGCTTTCAGCTGGGTCTCCTACTGCAAACTATTCTGTTAGCAAGTCCAGTCCCCAAATGAGAAACCCAATTCCAGGAGCCATGTGAAGATTGCGTCTCCTTCTCTGGGTCCAGTGTAGCTTCCTGTGAGCTCCTGTGAGTTCCACTAAGCTTCTACCCAAGGTAAAGGAGTAAATCACCCCCCAAAGAGATGCCTTTTGATTTGCATTGTATTTAGAAATAGCTTTCCCCTTCGGAGCAGGTGAAGAGGTGAGGCATTTCAGAGAATTGCCCTGGAGTTTCATTCTACAGGAGGTTTCACCCAGCCACCTAGCCCTGGGAAGGAGAGGAAGCCCCCTCACAGTACAAGGCAGCTCTAACTGTAGATGCATCAAAACAGCACCTACTTTATTCAGGATAATTGTTCCCTGGCCGTACTCAGAAGTTCCTCTATTGTCTTCAGTTACACTACTGGATGTCAGCTCCTCAATCAGCCTTGCTAGCTCTGTTCAGCAAATGGACCACAAACACAAAAACCAAAGCAGATACTATTTCCTCTGTGTCTCTTCAGTTTTATTTTAACACCCAAGTATAAAAACTGTAACTGCACACGTAGAACTCCATTACTGGCATAATTGAAGACAACAGTTTTAGCTGGCATGGAATACACGATTTATTCTGTTAAAACCACTCATGATTACATGTGAGAAGGAAAGAACTCTTTTTAGCTTTTTAGAAAACAAATAATTTCTAGGGTTAGCAATTAGAAAAACAAAACCAAAACATTTGTACTTGTAACCTGAGTATACTTGCTGTGGGGCTTGACTAAGATGTGCTAAATGTAATCTTGTTTTTTTTTTTTTTTTTTTTTTCTTCAAAGAATCACCACACTTTAAGATGCCAGTAATGAAATAAAACTATGTCTGGGCAGTCTTCCTTCCACTGCTCCATCTGTGTTTCCAGCATTTTACTGTGCTTTCACATCTACTATGTGAAGTAAAGATCAATCTATTTCCAGAAGGCTACTTATGGGTGGTCTGAGTTCATTTTATTTCTTAACTTTATTTTCCAGGACATTCAGAGTTTTCTTTCCATTTTCTGTCTTGAACTTTGTGGTTTTACAGAGCCACAATACCAATAATGTAGTACCGAATATTTGTTTTTATTTCTTCCTGTATCCAGTATGGTTTTACACAGAAGTTGATCACCTCCAGAACAGTATTTGCCATACAAGAAGCATATCTGATTTGACCTTGGCCCTAATTCTCGCGCCTTCATCCACACTGTATGTGATTGACATACTTTGACCCTTCAAAGAACATTCCTCACACTTACCATCTCCGTAGAGTCATGGAATTCTCTTTACATTCTTACCACATGCTTCCACTCTGTTAAATCAGTGTGTCCTCAGAACATTTATATTAAACAAAATAAGATGATTTTCTGTAAGTAACGTTCTTGCTCTGTCTACACTAATGTTGGCAGCTCTTCACAAGACATATATTCTGTTCAGACATTATATTATAAAGTTCGCAAGCACTCTTCTAAAACTCATGTCTTACAGGTTGGAGAGAGCAAATTCCTTAGATTTTGGAATTATGGAGATAGACTCTGCCATACATGTATGGAAGTGGCATTTTGTATATCAGACACATCATGGCAGCCTGTGAATTAAGAAGTCAATCTGTGGGTGCACAATGAATATGAAGACAAAACTGGAAAATATGTGTGAACTTCTTTCACTCTGGGCCCAGAAAATTCATAGCATCAAATACAAGAAAAGAACCCTTTATACCAGAATCAAAATACACACACTTTTTCCATTTTTTTTTCCCAAACACCTCAACAACATGGCATTGCCTCTAATGGGATGAAAATCTGCTTCTCCAATGTCCCTTGATACTTACAGAGATGGGACACGGACCAGATGAACCAAAGTAAGAGTACAGGCAGCCAGAGCTGATGGCACAGTCACTGCCTTAGTCATCTGAAGATCTGAAACAATGACTCTAAGCATAATAAACTTCCTCATTAATCTGACAGCATGTCAGCCTCATGGTTTGAAGGAGGGGGAGAGGGATGGCAGGGATTCTGCCACTTCAGCAGACAACTCTATGGGTGGAGCAGGAGCAGAAAAGTACAGTAAGCCTGGCTCATTCAGTCTCGAGCAGATACATTCCTGATGCTTCAGCAACATGACTGAACTTTGCGTTAAGGACACTCCGTGCCTGCCATACTCAATAAGGAAATGGCATCTCTTACTGTTCCTGATGGTGAGCAACGATGCAGAGGGGGAACAGAACAGCAGAGAAGCAGCAAAGCAGAGGAACCAAGGCTTAAAACCTCTGACTCACATGACCTAAATAAAATACTAGCACTGTCATACCTGATTTGGGGCTTTCATGCAAGGGAAACCTATTATTTAGATAAACAGTGTCCGCCCTTAACCTCCTGAACTATCAATTTTCCCCCATCTAATACTGCAGAAAGGTTATGTTGCAGTGCCCTGTGCTTCCTCACATTTAAAGTTAGGGTAGCCAAGGGCAACAAAGACTCCTTCCTCTCTAGCCTGATAGCAGAGTTCTTCCTTCCTTTTGTTCACATGAAGAACAAACACTGAGCTGAACAATAACAGTGGATGCTTCATTATGATGCTCTCCTGGGCACACAGCCCTGGTTAGCATTATCTTACCACTTGGTTTTGTTTTGAAGGAAACCCTGAATGGTCCTTTCAATTGCTGGTGTTTCAAGATCAACATTACCTCTACTTCCTGTATTTTAAAGCCTCCTTATTTTACCAACAATATGCGGTACTATGAAAAAACCGACACAGAACCAACGAACTGATAAAAACGCCAGTCTGGGGTGCAAGCAATAACAAAAGACAATTTAAACTAGCTTTCTCTGAACCAGTTAAGCTACTGATTCTGAGCAATAGAGGAGAAAACAAAATAAAACAACAAAAACCCAACACAAACAAAAACCAAAGAAAAGCAAAACAACTTAATCCTTAGCAACTATTCAAGGAAGTGCATGTGAGGACCACAGTTTAGACTTGGAATATACTTACTCGAAAATACCCAGGCTTCTGAACACACTTCCTGAAATCAGCATTAGCGCTAGACCCCTTCCAGTCCCATCTCCTACCTTATGAGCAAAAATTGCCTTTAGATCATTCAGCAAAATCCATATCCCCTGATCTGTAAACAGACAGCTGGCAAGCCCTGTTTACGACAGACTTACCATTTGTCCTTTCCTGCAGAATTTTATTCTTCTTGGACAAGTAATTGTTTTGGACAAGTTACTAAATTATCACTCACTCTTCATGCTATGGGAAGGACAGGTGAACAAATCTAATGACAACTATGCCATCTTCTCTGGACCATCAACCCAGGCATAGCCAAGTCATAGATTTCATCTACCCTGATCCAGACAAAGGGAAAAGAAAGTGTCCTGGTTCACCACCCACTTCTCTCGCCTAATTCGGGACTAGGGAAGAGAATTCCAGGCAATCACCCACCAGTCAGTTCCCATCCCTTTGACCTCCTACTTACAAAAAGCCCTCCTCTGAACACAGGAACATCTGGAACTGTCATGCAGCTCTCGACAGCTGAGCTAATACACGTCTTTTAGAACAGCATTTTGTAG
This sequence comes from Aythya fuligula, assembly GCF_009819795.1. Lineage (NCBI taxonomy): Eukaryota > Metazoa > Chordata > Aves > Anseriformes > Anatidae > Aythya > Aythya fuligula. The sequence goes on from NC_045563.1 coordinate 37,304,351, forward strand.
TGAACTGTCTACCATTCTTGCTGGCCACTTCCCAAGCTGTACCTGAAGCGCACATTTGCTTATATTAGGTACGAGTTGCAGTTTCTGTAATGACATGCTGCAGATACTTGTGGGAGTGGAAGGTTAATTTTCTGCACCCGTATGGTAATTATTATCATTTACTTACAGACAGGTAAACTGAGGCATACAGTAACTAAGCTATTTACATGGATCACTCAGGAAATCACTCTGACCAAAAAATGGGTTTCTTCTTGCCTTTACCTCAGTCTGTGAGACTGGTCCAAGGCCCTTCCAAACCTGGTCCAAAGACCTACCCCAACCCAAAGCATTTACAGGTGTCAGCTAACACATAATGACTGAAAGGATGAAGGCAGTGGTACTAGCTGCTTCCTTGACATATTCTGCCTTCGTTCATATCTGGTTTAGGCTTAGCAAGATGTTCCCGCTTCATTCTGTCACCTTACTGGGTGAACAAAATCATGCTCCCAGTAAGCAAAGCTATACCAAAAACAGGGCAGGCGCAAGAGCGGGCGGACAGCTTCATCCTCAGCCTGCTCTCCTCTTCTGCAAAGATCTGTTTGCAGGGGAGACAGTCTTGAACTGAGTGCGAGGCAAGCTGGCCTTGATCAGTGCCACGCTGTCGGCCGCAGCCCTCAGGTGGGTCAGCTCATTTACCCCTCTGCAGATCACATTTGTACTCCGGAGTTTCCTGTGCCCTTGAGTGCTGCAGGAACACGCGGTGTCCTTGCTGAGCCCAGACAGCTGGGGCCAGCTGGAGAGCCGCCCTTCTCTCCTCATGTTCAGACTTGACAGTGGAATTTAGTTCATTTTGCACAGGAGAAATCTGGCCTTGCTCTGACTTCTGGCCACAGCTTAGGAGCCTCTCCTAGGGCATGGCAAATCTTCAAAATGAAAAGCAAACCGTGCCTGGGGTGGCTGTGAGTGCTCTCAGTGGTTATGGTGGGTGGAAGGCTCCAGGTCAGTGCTGTGACCACCTGCTCCCCAGTGCAGTCCACCGTAGAGAAAAGTGGGGAGCCCACCTGTTTCACGTGGTGACCAGCAGAGTCCCGGTCAGTGTTACCCAGCTGGAAGGACGGCCGTGATGAAGCAAGGCCACAGAGATGCCGGGGGAGAAAACTCAAAGGCAGAGAAGAAACAACATACCTTTGAGCTCTGATGTGCACAGCATGAGGCTGTGCCTCTGTATTAAATATGAAAGTGGCTGGGATCACACTGCAGGACTGCCAGTGTTATGCTTCAACCACCCTAATTTAGCGTTTTTGGCTTTTGATATCATATTAGAATACATTGGCTTGATTTTCAAAGGTAACAAGCACCTACAGCTCCCACTGACTTTAGTGGCAGCTGCAGATCTAAAAATCAATTTAAGATAGTTTGCATATTTAGAAGTAGTGAAGGAAAATAAAAGGCCTATTGTGTGGATACGAATAGTTTAAACACTGCTGATGGGTGGTATAAGAGTCCCTTCCCTTTTCAAATGAATTTCACTTCATGTTTTGTTTGGTTTTCCTGTTGATGCATCCTGCACCCTCCAGTGCTAAGCTGGTGGGATCCCACATACTTTTCCTGGCATGTGGAGTTTAAAATAAGAGACCTCAGCAATCGGATATCCTCAGCATTTCCAGCTATTGAACACAATCAGGAGTACTGTGATCCCATTTCAGAGCAGAAAAGAAAAGACATATAGGAATATTCTCCCTGTGTTGGTGCGGGACAGACAAAAGAAAATGAAGCAAACAGGATGTTCTGCTCTTCGGTGAACCCCAGCAAATGACCCCAGCAGATAGGATACAAACTACAAACAAGCAGCTATAATATATTTGCCTGCCTGCCTGATAGCTTGTTCTGGGTAATTCACTCACAGCACAAATATGGATAAAAAGGTAAAAGGGAGGGTATTGCTCATTGAAAACTCACTTAGTTTTAACTGTGCAGTTCCAAGCTGACATGCCTTCCATCAAATGTAATGTACGCAGCCTGAAGGAAGAATATGATGTGTTTTTTTTCCCTATATGTTACTAAGCAAAAGCGTCTCATCCCAAAATACACTCAGAACATCTACAGGAGTGCTATGCTTGTCATTCAGGACTCGGGACATTAGCCTTCTAGGACATAAGCCTATTCTAAGCTTACTCACTCAGTGAACATCCCAGCTGAGGTTTCCAGAACAGCACATAGCACTCTTGAGAAGTCACTCTATCAGACTGCTTGATAGCACTCCAATAGTTGTGCAACATACCCTAGAAATGTCACTCTCCACATCTCTGCTGCTGCTTCTGGGGAGCACACCTTTGTAGGGCTTTGGGCTAATATTGGCCACTGTTTCTGTAATGGAAAAGCTAGGAAGTGTAAATGAAAATCAGATTCAGCAGAAAACAGAGCAAAATCTTTTCAACAGTAACATCTTCTGGAAAACTGCTAATTTCTAGCATATTCTACCTGCGCTGCCTCTTCACCCATGTGTGCAGTGCTTGGCCTCAGCCGTACCTTGGGCAGACCCTCTAGGGTTATTCAGGTGGCAAACCAGGGCTGACACACCATGCTCTAACAAACCATCATCTCTCTATCTCTGCCACCCTTAGTTAACTCAATCCAGTCCTGAAATTTAATCGCCTAAATTTTTCAGGGGTCTTGACAAAACTGAATGACAAAGGGCCAGGTTTTGGTTTCATTACAGCATAAACAATGAGGAGAAATGCCATAACAATCACTAACACTATGTAACTAGCATTACACTCAGATCTACTGTAAACTGAAGTAATCGCTCAATAAATTCTGTAGGTAAATAGTGGTTTATAGCTTATCATAGTACTGTCTCTTGCATGTATTTGTTACTAATGTTCAGTCTGTTTTAATAGGATGTGTCTCCTGTAGTTTATTTTTTGGCTTTCTACTAGATATCCAGAATGCCTATGGCCCCTGCTTGATTAGTATATGGAAATTTGCTTTTTACAAACAGCAATGTTTACATGGATAGTTACAAAATCTCAGGTAGCACATTACCTTTTATACTTATCCTGCACGAACACTGAAATGTAGTGAAAAGGGGGTACAAATATACAGTTGACAAATATTTGGTTAAAAGTTCAAGTGAATATTATGGAAAAAAAATATAATACCATCCAACATTATTAATTTAAGGGAATGACTGTAAATAGAAAAACTTTTTGAAGTAAAAACCTGTTTGTTGGGAGGGTTTATCACGTGTCAGTCTGCATGAAAGTGCTATATATTCCTGTTCCATCTTATCAGGAGAGATTTAAGCCTACATGATAAGATCATTTAAATTTGTGGTTAGTCCATTTTAAAGACAGGGCAAGTCTATGCATCAGATGCAGAGATATCTGAGGTTGTTCTAGCTGTGTTAATCCTGGAAACACAGAGAAAGTTTAAAGAAAAACAGCGCTGGGGCCAAAGCAGCAGGAACCTTGTTTGCAAGTGCTATCCCTGTGCTAATAAGCCCCCCCTTGGGCAAAGTTTTCTAGTTTCTGTGAAGTGCTACTCAAATGTGCATATCTACAGAGCATTGCGCCGTGGAGATGTACAGGTTTAGACTGGAGCAAACCGCCAGATCTCTGCACCGCTCTCCCCTCCCTAGCGCAGAGAACAACACAGCTTCCAGCAGCTCTGTTTGGCAGCTAAGTCGTACACTCAGAAATCTTAACATGCAGAATACATCAAGTCCTACGGCTACAGAAATGGTACATCTACTACAAAGGCTACGTCATTGGGGTCATTGTCCTCTATTGCTAACTATCGTTCTATGAGATAAAATGAGGTAGTGATGGCTTCACCAAACATGCTGATGAAATGCCAGAACAGACAAACTCTGAGAACAGCAAAAGAAATGTAGTCGTGCCTATGTGAGAGAGGGATCCATCACCGTAAGACTTAACTGCTTCTTGCCTTCATAAGCTGCACACAAAAGCATATGACTTTATTCTGGCTGAAAAACATGTTTTTGGACATTTTCTTGGCTTCCTACTCATGAGTATGTTTGCTTAAGAACATTAAGTCCACTCTAAGTACATTTGTCCTTATTCTACAAATCTGTAGCCTGAAAGATGTAACATCTTCTATGTTAACACCAGGCAATCTGGTAGAGTCTTGGACTTCTATGAGAAAATTAAGTTCCCAGCACAATATAATGTCACAAATCACCGATACTACCTCTAATCAACACGCACCTTCACTCCTTATGCTAAAAGCCTTTTGGAAAAAAGGCCATTTGCTTTAGCACTGTGCTGAAAACACAGGGGAGCAACTCACTTTGATCAGGAATTCATTACTGTGAGACTAGTAAGGACGAGATTTCTCTGAAGTGGGACCATTTTGTCCCAGAAGGCCTGTGGTATATGACAGTCTTGAACAGAGACTGAATCTTTGCAAATACACTCATATTCTTCAGCTCATTTGTTTAACAACACTGGCTCAGAAGAAATAGGTTTTGATTCACACTTGCATAAATGAGAACAGATTTGGCACACTGCTTGCAGTAAGTTTTTTCATATTACATTCAGTGAAACTTCAGAAAAATTAAATGCTGGCACTTTGGTTGCAATCTAGCAAATCATTTAGGGATATGCTTGGCATTCACTGCAGGAAAGCTGTACTGTTATCTTCAGTGCCTTTATGTTTGCGTTCAGAAATAAGCAGGTACTTCAATACTGTGTACTACGCTGGATTTATCCAGTGTAACATCCTCCTGCAAGTTAGAGTAACAGCAAACGTTTGGACAAAAACTTTACCAATCTCTTGTCTATCTACTATGCAGCTAGAAAGAGCATGCTTGCAGAGGAAAACATTTAACTTTAATGAAATGACGGGGTTTGTTTTGTTTCTATTGGATCTCAACCTAAGATACCTCTAGTCTTCCTTAACAATTAAAAAAAATTCCCTCCACCTCTCTTCATTACCATTTTCAGTTGTCTTTATATCTGTGCCAGCCACAGAGTTGGGTTACTCCAGCGAGGCTCTGCCAATGCAGCTGCAAAGCAGCCGAACAATTCCCACCAAGCCACCTAGTGAGGATGCTCTCATCCAAGTCAACAGCATTCCTGGGTCAGGTTTAGTAATCCTTTCCACCCAAATGCCAAGAACTATCTGGAAATTTTCGTTTATGTCAGCTACATCAACAGGGCGATTTTGCTGGCAAAGGAATGATGGAGGTCTTATTTTTTTCACATCCCTTATTGTCAAGATGGACCTAGCCTACAAACTGATCATGCTTTTTTTGCTCTCATTATTATAACCCTGTTACAAGTAGCATGAGTCTTTCAGTGTCCTGTGGGGAATACATCAAAAACTGTTCCACCCCATAGAGATCCTAACAATGATCAGTTCATCTTTATCCCTCCAATAGGGCCGGAAATCACCAGTGGCACTGCAAATCTGTTACCATCTCAATAGCAAAGCACAACTTTATTCCCATTAATCTGTCTTCCATCCATTCACACATCAAGTACAACCCTGCTTCATTTTACAGATTATATCCATGTTGCTCCAGACAAAGGTCACTTTATAGTTACAGTTCTTCAATTGAATGAAAGCTTTTGATGCAGTAAATCATTGTCTCTCACTGTTCAAACTCACACAATACAATACAAATAATGCTGCCCTTTCTTTCAGAATTCCCTTTCTACCTCGCTACTCATTACCAAGCATTCTTTACAAAATAAAATGAGGCACTTTTCACTTGCTTCAGCCACATAAATTAGTTATAGCACTTTGGAGACCATTTGCCATGCTGCCCTACAAACCCAAACTTTGTGCTATTTTGACACCAAAATGAGCTCCTTTCACTACATTAGTGACAAATGAAAGACAATGTAACAAGGTTTCCCAAGATTTGGCTGTTCCTAGAATTCTTCCACCTTTAGCACTGTAAAACTGAAAACCTAAGAAACTCTCCTCCCAGTACCACCTACAAGAAGTCACCTGCCTCGATAAGACGTCACAGGCAAGGTTGTGTTGTGTGCATGCAGACACGTGTCCGGTGGAAAAGAGGGCAGGAAGGAGAAAGGGCTGATTAATTAACTAACTAATCAACCAGTCCTGCTGGGACAGGAATCAAATCAAATCTTCAATTTGGCAGCATAAAGTATTCTGTCCTTTCTTGAGGTAGTGAGGGGAGACAGCACGAGGCACAGAAGTTTTCAGGTTAAGTTTGCAGACAGTTATAAATTTCTTCCAAATGGAAGAATAGAAACATGGAAGGATAAATCTTGACGTCATGTACACTCATGAAAAACTGCAACAATCTGAGGGCTCCATTATTTGGCAATGAAGGTCATAAAAAGAACTGAATCCAAAACCTGAAGGCAGACAAATTCTAATCTGAAATATAGAACAAGCATATAGCAGCCAGAGAGCTAAAACTGGAGAACACTGTCAAGGCAAAGTAGGAACTCACATTTCTTGATGCCTTCAAATTACAGCAAATGCCTTCCTAGAAGAAATGCTTCAGTGTATCATAAGTTATCAAGTATCTGAAGGAAGCATATAGGAAATATGGGGGGTCAGTTTGGGTGACCTCCTGATTGCACTCATCTTTAAACCCTATAAAGCTGAAAATAAATCATTACTCAAAAGCAAGTCGTAGCTCACTAATATTATTTGTCTTATGTTTCCAGAGCTTGAGTTCTTTCAGTCACGAGCAATGTTAATCACTTGGTAAAAGCACTCCCTGAAAAGTCCCAGTAGGCTCTCCAGTTGGCAAGCACATTCCGTTGTCTTTTGCAGCACCACCCTCTTAGTACCAGAGGGTATTTACTTAGGTGAGATGGAAGGAGACGTATTTCACAGACAGCTGAGCTGCCAGTTGCTGGTAGGTAGGTTCTATTGCTGTCTTGTATTTATTCCCCAGCATCAGAAGATCACCCACAGAATACAACTTAGAACTGACATCAGCTTATTTATCCTGTCTTCCTTCTGGATATGCATGTACACATGTAAGTCACATCTGCCAGTCCAGCTGCCCTAACCCAGTAGCTGCTACATTCAGCTTCTCTGAAACTACAGCTGGGCAAGATCAGCCCATAATCTGCTCTGACTGATATATGAATATCAGCTAATCATTTCCACCCCAAAACAGAATTCATATCATTGGCAATGACAAAAATCATCCTATGACTTGCAGCCCTAAACAAATAGATCCAAAGGTTTTTTTGTTTGTTTGTTTGTTTTTGTTATTCTTTTTCTTAACAGAATCATGTCACTCACTTTAACTAGGATATTGCATTACGGAGCAATATCCATGCAACAACAAGTACTTAAACGGAATACACATGCAGACAGTAAAGGTTTTAATATTTTGCAGTGTTTAGATCCAGGTTTCTGTCTCTCTAAGAGGAGAAGTTTTACAAAAACAGAGATCTGTCAGACTGGATTTTCCAATCGTAATTCAGGTTCACTACAGAGTCACACTGCGGCGTGGCAGCACATGACATTGCATTGCAATGTAAAAGCAACTGAGGGTATTTTTGGGTTTGCATTCCTCCACTGCACAGACCATACTGCAGCAATGAAAGGAGGAGACCAAAGGCTGACTTTCCTTGCTAAATCTGTGACAAACCACTTTTTTCCAATCATCAAATTTCATTTCTCCAGTCTGAAAGCAGAAATAAAAGGAATGAATAACTGGATTCTTTCAATCCCTGAACACATGAAATTTTTTAAAAGCAAAGTTTTCTCTGTGGCACCCTTGGGCAACCTGGAGTTCTGTTCTGACAACACCAGAGAAGTAGGTCTTCCTTCACTAGGATCTCCTCTGAACACTCCTGTGCTTGCACTGGGGCCATGAGATGCAAAGACACCAGGGAAACAGAGCAGCGACTTACACTGACAAAGAGGATTTTGATACACTCCTCCAAATGGGGCAGCATTACCATCTTAATAGCCTTTTGCTCTCAGCCCTCTTCCTGAGGACGCTGGAGATTTTTGCGAATGGAGAACAGTTCCGCTTCCCATTTTAACTGCAACAATAGCAAAGGGCTCCTTAAACTGCATCAAATAGCAGCCTGTGAAATCCCTAACTAGCCGCACTGCCTCTCCTGCCGTTTTATTATCCTCTGGCCCACAGAACAAAAGGGGGGAGCTCCTCCTCATTTTTAGCCTATTCCACACATCCTAATCCCTCAGAGGTGGCAATGGAAATTGCTTGTGGAACTGTTAAATCACACTTTCACTTTGTCTTTCATTCCCTATTCACCCTCACTAATCAAGGAGCTTCCAGCCACATTTTCCGATATCAATTTTGTTTATGGCCTATTGGTTAATGGTCCCGGGATGGGACCCCCTGAGTAAGAAGAAAGAATCCTGGGCATTTCAGACAGCTGCCGCTTCCCACCAGTTCCCACACCCATCCACTTGTTCTCATCAGACGCCCTGAATGTGCTCACCTCCTGACACCAACTGAATTAAACAACAAAGACTGAATGGGAAAGCTGACTTTGCAATCCTGCTGCGGGACAGATTCCACTTGTTCGCACTCTACAACATCCTTCAAACCGCAACACAGGGACAACTCCCCCGCCAGCTAACCCCCGGCCAGTCGCCCTAGGGACATCTTACCTCGCATCCAGCTTCCCTGTGGAACGTATAAGCTTCAACTCTTACAAAAACTCTAGCCTCTCTTGCACAAGGCCACCCACCATCACTCTGCTAATGGCTCTGTCTTGTTAGGTAGCAACTCCTGTCAACATCTTACCTGAAACAATCATTTTCATGTGATTTGCTCACTTCTCTCTGCAGAAATAATGCTCACTGAAGTGTGGGAAGGAAACATGCAATATTTACTTTGTAAAACTTTGTGAGATGCTTCTCATGTGTAAGTGCTTACAAGACTCTGTAAGGATACTAGCAACAGGACCTTATCATTGAACCATGACATCACCAATAGCACTAGACTCCCAAACCTAGAATCTAAAAGAACCAGCATGTAAAATCATAGAAATGCCAGATTTGGATTACACTATGTGAACATTTAAGGTTCAGACCCTGCTGTCTGATCTCTGGCCAGGACATTACCTGCTACGTAAAACAGTCTGGGGCACATTATCAGGGGAACCATGCCCTTGCATACTATCCATCTTGGAAAAAAATATCTAAACATAACAGCATAGTCATAAACTAAGAAAAAGCTTACACAGAGAAAAGCTCCAAGCTGCTTTCCGAATATACAAAGAATGCCTGATGGCAAGATAATGCTCACTTAGAGAAATCCACACTGATTTTAGAAAAATGGTGAATGCACACCCCAGAAACATATGGATACAGATAAAAGAGTAATTGATATATTCCTCATACAGTGCTGTTAAGCATCGTACTATCAGAGAGCCTTGCCATCATCAGTACATGTTATCAGGCCAATCTGCTCTTTAAAGGTAGGGTTCAGTCCTTAGGAAGCTATTTTCCCAGCTTACTGAAAAGATTTGAAACAAATAAAGATCCTCTCTGAACAAATGATCCCAGTTTCTGAAATAGCAAGTTTTTCTTTCCCGAAGTGTCACTACATTAGTGCCTGAAGACAGAGCAGGAAGTTGTCTACTTTTTTAATGATGACCAGAAACATCTCTGCAACACAGAAGATAATTGAGATAGAGAAGTGGTATGTCTTATACCCCGTCCTTAATCAAAATATGTCCAGAGCAACTCTTGCAAGCCATCTCAGTTTAAACCAATAAAAAATATTGCTAGTACATGCAGCCTGTTTAAAATTACCAGTATCACGTAAGGCAAATTGAAGTCACAGAATGCCATCTAATACACTAGGTATAATATCTAAAGGTTTAGGAAACACCCAATGGACCCTCATGTTATCATTATGTAGATGCATAAAATGGAAGGAAAAAAAAAAAAGTTTTGTTCCTTTTCTTTTGTTTTCTTAAACTAGGTATTACCAGTATTTTAAGCTTATCTAATCATGAATAAATGTAAATATGTTGCTGATCTGGTACTGCCTGTTTGTAGGTGGGAAATAGGCAATCAGAAGAAAGAAAACTGTTCACATACCTTAAAAAGTCTGTAGCATTTTTATATTAGCAATCAGTGCTAAAATCAGTACTTAGCAATCAGTGATTGCTAATCACTGGAACCTGAGAAACAGCAATACTCAGCTTTCTTAATACCATGACTACATATTAGAAAGTATCCTCTGAACAAAAAGTCTGCTAAACTGCTGCAGCAATCAGGACCACGACTGCATATCAACACGGAGGAACTAAACACAGTTGGTCTATGAATGTCTGTCAAAAAATAGATAGATTAAAGGAATACTTACTGGGGTAAATAGGGAAAAAAAAATGAAGAGCTGCATTTCCCTCTTTCACAATGGTTCAAAAACATATATTTTAGGAGATGGCCACAAAGAGCCCTAGTTCCCTGCCATCATACTATTACCCATCTTTTCAGTACAATACTCACACCATAGAGAACCTTAGGATTATTTAGGGTCCTGTGGCATTCACGTTAAAGTGATCACAGAAATAGAGGACAGATATTAATTTCCCATATTTTATTGATGCTGAGCCATTTGCTAAAGAGAAACTATTTATTAGAACATGCTACTAATGATAGACAGGTATGCTCCTCCTGGAAAAATCTCTCCCATAGGAACAATGCCAGAACCATTCAACTTACTTTGAATGAAAACAGGGAGACGTAATAAATTCAGGGCCTATTCTTAAATCCATGTGAATATGCAGCAACTAATTTAATATTACCCAAGGTGAGACAGGGAAAGCAGCAGAAGGCTGCCCTTGTCAACTAGACTGTTCAAATGTGTGTGTGTGTGTGTTTTTGGTTTGTTTTTGTTTTTAATCAGTTAAAACCAGCACCATTTCAACAACCGTCACTGTTACCTGCCTTCAGCCTGCTTAAAACACTATTTGTAAAAGGAAAGTAATCAATGCTCTGATCCTACCTTGAAGAACCAAGCCTGATTTCTCAATGGTGTAGAAAAAAAACGGAAAATGGAGCAACAGGGGATTTTGCAACCAGGATCTGCAAAACAAACAAACAACGTATAAGTACATATCTCTATCATATACTGATCAGAGCTCAAATTTGTAGAACAATCCCACTAGATTTAACTTCCAGAAGCATTAATGCATAATGTAGAAATAACAAGGTTGCTATTGATCTAACCCTCTCACTTCTAAGTAGAGATCTTCTCACAGGAATGTAGAGCTCATGCTGCAATTTAAAAAGGATTCTCAGGTAATAAAAAACCAACCATCATAAAAACAACATGTTTTGCTTGTTTTATTGGCAAATAAGATGATCATTCTTGCTGGTTCGGGCAGGAGACAATTTTTGAGCAAGCTGTAATTGCTGCTGTGTAATGTAATTTTAATCCCCATTAGCAATTCTAGAGATGCATCCCCTTGCCTTCCCCACGCATTCCACCATGTTCCTGCTGCCCCAGATGCAGTATGATCCACCTGTGGGTCACCACACCGGGGAAGGTAACATGGCATTGCAGTGATATGGATGTCCTCTTTTGAAAAAGGGTCAGTGACCGAGTCAAGTTTATGTGAGAATCCTGTCTTCGGAGTTTCAAAATAGGAACTGAAATTCCCTGAGGGTTTACAGTGCAATCAGATTTAGCTTGGCATCTGGGTATGCTGACCCTCTATGGCTGGGTCAGAAATACTCGAAGCTCTCTGACTCCACTATGGAGGAAACACCCATTACAGAAGATGAACAACAGCAGAGCTCTGGACACACAGGAATGGATTTAGCAAGGCTGGGATGTGGAACTGACAGTGCCAGCCCAAATGACATGAATGTGCCTGGCTTTATTGTTTGTCTGCCTGATTTTTGCTGACTGGGGAGGACCGTTCTGTTACGGTTTGCCACAAAGTAACCCCCGTTCTATCACCTATGTGAAAGTGACATTTTAATAGTAGATTTAATAAGCTCTGCCAAGAGTGTGATCAGCACAAACCCTGGTCTAGTTATCCCCACGTCCCCAGGGAACTGAAGACCAGTTCTCCCAGCGCAGCACAGTGGAAGAGCCTTCCCATCCCGACAGGCCCTGAGGGCACCATTTGGTGAGGCTGCTCCCCCACCCCATGCTCTGATCCTTTTCAGGGTTCTGCTGTCAGCACAGCCACGTCACAGAGCCCACCCCAACTGCTCAGGAAATCCAGCAGGCCTGCCTATTTGCTTTGCTTCAGTGTATTGATTTCATTTAACCTCAGCAGCAAGGCCTCACCCAGCAGCGTATTTTAGCACCAGCACGCACCTCAGCGCTTACATTTCCGAGGCCTTCTCAGTACTACACCCTTTCAGCCCAAGATACCCAACCTCCAGCAGCTGCGTCCAAATCCAGACTTCTTAGAACTACAGACAAAGATCTTAGTTTTAGAGGCGTGGAGCACCAATAGCTCCTGCTGACTTCAAATGGAGTAAGTTATTTCCATTACTCCCAAATGTCATGCCCTAATTCCACCCAACAGTCAAGCACACCTAAAGGCTGTTATATATGTTTTTTGTTGGAGGTGTCTAATGATCAGCAGGCAAACAGTGAACAGTGTTATATAAAAGTCAAGAGAGACCTCAGAAAAATGACGAAGTTTGTACTCAACAAAACTTTCCCCTGAAAAGTCAGACAGTACTGAATCACTGTATAGATACACAGAGCTGGAACATTTATTCCTAAGTGTAAGATTAACAATATCAAGGACCAGAAGTTTGGGCTCTGAAGTATACTTATGTAATAACAGGATTTGGCAGCAAATTATGCTGCCGAATCAAGGCATGTGTAACTTTCCTGTAGCGCTTTAAATGTTAAGGATATCTCTACAGTAGGCAGGTTCCATTTGTGTTTGTAGTCTGCAGACACCATCATGCTGAGATTTCTTGTGACTTTCTCATCTGATTCTGACGCAGACTGAAGAAACAAAGTCCTTATACCTGGGCTTTAAACGTAATCACTATAACCCACACGTACCCACAGCTAGCTAACAGTTTTACGGTTTTCAGAATTTAAACCAAATATACTCTTTCTTCTTCAGACAGTAAAAAATAAAGGAATGCACATGAAGAACACAAATACAGCCGGAGAACATCAGACCAGTCCAAATGTCAATGTTTTCCTTATGAAGCTGGCAAAACCATCCCAGGATGTGATATAACCTTTGTGAACTACTCCAAGTAGGAAAACTGCCATGCTAACACTTTCCCCTCTTGCATGCTAATTCGTCTTCTTCTATTCTTCTTTCTAACAAACTTCTGGAGGAAGGAGAAGCATGCCACATCACATGCCTGTGATGTACCTTGACAAACCCAGAACTCCCTTTCCTGTCATTATTCCCAGAGAGACAGACACAGCCCTTCTCACTTTTGGGGTAGGACGGAGAATCTGAAGGGAGACAACAGAGTACCTCCTTGTGCTTATCAGTCCTGTGATGCCAACGCAGCGCTGATCTCTGAGAACGTGAGAGAGAGGATGGAGTGGGAAAACTGCAAATGCTCAGCTACAGTCTCCCACAACAGCTGGATGTGTAATCAGATTGGCCCAAAGTGAAACAGTTACAAACCTGATGTCTAAGGTCAGATTTTTGGCAATCCGTGCAGTGCTATGCACATAAATATTAACCTATATATGAATGTGCACTAGGCACAGTTGTACGTGCAAACAGCTAGACATTCAAATAACCCTATGTACATTCTGTTACTGCATTTTTATGTAGTTACAATATGTGCATAACTAAGTATAGCAATGAAAAAACATAATAAATCACATCCTTTCAGCAGTACATCACAGGACCTCTCTGAAAGGCTGCTCCACAGTTACATCTGAGGCTCAGAATTAACTTTCTTTTTAGAAAGAACTTGCTCATGATATTCAAAACTAATGCTTTACTTTGAATGTTTGCTTACTGCGAAAAATAACCTTAAGTATGATTGCATTATTTCACAACTAGGTAGAGAACACATTTTTTTTTTTTTTTAATAACACCAAACTCCACATTAACATAAATTGAAAAAAGTAAATATGTATTTACATTTGTGTTCTGACCAAAGAGAAAAAAAACAACTATAAAAGGTCACTGCAAATCATTCTCTGGATTGAACAGCCTACACACAGTAGGTTCTTAAGCATATTCCAGGAACTTAGGAAATACAGAAGGAAAACCAGATTAAAAAAAAAAAAAAAAGTGTTTTGGAGGCCAAGAAGTGAATTGCCAAAAATTGAGGTACTGTTGAGCTTGGAAAGAATATCAGCAATATCAAAAAGGAAATTAAAATTGGGAGTTATAGTGAAATTAGATAGTGATTAAACTTTCTGGAAATGAGCGAAGACATCAGTTTTCAACAAGCAGGAGGATGCTGAAGAAGAGGAAAAGCAAGGCTGATAATTGGAACAATCATATAGATGCAGAAACAACAACTAAGTGGAAAAAAAACTTGAGGAACTTAGCGCATTCAGAAGAAAACAGATAATATCTATTGAGGAAAAAATGTTGTAAGAATCAGCATATAAACTGAGGTCTGATAGCTAGTATTTGTCATACACAGATGTGAAAAAATATGAAATTGAAGATGATGCAACAGAACTGAGAAGCAGCAAAACCAAACCTCAAATGGATGAGGAACAAGATGTAAACTGGTGAGCTGAAGCCTGTAAGCTGATGAAGTATAATACAGGGCTTTAGAAGAAATGCTGCAGGGAAGAATAATTGAAGACTTGGAAAACTGGGTAAAATGAAACACGGATGCTATAAAGCTTTTAACACTGTGAAATGGTAATTGTTAATGAAGAAATGAAAATCAGCAGGAAAGCGGTAAGGCAAAAGGGGAAACAGTCAGTTATTGAAAAGAAAGTACTTCCCAGACATATTAGTACCTGAAAAGATCACTAACCCACAACATGATGTAGCCAGGACAATGACAAATCCAACTGTACAGTGTGCTACCACATAAACCTGGCAAAACCACTGGTATTTCTGTAGAAGCCACTAGTACACTTTACTCTGGAGTACCAGGTATGGTGCAGGTCACTCATGAACTCAAGCTACAAGAAATGGGCTGTACGCTGATGAGGAGAACAGAGCACTCATCTGAAAGGCCACTAGAAAGCATTATCTCAGTGAATCTAGCAAAAGCGAAGGCTGACTGCTGTGTGTGTGTGTCAGTGAGTGGCAGAGGGGATGTGAGAGAATGGAGCAGGAAACAAAGAGAAGAGCTACTCAAACTGAAAGACGACTCTGGCACAAAAACAAACGTGAAGCCACAAAAACATGTTGGCTGGAAATTTGAAAGTTTTTAACCACTAGTAAACATGAGCCTTCAATTCAAAGAAGAAAAAAAAATCTTTGTTTTAGGATTCAGATTGAAATATTTATGAAAGGGAATAAGAAACAGTGCTTACGATGTGCTCCATAACCTATGAAGTCTCTTCAAATCCTGTGTGCAGACTGAGCACTAAAGCCCTGCCAATTCATCTTCTACACCGAGAGAACTGACAGAGTTGGAAGAATACAGGCTAACAATGTCTCTTGAAGATCCACATGCAACTATGGATCTTTGCAGTCAATTAAAGGAGAAAAAAGCTGCTGGCTTTCAAATACAGCATTTATGATTGAAAGCCGCCTTGTCTCTGTCTTCTGGAAAGCATCTGCTCCTCTCCCTAAGAATCCAAGCAACCACCTGAGGGTGTGGAGAACAAAAGGAGGCTTCCAGGATATCTCGGGAAGCGTTTCTAAAACTCACACGTATTTAACCATTTGTCTTGTTCCAATTCTAAACCAGCCATAGCCAAAATCTGGAGAGAGTACAGAAAGGTGCACTGTCTGAACCTAGGCCTGAATATAAGTCCTTTATAAGGCGGCTACTTGTATAGCATGCTGAGACAGAAACTTGTTCCCACAACCTTACTTTCCCAAACTTTGATTAAGAACCTAAATTTTCATTCCAACATAACGGAAAGATTTTCTTTTTGCTTCAGGAAAATAAAGGAACATACAATTCTACAGATGTTCCTGACACATGTAAAAGAATTCATTGCTTTGTCTCCTACCCAGACATATGAAAGACATACCTCTTATGATAAGCACTATTTAATAAAGGAATCAAAGATGAAATCCTGGCCTCACCAGAAATATTTCCTATTAATTTTGACAATTTTTATCATTTACTTGTATCATATTTATTATTATTTATTGCAAAACCTTTTTATTTTTCAGCTGAAGTCTCACCAAAAGCAGCACATAATTTAAGCTGAGTAAACAGTGATAGGAAATAATAGTCCAATACCAAAATGATTTCGTAAATAATGAAATTAATAGAAATAAACTTACAAAAAATGATGAAATGGTATTGAGTCTCCCTGATCTGGGCTATCCATGAGCTCCTGGAATACAATATAAATACCAAGTGCAGTTGTTCTTATTCTGCTGTCCTACTATTATGGATACTACTAGTTGGAATGATGAAGATAGATGAGAGATGTAAAAGTCAAAGCTATTTTAAGTTTTTTGAAGTCCTAACCTTACAAAGCGGTCAAATTTTTGTTTCTTTTCTTCCTTTCTAACATTGTGTTTCCCCATCAGGAGGCTTGTAATAATTATTTATTATACGACAGCAATGTAGAATAAACATTAAACAACTGAAAAATGCTTTCTGTCATGAGGCATGTTAGGAACACAAAGGTACTATGGGACAGAAAATATATCACCTTGATGAAAAGTGAATAGAAACTGGATAGATGCCATTAGATTAGATAAAGGAAGATAAATGGGAGACAGGCAGAACAGTTGAGAAACAAAAGCCTTAGAGAGAATTGATGATGACAGCAGAAAAAATGTACATTAAAGTTTGTTTTTTTAATTAGGGAAAGCTTTTTTATTAATAAACTTTATTGTTTATGGAAGCTTTATGGAAGAAATGAATCACAGAAATTGATTGCAAAAGCCCAGCAGAAAATACTAATTACTGGGACAACATCCCCTGTCAATAGCAAAGAAAGTGATGAATTGGAAAATATATTGGATGGAGTTTCAGATGTAGTCTGATAACCAGAAATTAAGCCAGTGTCCTACCAAAAAAAAAAAAAAAGGAGGAGGGGGGAAGAGGGGTGACAGGATCTTATATCAAATTAGTTATCAAAATGCCAGGAAGATAAACTACCAAGCGATTAAATAAAATGATGATTTTTACTGAGCTATGAACTCTCAAATGGTTAAAAAAAGAAAAAAAAAAAAAAAAAAAAAAAGATTTCCATCATGAAAAAAATAATGATTTTAACAAAAAAAATAACAAACGAAGACTTTAATGAAACATTTGATAAAATCTCCTGTATTAACATTTAATGTCATTTCTGTTTACACTGGGAAGACATACAGTTTCTTGCCCATATTTTAATGAGACTATTAACAAGGAAAATGGGTGAGGAACACTAGAGAAACCATGTGAAACTTCTTTTAAAATATATCGTATTCTTTTGTTTGTTTGTTTTCCTTAGATTTCCTTTTCTGACAGATTTACCTTATCTCATTGTTTGTACTTCTGGAGATTATAAAAATGACAAGAGACTTCAACTGCACAAACAATTGTAATGAATAACAAAATTACACTTAGAGCCAATACGTATTTTAGGATTCAGATGTACTGTCAAATTACCAAATACCTTAGTTTTGTGAAAAGAGCCTGGCTCTCACTACTATAGCTGGCCTTTGTGAAACAATGGTGGTTTGCTGGGAGTTTTTGCTAATTTATGTTATTGTCCTATTGCAGTAAATGATCATTGCTAATAGTCAGTACTTTTCAAAGAACACAAATTATGCTGCAGTAGCATGGAAAAGCATAGCTGAGAACTGACAAAGAAACCTGTACCATCGACACTGTCATTCAGCAGGGAAAAGAGCACATCGACAGGTTCAGTTAGACTCGGGCACTAATAAAATCAGTGCTAAGCTAAACAATTTTTTCCCCTAATTGTGCCAAAATGTCTGGGTGGACAATCTTCATGCCAGAATTTCCCTTCTTATTGTAGATTAGAAGGGTTGTTTTTTCAGCTGCAGAGCCCAGGAAAAAGCCTGTTAGGAAAACAACAAAGTTGATTTTGCATCAGATATCCCAGCAGACCTCATGACTGTTTTTCCTCCCTTCCCTGCTGGTTCTTCTTGGGCCCTATGTGCAGGAATTTCTGTTCTAGAAGTGAAAGCAACGGTCCTTATTCTGTTCATCTGCTTTTGCACAGGACCTGTGACCCAGTTCCCAGGACCAGCTCTCATTCCACAGGTTTTGTCGCCTGCAGCCCACCAGAAAGTGCCTGAGGAGAGTCAGGAGCTCCCTCCACAAACTTTGCAGCAGGCTTCACACAGCAGCTGTTCCCTACTCCCTCTCCACACAGAATAAAACTTCAGGGCAACGGGATGTCTTTTTTACAAGGTGGGAGAAAAAAAAAAAAAAAAAGGTTGTGTTTTCTGCCAGGCTTCACCAAACACTAGAAAGGCTCGTAAGGCCCTGGAGCTCTCAGAGACCCCAGTCCCATAACAGGATCTGACTTACTTTGGGAGATAATTGTTCCCTGTCACAAAAACAAAAAGTGGCCCTAATTCCTTTCCAATGTAAAAAACAAAACAAAACAACAAACAAACAAACAAACAAAACAGTAGGCTAGGTGACCTGCAATTATGTCCATGGCCTTAGGATGTATTCATAAACAATTTACTGATTTCCTCCATTACTAAGAAAAGATTTCATGTATGGTACTTCATCAGTAGATTTTAAAAAGGTTTTACAACAGTGGGGTAAAAATATCCACAGTATGCATTTGGGTAAATTGAAGTTAAGAAATTAATTATATTACTAAAGATTGTACAGCATATATCAAGTGCTAAGATCTGAATAAGACCTTATCAAATCACATCACCTTCACAGGCAACTCACTGCAGAGTTTGACCTGATCAGGGACTTGTATATTCCTATGGAAATGATTATCCCCAGGTTCACATCTTCCTCTAAATCCCCTTGCAAGGAGAAGCTCTCCATACACAGACTTTCTCCTTTCAAGCAGACGCAAGCTCAGCCACCCCAGCAGTACCATCCACAGCTGCATGCTATGCACCAGCTGGAGGCTTCCTCTTGGCTTCTTTCCTTGTCAGTAGGAAAGGCCCCAGACTGGGTGAGCTGTACCACCACTGGGAATAAAGAGGAAAAACAGACAGGTCGAGGGAAAGCAGATATATACAGTCATCCTTCAACCCTCCTAAGCATCTAAACCCCACACGTACATTCTGCCAGGTAAAAACAAACTGAGCGGATTGAGAATGGTGAAAGGTTAAGATGCCCTGAGTACTAGAGAGCAAACAATTAGAGATGGGGCCACAAACGAGCCCCAATACAGGGAATAGCTGTGGAGTCCCTACAACTTCTGCAAATGTTAGGAAAAAAATACAATACGGATTAAAATGATTTCTTAGGAAGCCATCATTTCTTTTGGGCCATGCACAGCACTTGAGAGTTGTGGCTCCCT
Source organism: Aythya fuligula (assembly GCF_009819795.1). Taxonomy (NCBI): domain Eukaryota; kingdom Metazoa; phylum Chordata; class Aves; order Anseriformes; family Anatidae; genus Aythya; species Aythya fuligula. The sequence goes on from NC_045563.1 coordinate 37,323,858, forward strand.
GAAGTCCAGTCGTTTGAAAAGGTTTTCATCAAGGCCAGGTTAATGGGCCGCAACTCAATAAAACTCTTTATAGAGCAACCTAAATGGGTTGTGTCTCTCCTTCCCCCACAAGAAAATCCTGTCCAGAGGAAACTGTTTAGGAAGGAGTTTCCTTTCTACTATTTTATAGAAAGGCAACAATGGCAGCTAGAGACGCTTTATGAGAGGCATTCCATAAATCCAAACCAATTAGTGCAGAGAAGTAGGTAAGCAGAGTTTGTGTGTATATCCTGAAAATGTCCATTAGCAGACATCTGGAAACAACTCCAAAATGAACAGACTCAAAAGGCAGTTGACCGTCCTGCTGTTGTCTCAGCCCCCAAAATGTAGCAGCACATCTGTATATTTTCCTTTAGTGCAATGCATACAAATTCCACGTATTAAAAAACATTGCTAAGACTGAAGTTGAGTGGTCCTTGCCTCTCGTCTTAAGAAAAAAGGGATGGCAGAGGGGGTAGGAAGGAAGGAAGAAATGCAGATGCGTTTAAGACAGTTTTGCAGGGGAAGTAGCAACAGCAGACAATGATTTGAACAAGAGAGTTAGCGAAGGGAAAGCCTTCAAAAGCCTGATGGAAAACACGAGGTGGATTCAGCGTGGGATGAAGAATACAAAGAAATCTCAATCCTGAAGTAGCAGCATGACACTTATTTTAACAAAAGTAAAATAATATCAATTAGATCAAACCTTCTCACCAAATTCAGATTACTTTTAAGATTCAGGTGTCACTGCTAGTGGGAAGCAGAGATTCTGAAATCTTTAAAACAAATCAATTTTAAAAAAAAAAAAATGGACCTATGCAACATTAGCCAAACTTCAGATAAATCACTTCTTGTCTGTTTGTTTTGTCTTAGCATTAACTTTTACGGTAAAGTCCTAATGTTTTTTGGGTAAGCCAAGGCAAATCAGTTATCTTCCCTCACTGTACTCCACTCTGACCTCAGAAGTGGTTAATTAATAATCATTGATTTTACGTTGCTGTATTTTTTTTTAATGTGAAATCAATTGAGCTGCTTACATCTCTGAGCTCTGACATATTTATGCTAAGCATGTGTTCCTAATTTAACTACCGATCATTTTATTATTTACGCCACAGATTAATCTTAAAGAAGTACCAGGAATTCCTTACACGACCTCCAATTCACGAGGTGGCGGTGTTGCCCATGGTGGCACAGAAATGTGTGATGACTACAGAATAAAAGGAAAAGGAGAGATTAGTTATCCAGTGTCAAGAGAAAGCTGAAGTCAAGTGAGATAAAAGCATGTTAGAGTACTTTTGACTTGTCTTTTCTGGATCAGGCATTTTATGTCAGGCAGGCCTTGTTTGGTGTTCTTCTGGCTCTGCCCTTTAACATAAGCCATACCAGCAGTCAGTGACTGCAAGAGCTTCACACAGCCCTGAGTTCTTCCATATGCAGAGGCCAATTCAGTTGCTCAGGTAGCAGAGGGGTGGAGAAGTAGTTGAAAAGTTGGGTCAAAGAGACAAAGTGCAAGGAAGCTGAGAGAAGCTGAAATTCTGCTTTGCAACAGCAGACATAACAGGACATTCAGGAGGCAGCAGCAGAATCCAAGCTCCAAACTCTCAGCTCTGTAACAATGGCAGTAGATGCTCTCAGTAGCTATGTACAAAACAGGACTTTTTACAACAGAAAAAAAAAAAGCTCAGTTTGTTAGTGCAGTTCTTCCTATAGTAATGAATAACAGTCACAGGCAATGACTCCAATAAAAATAAACCACCATTGCACGCACATGTGGCTGGGCTTACTCCCAGAGGAGACATTCAATACTTGTAAAGGAAAGAAATGGAAGGAAAACAAACAAGAGGAGGAGATAGAAATGAAAACTGAGAATCTTTTAGGAATGGAGGAGAAACGGGGGAGTGGACAAGTCCAGGAATGAGGACAGTCTCCGAATGTCAAGCTCTGCTTTATCTGTCTGGCTTCAATTGTTTCTTCTAAAAACTTGTACATACATAAAGGACTTTTTCATAGTGCACAATGCCAGGACCCGGGAATCAGGATTCATGACTTCTTTTCCTAATTCTGCCCCTGTTTCCTTGAGCAATTATGTGAAAAACATATAACATTCCTTTGCTTTAGTCCGAAATCATGCATGGAGACAGACATCTGCAGCAGCTTCATATTAATTTCTGCCAGGTGGGCACAGCTCTGGAGATGCTCTGCTTTTCCCTACAGAGAAGGTGCAGCAGAAGTATCAATACATAACTGCTCTGTTATTTCCTTGAATGTCCAGTGGGGTCAGTTCTGTCCCCCCTCATAAAACCAGAACAAAGGCACGTGCTGTGGCTGTGATGTTCTCCTCTACCTTCACATGATTTCACCTTCACATTCTAGCACTTGTTGCCCGTAAGCAGGAAGCATTCACCAGATGCTCGTGGCAGGAGATTAATTATCCACATTTTCTAGGTCCTGAATCCATCCTAATCCACGTAGTTGCTAGCAACAGATGATCAGTCTGGAAATTGTTCCAGTGTGCACGTTTTAGCCAAACACCCTATTTCGAGTGAGAGAGCTCAGCATGTAATATGTGCTGCCACTCAGACATGGTTTTAGCTTCGGGCACCGTAATGAGGAGCTCTGAATATCCTTGGACTGAGTAAACACAACTTCAACAGAAGGAAAACCACCAAAACCTCAAATAAGCATCAAAGACAATCACAGACAACAAAAGCACAACTTTCCAAGGTGAGCTGCCCCGATGTGCTCCAGAGCAATGACTGCCCTGGCTGCATTAGGCCAAATGAACAAAACGCTTCTTTTGGCTCAGCTGCCCTCTCCCAGGCTGCGAATGCTGCCCTGCGCTCTCAGCCTGGGCGCCTCTTTCCTGCCTGAGGTACCTAAGGATTCACTGTAACTTCAGCGGCAGGGAACTCCACTGCCCAGACAAACACTGGTCCATTTCAAGTTTTAATTGAAGAAGAAAACACAGTCACGTATGTTTATCCAAATTGTGTCTGAGCTGTAACAACCTGGCCTGGGAAGTGCAGAAAAACAGGCTGCCTCCAGTACACTTCCACATAAGCCAGGGAGGATCCTGGCTTCTGGGACATCTGGTGCAAGTTCCCCAGGGGGAAATCCTGGGTATGCAGGGCCAGTCAGCTCCCTTCTGCTCATGTAACACCAGACCCGGAGAAATTCCTCTTCCCAGAATCACTTTCTGTCTCCCTGCCATGTGCCTTATTCCCTACTTTGTAAACTGAATTTTGTTGTCTTTTCTCTTTCTGAGTCTCTCCTGGTTTTCTCAGGGGAGATGCTCTAGAGGTCAGGATACCTCACAAGAGCTTGGCCATGAAGATTTCCTATGCTATAAAACTGTTGAGGCCCAAAGCCCTGGTAATTGTCCAACATGAGGGGTAATGCAGGAGAAGCAGCTCGTAGCTTCTACTAAGCAGGAAAGCAGCCAGCATGTCCGGGTTACCACAAAGAAACAGCACCAAGAAAAGGGATCTGGGGATGGTGCTGCGCCTGGAGAAAGCAGTTGGGTAGCATAAACGTGGCCTCCCAGGGAAATTCTCCTGCGTGGCAGCCTGCAGTCACTCATCAGACTTACAACACACTGGTACCAAGAAGAGAAAATAAAATTTATGTAGCTTTTCAGAGCCTTCCATACTGTTCAGCTTGACTTTGGTTCCAAAAATAAGAAGAGAGCTGAAGGATGCAATTTTTATTTATGACACATACTGGAACACTGCCTTATCCCCCGGATCATGAACCCCAAGTCAGGAAGGACTCATAAAGGAGCAAGAGTACAATAACACCCGAGAATGTATGTCTCTTCCACCACGCCTGCCAGACTGGCTTTGAAGAGATGGGACCAGCTGAGAGAACAGCATGGAAGCCCCACAGCTGCACACTTTCTCCTCCAGAACAACATATTTAGAGATGCTGCTGGCCCTTCTGTCCACGTGGCTGAAGATGTAGGGATCCAACCAGCTTCCAGCCTCCCCAACACACCGAGCAGATCAGCTTGGTGCAATTCACAACCACAACGTGAGCAATATGTGTTCTTAAATATGTAATTTTTTACATATTGCTTTTGCATTGCCATCATGATTTATTGCTTTTATTATTCTTCAGATCTCTATGAAGCTTCGTTGTGGTAGTTTTAGCAACATACTTCATCTACAGATTAAAAAAAAAAAAAAAAGTACCTTCAGTATCATTAGAAACAGGTCCCTGTTTCTAATGCATCTCAAATCCTAATTCAGCCAATACTGCCAATACTCTATCCTTCCATTTTCTTTTGGCTTACTGAATGATGAAAAAGCTCAACATTATTGTTTATAAATTGAAAGAAAATCAATCCTCTGTAAGAGGGCATCATAAGTGTGCTCTCCCCATCCTGCATTCATTGTTTTCAGACATAAATAAAACCAAGTCCTTCATACTTCCTTGATATAAAGGCATAATTCTAAATTCCCAGGCATCAACCAAAAAAAAAAAGATGGGATTCAACCAAGTCCTAGACTGTAGCATAAATATTTTTCACCCATACTAATGGTTGCAAAATACTTTTGATATGAAAGAAACAAAAAAGTTTTTTTTTTTAGTGTGTTCACTTAGTCCTGTTCCTAAAAGCAATGTTTGTGGGGAAAATCTCACATGACACCACTGCTAAAATCACGTGTGAGAGAGCAGTGTTATCTTACATAAAGTCTCAGCAGAATAGATTTTAGATTCCACTGGGCATTGTGTAATAAGGACAAGAAAAAATGTTAATAGATCTGTGAACTAATGTATACAGAAGCAATGCATGTACATTTGGAGTCCTATCACACTGTATGGGCATTGAGAAAATTTGACAGATTTAGTTTAAAACTTAATTTCAATCTCTCCACACGACTCAGATTTCATCTAGCAAGAACATTACTGGGTGAGATTCTACCCAGTGGAAAGCAGTATGTTAACAGAAAGATTCATGGCCTTATAAAAATAACCTGTATTACTGAATGTACGAGAGGTGAATAACAGCATCCTGGAAAAACTTTTCTCCAATAAACATGAAATGTTTAGGGAGACTTCACTAGCATTTCTAGAGGATAGTGGATATCCACCAAGAAATAATTTTTTCCTGGCCAACGTTGCTATTTTGTTACCAAAGGTAGAAGCAGAGATGCTTATTCCAGTGCATAGTATAGCTGACAGTTGGACCCAAAACACTGCTTTAATACCCTAGAAGACAACGTGCCCTAGATAACAATCAGTACATTAATAAACCTTAAGTTGGAGGAGAAACAGAAGCAAAGATCAAATATAATGGTCATTCTTTCCACAAAAACACTGAGTAGCATTTTACAGCTTTTAGATACTCTCTCACACAGTGATTATGCTTGAGAAATTCAGATCGGCCTATGTGCAATAGGGTTCCTAACCACTTGTGAAGTTCTGAAAACAATTTGTCATACTCAAAGGATAAACATGTAGTCATAGCAAAGAAAATGCACAACTGTAGGAAAAAAAAAAGATGAAAAAACCCCTCTCAACCTTTTCTTTCTTGCAACACTATCCAAAGGACAACTATTTATTGTATTTCTTACAGGAAATACATATTTTTTCCTTTATTTAGTACCAAAAAAAATATATATATATAAAACTCTTTGAATTCTTTCATGCTAAATTACATGTCTCATTTAAGCCTGCTAAGTTGTTTCAAAGGAAGACTAAGATGGCCATTCTAGGAATACCAGTGAAAAGACAAAATGCATGAAAAAAGGAGAAAAGAGTACTTTTCTCTTGTTACAACATGTACCACATCCACCAGGAATCATGAAGAGAAGCTAAGAGGGAATTAGATGACTTTCTGTCTGTAGCTTGAGATGACTACAGTTTTTTATCTTAGTATTAGATAGACAAATGAAGAGTGAAGCGACAGTAAGAAGGAACTTCACCGCCGTAAGGTGGAAAACAAACACACAAGCTAGACCAGAGACATCACTTCGCTAAGTGAAATAGCAGTGCTGGCTCAGACCTGATAAGGCCTTATTGGCTCAGACTCTAAGCCAAACCTCCTGGATCACAGTAGGCTCTGTACAAGGCCAACTCAGGTGTCTCTGCAAACTGAACTCCATAGTTTCCAGTTCAGTGTTGTGGAGCACTTAAATACCCGGAACCAGAATCTACAATGACAACTGCACAGCCAAATTTAGTGGAATGATGCAAAAAGCCAAGACTGGTCACTCAAGGTGAGCACAAACACCTCTGACACAGACTCAAGGTTAATTTCTCCCTATCGGTATCTGAAAAGTTCAAGTCACTATAGGTGAGAGCTGAAGTCAGGACGGGTCAGGTGGGTACTTATAATGCCTTTTAGCTTTTAGTCAAGTATCTTCCAATGTTTCCACAACACGGGCTTCATCTTAACACACTTACCATCTCCTGAACACATCCTTTCCATTCCTGATCGAGCAGATGCCCTAAAATCCCATCTTATTTTTCTAACAGTCATGGCAATCAGTCAAGGGAAATGTAATATTGTGAAAAATATATGTTTTATTATTTTCTCGATGCAGCATGATGAGTAGAAATGATAAAGAGCTAGCTGGCCTGGCAGCTAGAAAGCTACTCACTGGTTATCACTTTCCTGTGTTGTCATTCTAGAACAATTCAATGACTTTAGATTCTCAAAACAAAGTATAATACCCTAGATATACAATATACAAAGTCCTTAGATGATTTTCCCTTAACATGCCTACAGCATCATACAAGTTGCAATGCCTTGGATTAGAGGGATCATGTCTGCTCCCTACCCTTTCATGGGTTTGTTGTACCTCTTCCTTCCACTGGAGAAATATAACATTACCCAGGCTGGGTAAGCTGCAAAGAGTCTTTGTACAGTGACTTGAGACTCCACCAGCCCCAGCAATCTGACCAAACGGCTCAATAAACTCAGTTGTAGAGAGAATATACACACAGGCCTCAAGTCCAGCCTGTCAGCTTATGTTACAGACCAAAGGGACTGATGCTAACATGTTTTGGGCACAGGAAAGTGGCAAAGCTGCCTTTAACTGACTGCTGCTGGGACAAGGGCTCACAGCAGAGGGATGGACTGGATGTCTGGGGACAGAAGTGTGTATCAGAGCTCATCTGTTCAGGCACTTGGTTTCCTCTCAGAATAGCAATGCCATTCCCACTGTAATTCTATTATTCCTTCTTAGCACCTTGAACACAAACGTCTAAGCCATACCCAGTATTACAAAGGCATTTCCAGTGTCTTTGGTACAATGGTACAAATATTTCCCTGTTTCCTTTGGAAATACCCTGCCTGATCTACTTTAGGATAACACTGGCCCTTTTCACAATTGCATTGCACTTTTGGCTTAGTTACCCTGTGATAAACTGAACCACTCCAGTATCAGCTTCACTTCCAGCTGGTATGCTCCTTATGTAAAGCAGAAACAAATTTATAATGCCCAGTATTACTTTACATATTATTTATATAATGTCTTACATTCCACTACACTTTCACAAATTAAGCTTGCCCAATTCCTTCACAATGCTATCCTGATCTTTTTCTCGATTAGAAATTCCTCCCAACTTTCAGTATGCTATATTCCAAGACAAACTTAACAAAACTTTTCTAAATAATAAACACTTAAATTTCAGTTAGGCATTTTAGTTTGGTTGTTTTCAATTACAAGAAAAGAGAAAAGGGGATCTGGTAAAAGACAGGAGGCAGGAGGATTTGCCAAGGCATTCCAAGGATAAACAACTTTGGTCATTGCCACTCTGATGTTAGGAGCAATGACATTTCAGATATTGATGAGAGAATCTGCCCTAGGTTAATTCCACTCTGCTTTGAGGGGAAAGCTCACACTGAAGTCCAACCAAAATCAGAAAAGTGGTTCTATATAAACAGGATGGGAATTTGTGTCCATTCCCTCTCTGCAAACAGGCTTAAGCTTACAAACAAAGCATTTTTCAGACAATTCGGACCAGAGCCTGAGTGTCATATCTGGTTCTTTCTCTTATTTTGATGCTGTTTTAGTGAACTGTAAATACAGTGTTTGTAAAAGGCATTGGACTAACAGCCTCACAGGCTGAAGTTCTCTGTTTAGATTCCGAACAGATTTTGCTAATCTTACCCCTCCAATTCTGGTCTTTCAGTGGTTCCCCATAACGAACAGGAGATATAGCCCTCATCTCTGAGAACTGTGCTGATTAATATGGAGGTATACAATTACCAGTCAGAACAAGGCAAAAGGCCATTTTTCCAGTTATAAAAGTGAGAAAGTATGTACAAATTAAACAAATAGTGTCACTGTGACTATTGGTCACACCACGGTAACAATTCTGTTTTTTTGTGGTAGGTTTGGAAGAGAAAAAGGAATATGGGGTTGATAATACTATAAATGAAGATGCTGCATTATTCAGGATGGAAGATAACTGAAATGTTTGTCCAGACCCTTATCTACAAATTTACATGCTAAATATTCGCTTTGTTATGAACTTGCAACTTGGATAAGTTTTGAAGTATACAAACAGGAGAGAGGAAGGAATGCAAAGTGATTTCTAGAGCCAAGGCCTCAAAGACTGAAAAATCAGCCATGCTATCAACAGAAACTGGGAACAAGGGAGTGGAGAGTTTTGCAATAAAGCTCCAGGCACAGTCTTGGCTATGTTAATCTTTTATTAATGGTGAACACTGATGAAGAGACATTTACGGCACGCTAAGGAGAGAGAAGTCGGTGACATGAAGGCCACAGTTAAAACTACTGCAGTGGATGAGTTAAATAAAATAGAAAATGGAAGAGGGAAGCAGGAGCAGTGACTTCACAGACAAGGAACTATGCACTATAAGGTGATACAAAAACTTAAGTGTCTGAAACACAGGCAGCAAAGGTTGAGCAATATCCTGCTTAGTGGCACATAAATGGCAGTGAAGAGATTCCAGCTCTGTTCCCAGCTGCAAACAACTTATTCTGGCAAGTTCCTTATCTCTCAGTCTGTTCCCTCAGTTATGAGAACCTGGCAGGGGCATTGTGGAGATCAGTCAGCAAATGCTTGCATAGTAATTTGAAAATATAATGTCTTATGATATGGTAAACTCGTAACCAGTGCAGGCTGGCAGCAAGCAAAGAGGAGTCTCTGCGAGCTGACTGGCCTCTCAGTCAGAAACAACTGGGATGATGCAGTTCAGTCCCTGACAAGCACCCACCCCTGCCACCAGCCTCAGGAGGAAGAGTTGGTATAACTTAACTGAATGAGTTTGACTCTACCTCGGAGATACTCCTGCTTCTTTGTTAAAGATGCTTTGAACTACAGATCAACGTGTTTGAAGTTTGCACAGCTGCTGCTATGTTTTGTCAATCTAGCATTAGAATAACCTTCATTAAGAAAAACTGCAAAGCTAATTTAAAAAGAACGGAGAAAAACATAAACCATTTAAAGGTTTCCTTCTGTTCTTTTCAGTTTTATCTAATATCCTCTCATTTCTATTTGGGTTCTTTGCTAACAAGTTGATTAGTGTTATATAAGCACCTGAGTAAATGAGTTCTTGTTCAAGACTGATGGAAAAGTTCTCCATATAAAAGTGTCCTGTTAACAGGAGAGGACCATAAATCCCACCCCATTTAATGCAGACAGGACTGCAGTGATGTTTATATTGTATAACAATCTCCCACAAGTCCATTAAGAAGGAAGCTCACTGCAAACAACAGAGATGAACAAACATAGAAGTCAGGAAAGTAAGTGATCTAGTGATGTCTGAGCTCTAGATACTTGTTCATGAACCTTCTCAATTTTTATGGCATCCTTTCATTTGGCACTTTTGCTGGATTAAGTCACTAACATACTGCGTCGATAATCATCTGTTTATGCTACAATCATGCATTGTGTCCAGTTTTATCCTGTTTTTATCCCATCCAACTCAAGGTCATATCGCTGTTTATGCTTGTATATCATCTATGGATAAGCAAAAGATTTCTGTTGTGAGAGTTATCAGTTTAGAGACTTTTTATCAGAAAAAAAAAAAAAAAGGTACTTCATTATGAATTTAAAGGATGTGGTTTGTAAGCTTGTGTTAAAATGTGAGCCCATAACAACCTTTCATTGCATCTTGACTCAAAACATTCAAAAGATGGTAGGGGTGAGGCAGAAGTCTTAGAGATTTTTTTTTTTTTTTTTTAATGGAAGGGTTTGCAGAACTCAAACCAGTGCTCCTGCAGTCATTCCACAGCTATTTCTTCAAAAGCAACATTCTCCATAAGGCAGAACCACAAAAAAATTAATCTCGCCTGAAAAAGATCTATTTTCCTGCAAAATTTCCTACCCTTTGCATGACTCCATGGCATCATTCTTCCTTTTGTCTTAAAAAGTCTGTGTCTCTGTACTTTCACAGAGCTGATTTTCCATATGACAGAGATATTATATAATGAGATGGCTTAGAACAGATAAACACTTTCTATCACTTCCATTTTGACACAACCCAATAGCCACATCCCTTTTCTATCACTGCTTACTGAAACTCAGTATCCACTGTCATCTGCAGATTTTCTCATGTCTAAACACTTGAATAAAAAGTACTGCACTATGTACAGAATTTGCATTACTGCACTGTGCACATGATTCATGTAGCATACACAGTCAGTTTTTCTCAGCACAGATTGAAGCTGCTAAATGGCACTTCGTTTGTCCTAGTGCTTCTGCTAAAAATGCACAGGCAGAGCTCTCTTCTGTTCTTGCCTAGGGTACTGAAATCTCCTTCCCTGAGTTTCCCCAAATCCTAGTTCAGCAGAAGACAGAATGTAAAGAACCGTACTTTTTGCCTCACACATAGCTATGGGCAGCAACCTGCACACATCCTCCGTCACCTTCTTTGGCCAAACACTGATTTCAGTGCCCAGTTCTCTGTGGGCTCTTTCTCCCCTCACCATGTTGAAGACTGAACTAGCTGCTTCTCTGTTGCCACTAAGTAGGTGAAAAGCTTTCTGTCTGCATTTCTCAATACCAGTGGCCACCTCCAGCTTCCTCATCTGACTCCAGAAGTATTTTAAAACTACTAATTTTTTTTTCATTGCTTCTTCCATTTGCTTTAGTATGCATATATAAACGTTACAAAGTTAGTACAAGAAAACACACCAATACTCTTGGTATTTTATTTGTATTAAACATTATTACTTCCATCACTTCCAGTGATTTCAGTACGTTTCATCAACTTATATCCCATTGCTTCTTCTTTCTTCCCAGTAAACATTATCATCTCAAAGTAATCAGAAACCTTTATAGTATGAGGCTACAATCTTTCATTAAGCTTTGATACACAAAACATTGATGCTACTTCCAAATTTCAGTACTGTACTTGTTCTCCTCTAGATTATTATGGCAAAACTTATAAAATCAACCTCAGTTAGCACATAGGGCATATGTTTCTCTCTCAGCCTACTTGCTCTGCTTGCAATTGCTTTTTTTTTTTTTTTTTTTTTTTTTCCCCAGTTTATTTGCTTCCCTTTTTATGGATGAAAACCTCACTTGATATTATCTTTAAAACCAGACAGCTACAGAGTCCATGTAACAACTATCCTCAGTGTTTTACAGGGAGAGGTAAATCTAGTCTCACATACATTCTGAAGCCTTAGTAAGTTACATACACATGAAACTTAGTCCCTGCTCCCCTTCTCTCTCTCCCAGCCCTTCCCCATGCAATACCATGGTTACTTCACCATCACAATTTTGGAATGCTTATTCAGGGCTTATTCATATGATACTGAGCAGACCAAGACAAAACAGCTGTTCTGTAACCAAGGACACAACAAAAGTTATGTCTGGCATTATTAGTCTGAATGAGAGATGGCTTTCTGTTTTGTTTTAAGACTGAGTCACCATAAATATACTTATCCATTTGAACCACTTTACCTGAAGAAGGAAAAGAGCTGTACGACAACTACCTGGCATGGCTCGAAAGCTCTAGCCTGTATCTCAATCCTAAATGCTCTTTCTTTAAAACGCCACGCTGATTTGTTATAAAATAACACCCTGTGCTTCTATAGCACTTTCCATCTGAGAATTTCAAAACACATTATAGCCATTAATGCTATACTATGAGTCTCACAAATCCCTTGGAAACTATAAAATAAACCAGGCCCATAGAAGTTGCCATACCAGATCTGGCCAGTGTTTCACTTAATCCAGCACCCTGTCTCCAACAGACAAAAATAAAATGTTAAATATAGCATGTCAACTTATTAAAACCCTACCATGCTGTCCCCCAAAGACAGCTGAGCACACATGAAAACAGTAATCTTGGAGCCTGCTGACTCCAATTCAGGAAAGAAGGATAATTATAAGCATAGGGGTAACCGAGGAGCCTGATAGTTCCTAGCGCAGCCCCGTTGGTTTTGGCCCAAACTCAAAGGGCCTGCATGTTTATGTATGGAATTCAGGAAAACAAATGTCAAGGTTAATGACTTGCAAGACCCCTTGGGGAGAACCAAGTATCAGTATCCATATACCCAACAGATAATAGCAAGCTCCCTTCATGAACACGTTTGTGTGAAATGATTAACTTCTCCCACTTTCTCCCAAGCTCTTAAGCCACCGTGCTGCTTTGGACTTCCTGCAGCTTCAGCCCCACCTCAGCAGCGGGAAGGCTGCTGCTGCAGTCCACACTGGTGAGTTTTGACGGGACAACTAATCCCAGTGCAGCCTGGAAACCTGCTCCTGCCCTCCCCTCTGTGGCGTTGCTTCTGTCCTGGAGGAAACCAAAACCAGGACACTGCCTTCTAGAAGGGGACAAAAGAGGAAAGTTCATCAGCTTAAGAAACCTGTTCCTATCCAAGCAATAAAGCAAAGCTAATTGTTTTGAAGGCAGGCAGGATGTTCCAGAAATTTCATTACTTTGCTGAATTGGCTGTCGTCTTATTAATGTTCAACAGACATGTGGAGGGTGGGGTGGAAAAAGGGAGAGTTGGCTGAAAAAATGTCTTCAGGACAAACAAAATGAAGGAATCTCTTACTCAAATTTCAAGAACTCCTGCGTAGAAACTCTGTGCTTGATTTCCCTAGATTTGTTGCATACTCTTTCTGCCACCTGCTGCCCTGGCATTCCCCAAAGTTTTAGGTCTGCAGACTACTGCACCAACCCCAAGCTTTCCCAGAGCTCAGAACTGCATGAGTGAGAACAAACATCTAGCAAAACAGGGGTCTGTGCTGCCCAGGAGATCCTGTGTTTCCTGCAAGCTGCTTGCTTGAATCCTCCTTAATGATTTTATCTTCACATTTTGAAGAATACCACCCTTGGGCCTCATGGCCCAGCACACCTCAAGTGTTGATTTCTGTCTTGACAGGTAAGATTTCCCAGCGCGAACAAACACGCTGGCTCTATTACTGTACAAGTCAGATGTAAGGGAAGATCACTGTCACTACAGCCCCAGCGCCTCCAGGGCAAGAGGGAGAGAAGGTAGAGCCAGGAAGATCTTCCTCAAGTCATAAGGTGACTGAAGAGACAAAGAATTCTCTTACATTTTGAAGAAAATAAAATGTGTCCACTGTGCAAGTCAGAATAAAACACAGGTTTTGCCCTTAATAGTGCCCTAGTTTTCACCCAGATCTCTTGACCAACTGCATTCTTTCATTAATTTCCTGGGCCTAAATTTCACTTAAAACCAAGGAAAGATAATTTGGACTACAGAGATAATCTTGAGCTCTTTTATATATATATATATATATATATATATATATATATATATATGTATATGTATGTATAAAGTAATATGAGAATTTGTAAAAATGATTACTGACTTGGAAATTTTGGACCTCCAACTTAAGCTTCCTTAAAAAGTGCTGATTTTCATAGCGCTGATACCCAATACCTCTTGACAGACCCACCTTATGATGACTGAAATGGCATCTCAGGAACTGAGGAACCTTTATTCACAATTCATTTCTGAAAGTGGGTATAAAACAGTTATAAAGGAACTGTGTGTGCAAAATTTTAGTAATTTTATCAATACAATCCTGCTGCAGGTGGGGTAACTCTAGATGCCCTCTTCTACTTGGAACTCTATGTCTTGCTGAAAGATTTGTATGACTTGAAGAAAAGACAATTTATCTAAAAAAAGGAGACAGACATCAGCAGCAAGAAGGTATTTGCAAGATATAATTCATATATTCTATTTCATTCATGGACTTCACAGATATATAACTATTTATGTCACACTTCTGTTTCAAATTACTTTGCCTTTAATAACATATATAGGATTTACTAAAGCTGTTTTTCCTAACTGTAGATTTAGTCCTTCTACTTAACCGCAACAGAGTTAGCCTATGGTGTTACGTGCAAGTGAGGGGATGCAGCTGATAAAACTGAGTTAAGAACAGTGACTAAAACTGCGCTTTTGTTAAGTGCATCGTAACATACGGAATTATACAGGCTTGAAAATAACACTTCATACACTTGTGATGTAATACTTCTCAAACAAAATCAAGAAAAGCTACACATAATATTTGAATATTCTTCAGAGGCACTGCTGCCTCTTTCCACTGTCAGAGGAAAGTTCTTAAACCTTTTTAGTTGACTTTGTGTAGCATGAAGAAGCACACTGCCCAGTCTCTTGCCCACTCTTTCCTTTTCGCCTTTGCCAATTCCACCTCTCATGTATCTCCAAAGAGATCCACAGAATTTGTGAAGAGCTTTATATTTTTCACACATATGTAGTAAGAGAAAACTCATTACAGTCCAGAATAAAAGCAGCAGTACGAGCATGTTTATATTCAACTGTGGACAATCTTTAGATGGAAGTCCAGAAGATCCCTTTTCTAACTGTATTTGACACACTTAACCTGCTACCTGAGAATCCAGAGGACCACTTCTGCTTCAGTGTACCCTCCTCGCAGGAACAGAAGTGCCATCTTTATAATTTTACTCATAAAGTGCAGAATAAAACAATGACTTTCTCTCCAGAAGAGAGAAAGACTTCAACCTAAAAGTGAGAAACCTCGTGTTGTGGCAGCACAACCAGGAGCTCTAATTAGAACACGTGGTAATAATACTATAGGAATAAGATGGTACAAATTTTGCATAGCACTTTTTCTGACAGTACTCTACTTTTAACGGGCAGAAAATCAATAACATTAAGACTGAGGGTCACAGCCTTTGGAAAGAGTTACATCAATGCAAAAACAGAATAGACAAAGCCAAAAGCAACTATAACCGCAGATATCCCAAAGGACAGATGAAATCATGGGTTATGATGTTTTTAAAAACAAAAAAAATGTCATTCCCTCAATCAAACCCCAAATGTCTTGCCTCCATGCTTTTCACAGTTTTTTTTTTTTTTTTTTAATTTTAATTAAGAGGTGAAGATTGCAGGCAAAAATGCTACGATGTTTCATTCAAAAGCATGAAATCTCTCAGTGAAAAGGGTAACCGTTCTTTTTTTCGCAGACGCACTTCTGGAAAATTGCTGCTATATTTACTGCTCAAAGTTAAGCTTGCTGGTGAAGGCAGCAAGCCTCCGCTTGCAGACAGTAGCTGCAGGAGATAGAGCACTCCCTATCCTAACAGTCACAGCAGAAATTTGGCACAAAAGAGTGGAAAAGATGACAGCAAAACAATTATGGTACCAAAAGGACTAACCTCCCAGTCCTGCCCCAAAACCCTTGTACAGGAAAGAGCACTTTAGGGATTACCTTCATCTCCACCATATGCGATGCCCTAAAAGCTCAAGGAATTTGCACGCCTGTGCCAACACACACTAGGTCCTGTGACTCAGATAAGCCCATGCTAACACAGGGAGGCACTGGAGGACTGGCCAACCCCAAAAAGCAAAGGAAACTGACCGCCCTCCACCCCAGATAAGCAACTGGTCTCTTCTCAACACACAGATCATAGCATCCCCATGGGCTGAAGTACAGTTAGCCCAAGTGACCAGGCACTGCTTGTGTGGCTTAAGTTCTCTTTGTCATCAGGTTCTCACCTGTCTTGTTGGCAAGTCGTGGTATTGCAGTATGAGCCTGGTGTTGACGCTGTGACTCCATGTGTTGCCAAGGGCTGCTGTCACACAACCAGACTCCTTCTTCCCGCTTCCAGATGCTCCTGGAACTGATTGTGAAAGAAACTGCATCAGGACCGCACCACAGACATGGAAACTCTGATCAGTCATCTCAAGTCTTTCCCTAAGCTAAGTAATCACAAGTTGTACCTATAGTATTGCATGAAATTCCTACCATTCCAATTTATCTATACAATTGCAGTGTGAGTGCTCCATCTTACCCTCTGGTACCTACATGAAATGTCAAGAATTAAGGATATGTTGCACAGTAGCCAGTACCTTCCTGTAGAGATCACTATATTTTCCTAAATATCTGGAGGTGTACCATGCTTGGGACACACTTGTGTTTGCCTTTTTAGACATATCCCCAAGCAAACTAGCTTTCTGTGGGCACGGGGAAGCAGGCCAGCAGAGTGACAGTGTATATATAACTAAACAATGAAAAGTGAATTTAAAGGAGCAGAATGCGGTGCAACAATACTCTATCTAAACATTAACATACTGCTTTGTGCAAGCAGGCAACCCCCACAAAGCAAGGAGCCCCTTAACCGTAAAATACCATTCTGGTGTCTTGGAAATCATATGAACTTTATATAACCCTGAAGGAAAATGCACTTTGCTGTGATCAGCAATGATAACATAAAGAAGTGTTTCAAGTAATGCAGCATGATCCAGCTTGCTGAATTGTCACTTCACCTGAGTTCTCTAGCACTGAAGCCAGAGAGCCCACTCACAGATACACATACAGATGCAGGCAGGCAGGGGCCCAAGCCCTTCACCTCTGTTTACCACAAATTCTGTGCAAGATGAACAGGTAGATGGTTCATTTGCTTATATTTCAAATGACACTTCAAGAAGTGAGCAAAACAGGCAAATTAAAGACATTTAGGAAAAAAATAAAACAATTGTTATGTGGATATAATGATAATCTGCAAGTTGAAAACTGAACTGTTTGAGACAGCCACTGTGTAATGTTTAAAAGCTACGAGTGTTGGCCTGAAGTTGAATGAGAAAAAGTTGGATTTAAAGGAAGGAAACTTCCTGTCATCTATCACACAACAAATGAAACTGCCACAAAATTAAGGCAACAAAAAATTACAACATCTATCAGGAAAAAAACAAAGTTGCTTCCTCAGGATGGTCATGAAATCCTGGTTAATTAAAGTTAGACCAGACAAGGCCTTGAAAGAAAACAGTGGAAAAGATTATTAGAGTGTAAAAAAGCAGATTATATAGTATGACAGCTCTAACTTCTACACCCTGGTAGAGCCAGTCACAGCTCTTAAAGAAATATTTCACCTTGCTACAAGGTAGCTGATGTTTTAAAGGGCAAAAATAGACTTAAAAAAAAACACAGAAGGCATTGCACTGACTCTGCAATACAAATTTCAGAGCAGTCTTAAGTTTCTGTCAAAACAATCAGTAATGCAACAGTATATGTTGAAACTTAAATTGTAAGTATGAGGTTTTGGAAGCAATAACTGTACTGAGATGACAAAGTCATCTCATGCCCCAGCAGAGTTTCTGGAAGATTCAGACTAAGACCCTTAATTGCTTTTACATCTGTAAGGTTGTAGGTTTTGTTACTTCCAGCCCCCCCAGCTACTCAGAATAGAAACACAGTTTCTTCATTCGCTTAAGCTTATTATTTGGTAAAATATGTAGAAAGGGCAAGACCAAAAATTACTATCACGCAGTAAAAATCATTATTTATATCACTACTGGTAGTTTGCAAACAATGACATGGATATTGTATGAGACTGCATTAGGCAGAGGAGAGAAGCAGGCTGGAGAGAAGGGCCTGGAATCACTGCAGTGTCCTAAAGGACCCATCTGAAGACCTCAAACCTCCCCTCCACCTTTCCCTGAGTAAATCAAGGTTGAATAGACATCAGCTGGCTTTGAATTAGGTCTTTAAATGTTTAGGGTCTACAAAAGAAAATAGTGAAGCACCTGGTTCAAGCCAATAGTTTGCCAGGAGCCTGGACTTGGTAGCTGACTGAATTACTTCCCACATCACGGTAACTCCCTGCAGCATGCACAATATCCACTTCTGAACAAAACCTGTTCCAGTCTGAAAACAGTCTACAACGGTGCCATCCAGTAAGGATGGCTGCTTGATGACTGCTTTTCTTTCCCCAGAACAAAGGTGTTGGTGTCTTAACAGGCATCAGACTTCTGCCTGAATTACACACCACAGGAGCACCTAACTGGAAGTTGCAGCATCAGGAATACTATTCTGTTAATTAGCCCAGCCAAGCTGCATTGGGAAGGTGGATGTGCCAGCAAGAATAATTTATCTTCATCTACATTTCTGATTTAATTTGCCACATGGAGGGAAGAACAGGTTCAAGTGTTAAAAGCAGGGTGCTGGGAGGTCTGTATTCCATTCCCTTAAAATGACTGAAACAGAGTTACTTAATTAAGTTCATTCAGTTCCGCAAAATCCCTGCACCACAGAAATAAAATATTGTTACTGTACAAACAGGCTAAGGGAGAAAAAAAGAAAGAGAAGCAGCTTTAAAGCCTCGCAATCCTCTCTTCATCAAACAGAAGAAGCCAAAAGTTCCTCCTGTAGCTGGCACTGTCCTTTCCCACCTGCTAGAAATGGGTAGGAACCACAAAATTCAACAGAGGCAGCTCAAGGTCAGCTCTGGTGGGCACAGAACTGCCAGAGGACCTTTGCCTTCATAAAAAAAGCCCAGGCGCTCCGAAAGCAGCGATTGTTGGCTTAACAGCTGCAGAAGTCTGTCTCTCTACAGTAGCTAACGCAGAGCAACATCTTGCTGTTGGGGTCCTGAACTGGGCACGTAAGCGGTTCAAGGTCTGGAGCCTGGTGACACAGGGAAGGCACGGCTCCACAGCAATCCTAATGCTGCATTCCTTGCAGGCCTGAAACCTGCACCAAAGCGAACAGGAGTGCTAGAGGTGTGAGGCTTGTGGCAGAACAAGCAAGCTAATTGCTGTAGTTTAGTTTATTGTATTGTACAGAAGAAAGCCTACGGTACCATGCTGTACCATTCAGCCCCCATCTGAAGAGGGCTGTGTGTGACCCACTTTCAGGCAAATCCTCTTCCATGAAGTTATTCAAATTTATGACTCTGGTGCAAAGTGGTTAGTAAGCCTGGAGCAAAGTTACAGTGAAGACTTTACAGGATGGAAAGGAATGCCTCACAGGAAAGGTTTCCATTTTATAAGGGATCCTCCTGCAATCCGATGCATTAGGCAGACAGGCAAACCAACAAGAAGCGAGCTAAATGCAGGGGAAGCAGCGCCAGCTTTGCAGAGAAGTTCAAGGACAGTGACAGCATATGCTTCTTTCCTTCTCCTTGCTCTAAACACAAGAAGATAGCAAACGTCTCAGAGGAAGGAAAGACGGTATGTTAAGAAAATAGATTTATATTCAAGCATGGCCCTAAAGAAAAGCCAAACTTATCTTTTCTGTTATTTCAAACACTACTTAGTCATTAATGAACAGCTCAAAGAAAATGGATAAATAAAACTGTTCAAAGACAGAGTGATTTTTTCAGCCTTGATCTTCCAAACCCTGGCATTTTCAGACTTAGATATAGGAGTATCAGGCCAGCCTTGGCCCGAGAAGAACCTGGCTCCTAAAGGCTCCTTGGCTCTAAAGGACTTTGGTCTCTGCTCAGAGGTCCCCACATGTCCAACCTGAACCACCTCAGAGCAGTACGGAGCACCAGCTGTGACAGGAGGGGCTTACCCATGCTGGGGGTGGGTGCTTCCCCACAGACAGCTCCGTGCACTCAGCTGGCAGGCGGCATTTCCCACCTTGCCAGCCTGCCCACACTCCAGGCAGTCCTGGCATTAGGGTTTCTGCTCAGCTAATGGGTGGAAGACCACCTAGGGGGTGGAAGGAAAGGGGGCTGGCAGCCTGATGAGAGAAGTGGCAGATCTCAGTTTGTGGCTGGAATAAAGGGGGGCAGTAAGTGGGGAAAGGGGTGGGCGTGTGGAAGCACAGAGATGGGATCCTAGCACGGGGAGGTGAGGATGCATGCTAGAAGGGTAGCAGAAGACCTCTAAACAAACCCCTGCACGATGCAGGCAGATCCAGCTCAAGTAAAATGCAGTGGTGACTCCAGTGCCAGTAAGCACCCCTTTCTTTATTTTAAAGGGCTTCAAATTGATCACAGGGCACAGCATCAGACAGGCCAAGTACCGCGTGAGGTACCTGTTCTATCACCTCCTGTGAAATTGGGCTCTTCGGGGCACCAGCAGAGGCACTCGCCGAGACCCTGTCTGTGCTGGGATGCAAGAACAAAGCAGGAACTGTCTGCTTCACTCTCACTGAGCAGCTGTCGCAAGTGAAAATAAAGCTCCTTGTGGTCTGAGTCAAATGCAAAGTAAATGACTCCGCACAACCAGGGGAAAAACAAACCAAAGAGAAAAGGGTGATTCTTCAACTGAGATCTGCAGCGGCGCTCCCAAACAGGAGATGGGGTGCACAACTTCTGGGCTCTGCTGCCCTGGCAGGAGTTGTCAGTCAGTTGTCACTGAGATTAACGCCACACATGGGCAGGACGGGGGCAGGAGGTTTATTCCACCTTCCATTTTTCAGTGGAGGGAACAGGATGATTTAAGCTATTCAGCTCAATACTCATTCAGGGTTTATTCTATCGTGCCCAACCAGAGAATTACAAGTACAGGCATGGTCTGAAAGACCTTCTCTTCCTCTACAGAGAAGGCGTACCATATTTTCTTAAAAAATTAGTTCCTTGTGTAACCAAGTCCCCATTGTTGCAAATATGCTCGAAGGGGATTTAATCATAAAGGAATTACAGTTTCATTAGTCTTATCCTATGAAAATCCTAGGATATCTAGACCATTGACTTGAATGAAATAGGCGGCTTGAAACGTCTTTAAATGCAAGGAGTCCTTGCAGGCAGAATGAAATTATACTCTTGATTAAAAAAATATATAATCTGTTCCTTGTTGGTATAACTGCAAAGAGCAATGAATTCCACCCTTCCCACATTTTCATATAGATTTTTGTCTTCGCAGATGAAAGAGTTGTTGCTTGATAGTTTCATACCCATCACTGGGCCAATTTTAGCAAGCTCTATCGATTTGATGATTCAAAAATCTTTTTCCAATGAATGCAAAAAGGGACTGATTCACAAAATAATAGTGAAATACCAAAATACGGAAGTTACCAGTCCCCAAATCTTTCAAATTTTAACAGCAAATCATCTTCATAAAAACTTGATTTATCAAAAGGGGAAAAAAAAACCTCCAAAGGTGCAGAGAAAATATTTATAAAGAATTAAACTACTGAGCTCAATAAAAATGGCATATCAACTAAAACAGCACACCATGCAATAAGAACGAAAGTACTTTCCCTCCTGCTCAGGCTGTCTAGCTTTTCTGCACAGGGGTTCTGGTCGATCAGTAGAGCTCATAATTGCATTTAGTCTGCATTTTTGGTGCAGATCTCTAACAATGACACCAGAAGGGGGGAAAAAAGAAAAAAAAAAGAAAAAAGAAAAAAAACCCCACACCCCTATCTTTTTTTTCCATCTTCACCTATTCAGAAAGTACAAGTATAAAAATATCCAGTGGTGGAAAAACCCATCGCACAGTACAAAACAACCCACAGGACAAACTCATCTGTGAAGTAACTAACCACAGAGCTCTTCAAACTCCCACTCACTGACTTTTGCCATCTGCAGCCCTGCTCTGCACTGTTCTCTTGAGCCAAAAGGTGATTCTGATTCTCTTACCATGCACTGGTGACCGTCTCACTGGTCAGCCAAGTTAGGTCAGTCCAGACCCTTCCTGGCATACACTCTCTGCCCTCAGCATACACTAAACTAAGAGACAATGGCTGAGGATGATAAAAAGAAAGAAAACAGGATCTTTAAAAGAACAGGAGGCAGATACTTAGACCACCATTTAATATCACTGACTTGAGACAAAGCACATCTATACATACCTAGGTAAACACAAATTACTGATTTGTACAGACACTAAAGAAAATGTCTCTCCCTGTTCTAACTGTACGGTTCTGTTTCAGTTAATGTATCATGCAGGCGTGCCAGGTCATCCCGGGAGAAAAGTCAAAACTTGCTTGCTGAGTATTGGCAGTATTGCCTCCATACACTCTTTCATTACTTAGGACATATGGCAAGAAAACCAGTTGTTGCTGTAAGGAATCAAGCTTGGCCACAAAATTAACCATGCAAAAATCCTTACTTTTAAATTATTTGCCTTGTTTTATTCAGAGAGGTAATCTGTCAATTTTACTTCCAAACAACTAGTAAGTCTACATCTGTGCAAAAAATCCAAAAGATTACTTAAAATCTAAAGTAAACTGGAATAACAATAAGTAAAAATGTTTTAGGTTGAAGTTAAATTGTCAATGGTAGGTAATTTAGTTTTCTTTTTTCTTCAGTGGCATAGTCATCAAAATATACTTATCAACGGTATTAAATATAAACCCCTACTAATCCCCCAGTTTAAAACAAAACAAAAAAACAATTTCAACGGAAATTTTTTTGACCAACCCTAGTAAGTAGCTATGTTACTCCTACAGAAGTGAAGAGCCTACTGGAGATAATGCTGAAACTGCTGTTCTGATTCAGCCATCATCAAGGGACAGAAAATTGCCACTCAAGACTCCAGCTGCAAAATTCTTATCTCCATACACATTGAACGAGACAAAAAGAGAATGAACTGACTTTAATTTTGGACAGCACAGTTCATCGCATATATCCCACACAGGTGAGTTTTCACACTTTTTGTTTACCACTGTATATTTCTGTGTATCTGTGTTCATGTTGTGGGTGATTTTTACAATGCTAATCTGATATTACATGAAAAATAAGGTTCTTTCTGCTGTCTTTTTTACAGCCATTGCATGTGACAACTCCTAGAGCTCTCATCTGCCGTATGCAAAACACCATACAAACAGAACAAAATGATAGCTCCTGACCTGAAGACCTTCTTTTCATGAGAATTGCAGTTTAAGAGCCTGTTAGCTGCTGCTGCTGCTGCTTATTTCCCACTTAGAAGGAACCTTCCCTAGGGGATGACAGAAAATAAACCAAAATACGTGACAGACCAGTAAAACTGTGCATAAAGCAGGTCTTCTAGTATTCTCCACAAAACATTAGAAGCTTTTTTAAATAAGCAATATGAACTCTATTGATGATGAATTCTATCCTGCAGACTCAGCTGGGTCCTCCATCCAGGTCAAGGCATAGGAAGTCCCCCAGAAAACTGGCCAGATGCTGGCGTGTTTTTCATCTCATGCCACTGCCACCGACCAGCGTGCCCACCACGGTCAGCGTGGGCTGCCCTAGCAAGTCACATTGCCTGACATCGGTGTGTTCGTGTTGATTCTGTTTTGATTTGAGACGCATGGACAGAGAGAGAAGCACACACATGGTAGTACAGAGACTCCTGTCTGCTGACCTAAAAAAAGGAATTGACATTAAGAAATGAGAAAATCCAGCTGGTCTGATTTCTTGCCAGGCAATCTACCAGCCATGAACAAAATGGTCAGGTCTCAGGAGATCTGTGGAGGTGGAAAGACAGCTGGTGGTTTACAGCACCTGAAACAGAGCCCAAATCAGGGAATCTGGGATTAAAGATCCTTGAGAACAGATTTTTTTTTTTTTTTTTTTACCAGCATGAATTTTTTGCTTCTGCAGCCTGATGTACCAAACTGATCACTTTTCACACTCTACTCATCCTGCATTTTGAGTGCAAGTAGGCCTGCTGTGAGAGGGATGATGAAGACCAAGTAGAAGACAGTGGTTATGAGTCGATACCTTTCTACAACCAAGGATAAATACTTTACTGCTTGGCTCACCCTTTTTCCTTTTCTAATGAGAGATTTTGAGAAATTCCCTCTTTTTCTAAAATCTAGAATTGTCCTAAATTGTCCTAAATTTCCTATTCTTAGTATCCAGAGTTCTTTCCCACATTGCTCACCACTAAAACTTAAAGCAGCTTCTTCCATCTAACCTATCCTATACACTCACTTCTTCCTTACTCTCCAAGACTAGAAAATAAAGTCCCAAACCACAGTTCTAAGGGGAAGAAAAAAAAAAACAAACAGCTGGAATTTTGCCTGCATGCACATATAAAGGATGCATAGGTTTAAAAAACAAAGCTTGCCCAATCATGGCATCTGGCAATGCTAGGGCCCTGTGAACCAGAAAATGCTTTCAATTATCACCTCACCAATCATGCTACAAGTTATTGCTGTTTTTTTGTTTTGTTGTTGTTGCTGTTAAGTTCCCTCAGGGAATTAAACAGATCGTGATATTAATCAGAAGGCATGTAGGAGGGACAGGGCAGAATGCTAGAGTTACACATGTGTAGGCCCCTTAAGGCTTGAATAAAGAACGGAGATTTAAAATCATGCTGTCAAAGCAACTGAAGCCTTGCCTGTTGCAAGCCTCAGCCCTCTGACCTACACAACCGTGGTATTATCGTATCTGATTTTCCCAGGATGGTTAATCTCAGCTGCTAAACTTCATCAGTCTCTGCTAGTGTTTACCCATCATCTGGATTTGCCACTTCCGAACTTTCCAGGCTAGAACCAAATGATCCAGCTGTTACACTCCTCCCTGACAAGGACAAAAAAAAAAAAAAAAACAACAAACCAAACCATAACAGTCTGGAAGCCTAAACGGCTAAATCCCATAAAGGCAGAACAAAAACTAATACATCTGGGGGATGGAGAGAGAGAGATGCCGTTTTGAAACTGCAGTGTTTCAGAACACAGCTCACAGCACCATGGACATGTTTGGATGCTGCGGTCTGAAATGCAGACTGGATTCCCAGAGTCTACATTTTTTTTCTATAAAATATGTTCTGGTAAAGAAACAGTATCTTGGCAGCTTATCTCCCGTACCCACAAATCTGACACAGTGCAGGCAAAAGCAACAGCAGTCGAGGCAAAAGTAGGAGCCAGTCTGCAAATTAACCTTAAATTACATTTGAGAGGCAGAGCGCGGAAGGGTGAAGGGGGTGGAAGAGAGAGAGTCAAGTTTCTGATGGAGAACTCAATGTGCGATAAAGTGGCCCATAGAAGGGCCAATTAGTGCTACCATACTGAGGGTGTTTCTGACACGGCTGTCCACTTCCCAGGGAGCAGTCTGATGGCACGTCTACACGGCCGGCAGAAAAGGACAGTAGGCATACGTAAGTCAGTTTTAAACGAGCACAAAAGTCTGCCTTGGGAAATATATTCTGCTAAGGAGCCACAGAGGATGTTGTGATGCTGCAGCCAGCCCACTGGCAGCACGTGAGTTAGCTCGATTAACACCAGCACTGCCATTCAGCCACTGGACCTTTCTCAAAATACTTCGCATAGACTAAAAAGCCTTCGCAAACAACGATTTTTGATCACAGCCTCACTCCCTGCATTTGAACTGGTGAACGAAGTTATCTGTCCTTCATGCTCCTGGGATTATTGCAGTACTGGTTCTCTTTCAGGATTGTTTTCAAATCTCAGCGTCTGACAATTTCCTGGTGTAGAAGGTTGAAATCTCCAATAATTAAGAGTTCAGGGTGGGGATGCTAACCACAAGGGCTGTGTTTAATGATCTCAAATTTACGATTTCTTGTGCGTAAACTGAGTAAACTGCTTTAATGTGCATTATGATGACAGTCAGTTCCCTGAAAATCTAGCCTTCGGTGATCTTAACACTGGTCACGTAATTAACAGTTAAAACAATTCCCTCTAGGTGTAAATAAAAACAACAAGCGTACTTGGATCATCAACCAAAGTTATCAAAAATGAAATTCCAGGATGAAACAATTCCCTTCCAGCCTGCAACATGGAAACAGAGGTCAGCCAAACATTCGGGGGCTAGAGATGACGGTTTGCAAATTACAGCTGTTCACATCTGGAGTTCAGATTTGGCCAAACTCCTGATATTATCCATCACAAAAACTAAACTGAAAGAATGTTTTGGTTGTATGATGAGGAACATAAAAGTTAGGAAACATTAAATGTAAAAAACGGTGCGTGTGACTAACTCTGCCTAGCAAATGCAGAGTGAGGGCCGCGGTTATTTCTCGCAACAAACAGCATCAGGGCTGACTGTGGTGTTTCCATGGGTAGGGAATGACGAGTCTGCATTTGCCAGTGTACCTCTCACCAGCTGCATCTGTTTCTTAGCGTAGAGGGACCCGTGATGCGAGCTGAGGGCTGTGACAGTGGCTTGAAGAAATGCTTTTGGGGCTGGCCTGGCAAACCTTCCACACCTAGCTGGCAGGGACAGCCGAGTGCTCAGAGTACCTTCACCACATAGGCTAACTGGGCACTTCTGGACTTCTTTATTGCACAGCCACTACACTCACACAAAATGTCTTCCCTCTCATTATAAGACAACGACAAAACAATTTAGTACATGCACAGCCCACAGCGGCTCACTGTTCAGAACGGATTCATTTACAAAGTCGAAAAACCATGCGTGTGTGCATACTTATACACAGAGCGAGGCAGCAACATAGAGGATGTTAAAATGAATGAGGATTACAGGGGTCTGGCTTCCCTCCCTGGCCGACCCGGACCTTCCAGGAGCCTCCCAGCCGGCCAGCCCCTTTCCTCACGTCGCAGGTCCCGTCCCGGCCCTGAGGAGGTATATTCTTTTTTCTTCATCTCATTCTCAAAAAGCAATGACTCACTTTATCTCAAACTAACCAAATAAATTCAATCTTGGACAGCCACCAGGACTGGAAAATTTCATCCTGATAAGCTGTTCTGCCTGGACACAGAGGGGTAAAAGGGAAACAGTTATATGGCCTTAACTATAGGAGGTTCCTTCCGCTCCTGCTATAAGGCGAACTATTCTGGGACGTGCCAAGTTTGTGCTGCAGGCTGCATCAGGCACCAACAGGACACTGAAATGCTCTGTGGAGAATAACACATAAATCCAAAATGATCTTCTGCTGCAGTGACTCTTCTCTCCTGAGATGTATTACATTTTTTAAAGTCAGTTAAAAAAAAAAAAAAAAAAAAAAACTGAAAAAATCACTTTTAACGCTTGGACTACAAAATGGTTGAATCCTCCAGGGGCCAGGCAGGGCCAGAAACAACTTTTTTTTTTTTTCCCTTTTTCCCAGATTTGGGGGTGGGGGGGAGGGCAAGGGGAAAGGGAGAGAGCAAAGAGTGCTTGGTTTCAAATAGCAACATTGTCCAAAAGGGTGAAAGGGAACAGATGGCCGTGGAGAATGCAGCCTCAAAGCGCCAAAGAAAAGGGCTATTTTGACAGATCTTGCTGTTTCCTATTCAAGCATGAACACTCTGGCATGGAGAGTTAAGACGATACAAGGAACAACCTCTGTTCCCAGCAACTGACTATGGGCAACTGGCCTCTGAAGCTCTGAGAAAAACAACATGAGACAGACAGACAAACAGATATGGCAGCAAGCCCAGATCTCAGCCACCAGGAAAGGGGAGGGAGGGAGGCAAAAAAAAAAAAAAAAAAAAAAAAAAAAAAAAAAAAAAAAAAGGCAGAAAGGCTAGAAACAGCTGCCTTTTCCTGGCTCCAGCGCAGAGCATTAGAAAGAGCCTGTCCAGCCTTTCTCATCTTCCTTTTCAGTGAAACTTCTTGGAGGGGTCACCCTCAAGCTGTTGGTCTTTGCCCTGAGGGGAGGTGAAAAAGAGGACAGATCACAACTCGTCTAGCTCAATGAAACCTGCTTCCTTTAATCACAAAGACCTCCCTCCAGCCAGCTAAGAGGAACTTTAAATGTAAAAAAGCATAATTAATTCTAGAGTTTTGCATGCAAAAAGGTTGAGAAATTTAAAGTTGTGGCTCCCACAGTACGCGTAATTTGTTTGCACAGTGTACAGCAGCGAGCCATTATATCCCAGGGCAGGGAGAATTGTACTCGCTGTGGGAAACACGGCTAATGTATGTCCTGACTTCTTCTATCGGTCCTAATCAGGAGAACGCACCCACAGCTGTTTCGTTCGCCGTTTCTGTGCGTCTACCAGCAGCCGCAGACGGCAGTTTTGAAGGTCTGCTTCCCATCCATCCCCAAAACGTAGAGTGAGATCAATCCACGAAGTGCAGCCAGGCTTCACTGCTTCCAAAGCCCATCAAGCGAGAGGAAGGAATCTGGCTGCGTGAATTTCTTTCTGATTTATGTATCATTTTCATTTTTTTTTTAGAACAAAATCTGCTACATTGCTTCCCAGCCTATACCCGTCTATGTGCAAAGCCACCACACAACACCTTTCCCCTGTGCTGTGACAGGACCAGAGCAGTGGCAGCTGGGGTGAGGAAGAGGGGGTAAACATTAACCATCTTCACAGCTCTTCCCTGAGGCGGGGAAGTAGCTATCGTCCCAATTTTAATGTCCCCCTTTTTAAAAATCATTGAAGGAAAAAGATAATAAAGAATCATGGCTGTTCGCATGCCAGAACTGAGAATGGAGAAATGCAAATGCAACATGCTGATCCTATCTGGGCCTTTGCTCCCTCATCTGTGAAAAGGCATTTGTTAACTTTGGTCAATAAATAGTAAACGTGTACAAAAACAGACACTGGCTACACATCACCTTGAAATCCTCCGGCTCTAAAGGAATCCATATTATTGCCAAAACCTTGGCTTTCCACAACAGGTAAATAGTTTTTTGTTTGTTTGCTTGCTTTATTTCCACAAAGGATAGTCAATAAAGCCATTATTAGCTGTAATTGTTAATTTATAACTAAATAGATAGGATCTGACTATTAGAAGTAGTCAGACAATAAATAAAGTACCTTATTTAGGCTAAATCAGATAAAATCTCTCTTTTCTTATAATCATGAGCTTCCTGAGCAGAAAAACTGCTTCAGGCTATATTTACTAAGGGAATCTAAAATGTCGATTATTGACCACCTATTAATGAATATTGAATTAGTTTGCCTTTCTTCCCTTAGTTCCTTGAGTAAAGTCAGCCCTGTACCATTACCCAGCAGTTTCCATCCTGCTTTACTCGTGTTGTATGTCTCCTCCTGTTCTCTGTCACTGTCATTGTAATGAACAGTGCTCACAAACTGATTCTGTCTTTCACATTGCAGGACAGGTGGTCCCTCAGCATATTCCCACACATTCCAAATATTTTAAGTGTTCCACATCTGTTGTCTAAAGCATTTTTAGTTCCCCGCAAGAACAGTAGGAGAGGAAAACAAAAAGTTTATATATAACATAGTAACGGACCTTTTATGCCGCATGAGCTCTGTCACTTTGACAAGATGATAAATTTCAAAACAAGAGCTCGCACTTCACTTGCTATACTATAAAAAGTCCTGCAGAAAAGATAACTGAAGAATTAACTTTTGACCGTTGTAATAGTCCACACGGTAAACTTGAGTGTGTGCTTTTTTTCTTTAAATACCATGTCTGATGATCTAAATGAAAAATAATAATAATAAAAAAATGAATTAAAGTGGCTTATACATTTTATGTTTATACAAACTATTTGATCCTCTTAAAAAAAATCAAAACATCTCCAACACTCATTAATATACAGTTTGGGCAGGATTTTTATAAGAACTCAGTGCCACCCTACAGCAGCTAGGGAAACACTGAAAGCTTTTGATTTTTCTCCCTAGAGGAATGAACCTGATCAGATATACTTGAAAAACCCATGACTGCAAGTAATTCTTCTCACCGATGAAACAGGGCCAGTGGTCAAGAACTGAGACCAGGAAATGAAAAGCACTAAGTGTGTCTCAACTGCTAAACTACTGTTTAGGAGGCAGAAAAGGACTGCCAGGCTGTAACTGGAATAGGTGGTGGGGGTTAACATTTCTGCTCTGCTGGAAAATGCTGTGAGATAGCTGTACCTACAAGCAGTTGGCAATCTGGTTTGCATCTCAGAGCAGAAGCTGGCATGTCCGGCTTTACCAGCACCGCAGCTCCGCTGGGTACTGGCTTGTTACGGACTGTGACAGGAGACTGTCCCCTACTGCATGACCAATGTCATTTCCAACAACGTCATGACATTCCTTCAAGCACTTTGCCAGCATGACACTTCAGCTAGGGCTGATGCCTAATGGTATCAGAGATTAGCAGTACAATTGTGAACTCCACAGCTATGCAATACAAACAAATGCTCTATTCTATTTTCTCCCCCCCCCTTTTTGTTGTTGTTTTTCAAAGAAACCTATTCTGAGCTCTGAGAGATAAATGTTTTATGTGGTCTTTGCATGACTGACCCAAGACTGTGCCTCAGGGGAAACGATGCCCCTGTGTGACTGCCTTCAAATAAAACACTACCAGGATGTACAGCAAATGCCCTGGTACTTCCCATGGTCCCAGGACTGAAAGTTGGGCATTTAAGCAAACTTGCCTCAGTGCATTCTGGAAGACTAATTTTGTCCAGGCCTAAAATGATGTTGACTGTGAGGCACAGTATCTTATCAGTGCGTACCAGCAATGTGATGCTGAGTAACAATGCATATGTAGACATCTTCCCCCAAAACACAGTATATTGAACATGGAACAGGCCCAGGAAGAGGGGAATTTTAGCTTTCTTTATAAAATGGCCAAAATTGTTCCTCTTTCTATGAATTCCAAGAGCCCCCTACCACGCTAGTACCACAGTGAGAAATGGGAAGAGAAAAGAGAGGAAATTGAGACAAATTTGCTTAGCTGTGTCAGAGCGCACCCGGGTGAGCCCAAGATGAGAACTGGGGAAGTCTCTCTTGACTTGCAAATCCAAAGTTTCTAAAAATAACTTGGAAGCGCAGACATTAGCACACACAACTCTGTGAACCAAGAGGTTGTCAAAGGCTAAAAGATCGTGGAAAAGTTAGAATAAAAATGACTTGCAATTATGTACAAAAATTCATTTTTCATTTTTGCTTTGCAATGAATTTCAACAGCCCAGATGATAATTTCAGAAGAATACTCAGCGTGGTCAAAGGAGCTCATACAGTGGGTTTCAAGGAAATTCCTGCTAACAATATCTTGTACTTGTGAATAGACTTTGTAAACCTTTAAACTTCACTGAATTCTTCTAAAGAAAAAAAAAAAAAAAACAACAACAAAAAAACAGGTAAAATTTAATACATTTTCACTATTAGTAGAGGAGAGAAAATATCCTTTGGATCTTTCTAGAATCCAGAAAGGCCTGTACTGTATTCCAGTACATACATAAAGGATAAACGTGTCAATGGATGACTTTACACAAACAGAAAAGCTTCAGAGGCATATACATGTATGCTAGCCTTTCAACCCAACATACAGTTCACACAAAAACTTATTTGGGGGGACTTCTTTAGAATTAAGAGGATCAGACAGTCTGCCTAATGAAGACTTGGGTGGGAAGCGCTTGCATTAAATTGCTACAAACATGGGATGTTCTGCAATGAACAGTGCAGCGCTTCACAGGTGGACTCAAGCTGCCTTCAGAGCAAGGGGAATTCACCTGGGAGGATGCCATATTTATACTGATAAATTGTTTCTGATAACTGAGAGATCACCTGGGTCCCCTCACCACATTTCAAATGGTATTACCTTCTAACTAGGGCTCCATTAGCTCTTCTTGTTCAACTGCTCAGCCTTTCACTTCCACAGCAAGCTGCTGAAAAGCCCAGTGGCACAGAGAGAAGCGCTGGTTTGTGAGCAGAAAACCAGGTTTGATCCTGTTTCTTTGCTTGATGCTGCCTCTGTGATGCTATTTCATAAGAGATAAAAGAAGCTATTTTAAAGTCACTAATGATCCCATAGCAACATCAAGACTGTTAAACTGGAGTTTGAATAGTGGGGGGAGATGGAGAAGGAATCAGGCAGGGTCTGCCTCTCAGATTTGCTCTGCAGTCCTGGCAGTCTCCAAAACTTGACAAAAAAACTACACAAAAAGATATCTGAACTGTACAAACATAGATAAAAACATCATACTCTCTCATTACTCAACCATTCTCTGCAATATTTGGTGTTTTTAAAATTTTGATTTCTGGAGCCAAGTGATTATGAAAAACCCACATGGTTTCCTATTCAGCCTTCTCTTCTTTCTTGCACTCATCATATATCCATTTCTCTGTCACAATGAGTAGGAGATTGGCTTGAAAATGGTCTGACTGCATCCTCAAAGTTATGAGTAAAGGGGCAAATTAAAAGATCTCCCAGATATATACATTTTAAATCGCAGTTTTCTGAGCCTATTAAGGCTTGGCAATATTGATGTAGTTATAGCAACTCAAGGTACTAAATTTATTAAACTTGTTTTGCTATTTCAATTTAAAATGCATGATATGAACTCTGGATCAATTATTATGTGACTGTAAGTAGTCATCTGAGGTTGATATGTATTTTGAATCTGTCTAGCTGCAACGGTTACACACGTTCTCGTTATCTGCAACGAATTCCCGTAAATCCTGTACTTTTTTTTCTGACTGTTTCAGCTGAGACCAGATAAGGCAGCAGATAACTCCAGGCAGAAAATTCCATACTAGTGTCTTATTCCCCATGCTAGAAACCTAAAGGATTTTTAAAATGTATTCTTGTATTGCAGAAGCGAGATAAACAGCTGTAAAAATAAGCCAGGTCATCAATCCTTCAACCTCCTGCAACTCTGGGATGAGCTGCCAACACCCTTACAATTTTCATTCCTATTTGGTTTCTCAGAACTGGAGGCAGACAACTGCATCTCATGAAGTAACTTCACTAAGTTGTTTCCTGATACTCACTATTCTCTGGAAAGACAAATGTCATCTACAAATATTAAGGATAACTTCTACATTTTTTTCAGCATGTGAGCAGATTATTATTCACGAGATGATTTGTACCTACGGCACCTTCAATCAGCTGAGTCTGGATCTTTGTTTTCCGCATGAACAATAACGTATAAAACATCCAGTGACTAAGTCTTCACACCATTGTTCAGAATAACACAGAGAATGACTTTTCCTACTAAAAGGGTACCTCCCTGTATGATATTAATTGTTTTAATAAGACTTGCATAATGCTGTTTGGAGTTTCAGTGGCATTCTCACAGCCACGTCCAGTGATGGCATCTATAGGACAGCAGCTGTGACATTTGAGAGACAGATTTGGCCCTGGAGAGGAGGGACAGAAGTCAGCAAGCTCTGCCACTCACAGAGCATGTTTCCCAGTATGGATGTGATTGCCAACACTCTGCTAAAGTGAATCTTGGGGTTAAAATCCCACTTCCCCAAACACGGCACTTTGCCCTTCCCAGTGACTGCTTCTGGCTCCTTACAGACTCAAAGACTTCCCTAAATCAATCACACAAGGGAAGCTCAGATGATCACAGAATGCTGAGTCGGAGGCATTGATCACCCATTTCTCTATAGTGTTTCTGTCTTAATTCTAATTATACGTTTTGTGCTTTCCGTAGTTAAGGAATGCATTTAGATTTTCACTGATGCCTCAAAGAGCAGGCACCACATATTCTACTCTCCTCATTTCTGCTGAGTTCAGTTCCCCAAGAGATTGCAATACTTATCCTTGTCACTTTCTGCCCAGCTAAAGGCACTCAGGACAGCCAGGTGTGAAGTCACTGGAGAGCAAGTAGCACTGCAGAGCTTTTCCCCAGCAGACAGACAACTTCCCCACTCCCTGTGCCGGCTTTGAACATTAAAGTTCTTTGTCCTGTCTTTCTAGCAGGCCTATATCCATAATCCAGCATGTCTGAAACGCCATCTGAGGTCCAGAACGAAGACTGCGGTTAGCAGCCCCACTCCGGAGATAAACTATAACCTCCTACACTAAAGATTACGTTCATCTGTGCAACTTCATTCCTCTCAAGTTTGAGACTGCCAAATTTACCCATGGACTGTACAGTTTCACCACCTCCTAGGCTTAAGGCAAAGAACATTGCTTTGGAGGGAAATACTTCTAAATGTAGACACCCGTCTGTGTGTACATTTGCATCAAAACCTCGCCATAGGTAGAGGTCACATTGTACAGACATTTGCTCTTTTATGGAAAAAGGGAAGAAAGACCAACCTGCAAAAGATAATCACTACTAACACACAACTACGCAGCTGGAGGTTGGTCTGTTCCTACATAATCAGTCCCATAAAATCTTAAAAAAAGCTGTGGCTTGGGTTGAAAAGTAGCTGTGTTCATGTAAGTGAAAGATGGTGAAAAATATTTGCTGAAAGTACAATGCCACACCATCCTAACTGGGTATTAAGTAGGGGTATATGACATGTGAAAAAATAATAAATTGTTTTACTCTGTTACTTTCACCCACTACTGGGCTGATGATTATGCCAGCAGCATCCTGCAAGGACTGTTCCCTCAGTTGTGAGGAATTTCTATCCTTATCCTTCCAATACTAGTGTGCTGCACTGGAACTTTCAAAGATTGACAGAAAAGTACGGCTGACTTGTTAAGCTGCACATCCAGACATTCGAAGCATGTGGCATTTTTCCAGTGTAACCTGATTGCCAGAAAGTAAAGCAAGTCTAGTCATTGACCAACGATGTAATTCAGGGCATTCCTACTTTATGTACATATTTAACCCATCCTCTCCAAAAAACAGTGCTGTGACTTCGCTACCTGTCTTGGTATCAGTGAAGCCAACTGACTTCTGCTTCTGCAAAGGAACATCACGGGCAAATTCACTCTGCCTGATATGTCAAAAGAGCAACGCAATGGGAAGTCCACCTATCCCACACAGAAAAAACAGCTAACAGCTGCTTTTCCACCTCTTCTCGAGTTATCTATCTTACCTGAGGCATAACCTCTAAGACTTGATTACATTACACTTTCAAACAATTTAAACTTCTTCACACTTGGGTTAGGAGTATATAAAACAAGCAACTTGAGCAGTATGACTGAGTACAAACCCTGGGGAATTCCAAGTATGCTTCTCAAGCAGAACTTGTAATGTGGTTCTGAGCCCTTGACTTTGAAAAGCAAATGAACAAGAACACTGATTAAAAGCAGAACAATTATTATATTAACTTTGTTGCAAAATAAGAGTATGATTAAAGATAACATCAACTTGACATACATAAGAAAGCACTGAATACAGACTATGTAGTGTCTTAGTGAATGTGACTAAACAACTCTATTTTCTTCCTTGAGAAACTTACCTCAATTTTTATCCTTACATAAACTCTCAGAAAAGCTCCACATTGGCAGAAAGTTTCTGTAACTTAAAAGACTGACAGGTGGCCTTGGTAAACTGAATGTGAGATTCAGAGCTCACCCACAACAGCACGCAGACATCTCACAGAGCTTACATCCAGCCTCATACATGAACTAAAGCATCAACAAAAAGCTGAAGGCACAAATAATGTGAGAAGATTAATTTCCCCTTTAAAACAGAGTCTGAGGAAGTGGAAAGATGTTTATTAGCGGTACACTTTATATAGAAGTGTACTTAGAACTGCTCTTTGAGGATGCTGTGTGAAGAAAGAAGGCTAACCTGCCACCAGGCTGCAGGAGACCTGGAGAGCACTAAGTCTAGTGAGCAGTGACACTGTGTGGAATTTCTGAAATAGCAGCATAGGAGAAAACACTTTTCTCCTAAAGGCAATGTCTCTGAACATTTTACAGATGCTGGATCACAGGTTAGTCATAATTTTAGTAGGCTAGTTTGATATCATTCAGATATAATAAGGATGTGCTGTACACATACACGTAAATAAATATGTTCTACACAAATATATTACACCTATTATAATTCTAATTAAACAACATTCATCATTTTATTACCATGCTACGAACATGATAAAAAGAGAACAGTTTAGGAAGTAGTGGTTAGGAGGGTGCCTCACAGATATCGATCACTGCAGCATCCTATAACTTCCATCATTGTCAACGGAGCTGCATATGATGAGAAGCATTATGCATGGCAGTGTCTATTTGGACAATGAAACCTTTCAGACAGAAATAAAGAATGTCCAGATATCTGGTACCTACTGAAGGCCAAGGATTCTTCCAAGGCTTATCTGTTGCTTATAAAGGAAGTGCTTCAGGTCTTCCAGCCAAAGAAACTACCAAAAGAGATTTGTGATCACTCAGACTAGATGACAAGAATGGACTGTTCTTTCCCTAGCATCTTGCTTCTTTTCAGTAAGGCTGATTCTCAAAATAATTTGTAAAAATTATTAAATGAAAATGAATGATATGAAATTAAATATCAGGTTCTGTGAATGTATAATAGAATTTCCACAATTTATTTTGGACCTATAAATACACAGGTTTAATTTTTAACTTTGCTATCATTGATATAGGTAAAACAAAGCTCATAATATGTGATCAGCACAAAAATGAAGTCGTGTAACTATTTCACTGTGCAAGTCTATTAAAGTCACACAGTAAAAAAAAATGAAGCTACTATGGAAACACAGAGCAGAATTTTTTGAGAGTGCAAGAAACTTACCCTTCCAACTTAGTTAAATACAATTTATTATTAAAGTGACAGCTTCATGCACCAAAAGCCAAAATATGACAACACTCTCATCCTTTAACTTGCTCACTTCACATATTTGGATTCAAAGCTTTGCTGCTGTCTGCAAACCTGTATTACAGCGCTCCAGTTTCCACCTGCAGACAGGTACGCGTGTTCAGCTGTTACAGCAGGCAGTGGGATTTGGGGGGACATCTTTGGTGGCAGATTTGGGTCTAGTCACTTAAACTGTTTCATACCTATAGCTTCCTGCCATTTGTGGTGAACAGAAGCATAGCAACAACTTGCAGCCATGGCTCATCTGTGATCATACTCACTGAACTGAGTAACATGTACGCTCTTCACTCTAATACTGGCTATGCTGAAATATTTCCCAAGTAAAGCCCATAAAAAATAATAACAACAAATTAAAAATCAATCTGCTGAAGACTAAATGTTTTGTGAAAACATGTAGATGCCAGTAAGTCTTCTGACAGAAAGGCTGCGTTCATACCTGCCAAGGAGACTTGGGCAGAGCCCTGCTGCTTTCCAGCCTGCTGCTCGTGAGCAGCCTGCCCGCAGGGGGGCTTCGGGCCAAGCATCCCAGGGCTTCCAACCTAACAGCTAGGGAGACGGAAGTATGGGGGAGGACATCCACGATCACATTTTTCCAAAGGGTATGTTGCAACGCTTGAGCAGACACTTACATTTATATCCTTCCATTCCCATTAGAAAGGTTTTCTAAAAACTCAGGGGTTATTGCACAACAGAAGCAGAATTTACCAGCCACACCTACTACGAAGAGCCACAGGCTTAATCCTTTACCAGAAAGCTGATCAACTGCCTCTCAACTGCACTTCCCATTTCCCTCCTTTCTTCTGAAATTTCTCTGAAATTTCCACCCTCACCTGGAGGTGTGCCCTAACTGGTAGTTTGGGAAACCACCGCATGACTGCCTCCTGGGTCAGCCGGCCGGCCTCCCTGCTCCAGCAACAGCATTGTGGCTGGCACAACGCACAAAGGCCCCGAACGCTATAACCTAATGACATTCAGGAAGGGAGAGGCAATTTGCAAGACAAATTTACATTATCAAAAGTCTTACCAAAGTTGGACAGCAGAGATATTCCATCTCTGTCAAATTTACCAACCGTTACCTTTGCCGGTGTATAGACACGCGTACCTTCAGAGTACCCTAGAAAGCAGTGACACCTACAAATAGTCCCATGGTCCTTGACCCTAACTGTGGACATGCTTTGTCCTACAACATATGAACAGCTATGACTCAAATGCATTCGTTGCCATTCGAAGGTTACGGTGGGAAAGACAACATAATGCCTAGGAAGGTCTGCCCAGGTTCTGTAGGGATACCGGCAAACTTAACCACAGCTAGACCTTTTCCACGTATGTCACCAGACAAAGTTAATGCAATCTGTATTGTAAAGTCGAGCATTGCCGAAGAAAAATAACTTGACCTGTGCTAAAATAAAGGCTGGGCTCGTATAATTAAGTTCTAAATGAAGGATACATCCTTGAACTTCTCCAAGTCATGTTACATCCCGTAACTCGTGAGAAATGCCACAGAAGTTTCAATGGGTTCAAGTGGTGAAAACAAGACTTGCACTTCATGTGGATGACAGCATTTCAACAAACACAGTGCCTCTTTATGTCGTTCCCACCTCCTGCCTCAATGCTAACCTAGCAGGAAATAAGATGTTTACCACCCAACACTATTCTGTGCCCAACAAAAGCTGATCACGTTGGTTTCAGCCCAAGCCTACTTAACTTACAAGACACGGTAACATCAGAGCCAGAGGCGCCGTGGTCATTTGGCAGTTAAACGCAGCAAGAACATAGAGAAGAGCTCTATAAGCCATCCTCCATTGGCTTCTCTATCTTTTCCTCCTCAAATGTAGTTATGTTTAACCAATAACCATTGCAACTTTGATGAGATTATAGAAGTTACAGAAACAGTTTGCAAACGCTAGCAATACATTTAATTGGATTAGTATAATCTCAGGGCATTACCCTGTGGTTAAGCTACAATAACACAACATGTTGTTTGGAGAAAGTGCAGTCACCGATGGACTCTTGTTTCCAGAATGGAGCCTGGTGTGAAGGCCATGGTTAAAGCTCATCTGCACCTCATACAGCCTAGTGCAAAGGCAGGTGACTGATGCAACCTTGCAACTAGGACAATGCTGTTAGTTCAATGTGCAACCCCATTGCAGTAGGGCTGAGCTGGTTAACATAGCTGCATCATATTTTCTCAGTTCAAGCAGAGAGGGAAAAGTACATAAGGCATTCTAACAGACCTTGCCAGACCACAGATGTGTTGTCATATCCAAAGCAAAATCCATGTAGCATATGAATCAATTTGAATATAATGCTAGAGACTAAGGTATGTATTGGCTGAAAAAGAACCTAACTGTTCTTATTCCAGCCATTTAAATCCACGCTTATTTATTCTCCCTTCAGAGGAAAAAAAAAAAAATCCAGGGAAAGAAGAAAGGAAAAAACTGCCAGAGCCTTTCTAGCAGAACCCTGGTAAGCTGAGGCCTGTTATTTCCCTGTCTACAACTGAGAGATCATCACCTTCAGGAACAATCCAGGAGAAATACAAGTTAATTCTGGGCCAGTCAAACACAAACCAAAGCAAATAGCTGGTGTTAATATTTATGTCCGTGTGGATAACTACTTCAAAATTAAAGAATCTAGTTCCCTTCCATCCTAAATTTGGTGTCAGCTTCAACATCACACACATAAACAAGATACATCAATGTTAAATATTTAATCTTGTTTTCTCCCACAACATAGCACTGGTATTCAAATCAGTGCTCCTGAATCTTAGCAACTTTTTTTATTTTTTGAAATAAATCAGCTAATAACTATGATTCTTTGTAACCGTGTTAAATGTTTTACTGCTTTTTTTTTTTTTTTTTTTTTTTTCAGACCTATATCTTTTACTGTTCTACCCTTAACCTTAACTGTAAGCAAATACATATTTCAGGTTTTATACATTCTGACTTGAAGTCTACTCGTAAAACATGAAAGATGAACATAATGCACAACTGAACACATCACAGCCCATGCATAAAGGTCCTTTACACACTGTATTGCACACAATTCACTTCCCTTGATTGCCATACTTTTAGGCTGGAATACAATACCTGCTTAGCAGCTCTACAGCTGTATTGTTTAGAAGCTTGGGATAAGAAGTGAATCATACTGTATTCAACAACTCATATCTACTTAGCACATAAAAACAGTATATACATATATACATATGAACAACAACCCAGTGAACTCTGTCTCAAGGGTCCCTTGTTACATTGAGCACCCATCCTAAAAATCAGTAAAATCTTGATTATGGCAAGATATTTACAACACTATAGCGTGTTTATTAAGTGTATTTTATAACAGCCAGAAGCTTGTGTTTTTTTTCTTTTTGTTTTGTTTTTAAGTGGATAGCTACGAGGTACTTGCACTACCTTTCTGCTGTTTCTGGATTTATCTTTCAAAGTTACAGATGCAAAAACATTGTGGAAAACCTAAACCAAAGTTCATTCGAAAAAGAGTTTAATCCAAATAGAATCACAACTAAATAAAGCCATAAAACCAGAAACAGCTCTAAGTACACTGTAAGGAGCCCTTAGATTAACTGAGTTTGCAATAAATTCTGAAACACAAATAAATTCTAAGTGTACCTTTTGGGTCTTCTGGCAAACAGATTGCATAGCCTAGATTATTACCCATATGGGAGCTTTGCCATATTAAGGGAATTAACATGCTGCTTGGCTTTTGATAGCATGAGTTCTTAAATGACTTTAAAGGTTCTGGTGTCTCAGTTTTGCTTTCCATATTAAAGCTGGCATAGCTAGCAGTAGTGGCTCGTTTTGGAGGACATGCACAATTTCAGCACTGGCTTGGAAGAATGTGTTGCTCAGGGATGCATGTGTTCTCCATTTGAGGAAACCACTGAAATAAATATCACTGAAATAAATATTTATCAACTCAGCTATAACCATTTCCCCTTCATACTGGACAGTGCTGGACAACAGACTATATGGAATGTTAACGACTTGACTATTCATTCTTTTCATATGCCTCATTTAATTGACTAATGTCACATCAGATATACGCGTGGGGGGGGACTTTTAAGTCCCACCAGCTCCAGTACAGTAAGAAAATCTGTTGCTTGTGTTTATTTTCCCAGTAGAGATCTACGTCCCACTTTCTCTGCAAGGTAAGGAGCTAACTCTTTCAAAAACGATGATTTAGATTCTTATGTAGCTATTTCCCAGAGG
The DNA here is from genome assembly GCF_009819795.1 of Aythya fuligula. Taxonomy (NCBI): domain Eukaryota; kingdom Metazoa; phylum Chordata; class Aves; order Anseriformes; family Anatidae; genus Aythya; species Aythya fuligula. Next base: position 37,364,548 of record NC_045563.1, read on the forward strand.
TAAAGAAAGTGTAACTTCAGGGGGATCTGAAGTGTGACTGAATTTTCAGACATCTGTGGTAGTACCTTCGCTTCTCTTCTGCAGGTCTCCCATTCACACACAGGACTTTTTGTTAGCTTCAGTGACATTCCACAGCAAAGTCACATTTCTCAGTGTCTATTGTGCCTGCTGCCTTGTACAGAATAGCCTTTAATGAATTGACTTCGCCACTAACCCAACAGCAAAAATTCTCTATTATTTTGTGTGCCGTAACAAGGTGGATGTTCCCCTTAAAAGATTTTATCAGTGATGTAATTTCCTAGTACAATCATGCCGGGAGGTGGGGCCGGGGGAGGGAAGAAATATTGTCTGAGATCAGCACCAAACCTTGCCTCATCTCCCAAGGGTGATGAATCACGCACCCTGCTTAGAATAAACATGTCCTGAGTAAAGGGGACTGTTGGATGGAGCAGATGGAAAACACCCTAAGCAGAGGATTTTGTTTGTCTGTAGACGCCAGCCCAATACATAAAGAGGAAAAGTCGCTGCTCTGTGATTAAGTTGCTGTCCCAAGTATCTCTCAACCCCCTCACAAACAACTTTTTTTTCCCCCTTTGTAATCCTGTTTGTAAAGTACTCAGATTAGCATTTATCTTTGCGTTGTGAGCATCTCGCTGTTCTCCATGGTGTATCTATTAGCTGGTTAGTACCTAGAAGCGCGTATTTTGCATAAACATCCACTTACGTGATTTTTTGGATGGAGGCACCAACAGCAAGGGAGGTGGGGAGAGAGTGTGGAAAATGTTAGAATCGGAGAGGGGAGCCAAGACCGAAATGGGGTCAGCAGCAGGAAGGGGAACGGGGTGGAGAGTGTCTGCGTCAAGCTGAACCGCCTGATAGAGGGAACAGCAAACAGGTCAGCGCTAGCAGGGTGTCACGATTAGCCGGCAGGACAGCACGAAGCAACGAGCACGCTGTGGGCATGCGAGGAAGCCACAGGACAGACTTTACAGAACACTTTAAACGGTGTATTTTATACATTTGAAAATTGGATTGGGATAGAATAATACAGTAGATTAACTAAGCACTGCTCCACGAGTCATCATGGTTCCTTTTTTCTCTTATTGCTCAAAGAGAAGTCCAAAGCTCTCACAGGCAAGGCTGCAGAATTTATAGACAGCTCTAAGCAATTTTAATGCTTTCCTTATGGGGAAGAAGATGCTAGCATGCCAGCTGAAAAGCACAACAGAAAAAGACCCCTTGAAACTTCATACAGCAATGAACAGTTACCTGTTTATGTAATGCTCCTGTACTCCATCAACTACACTAGCTTTTGATAAGTTTCTGATAATCTTTTATTACACTGTGTTGATCATGTTCTCTAAAATCCTCTGTGGAGGTTTCTGTAGTCCTGCTTTATCAGCTCAATCTCAGAGACTGATCTTTTCATGGTTTAACAGGGCTGTAGAGATCAATTGGAAGCTTTAGTACATAGCTGTTAAATACCTCTCCATAAAGACAAATGTTCTCACAGGAGATCCTCCAGATTACTTCCTCACTTCACCTAAAAAGCAAACAGTGACCTGTCTTGGCAGAAGGGATGCTTATTCTAATTAGAAACCTTTCCACAGGTCTAGTTCCTCTATCACACAATAAAGCAGTAAGGTAAATTCGAGGGGATGAAGGGGTGAATAGACAAATATGAGGGAGTCAGAAGGTGTTAGAAGGATGCTAGAGCTATCTATACCTTTGTGTTCAAGTGATTTCAAGTGATTCAAGTGATAAGGGATTAAGTGTCCCAGTCAACAAGCACAGAAATACTGGTGTAAATTCAGGTGGAATCCTGACTTCTTGTCTTCTAAACAATGCTTTCCCCATCACCCTCAAAAGCTCCAGTGATTTGATTGCAGGCTCAAGACGGCAGCTACAGAATTTCATTTTTGTTTGCAGACTGGGTAGATGCCACCCTTTTTAGTCTCCTTTACTGTGGATTTCACAAATAGTTGCCATCCGCCAGTGGGTTTCAGGCAACTGCCAGGAGAGTCAATTCACCAGCTTGCCAGCCCCCTGCCACGCTCAGTTAGCGATCCATCCCAAGCACAAGACAGCCTGTGCTTGGCAGAGGCGAGCTACAGATAGTTGTTCCCTCCTCTCCTTGCTTTCTGGGTTAAGTCTTTCTGCTGACTGATGCTGACCAGATGGGCTCTCGATTTTAATAGTTATGTGAAAAGGAAAAATGATGTCTCCTGATGTACTTGTGCTGAACAGAAAACCCACCTCAGGCTGCAACATGCCAAGAGTTGCCCATTTCAAAACCAAAACAAAAGAGCCTAGATGCTTTACATCTATTGAAGCTGCGGAGTGTTTCACACTGGAACCGTGCATGCACACACACGCACAACAGGCTTCCCAGTGCAAGTGAAGGGGCTTATTAGAGATGAAAGACAGCCTCACATCACCCCTTGTAAGGGACCATTGTCCCCCTTTCTGCTACAGTGTTCTGTGAAGCTGTGGGAAACAAATGACCTCCGAGCCACAGCACTGTGCGCAAGTGGGAAAGAAAAGGAAGGGGGAAGGGAGGCAGTGTTGTGGGAGGGCCAGCGTCCTCGCTGTCCCGTCTTCCAATGCTATCCCCACGGTGCCATCCCTGTGCGCAGCATGGGGGTGTTTCTCAGGCCTCCAAGCCTTGCTGCAGCAGCCTGGACAGCAGCAAAATTGCAATCTGAGCTGAGAGAGCAAGGCATCCTCCTCCAGCAGCACAAAGGGTTCTCCCACCTGGCTGTTTCCTGGAGCTTTATGGTTGAAGGTGTGCTCCAGACCTCCTGCTTTTCATTTGTTCCTCTTCATATAGGTACTAAAAAATCTTGCTTCACTTGTAAGACGGGTAGGCAGGAATCAAACAACAGAGAAATCAACAAGAATTAAGTGAAGCACTGAGGAAAAGAGTGAAAGAAGGATATGTGTGGCAGACAAAGGAAAAAGTAGCTACAGCTGATGCTTATCCCACACTATTGAGCTTCTGGTTATGAGGGATGCTCAGAGGAGCAAAGGTGAGTTAAACAGTACTCAAGCACATGTGAATACAAAACACCCCCATTTATTTTTTCTGGTCTTCTTGTCCTTTTTACTTACTCTGCATAACCTTTCTTGCTGTCATTTGATCGATCTTTATTCAACCTTCTCTACCTAAAACAGAAGAGATAACGTCCCCCATTATGACCAACACTGCTCTGAAGAACAAGTGTGACATTTGTGACCACCAGGCTAAATTACTTATTCTACCGAGGAGTGAAGTCTAGCATTTTTGCAAGTACATCAGCTGAGGAATATAAATCCCTCAACTTACTGATAAAAAAATGTGTTTTCCTCTCAGCATCTTGTTCAAGATTTCTGCCTTGATATTTGTAGATCAGTCAAAACTATGTGTAACGCTATGTGACCCACCTCTCTGCCGTGTCCACAGTCAGCCACCACTGTGCCAGAGCAGTCAGGCTGCCAGAGCAAAAGAGGATGCTCCTGCCTGCACCAGGAAGAGAGCTCTCCCCTGGACCAGAAGACAACAGCATGGGTATAACTATGTTCAAAGTTACAGACATCAGCAAAGTAGTTTTCCCTGAATTTCTTCAAAACCTCTGTGACACCAGAAAGTTCATGCAGTAACCAACCCTTGACCTGATTTCCTTTTCAGCCTGTAAAGAAGACAGACCGTATGATTGCTGTCATTATTTCTGTACTGTAAATACTCAGGAAATGCTGAGACACTTCGGTAGTGCATGGTAGTAATGGCATATGCAGAGAAAGTTTCTTTTCTTTTTCTTTAGACATCTATGTAAGATCATACTTTTAATTAAAAAGTATATGACTGTGCTATCAACAGCACCACTAATTGTTACTTGAAATTTTTCAAAATTTCATGTACCTCTCCATGATAAATTCTGTTTGTTTTAACAAAACTCAAGCTGGAGCCAGGCTTTTAAGCCCAGCACTACACAGTCTGACTTGCAAACATATTCAGGAAATACCCAGAGCTAAACAAAAACTGTTCTCAATTATTTTAAGTTCATCAAAACATCTCAGGATAAGGTTCTGAATCCCTTTTTAGTTAATAGAAATGCCCCTACAGCTGGAACCCAGACTACAGCTATAGCCACCTCTCTTTCCAAAGTCAACAAAATTTTCCGCTTCTGTCACAAGATTTTGACAGTTGTTACAACATCAATGAATCAAGTCTTGTGGTCTCTCTAGAAAAGCTGCATTATCCCCAGCACACATAAAAGGGGAATCAGCAGAAAGACAGCTTTGGGGTGGTTATAACCTCTAGGTTACACTGCAAAGTAAAATGGAGATGGGGAGAGAAGCCCTTCCCTTATAGCTGGTCAAAGGCTAAGCACATTCAAGTGAAGAAAACTTGGATTAAAAGTAAAAAAAATAAAAATGTTGCCCAGGACACAAAGTCAAGTGGAAAGGAAGGTAAAAAGCTGGAAGAGCCCTCATTAATCCTAACTCTCACAGTCCGTCAGGGGAGGAGAGAATCCATAATGAAGCATGGATCTGTACTGATTTTGTTACTCCCCAGAACAGGATTATGTACTGCTCAATGTAATTGTGTAAAAAACTTTCCAACTTTGCTTAAGTCCTTCAGGAAGTTTATGGCAAAGCCATGTACAGAAGCCAGGTCTCCAGATGCCTAGTCCTGTAATTTCAGAATACTTCTCAAAAGCCTTGTGTGCATATGTAAGCAATATCTCCTTATAATAAAATACATGTCACTGCATACATGGACTGTATCTGAAAGGTTGAGAATCCAATCACAGCAAAAAGAACTGAACTAGTGTCTAAGAAATGGGAAGTCAAACTACTATAATAGTAAAGCTTGGCTTTGCATACTGCTTTTCATATTCCATGTTCCTGGCAAACAATAATTACACAACTGGTTTATACTGTCCACCCTGAGTGAGAGGAAAAATCATGTGAACAGGAAGTATTAAACAAGACTATTCAAAACCTTTTGGTTTTAGTAATCTCAGGTAGGGAATTGCCTAATGTCTTCTATTCATCCTGTTGATGGTCCTTTCAATAGTCAACTATACATAGATAAAGTTAATAAAAATGACGTGAAAATATCTGCTAAGGACACTGGCTATGCAGCAGCATGGGAGAGGCAGCCCATAACCTTCAGATTAGCTAGCTGCAAAGGAAAATGAAATACATTAAACATAAGCATCAAAACCCAGGAGACCACATCCCTGAGCACAGTTATACCTGCTCTAAGTTTACTCTGTTATAAGCTGAGTTTACTCAGTTATACACAGTTATACCTGCTGAGTTTACTCAGGGTATACCTGCTTGTGTACTCTGTGGGGAGGAAAGTACATCCATAAACTCAACAACAGCAGTCATTGCTTCAGAGCAGTAAGGCCTGCAGAGGGTCTCCAGTACCACGCCTTCTCTTTTCTGGACAAATACAAATACAAAAAAAAAAAAAAAAAAAAAAGGGGTGCTGCAAAACAGAAATAGATACTGCTGACTGATCCTGTACTATTCTTCATTTTGGTCACATTTTCAAGTCGCTGTAAAAACTACTACCTGAAGCAAGCTGAGTCACTTTTGTGCTAACACCGGTGAAACAGCCTGCATCAAAGCCAAGCAGGGCAGAACGAAAGCAAGCTAAGTACACACGCTTCTTTGCCTGAATTTATTAACACGCGTCTCAACAAATTTCCAAAAGAAAATATACTCCTAGCTAGCGAGTTGTTTAAAACTGCAGCAGAAGAACCAATCTGGCTCCCATTTTTATGTGGTTTCAGAAAGCAGCTGTTTGTGTTTACAGACACCAACAAACAATTCAGCTTTTTAATCAAACAAGAGCTGCTTGGGTGCCTTTGCCCATGGCTATGGGAATCAAATCACTCTGCAAAACAGACCTTTTACAACAATACTAAGAGGCCCTCAGCGGATGCAGGGGATTAGAGAGGCATGGTTTTTGAGAAACCAGGTTTACAGGCTGTAGCGCTCTCCATCCCGAGTCTCAGTAGCAAACTTCAAACTCTCAGAAGGGCCTGTGTTAGTTTTCTTTCATCTTCTCTCTCCAAATCCTGTTCTTTCTGCCTCTTGCATGTCCTCTTCCTTTTTTTTTTTTTTTTTTTTCCACAGTGCACATGCAGAAACACAATTAAATGTTAATTCAGAACTACTGTGAAAGCAAATTAGGCAATCCAACAGAGGATGTCACTTTTTTCCTAGCAACAGAGTATCATACCTATCAATGGAGGAGCACTTTGCAGTATGAACGCTTGTTTCATACTTAGAGGTCAAATAGATTGTGAGAGATTCTTTCCTTTATTTACTTTATCTCTGTGAGGCCTTTTCCGCACTGCTGGCCTGCTTGGGGCTGTTGCTGACAATCACAAGGTGTGTAAGGCACAATACTACATGCAAATGTTCACTTGTCACAAGAACAAGCGAGTCGCTCATTTCTCTAGAAGTAAATCAAACACAGAAATATCAATGGTGTGCCTCGTGAGGGGTCAAACTGAAAAGAATAAAGGTCAAGATTTCTGTGTTCTTGCACCAATACCTGGATCAGCTAGCAAAGGGGGAACATGAAAGCTCTGGACTTGATAGGGCAAAACAGAGTATCTCACTGAGAAGCAACTGCCTATTTCCTTCTCCTCCTGATGATAGCCCAGCAATGGCAATAGACTTACCTGCTTTATTTCAAAATACTGAACTCTGAGCCATGCTTTTGCAACTTTTTGGAAAGAAACATTTACAACATACTTGGCAATCTTTGACATTCCAGTCCACAAAGCTTCCATAAGAAACGGCCACATGAGCTAGGAATGCTGGCTTCTACCAGGACGTGTTTTCCTCTTGTAGAAAAGAAGCACAGAGCTTTCAAGAGCTGATACCCCAGAAGAATCCACTAGAAATGACCCAGCAGCAGGCATGGGAGGCTTAAACATGGATAGAAGGGAGCACAATCTCTTTTCTGCGGCCAGGCAACACAAGCCAGTTTTGCTTACAGTGTCTTCCTGGTTCCACCAGCAGGTCCAGGGCAAATTTGCAGACTTGGACGTGAGAAAAAAAAATTATCTAGTCTTACAGATGCTTCACTGAAGAAAAAAGAAAAAGGTGATCAAGGCCATAAAGGGAATGTAAGCAGTAACCTAAATGGGTCTAAAGACTGAGGGAGGACATGAATCCAGCCAACAAAAGAAACCACTGCATCACCATGACCAGCTGGGTGCCAGACCCCAAGACGCACTGTGACTGTCCACCAAAAGGAACACAGACCTGCCCTGTTCTGTCAATGCAAGTGGTGCTGTGGACACTAAGAATCACTACGAACTTGTTTTCCTACCAGGTTACAACAAGTAGATCACTGCTAAAAGACCTAGCGAGCGGCAACCTGGAAACACTGTGTTTTGGTTTTATGTGGGATCTGCTTCCTCTGGGACCCCTATCTAAGGTAGCACGTAATCCTTTCAATAAAGAACACTGTTCAGGCAATTCCCAAGCCAGCAGCTAAAGGAAAAAATAATAATCCTTAGCAAAGAATACACAAACAACTATCTGCAATCTAAAAGCAAATCCACTTAGATACAAACTAAACAGGAAACTGAAGTGTCATGAGTTTAAATGAGGGGAAGCAGCAGATGAGTTCTGCCTCTCTAGGGAATAAAAGCATTTCAGCTTCATGGCCACTGGCAGCGAGGATCTTTTTCATTCTCTCTCCTCAAAACCTGAAGCCTGTGATCTTTATCCAGCAAGTATGAAGGAAGATTAATCCCCTCTTAATTAACTTCTTGAGTCTTTTACCTTGCATACGAGTTCGAAATTCTGCCCGGCATCCTTATACAAAAACCAGCCGCTGAATTTCACAATCTAGGTTAGCCTTCCTCGGCAAATGCAGTTTATTATCCAGAGGAATGCCAAACACTGAATATGAGAGTTTATACAGACACACCACGCTATTTGTGCTGGAGTGATTAAAAAAACAGCAAATGAAAACAATGACTCTAATGAAAAGAATGGAAAAGCAGAGCACTGTTTGTGTTATGATTCCTAAAAACACGCACTTTCAAGAGTTGAATATGTAATAGTTTTCAAAACTCACAAGTGACCAGTAATGATTAAGACAAGTGGGCTAAATATTCTTCTCCCTCTTTACAGTATGTAAAATTTCTATTGAATTTTTAATCCCTGCCTTCCCCAAGTTACTGAAATTTCTTCTATAGCAAAATATCAGAGTTGATGCTGATTTTTTGTATTTCATTTAATCCAACAGAAGATATAATTTCCAAACAATTAGAAGAACCCCATTCCTGTTGATGCAAAGGTTGCAGTTGTTACTGATGCACTACCAAGGAACTCAGGACAATTCCTCCTGACTGGGCCCTAGGGGATGCAACACTGAACTTTACTGTTAAAACTGCCTCCACCTTCAAAAAAAGCAGAAATTCAGACAATGAGGTAAACTTAATCATGCTGTGATTATAAAGGTAAAGGAAACTAACCAACAGAAACTTGACAAAAAGAAATAACCCCCCAAAAAACAACACAAAAGCAAATAGTTTCCCATTAGATCTATATTTCTACTTTCACAACAATGTCTAAGATACAAATTCACCAAGAATTTTGCTGAAAACGTTGTTAATCTAACACCGACAAACAGGAAATGCAAACACAATGCAGAACTGAAATAACCAACAAGTCATCCCTTCTCTGAGTACTATTCAAAGGATATGCTCAAAATTGAAAGGATTAAAACAAAGAATGAAGTACAGCTCGTAGGCAAATTTACTGGTATTTTAACCAAAAGCACCCACCTCAGGACATGAAGGCCTAGATTATATCTGCACAGTGCATTGTAGTTGCTCTACAATGAGCAGCTGAGGAAACTGTGACTCACAATCACAGTTCCCAGCTATTTTTCTCCCTATTTTGATGGGGACATACGTGACTTCACCCACTCCTTTATCTCATCAAATGCTTGTGGCTGACAGCTAGAGCAGTACCTGAATTTATGCTTTCTGGTCTTCTTCATACTTGTGCTCACTGCAGCTGCCCCACTGGAGCCACACTGATTTCCAGAGCAGATCCCCATTTCTCTTGTCGACTTTCATCTGAAGGTTAGGACAGACTTGGTTGAGGTGAAGGAGCACCCCACAGCAACCACCAAACACCCATCATGAATAGCATTTAGTATAGAGTATAGAACCAACAGCTGTACCTGGCAGAAAAAATCAGTTCTCCAGTATTGGTGGTAGTCACTGGTTTGGCACTGATTGGGAACTGGTAGGTACAATTTCCCCCGCCACTCCAGGGAAAACTTTGTACATAAAACTAATATTCCCTTCTGTCCCCTTACTGAATTCCACATACAGGATATTTCTGGAATGATAAAAACAACACGCTTTACTCACAGGCACTGAAGGTAATCCCTGTGAATGGGTCAAACTAATTCTGACTTCTATCTCAGTAAGTGAGAATCACAGCACCTTAAAAACAACACGAGTTTCTGAAACTTTCATAAATAATAATCATCACTGTTAAGGCTATTTCATTCCTCCTAGTCCTGGCTATTCAGAATGAGTTAAAACTTCCTAGGCATTTTAGGAAGTCAGAATTCCAGTGATGCAAAACTATTGCCATAAGAAAATAAGGGCATGAGTGTGATGGGGAAATTTTAAGCAAGACAGATTTTATACTCTGTGAATTATAACTTTGTTCTGTTCTTTTTCACCTTTACGCATCTGCACAATTGGAGTCATCTGGGACATACCAAAGGAATGATTTGTTTTTCCATCTCTCAGTCAAAGAAAGCAAAACAAAATGCAGCAGATTTTCTCCAGAAAATAAGCTTTTGTGATGTCTGCAGCCCAATATTTTAGATAAGAGATTGAGAAAAGCTTCCACTTATAAAAGCATTCATCTGCAACAAATATATAAATCTCCTGAATGGATCCTGTAATTATAAACAGCAGATAACTGGTATCTGAACTTACCAGTCTTGATAAGAATAATGCTACAACTGGCTAAGACTACACACAGACAGGAATGCATGTTTTTCAAACAGGGTACCACTGGCCCCTGGGTCTTGGATCCCAGCATAAATGCGGTCAATCAGGCTTACCACTACAATAGAAGCCCTTGGTCAGAGAGTGAATGAGGAGCAGGTACAGATGAATGGGTTGATTCTTGGCTCCCAGCCATACCATTCATTAAGCTGTTGTCCGAAGCAATGAAGGAATGGTAATTCATAGCTAAAATAAGCGAATGTTACACTGTTACATGATCATTCTTATGCCAAAGCATAGATAGAAAAACTTCAGTTTAGCAATGTGCCTCCAACTTCCAGTGCTGTCTATGCCTACTCCTGAAGCACAGCTTACAACTTGTCCCTGGCTTACTGCTGTGCTTGAACTTATAATTAGCTTTTTTTAGACAAAACAAGATTATCCTAGGTCTTGAATTACAGAAAACGCAGTCCAAGTTCTCTCAAAGGCTGTCCAGCAAGGGCTGCTAACCTAAGAAACCTAAAATTACATTGACTGTCATCAGACTTAACCTTTATAAATTCAGTCTTCCTAAAGCGAAGTCAGATGCACATCTGTGATTAGCAGCACAACCCTGATGTTGGCTACAATATAAAATGACCCCGGCACTGGCTACAATTGGAAACGGCCCATACATAGCTGCTTACGCTGGTAATATCAGCATGCAATTTGTTGGACAGATTCTATAATCCACAGATGAAGGTAGTTGTAGGTTTTGAGTTTATCCAGCATTAACAGCCCCTAATAGCCTAGTTCGGTGCAGACATAACAAATGGAAATGGCTTTAAATTATCCTTCCCCCGAGACATAATTTCATAAGAGAACAAACTCTATATGCACAAAGAGAGATTCCAATGTAAACATGTGGTGGAAGCTAAAAGCTGCAGCCAGAGTTAGGGCAAAGCAAGGGATATGATTTCAAAGGCACCGATTTCTTTCCAGTTCACAATATATATATTCTTTTCTGCTGACTTTTCTGCCCTCTGTGCTCAGAAGACCATGTATATTTCAGAAGTCACTTTTTAACTTTTTGAGACCTTAATGGGCTTTGTCTCATTTTTCCCCTCACCCAACAACCCTGGCTGGGGTACAGAATCTACAATCATTACGGGTTAATTGCAAGCAGCACCAGAGTCATTACTAGCATCTGACTGTCAGCATTTTAAATTATCCTTTAAGATCTCAGAAGAATTTGGACTATTTTATTAGCTAATTTAAAATTCTTAAACTGAAAGGAAAAAAAAGAAAAAAAAAGAAAACGTATAACAACTCCAGTATGATGGAAACTTTGCTCTTTTATTTCTCAGGATTAATGTAATTAATATCGGGCTGATTTTGTATTTGATGAGATGCCAAGCAGAGTCAGAGAGAAGTTCTGCAGAGAGAAATCCAATGCCCGTGCTCACAAAGCCCGTATTTACGAACTCTGATATTTTTACCCTCTGACTTCTTGGCACGCCGACAAATATACCTATGAGGACATTATATAGCAAACATTATTATTTGGAGGTTTGACCTCATCACCTCTCATAAAAACTCAATACCGTATCTGAGTTAGACAGAAAACTTCCAGCAATTTTGCACAATACGATATTGACTTATTTCAAAACTTAAGTTTAGCTGCCTAAAGGTTAGTCACTTTTGTTGGTTTGTCTTTTCAGCAAAGAAGCTGTTTTTAAACATTGCTAACATCCAATGCTGAAACAGCACCCTAAGAGAATAGATAAATTATCTATTTGAAGATGATACGGTGCGTTTGGAAACTGGACATGTTGCATCTGCTATACTAGTAAAGAACAAAAATGTTCCCCATCATCTCAGGCCTATGGTTTCAGACCATTGTGTTTAAATAGAAATAACCTGTATTTATATATTATCTGTAATTAACCGATTTAAGGATTAAAAACAAAAAGTGGACAGAAAAGAAATGAAAATACTGAAACCAGGAAGAAAACGGGTAATGTTTGTGCAAGCTAATGTTTCTATGCAAATATTACTCAGTGTAAAGTGGCAGAAGGACTGCCATTTTAAGTACTTATAATCCAACAAAACAGCCTGCATGTACAAAAAAAGTTTTAATCAACTTTTTGTGTATTATGCATTATTTGAGTGTTATGTCTCCAACTCTAAAGGTTGCTATACTTTCATTACTACAGGCAAGATGTGAACAGGCCGAGGTGTTCGGCTAAAGAACATGTGAACAACTGATCAAAATTTCTGTGTTGCCAATACTCACATATCCAAAATTCTGCAACCATGTTCTGTCATAACTATGCCTAGCATCTCCATCTTCAAATCCTGCCTTAATTAAACACACCTAAAAAGCCACTGGTACCAAGACCAGTCCGTGATTCCCCTAAGTAGAGTGCTTCACTAGTAGGGGAAAAAAAGATCTGATAAGCAAAACATCTCCCTAGAAAAACATAATGGGAATGGCCATTCCTCTGATTTGCCTAGATATTGCCTATCAATTGTAAAAGACTTGTGAGTATGTAGTCATTAATAAATCCATCTACATGCATACACACACACATCTAGTATATCCTGAAACATCTGCATGTTTATGCATGAGACGTGGAATGTGAAAGCTCCAGCTGTTTCAGACATTCATCACTCTGAGAACATTTTCTGAAAGGGAACTGTGCATTAGAACTTGATACTCCTGTCTTTTAAAGAAGCTTAATTTAGGCAACTACGGAAACGGGAATTAAATGTTTTTCAGAACAGCTACAACAGCTAAGTAAAAGGGCTTTACAAATCAAATGTTAGCTGGGAGTTTGCTTTAATTTTACTAAGTAACTTCCTCCTCCTTTTTTTTCTTTTTTTCTCCCCCTTATCATTCTCCAGCAGTGCTGGACATACATGAAAAATCCATACTATACTAAGCATGAGTTCTGGAGAAACCATGAAATCTCTCACCTTTGTCAAGCACAGTCCTTCACTTTATGTTGTCCTTTTTACGGGATGTTGGGATGTGGTAGGATAAAACACCAAGAGATGAGGGCATCCCAGAAGTTGGCTGCTACATGGAGATGCTCCTCTATTTGAAAAACAGCATCTAATATATGAAATTTCCTGGCAGATGTTTTCTGACCTCATATCAACATAAAGGATTGCTAGGGCTTTAGCTGCTGAATCTGACAGCTAACTCGGGCAGATTCATCCACTCACAACATTTTGTCCTTAACAAATGTCTGATGAGTCCAGATTTGTCAACTGAAAATCACCATTTTATCTACAGGAGTATCATCTAGCAAAGGATTGGTAAGGAAGCTTTCAAATTAGAAGAAAACACCCTAATAAGGGTCAAAACATTAAAATACTGATTTCTCTAGCACCAAGGCTGCTTGGATCCAGAACTTTGGCTGAAGGTTCATTCTCCATGTGAAGATGAGATGGAAAGAAAAAAAAATATTTTTGCCTTTAACATAAAACACGATCCTTTTCAGCTCTCCAATGTATCCTTGTTGTACTTTCACACTCACGTAACATTTCTCTGCTAGAATAAACTTTCATGCTCATCGCTCCCTCCATCCCCTTAAATTCAGCAGTTCTCTCTCCACTACTAAATCCAGTGTAAGCTCCTTCATGCCAGATTTCAAGTCCGTAGAACTTTGTGGCTTTCTATTGATCCAACTTTTTTCTGAATTCCCAGCGTAGCACATGACCTCTAGTTTCATCTGTTCATCTGATAGATAATCATACTCTGTATACACGGCCTTCTCCCACCTTCTGACTTAGGTCACAGCCTTCCTCTTCTCTCCCAAGTCCCTTTGAAAGTCTTTCTTCTCGTGTTCTCTACGTAGATGTTTTCTGATAGTATATACATGCAGTATGCTGCGTGGTGCACAGCTTTGCCCTCTGCAACTTCACCTGCCTGACTGTAGCAAAATCCTCCAGGACAAGAACGATGATGTCTGGCTATACGGAATTGTTTACAGCCCCATTGAAAATACACAACGATGAAACAAGGAATAGGACTGGACAGCACTTAACACTGTCTGCAGTCTGTAGCACTGTCATGCTAGTAACTGAACATTTGAAAGCATCCTCCCTGACGCAAAACAACTGCAGGAGACCATTGTATGCACTGGAAAAGAAATCCACTTTCCGAAATTTCAGTAATAAAAGATGATGAAGATGAGCAGGGAGAGCAGCAACCAAAGAGAAAATAAAGATCCATTATCCCTTATGTTGGAACTCAGCCAAAGGGAAGTTGAAACCACCACTTCACCACAAGATACTCGGGAGAGACAGTTATTTTGAGAGGAACTGAAGTTACACAAGAGAGTTTTGACAGAGAGTAGGAAACCAAATCAAAATGAGACACTAATTTAGAGTAAGACACAAGTGACAGCCATGGTTTACTGACTTTCCTGCCCTCTTGCCAGGTGCAGCAAGAACACAACATTTGCAAAGCTGATAACATCTTCCTTCTGAAGGCATAAAAATCACAGAAAAAATATTACTTTTCATCTGAATCCCACTTCCAAGCACAGTAATTTGGACATGTCGTGAAAGAAGTGCTGAACCCTGCTCCTCTTGAGTTGACAGCAAAGGATCCCTTCACCTCTTCTCATCTGTGATCATTCACTTCCTCCTGATGAATACACTTAATTTGTCTTTTATTGTAAGGTACTTATTGAACAAAGAAACACAATTCAATAATGTTCAATGATAAGAATTTCCTGCTCCCCACCTCACAGACATCTCCATTCACAGAACAGAACATTTTAGAGGAAGCTGTTCTTACACAAGCCATTGTATAAACACTTGTGCAGAGACCATAAGGAATTGAGATGTGCTTTCTCAAAAGGGAACCAGGTGAAGCAACTTCAAAAATTTCCTCTTCTCTCTTGTACCTTCCCTTAGGCTCCATCTCATTAATCTAAAACACGTGAATTTGGTCACCCAAAGGAAAGATAAATCCAGAAGGTCTCTCCTGTGGTTTATGCTTGCCATCCTTTGATTTAATGACTTCAGTTCTTCATTTTAAAAGGTTCCACTTCTGTAAATAGTCTTTCCAAAAGTCATTATATGAGCCACAGGCTGCCAAGTGAGATCCTGACTACATCAGCTGGCAAGGAGGAAGCAGGATTCATTTCTGCTGCCTTCAGTGCTGGTTCCATGTATAAAATGTTCCATGTCCTAACGTGACATGACATAATATGGGAGATTATATCCATTTCTATTACACACCTCCAACCTCTGTTAAAGTCTCCATCCAGAAATCAGCTTAAAGGTCTACTTTCAAGTAACCAAACAACTCCCAGATGAAGACGCTCAGGAATACGTCAATTTGTGAATTGTCTCAGAACACATTCATTTATAGCTGTAAAACAGACTTTATCTGTTACGAAACAAGTTTGTGCAGTTGGGCCATGCTCTTCAACTAGCAGTTTTTCATCTAGTCCTGCAGTTCTAAAGCTTAATAAGCTGGGGACCTACTGCCCTTAGAGCACATACTACCTCAGCTGCTGTCACTTCTTTATGCTACCGATTTACAGTGTAGTTACTCTGCAGCCCACGGGGATAGAGCAGCCTACACAGTCATTTCCAGAAACACTGTTCCTATGTCACTGATGTGTTTATCCTCTCATTTGCCCAACAGAAGCTCAATACTTCACTATGGTAAAGACGAATCCTTTTTTTTTTCCTCTGAAGATCAGCTTCCAAACTGCCAGCTCAGGCCCTGCTAGCTCCAGGCTGCCAGTCAGCCCCACTGGGTCGTCACAGACTTGCACATTGCTAAGTATTTCAAGAGTGTATTTCAAGTGCCATGATTATAGCAGCAGTTTTCATCATAGCTATTCTAATTGTCAAGGTACTCACAGAGGTTATTATTTCTGCAAAGGAAAAGAAAATCTGGAGACTTCTGTAGGAAAACCCAGACTACTCATTCTTTGTTGTTCTCCTTCTCCAGAAACCAATCAGACTCCTGAGACTTGTGAGATGCTGGTCCATGCTTAGTAGTCACTATTTACTGTCATGTTATAAAGTATATAAACACCCTGCTTACAGTTAAAATTTTAATATTATGGCTTCTTCTTCCCCATCTTCCCTCCTCACCAGGCTATAGCGAAACTGCCACATATAACCCATTTACAACTCCAACATTTAAAGACTTTGGAGATAGTGCCATTCTACATTCACCGTTCTACTTTGTTCTGTCTCAATTCTGCCCCTGCTTAAGATAAATGATCTTTTAGAATATGCCTACATTCACAGGCCACAACAGGAGAGCGGGGGTTACTCAAAAAAGGGGCTGTTGACAGTCATATAACCAGAAGGGAATAAGATCTCAGTTAAGGTAAGTGGCTAATCCTCCTTCCGGCTAAGACCTCCTTCTGTATTGGGTCAATGCTTTTTGCACCAGAGATCCAGGTCCACCAAACCAGATAGAAACAGAGAGCAACAGCTAACACATTTACTGATTGCTGTGGAAATCATTGATGACCTCGGTACAATCCAGAAATCCCATTTGGCTGGAGGCAAGTATTATTTTGGACACATTTATGATGCCTATGTATGACAGGCGAACAACTTGCATACTGACACTGACAGCAACCAGTTTAACAATTCAAATATTCCCCATGGGAACATGCAGCACTCACACTTTAGTCCACATCTTTCCAATCTGACTTGTATTCTTCATCCAAGCCCTCTGTATCCAGGACACTGCAAAGTATGCAAACCTTCCTGAGCTGTGGTGTCTGAGTGAATAAGTGCCTTTTTTGGGGGGGGAGAAGGGGATGGTAAATATTACTGGCCACAGCTCAGATGAGCTTTGCTATACTTTTCATCTCTACTAAAACCCCAAAGGACTGAGCAGCATGTGGCCAGGAAAAGCTGCATCCAGAGAGAGGCTATGAAAACATCTGCCTGTAGAGTCACTAAGAGGGAAGTTAAGCTCTTCCACAACAGAGCACAAAACTCATTCTATGAGAACTCTGCTTTATATGTCTGGAACTGTAATTTGTATCCATGCATCACTGTTCTTAAAATCCCAGAAGTTCAGTGAGGACACATTTCAAAAGAAAGCACAGATACACAAGTCTGGGTTGCGCACCTCACCAAGCTTACGTGTCACTGCCATGCAGAAACTAACACTATACATACAAGCTATGAGTGAGTATGCCTAAATTAGGCATAATACCTACCAAAAGTGAAAGAAGAATTTTCCTTGAAACTTTCTAGAAAAAAAAATAATCATAAAACTGCATGTCACGAACAATATTTAAGTATGCATATTCTCTCATGCCTCGGGATGACTTCAGATCTTAATTTCTTCCACAGACGCACTTCTCTGCCAAAACCCAAGGATTACAGTGCAAAAACAGTTTTGTCCCTTCACCTATGAGATGTAGCAAATGGACCGCATTTAGTTGGCCTTTCATTCTCCAATCTCATTTTCCCTTACTGTAAAATCATAGCAGTATGTACAGCCAGAAGTTTCCAGTGAACATCCACCCTACCCTGCAACATCTACGTCTGCACTGCAAGAAGCTGGGTTAAAGATTGTTTTATACAAATGTTTCAGGTAGTCTCAAATATTTCAAGTAATAGCTAGTGTACTAGCGTCACACGTGTGCTGTCCCAAAGTTCAGTTATCCATACTGTTAGTATGATGTGTCTTCTAAGGCTGAAGTTTACTGCTACTTCTTCCAGTCACTGCACGTTCCTAGACGCTTGCCTGAACAACAAAGAAGACTGAATAGTTAAAATAGCAATTCCAAGCATAAAGACCTCTACAGTTTCACGTTCTCACTGATCTCCCGAAGCCTTACCCTGGAAAGCCATTCTACAACAAGGACTGTTTGTTTGTTTCTTTTTGTGGCCCTCTTCTGAACTCTTGTCCAGTATTTCCGTATCATCCTCAAAGTTTGAGGATCAGAAACAGATGCAAATTCCAAAAGAAGTTTATTACTGTACCAAGACTATTAAACAGCATTCCTTTTCTCTACGTGGCAATCCTGCTAAAGTGTATTGGGATCACATTAAGAGGCTCTTTGCCGGAGCTGATTAGCAAAGACTGCTTCTGCTGAGGAAGTTTCAACTACTTTCCCAACCCAGGATAATCTCCAAATCACCGTTTAAGACAATTTCTTATGTTGTATGCACAAACTCGCATTCTTTCCTCTCATTTACATTGCCTTTATTTGGGTGTAGCAGAACAACACAGAAGTATGTCTAATCTTTAAAAAGGAGCTAAAAACCAGACAAGGAGATAAATGGAATAACCCAATAAGCCATGAAGATGTCCCATAAAAGTTGTGTGCAATCATGTTGTTGAGTCAAAAGGGGAAAAGCCTTCAGTCCCACTACCCATATTGGGAATTGCCTGGGAAACCATCGCATCAATGGAACTAATTTGGCACCATTCCACAGCACTAAATTCACAAGCGAAATCTTAAAAAAGTCAGTAGCTGCTGCTGCTGCTATTTAAAAGTGTTCCTAGCATCCCAGCATTCTTTTATGCACTTAATGTTTTACCTAATTCTGATAGTCTGGGAAATATACACACCCATTCTATTAATTGCTTTTAGGAACAAGCATTTACCGTCATCTTCAAGACAGATTTGATTTTGTGGGAACAAATTATATCCTGGAACCAAAATCATAGTCAGGAGTTTTGTAGCACATGGATTTACCATGTCCACCTCTAGTACATCAGATATTTATCTGTAAAGGCCAAAGGACAAATATACTTTAAAAACTACACTACATTATCTTTCATGTGTTTCCTTTTGCAACTTTGGTTGCACAAGCACTAAAGTGTAAACAGTACGATTCCCCCTTATCAGGGACCTGTGTCCTCCAGGATTTATTTAGAGGTGCCAGAATCAGGTTCCCCGACATCATCACCGACTAACCCACAGCCACAGGATTATCCTATCAGTAAGACTGCTGGGAGAACAGTCTGGCTAAGGAGGAAAAGCCCTTGTTTACATACACATTCCTTCTTAACTAACAGGGAAATAACTCCAATTAAAAGTAACGAAATAGCTTAGTACACCACTGACACATGCTCCTATCATACACAGGACCTTAAGTCTAGAACTACAAGTGGGAACTGTTAATAAAAGATGGTCAGAAAATTAAGCCTCTGCCAGCTTTTGGCAGCGGCTCTCTTCAAGTATTTTCTACCCAAGTACATCAAAGCTCAAAAAAACCCAAAAACCCAAACCATCCAACCATCTATCAACTGTAGTTACACGGAGTTTCTGACTCAGTCTTTGGCTCATAGACAGTGCAATAAGATACAGCTTTTTCACTGCTGTTCCACGAGTTCAGCCTGAGTCAAGAGACAGACTGACTGTAGGAGAAATTACATTTTACCTTTAGGTCACTGGTTTGGATCCATTACCAGTAGTAGCCAAATGTCATCACCAGCAGACAGTTGTTTATGGTCTGATGCGAAATGGATTTGCCTATTTACTGCAATGTGTGGCAGAATTGCCATCTACATCACCAATGACTTTCCCAACAGCTCTAGAGATTCAGCAAAAGGCTAAATGGGAACCCGAGCCCCCGTTCTGCTTGAGTTTGGTAGTGAAATTTCCGGGCCAAAGCTGAAACACGATGTTAAATCAGTAAAACAGCTTATGCTATTACCACTTGTGTTTAGTGGTCCAAGGAGAAGAGGAAGACAACTACTGCTTCCACTGTCTTTCAGCTTGGTGCCTTCCAGTAATGCTAAAATCTATGAAAAAGTACAGTCTGTTTTTAACAAATATTTTCCTAACTACCGATGCGAGAAGGCATAGCTATTTGTGTCAATACAAAACTTCCAGGAAGCACCAAAATTCTTTTCATCTAGCCTATATTAGGTGTTAGGAAAACATTCATGTTGACCGTCAGGTGGGATTTAAAACACTTTTTAAATGCACCTTGGTTGCATCTGGTTAGTTACGGTATGACCATCACTGACGTTATAACCAGTTACTTTTTCAAGGAATGTCAACATTTGAGGGCTATGACTTACTGGTAGTTTAATATTATCCTGGGATTAATAAGAGAGGAGAAAAGTGGACTGTGAGTTATGAGAGGATGTGTACTGCAAGAGATTTGGCAGGGCAGGGCTCTCATTAGGCCAAAATTCAGGATGTCCTAGGTCTGTGTGCATGCTATTAATCACTAGTTAAGGCATACCAATAAAAGTAGTTTTTCCATTAAAAAAAAAAAAATCATTGCTCATTTCAGGAGGAATAGAATCATCCTATCTACTGAGTTCAGATTTTTGGAAAAAGCAGATTTTCTTCAAGTACTGTTCAAAACAATCTCACATCACATAGAGGACTTAAGAAGAGACTATTTTTTTTTTCCTTCTGCCTTCAGATAGGACTGTTCCTTCTTAAAATTTAAGAAGTATTTATTCACCTGAGATGGCAGAAAAGAATCTTCAAACCATCAACATATTTAACATCAATAAAAATAGATGAATTTATGATTAAGGAATTAGAGATTAAAAGAATAAGATTCTTGTCTTTCATAAAAGCCCTCAGTTAAGAAACAAGATACATATTAGAGAGTCATCAAAATATGTAACCTCGCATATAGGTTAGTTCATAGACATAATAAATGTGGCACAACAAAAAGGAGGATATACAGAAAATGATGGTAAGAGACCAAGTAAAAATCGGACGAAATAGCAGCATCACAGGCTCGCAGGATATTTCAAGTTGTCTCAAAAAGTCTCTATTCCTACCTCCTGCTCAAAGCTGAGACAGCTGTGAGGTCACACCAGGCTACTGAAGAGTATATCACAAAAGGCCACCAGTCATGGCCCTGAAAGATGCTACAAGATCAAGAGGTAAAATAATTTTGTCTCTTGCCTTTTTTTTTTTTTAATATATATATATATAATTACATAGACTGTTATCTTAGGCTTTGCTTTATTTTTTGAAAAGTCTGTGTATTGAAAAGAACATGATTGCCTCAGTCATAACAATACAGAATTGTGGCCATGGAGATGGAATGAAGATGGAAAAGGAAGGAGCAGAAGTGAAGGAGACAAATAAGAGGCTTTCTTTTGAGCTTAACTATCTACAATAACAGTGAGGGAGTATACTGTTTAGTATTTTGATCATCATTCTGCTCATTCCACAAAAGGCAGCACACAGTTAGTATTAAAAAGATAACTGGTATAGATCTGAAGTTTAATACAACAATACTGAAGTTAGAAAGACCACTTTCACATTGCAAACAAGTAATCGAGTGATTACAGGTAGTCAGATCTGAGTATCTGAACTGAGAAAACCCCATAGAGTTTCAAGTGCCCGTGATGCAGTCTTTTCCAAAAGAGTGTAAATAGGGCATGTCACCTCACCAACACCCAGGACCACAATGTACTGATGGTGCCAAAGAAGGAAACCACACTGCGAAGAGGAAGCAACAAATTCAGTTTAAACATCTTGCAGGTTTAAAACAACTTTATCATAACCAGAAACAGCTATTAATTTTGAAGCAATAACACATCATTAGCAATTAAACTGCCAAAACTGTGTAGTAAGCTCTCAAACATTTTCAATGGCACTATTGAGTGCAGGGATTGCTCACTGCTACGTGCAAGGCTACCACTGGTAAGCAATTGTTAAAATGAGAGATTTGAACATAATACACCACTACCACAAGCACCTGTGCAAAATCCAGTGCAAACACCACAGAATTTCATACAGATGTAAGAAGTAGGGCAGGTAAACTATTTTATTTTTGTTTTGTTTTTCACTAGTAGAGCAAAAGGATGACCTCAGAAAACATTTTTGGGGTTGGGAGGGAGCAAAACTGGTGAGAGAGAGAGAGAGAAAGAGAGAGTGAGTAACTCATATGTTAGTTTGTGTAGCATGTCTCTGGTTATGGTCACGAACCTCAGCCTGTTCGCCTCACATCTTCAAGATATATATTTTATCAGACCAAACATCTCCACTAAACGTGTTACTTGACGAAACTTTTTTTTCATTGAAACCACTGTTATTGCAAAAAATTTTCAGCACAAAATAGGAAATACCTTATCATGCTGAATGCTGATGAAAATACACTCTTTTATAGACACAGCAATTTATTTATTTACTTGAAATGCACCTGATTCACTACTCCACTACACCAAACTGCAAGTGAATTTCTACCCCCATAAATATCAATGCAAAAGAACAACAATCAAATCCTGGGCTGAAACTATAATAATCTTGAAATCACCCTAATTGCATACACTGGGCTACTAAACTATGTGCCATTTGACTTGTTCGCGGTTACTATTCAGCCTGCTGGTCGCAAATACCTTTTAATAACCCCTAAGGAAAGGGAGATATCCTCACCTAAGGGAAAGCCCCAGGTAACTAAAATGAGTTTTCCAGCTCCTTTACACAGCCAGAATTGCATGAAGGTGATGCAGCCTCCCCTCACCCATAGGATTTTCCCATCCAAGCAGAAGACATCTCACTTTAAGAAAAGGCAGGTTCATCTCGGGATACATCTATAGGGTTCACGGTAAATACCAGGAAGATTAGCCTGTGGTGACCTCTCTGCCACTCATCTGCTGCCGGAACCTCGGGATCCAAGCGGCTCATTTCATGCTAGCTCCCATGACCGTAACACACTGCTGTCACGGCGGTGACTAAGAAGCAGATGCACCCTCAGGAAAGGGAGAGCTGGGCAGCTGTTGACCATAAGCCAAGACAATGAACTCAACGGATATAAAGGACTTCACGTGTTGATCCCATGCTGTTCAGAGTTACCTCATGCTAACCCGGAGGAAAAGAACGTGACCAGAGCCTTTGACAGTTTGTGTTATTCTGGTTGAACTGGCATTAGACCAAACCGGGGATTCCAAGGATCATGAGGTTTTTGGCATTTGACTTGAATCCACCATGAACGTTTCCTCTCAAGATTCAGACACTGAATGACACAATATTAGTTTGTATGCACTGAACTTTATCTGAAACTTCACTCTTGTCTTTCATTCCTACCAAATGCTAACAGGAAGATTTACTCTCTGAAGTGACCTCTGAACTTTCCAAGACCTCCATCTTTTTAGTCCCTTGCCCTTCAGTGGGTAGCAGTTTTCTACCAGCAATTTAAGAACATTAACTAACTCTGAAACTTGACAGCCACTGTTTCAACTCTTTAAAGAGACCACAGATATTATCAGTTAAAAAAAAAGACACTCACCAAAACCAAAAAAACAAAGACAGAAGGAACAGCAAGAAATAAACCAACAACCAGACCTACGAACGGATCCTACAGCAGTGGCTGCTGCGGGTGACTGGGCCCAGGGGTTGGGTACGCCGGGCAGGTGGTCACTGCAGCTGCAAGATGTGACTACAGGCCCCTAGCAGGCTGAATGCCACATTTAGTAGCACAAACAACAGTAACAGTGAAAGACATGGCACCTCAGGGTTCAGTGCAGACTAGCCTCTGAACTGCACAGCGAAGACATGAGCACTTCTCCTGCTGAAATTCATCCTGTTTCTCATTGTCACGCGTTACATGAGCCTGGTAACTGCAGGTTACCACAGCCAGGCAATGGGCGTTACAGCTCCCTGCTAATCCTTCCTACTGATCTTCAGACGAGGGCTGTATTGTCTCTGATTTACCTTACAGAAAAACACAAAAAACTACACTCGCTTGAAAAGCAAGTCTCCAGTAGGGAATAATTTTGCACAAAAGGGTCAGGAAACCAAAGGAGTTGAAAATCACTCTATGTAATGAACCAACCTGCAGCAAGTAAAGACGACAGAGGACTTGCTTCAAAGCTGTGGTAGTGATCTCAATCCAAATACTAATACAGATGCAGGCTAAGAGGAATTTGAGACAGCGAATTGATACTATGGGATAGATCTGTTAGAAAATGGGAATTCACGTACCTCTACTCTCTTTGAAAAAACAGCAGCCAATCCCTCTACAGTATATATTTCCCGAGTATCTTAGAGCCAAAAACTTCAACCACTTCTGGATTCTGACTGATTATCAGTGATTTTAATTAAGACCCATCCTGCATCATTTACAGTTCCTCCTTAAAAGCAGACGAGGAAATCCAGCTGACTGGTTTGTTAAGCAAAACCAGCAACAACAACAACAACAAAATCAATAAGAATTTGAAAATTTACCATATAGAAATAGGAATTAAGATAAGAAAGGGAAGCAATAAATTGGATGAAATCAGATATTTTAGGAAGAAAACAAAAATTTATTTATTTTGTGTGCAAGACATCATGTTTATTAGCTTTTTTCTTCAAAGCTACAGAGACATAGCTGTTGAAGCTTGAAATTTTAGTTCCATTCCCATTTGCTTTTAAATTAAACAAATGATCTCAGTTTTTGGAGCAGTTTTTGACTCTAGGGAAACTATGCCATTAAGAGAGTGCCAGAAACACATCTAATTGATGCATGTCCCAAAAACAGCTAAAAAGAGCGCAGACATACCACATATAGATTTCAAGGAAATTACTGAAAGGCCACAGAGCTTCAACAGAATGTGATATGTGAAACACAGCATATGAAAGACTCAGTATCAAAAGGGTAAATTCAGCTCAAGAGATATTAATCTGATTACCTAAGAGGTACTATGAATCGGATATGCTCCTTTGTGCGCCATATCCAAACCTGGACAGATGGAGGAGACTTTATGCTCCATTTTCTGACATGTAATTAGTTTTTAAGGGATTATCGAGTTACAGATAGAAAGTTTCAAGCAATTTTTTCATATGAGAGAATTGTGTACAGTAACCAGCATATTTTCCAACTTTATTTCCATATGATTTGCTGTTTCCTTGAGTGGCACTGTGGATTACGAGCTTCACAACTTGACTTTTCTGTTCTCATTTTCACTTGAGTGCTCTCTGTGCACCTGCCTGAGAGCAAACCAGTCCTACAACATCTCTAAACAAAGCGCTTTATGTAAAGCTCAAACTCAAGACTTGTACAGAGTAAATTGAGGCTAATT
Organism: Aythya fuligula; assembly: GCF_009819795.1. NCBI lineage: Eukaryota > Metazoa > Chordata > Aves > Anseriformes > Anatidae > Aythya > Aythya fuligula. Next base: position 37,389,529 of record NC_045563.1, read on the forward strand.
TTATGCATTTTTTTTTTTTTAAATCCATATAAGTAATCTTTCTGCACCATCTCCCCCTCTCTCCTTCCTACACTCATTGCCATTTTCCAGGGTTTAGATACAAAAAAAGAAAAAGGTCAAAATAATATGGCTCCTTCCCATGCCAGATCATGCGGTGATCCCACAGCCTAACTTCCATGACTGTGTTTGATGAAGTCACTGGCCTTGGACTATCAGTCAGTTAGCTATTAAAATATTACCATTTCACATTATGGCAAGTAGCACTTTTTAAAAGCAAATTTGAAATGTGTTTTTGTTTATAAACTCAATTTTAGATTGCAGTATAACAAAACACAACAATCTCCAACTAGGGCATCTTTAACTTTGCATTTTACACTAAAAAAGGCTGCTTGCAGGGCTTATCATATCACTTAGTTTTGCAGACCACGGCAGCATCCCCAAGAGGCTACCTTCTGTTTATCTCTCCATCAGCATCCCAAATCTGGAAGATTGCACTTGCATATACAGGTATATGAATAACAATTACATTTGCACAAAAAGAGGGAAAGGCTTTGCCTGCCTCCACGAGCATTGCCCTATATAGTTTTAATTACTTTGAATATAGCTTTTAATCAGTTCAGCAAAGAGACACAGTCATCAATCCCTGTGTTAAGGCAAGGAGCGTGCAGGGAGAACTGCTTTGGAAAGGGTGACTTGGGAGCAGCAGCAGGGCAGGAGCTGCAGCGGGTACGCAGTCGACACTTGTGGCTGAGGCAGCCGTGCCGGGGAGCCGGGGCTCGCTGCCAGCCAACTGCTGGGGAAGCAAGGCGAGGAGGCGAGTCCATGAAGAAAGGCTGTATCAGCGTGGGAGGACTATGACCTTTTGATCTCCGAGATGTTCCTGATGTACCAAAGTGACATGTCAGCTCTAATAGGCTATACTCCCCAACTGGTGGCAGGGGCCTACAAATTACTGTGAGATCTGAAGGCATTTGTTGTGATGATCCTGGCCTGGATGGGGCACATCACCACTTCCCCAGCAGGACTATCTGGCAGGCTGTCCCAGCAGTTCCCAAACCCAGGGTCGTAACCTCCAGCAGGGTCACAGCAGCACAGAGTGGGGTCACAAGCCTGACAGAGATTCGATTGTATGTGTTAGTATTTAGGGTCGCAGGCTCGGCTGGAGTGAGTTCACCACCAGAAACAGAGGCACAAACAGAAACCATGTGGGAGCAGCTGGCCTAACAGATTTCACGCTCAGCAACTTCTTGATACTCAGATGTGCCCATGCGACTCTGTTACACGTCCATGCGCCAGCCTGAAACAACAGCTCCCCTGCCAGGTACCAAAATGGTTCAGATTACTCCCAAAGAATCATGGATGCTTACCCTGTAGCAGCATCTGCTGTTTCCTATTTCCACCATTTCTTCACCCGTCTTTCTGTACAGCACTATGACCACTTGAGCTGCTCTTCTCTGAATGCTCCTTTATTTTTACTGCTTAGTATATTGATTGAGGAGACAGGTAGAACCCAGATTGGATGAATTTCCCCACGTGGAGCATGCTAAATCTGCTCAAACTGAAGCTGGCTATTTTCATTAAATTAAGAGATCATACACCAACCATATGCTGTCTTTTTATTATATTATGTTTGGGTTTGGACGTAACCTTTTAGCAGCAGAACGTCACTGGGAAGAAGTTCATTCACATGCCACATCACCCAGCTTCAACCTCCAAAAAGGCTAATAGGTTATAAAACTTCCATCATTTATGGCAATAAATCATTATTACAATAATAAAGCAGGAAATACACACAAATTAAGCAGAAACACCAATGTCCTCTTTTTACGATTAAGGGGAGTCATCAATCATAGAGGCTGCCCGAGATTAACAAGGAGCCACTTTTTCAAACATCCTGCAGTAAACCCAGAGGAAACGCAGCTGGAACTACAACCAGAACATAGACATCAGACCTTGAAATCATTCTGTCCTCTCTTCCTGGCCCTCCCAATCTGCATAACACCTGATCCCAAAGTCACTCCTAAATGGTCCATGTCCTGAAGGCGAGTTGTATGGTTCACGTAGCACCGCAAGCCAATACAGTGATGCCTCCCCATACACAAAAATCTGTCAGATCTCTCCCAGTCCCACCAGAAGAGGGATCCACTGTTGGTACTATAAAACTCCACAAGAAATGGGACTGACTGCTACTACATAATGAAGATTCAATTTTTATTTTTCCTCAGCCTGTTTGTACAGATTTAAGTAGGATCCAGTAAGTTAAGAACAGAATTGGGCAGAATTTAATTGATCATAGTGCATGGGGGCCAGTGCTGTGTAGCTTGTACCTACCCTTGAATAATCTTCACAATGCATTTTGAAAGATAAGTTAGTTTGGAGCAGTTCCACCAACACTAGGGTACAACGTAGGGCTGCAGAACGAGTCTGGAATCAAACCATATCTTTTATTTCTGATTTAAGACATCGATTTGCAGGACCACAGAGAAAATGCAAGTTGATCTTCCCTATTCTGCATAGAATGGGAAATGTTTATTTTAAAACATTTTAGGGCACAAAGAGATGACAAATTGCAGTCCTGTTATAATTCTTTACAGCTATATGCCATGAAAGTCAGTGGCTGACCTGTGCAGGCTCTCAATCTATTGCAGTTAAAGGAAAACAGGAAAAAACTAGTGTTGGGAAACAGAATTCTGAAGCAAACCCATTTTACTTTGCGTTGAAAGATGCAACGTACTTGGTCTGGCACTGTCTCAGCTGAGGTAAGCAACCAAGAGATGCTAGCTTCTAACCACTCAGCTCTGACTGTAAGCACTTCTGTTATCATGCTTCTGATGCTATAGATGAGTGATTCCCAGCAAATACACCTGAAGGGATTTTGGATTACAAATTGTAGATTAATGGTTGTCAGTCATATCACATCTTCAGAAAGAAACCACAACAAAGCAGTAAAACTTGGTATTCTATCATCACAACAATTAGGAAAGAAGGAACGGAGATTCTCTTAAACTGATATATAGAGGTCTTTGAATGCTCCTGCTGACAGTTTTCAACCCTTTCGTAGTCTAGATCAAGCGATTACATGTGTCATTCAGCTTGAAACTTCCATAGACACGTACAGTCTCTGTAACACCATTTTACTGAGAGATTTATATTTTGATTAAAAAGCCGTTAAAATTTGGCTGGATGTTATATGTCACTACTTCCCACTTGTTGAAATATAGCATCAAAATTAGTACAGGCTGACATGACCACTGTTATCGTGAAATCTAACTGCTCCATACACCGCAACCCTGCATCATGTAGAAACAATCACAATACCATTTCCCCTAATGGTTGGTATCATTTCTCCCAGGCCCTATAGTGATGGTGCACTTCCTTGAAGCATTCTCAGCAACTAGGAGGACTTTTTCCTTCCACTGAAGCACTGAGGAGCACAGTTACCAGAAACACCAACACAGTTCAAGCGCAACAATGAAACCTCATTATTTCAAGCAGGTTGTTTTTTCTTTCTTACATGTATCAATGAGATTTATCAACATGTCTCTTTCTTTTTGCTATCCATTTCTTACCTATCCTGAAGTGCTACATCGTATCCTGACTCCCACCAGGTAAACAAAGAGTTTCTTTCTCACCTTTCAGTGCATGTGTGCCTTACAATCTTTTTCCGAAGATTTTTGAAGCAGGGGAATTAACTCAAAGGCAGAGACCAGCCTGAACACAAGGCTTCCCACAGCATTGTTAACAGGGATCACAGGGTCTATGACGGGGTAGTTTATTAAAAGACAGCTGAGACATGAAGTCCAGCAGCACATTATAGAATTAGGAAAAAAATAACTCCAGCTGTTCCATTACAGCTCACATGAACTGGAACCAACGAGTTGAGTAACTCGATCGACTCCTACACTAAAGTCATGGGTACCCAGGGCTTGGACCTGGAGGCACAGCCCCGTGGCTGATGGACTCGCTGGACTCTGCTGTCCCTGCGTGGGGGGGTAACTTGGCTTTGGGCTGAGTGGGTATATCAAGATAAACCACACAGCAGAGAACTCTATTACCTTTTCAGAGATGTGGTTTAGTCCTCTGGGTTCACACAAGCACATCAGTGGTGAGTAACATACTCGTCAGTGTGCAGAGATGCATTATTTGAGGTGAATTCTAACAATTATCTGGCAACAGCACTATTGTTATTTGTACTCATTGCTTTTTTCTGCACATTAAAAACTCTAACCTTCATAGGGTCTACATAAGGGGTCACAGTTTAAAGACCTTTCTCTCACCATACCACAAATTGCACTCAAGGTTCATGAACAGGCCGAGCAATCTCCCCACCTCCAGATTATTCCACAATGATAACAAAAATGTTTTTAGTAACTACTCCCAAATTTGGGGGTCTCAAAAAAGTCAGTGTGGATTTTTATTAAAAAGATGGGATATTAACTATTTTAATTAAATGATAAAATTCATAAATTATTTTTTTTAAATAACACCAGTGTTTCATTGATCCAAGACAAACTACCTCCTACCAAGCAAACTTGTGGTAATCAGCCTATAACACATTTACAAAGCATGCAGTTAAAACATTACAGGCTTAAAACATGTCAAAGTGCTATGATATTTTTACTTAAATTCATACCATGCTGGAAAACTTCACTAAGACATGAATTATTCTGCATTAGGTGCAAAACTACAAGGAGGAAGTGTTTTAGAAACTTGTTTAACAGCTGCTCTGTCAGTTCAAAGTTCCTGCAAAACTGGTATGTTTAGGGTTCTCACCGAATATTGTTTTTTTATTTTTATTAAGTCACTTGCAGGTCCAACCTTAAACATAAGCATACACATAAATCAATCAACAAACAAACAAACAAAACCAAACAACAGACTCCTATCTTTGGGGGCCCCTCAATTCTTGTGGTAATTCCTTCAGTGTTATCTCTCCTTTCAGCACCAGGACTGAAAAAAAGGGATTTGAAAGGAGATAACTAATAAACTACAGAACTGGTCTTTCCCTGAGGTGAACAGCAGGTCAACTTATTACTTAGCAATGGGAATATCTTGAAATACTTAAAAAAAAAAAAAAAAAAAAAAAAAAAAAAGTTGCAAAGAATATATCCCTACATCACTTAAAAATGGGAAACCAAGGTCTGAAGAGTAAAATGTTTTAACCACAACCTAGAAAGGCAAGAGCAAAGCAAAGAATAGAATTCAAACATTCCAGCTTCAAATCTTCTGCCCCCTAGACTAAAATCCCATGATCAGAAGTAGGAAAACCCTGTGGGTGGAAGATATTATGGTAGCTTAGCTTTCTTCAGTCTCCACAACACGAAAGACTATTTCTGCTCAACAGCTTAAAAGAACTCGGGATCACAGCAACAAAGATGAAAAGGTCAGACTAAACTCATTGCTCACATTGTGCATTAAAAATATACAGTGCTATGACAAACTGCTTGATGAACACAAATGGCAGAAGACCGAAAACTGGCCTCCCCAGAGTTAGCACAAGTTTACAGACAACTTTAAACACAAAATAATTCTGACTTTTCCAAATAAATATTTGAAAGTGCTAGCTGAGACTGAAGAAGCCTGAGACAGAATTTCCCTTTTTGCCTTACGTTTGTGCATGCTGGGAGGAGGACTCTGTTCTTGTTCATGCCAACACTCTCCTGACCTTTTTCTGAGAAAGATGGGGCTTGTCTTCGATGTCTGCAAGAGGAAGCGTAAGCTTGCAGCTGGCAGATATATTAACAGGATAGGCACCGGTGGACTAGAGGGGACCTCAATAGGTCACACTGTGCTATCTCTTTGCACCGCTTTACAATTTGAGTTGCTTTGCTCAACCTGGTTTTTCCAAGACTAATACTTATGAAACACAGAAATCTCACCTTCCAGCTAGCACTCAAACAAAATGCCTGAGAATTCATTTCTAAGGATCCTCTGTGTTAGGTAAAGTCCAGTCATATGAACTTTACAGAAATAAAAATAGTGCAGTCACAGCCACAAACAATGGCTTAATCCTTTAGACTAATGCAGCTTAAATCTCTCTAATTGTTAAAGAGATGATTATTTTAACTTGGGGGTAAGGGGTAATTGTTATACATTTAAATAACAAAGTTTTATTCTTTAGGCCACATTTTGAAGCCTAGTTGTGGGCTGGTCTGACCATCTCTGAACAACTTAAAATAACATTAAAGCTTCTCAAACTTGTCTTTTACTGTAACAGGTAAAAATCTATTCCATAAAGCAAGCATGAAATGCAAAGAGCAGCATCCCCATCGAGCTCCATCCAGTCTATCCCCTTTGATGACAGGATATGTAAGAACGGTATGGCTACAAATAAAAACTGAGTTTGTCTTCTAGAGAGGTGACAGCCTTACGTGCCTGAGACTTTTTGAGCTGAAGAAAAAAAAGAAGTCTTACTGAAGTTCAGATAATAATCTGGCAAATATGTAAAGGCCAAATGAATGCCAAGGCTCAGTCCATAGGTACAAAAACTTTTCTATTTTATTCAACATTTATCTGCAGCAAACTAAGCATGTTTTCTGTCTTGAAGCAGATGTATGCACAGAACTGGGAATTTAGCTGGACATAACATTTTCCTGCAATGAGTAAAAACAAGCACAGTTCAACAGCTCTTATGTTGCTATGTAAGTGGTGAGATTTTACGATCTGTGCTGCTTTTATACAAGCTTTATTATTCTCGTAAAAATCTAATATGTTTTTAGGACACAAGTTTTCACGTATTACAATATAATTTTAAAGAAGACAAACTTTGAGCCTGAAACAGCTTGACAACGTCCTTTCAGCTTGCTCATCAGATTAACTTTGTCACACATCAAGTGAACAGCTTCCTTGGTTTCTTGCCTAATCTAATACGTAGCCCACAAAATACCCTTCCAAAGCACAATCAGAAGCAAAACCAAAAGCCACTACAACATTCCATTTCTTTCCAACAACACATTTAGTTTGAAATTTTTATTTCTGTCTCTTTCTAAGAAAGATCACCCTTTTAGCAAGCCATTTACAATGACAGGACTGGTTTCAGATAGGTTTAAAACAACATATTAGACATATACAAACCAAGAGGTCTGATTTGCTTACAGGACTAATAATGTGTTACGGGTCCTTTCACATCTAGGTCACTGGTTCAAATTCAGCTTAAGTTGGTGATGAGTGAAAAGGAAGAATGAGGTAAGAACCCAGACACGAAGCTGGCTTCCATTCCTGACTGCAACATATTCTCTTTGTGTGCATGGACTACTCACCTAACAACTCTTTCCTGCACAGTTGTAAAATAGGAGTAAATACTATGAATATCACTCCAACCCTGGAAGGCGAATTCTTTAAGGAATCTTGAAGCATGCAAGACTGTCAGAAGATTAACATATTGCTACTCTTAGGCTGTTTGAAAGTCAATATGAAATAAATTAGGGGGAATTTTCTCAGGACAGGTCAACACCCTAACGTTTAAAAGAAAAATATCAGCCACGCTTTTGAAAGCATTATAAACATGGAGACTGTTTATAATGTTGAATGGGCTTGTAATTACCTTTTTTTTTTCCTCATAGGTAGACAGCATGGGTTAAAACTGAAGCAAACTGACAATCCAGAAGCAACCACATTATGGATGAGAAAGATGGGAGGAAAAAAACATGTGGTATGGAGATGCACTGTGCTCTGCCATTATACAACACAGCTAGTAAATACCGCCTCTGTTAGTTGATGGAAGTAGAAAGGAGGGGGGAGAAGGAAAAAAAGTTGAACACCCTTGCTACCCCTTGATAAAACTTGAATTACTGAAGGAGCTTGCATCACTGCTGTGCAATTCTTGTTTATCCTTGGAAAGCCAAACAGCTCCCATTTTTAAAAAGTGCCATGCTGGCATGTTTTACCACTTCAGACAATTAAAAGTGAGGAACGAGAAAAACAAAGGCAACTACACACACAAAGGCAACCAACACATTTTCACTCATTCTTGGGTTAAAAGTTGAAAAATAATGATGGCACAAAGTTCAGACACAACACGATATCTTCATTAATAAGCTGTAATTACTATGAAAATCATCATACCATGTCTTACACAGTCATGATTTCAGAACTATTGCTCATACACAGCACTGCACATTTCTGACATTTTCAGGAAAATTTTGAAGGATTACAGCTTTTTCCAGAGACTCTCCAAAATATTTTAACCACAAGAAAAAGTATGTGTTGCTAAGTATATATTTGTTATTACTTCTACTTCAGAGTTACCTATGCTCTCCTTTTCTGAGGAAGCTCATACACTGCAATTCCAGAGGACAAATTAAAGCACAACTGCCATGATCTAAAGTATTTAATGAGCCAATGTGTAACATATTCGTGCCAAGAAGGAAATCATAAAGATGAAAAATTATGTCTTCCTCTTCCAAATATAGTTACCAAATTTCAACTCTGACAGAGGTAGGGAGCGAGATATTCAAGCAATGAACTTCAGTGATGTCTTGTCAATGGATGGAGCCAACAAAAGCCACAAGCACAGTTTCAAAATGATTTAATGGACCATGCTTTGCCCAAGCACTCCTATTGACAAAATTATGAAGTGAATGCATCAGTCAGTGTCAAAACATTACACTGGAGTTATTTGCTGCTCTTTCACATTCTGTTTAATATATACTCAACTTCTTCCTCTTGCCCGTTGAAATGAATTGCAGAATAATGTCTTTTTTTTTTTTTTTTTTTTTTTTTTTTTTTTTACCACTGCTTAATTGTTTTTGCCACCAAGCTGTTCTTGCATTAAGTCAGACAAGCTTGAGAGGACAGCTCTGATCAACCAGAACAAAGATAAGCTGACCAGAAAGCACACCAAGGAGAGAAAGAGGGGAAATAACGTTATTACGCAAAGTAGAAATTCCCCATGCATTTTTCATGCCTTTGCAGAAAAGGTGAGCATTGCTCATCATCATACATTTCGGCCTATAGTTGAATTTTAAGTCTAAATAAGAAAATCCTCTACATCTGTCTCTGAGGGCACTCTGATTATTCAAGTGGGAAAAGCTAGAATTGTATTACATTGCAAGCATTGATTCCGTATCTTTTATACTTTGCACAGTAAGTCCTCACTACTAACCCCCAAAATGTATGTGTGTGAGAGAGATACTTGTCTCTAATTCTCTGCAGAAACAAAAGAAACATGAAGATGTAAAGCAGTATATGGCATCACACTAAAGCTCGTATTACATTCACACAATATTGAGAGCTGCAGTTTGAATCACTGTGCTTGAAAACTGGACAAGTATAATGCAAGGGACAGGAGTGATTATGTGCTCTCCTTCCTTTATGACCAGCTGTTTCTTTTTGGAATCACCAATAATCACTAAGTAAGATTAAAATTATGGCCTAGCCTGTGTATTTACTCTAGTCACAGCTCCAGAAGGAGAAAAATAATGCTCTGTGAATGAAAGTAGGACGCTAAGGAACATATTACAGAAATGAACACAGCTTGAAAATCCATTCCCACCCCTTAGAAAGGGCCAGTTTCTTTTAGTTAATACACTCTTTTATTTTCATTTCTTTAAATAAATTTTCAAAGAAATTGAAAAATAATTTCATCTCCTCATGGTTTTATCTTTGGCTTGATAACCTGACTTTCCTGGACCCCTGTACATCAACAGAAGTCTGCAAGTTACAATGTGGATTTGTGTCAGTATAGAGTTTCAGTTCTGATAGAAGGGATCTCTTACCTTCAGACAAGAACAAATCATCAGCTGGAGACACCAGGTCTGCTGGGATTGCAAGGCCATTGCTCAGTGATGTGGTAATCTGATTCGTCAAGATAACCTGCAAACACATAGGGAGAGGGGGAAGGGAAATGAATTTTTATAGCTACAGGAAGGCAGAGAACAGCCCAGGCAAGGACTGGAATCCCTCAGGCACAGGCACAGCGTGTGGGCAACCCCCTACTCTGACCTTCAGCAAATTCGGCTCAGAAAGTATTGAACTACCTGCAGTAACTAGAAGAGAACTGCAAAAAACGTGCAGTAAAAGGGATATTGTTAAAAAGATGAAATATCAAACAACATATTCTGACAGATAAGTATCAAACCACTGTCCTGAAGAACATTCTCCAACAAACAATGTGATGCTCCTTATAAAGCACCTAGTGAGAGAATAATATTTTGAGAATTTTTTAGGTCACTCATAAGGCCAAAGGACCAATTTTAAGAAAAACCAAAACTCTGGAATTTTAAAGGCAAATGGCAAATGTATTTTTCAAGTAATTTCTATCCAGTTCATACACTTCCTTTCTTTAGCTGAAACACAGTGCCATGAAGAAAGGTGTGGCAGTGATACTGCCCCACTGATCTGAAGCATAGGAGTACTACATTCCACAGGGCTATCTGCACACAGGAGGGCAGTCTGATGTTCTTCAGGATCACAAGATTCTGGCTAACAGCAACAGCTGGTGCTACCTACACAGTGCTACAAAACATTTAGTTCTCTGACAGCATGAACAAAAGTCTTGCTTGCAAGAGAAAAGCAGTCCCTTGCACTTCTGAACATGTACTTCTTTTCTAATAACAGAAAACACGAAAGCAAACAGTCAATTCCATAGATAGGAAGGCGTATAACCTCAATTACCTCTTAATGCTTTGGGGATCTCTAAGCCACTGCAGTTTCTGCAATTACAACTGGTCTCCACTTAGAAGACTAACAAAAACTGCAGAAACATGTAGGTGGTTTTTTGTTGTTGTTTTCTTCAAAGAACCAAGGTGGTCCTTATTCTTTACTTAAAACTTACTCCACTCCAGACTCAACAGCCTGTCTTCAGCTGTATATGACACGGGAGGAAGGGAGACTGGAATCGCGCATGCTACTCTATGGATACGGCTTCATGATGCTACTGGAATAAACTAACAGCTTGCCACAGCTAAAAGGAAGACAAATATCTCTCTGCTCTTAAACCCGCAGCTCAGAGGCTATTCTGGCAGCCGGGCATAAGATACAACAATATGGCACAACACTGAGAGCTTTCCCCGATCAGGTACTAAGAAACATGCTGAAAAAGAACACGCTAACAAAAACTTCTATGCACATACATAGTGGTGGGATATGAAGTTTTCATTGGCACACTTTTGCAATGATCGCATTATTCACATGTGTCAAAAGCTTTGTAAGCAATGCAGTCATCCTATGCCTTTGCCAAGGTAATCTTACACTGTGCCATCATGTATGTTATTTATGCACCACATAGTAAAGGAACGATACCATATTTAAGGATCTTTCTTAAAGAACAAAGCCTAAATAACCTAGACTTTATGCTGCTCTTCTTCAAAAGAAACTCATTCTACACACTTCGAAAATAAAAATGGAGAATAATTCTACTATTTGTTTTAATCTTTGAGATTTTTTGGCTTCCTCTTCAGCTGGGATCTCCACAGACCTGATAGCTGTAGAAGCATAAATTTTCTTCACTCTTATGTTTAACCCAAGCTACACCTCCAAACTTACTCTTCAACTTCTGATGTGTCCTTCAATACCATTCAACACTAACAACACTCTAGACACCTTGTTACACCAGTTGAAAGTGTCTTAAAAGAGGTACAGTTAAAAAACGTGCACACTTCCTCTGAGATGAAGCCATATGCATGTGCAGAATGCTTATTTTGGAATTCACTGAAAATTATTCTTCATTTCTGCAAGCCTGCAGAGCCTACAGAGAGATTCAGTTCTCCCATAAGTACAAATCAAGGGGCTGTTAGCTAAGCACTAAATGTGGCGTTAAATTTCGTCACACTTCTGCAGCCTCATTTACTGCAAAATTCTTCCATCAGGTGCAGCTGTGCATTCCTATATCATCAACCAATATTCATTTCGGTGCACCTAGCATAATGCAGTTTGAATCTCACTCTGTAGGTGTGCAGAGTGCTTCAAACCCTGGCTCAAACACAAGCTATGGGTTGCTAACAAAAGGAGAAAAGCAGGCCTTTAGTCACCTTCATCTCCAAAGAAAAATGTTAAGGCAGTCAGATTTAGAAAACTCCTCTTAATACATGTATCTTTTAATAAAGGTGCAAAAATCCAATTTCGTCCCCTTACTGGAAATTGCTAAGATTTCTTTAATTTTTCCCAGAGTAAAACCTTGGTCAGCAATACTTTGGCAGTGAATAGTGGCACACAAACAAAGCCCTGTGGTTTCGTCAGTCTCCAAGCCTATATTCAGTTTGAGGCCCTGAATACTGTTACCATGTGCTTCCCAGTATCACATCTAAAGAACGTATTAGCTTCTGTCCAAAGTCTCCTTCACGAACCTGAAATGTGTTTAAACTCCATTGCTTTGAAATGGACATATGGCTATCCTTTGAAATGGAACGAAATATATTCAGAGAATTATAAATAGGCGTTTGAGGAAACTGTTACGCCCAAGTGTGATACAGAGAAAATGCCCAGGTAAACAAAGGAGATAGGGAGTAAAACAGCTGTGTGCCTTCCTCATGAGTACAATTTTAAACTAAAAGAGGAGAGAATTAGATCAGATGTTAGGAAGAAATTCTTTACTCAGAGGGCAATGAGGCACTGGTGCAGGTTGCCCAGAGAAGCTGTGGCTGCCCCATCCCTGGAGGTGTTCAAGGCCAGGCTGGATGGGTCTCATGGGAGGTGTCCCCCCTGCCCATGGCAGGGGGCTGGAACTAGAAGGTCTGTAAAGGTCCCTTTCAACCCAAACCATTCTGTGATTCTGTGCTTTGTGCATGGAGAGAACCAGCTGAATCTCATACAGTGCTCAGTTCTGATCTTAGGAACTCCTTATCTTACGAATAACCAACATTAGGTGAGCGAGGGTTAGAATATTTTCCTTTGGTCTGCTAGATGTCACACTTCAAAGAAACCATCTCTCAATGTTAAACAGTGCCTGGAAACAGTCTGGGGTCACAAGTCCAAGCAGATTTACTAGAAAGAGTGCCTTGCATTGAATTAGCAGTAGCACTTCCTCAACTTTTCCTTGGAGATCTGCCATTGAAATACAGATCAGATTTACCCTGTTTAGTACAGGAGACCTGCCAAATCCACAGTCTAAGTAGGTAAGGAAAAGTTGCCTCTGTTGTGGTTCCTTTTGACAGATACTGGACAGTATTACCAGCCAAGCACAGCTTCCACTTATTCCACAGATGCAATGCCAGTCATGAGTTTATTTTCTTTCAGCAGAACAATCAACAATGAGAACATTAAAATATCATGTAGCAACTTTATCATATTAAAATACATAGTATTTTAATAGCAGCTCCTATTCTCGGCATTAATGGAACAAAATATTGTCATTATCAGAGGTACTTTCATTACCACTATGGCACTAAGTCACAAAAAAAACATAATACCTCTTCATGCACAACCGAGGCCTGACACATGCAACAGGTAAGGAGATTTTGTTACTGCTTTCTGTTTTTAGCCTGTGACAGATGAAGAACATAGAGCTTCTTCTGCCCATGATTGTGCAAGCAAATGGAAAACACCCTCTACTGCTAAAAGAAAAAAGACCAAAAGGTCAACTCTATAGCCTTGTAACACTGAAAACTTGTCACACTCAGTTTCCTGTGGAATTCAGTGAACTGTCTTACACCTTTTAGCATATTCACTTGCTGCTGGTAAAGGTGGTGAAAAATCAGTTCTCAGCTTTCAGATTCTGACAGAGTTACACCGTAGAAATTCACTCAGATTCAAATTTCAGAATGATTTCTGGGGAAAAAAAAAAGTATTACTTAAAATAACACACAATTCACTGATACAATGTTCAATCTTATGAAAAAGTTTGTTTACTGTCCCAGTATCAGCACACCAAACTTTGATTGTAAAGTAACCCCTTGTAACTATTAGAAAAATGGCAAGAACACTTTTCCTTACATTTAAAAAAAACCTGAAGAGAAACACAAAGAAATAGGGGGAACACACTTTCAAGTTCCTAATTTTAGACACTTGAGAAAATTCCTGACTCCTCTTATGATCTCCCTCACTTTTATAGGAATAGGAACACTAGTTACTCCAGGAAAATAGTGTTCGCATTTCAGGCAGAAACAGACAGTTGTTAATTCCAAGATTAATCCAAAAGCCAACACCTTTATTTTTATAATCTCTTGAAACCTTATATGTCATGGTGAAAGGAGAATCTCCTTCCACTGGTGTGACTTTACCAGATGCCAATTTTCTGGAGGCACAAAAGAAAAATAAAAACACTTATTTAAGATACCCAAGTTCCCAGCACCCATGTTTGTTGAAAATAGCGTAGTTCTTGCATATGCTGAAGGACCTTGCAGGTCCTGGGATAAAGTTGGCCTAGGAACTGAAATATGACTGCTTCACACAGAAGAATAAGCAAACTATTTTTTGTTTGATTATTTATACAGTACAATTTTTCAAGTACTCCTCCTGCCCTTCCTCGGACCACACTGGAACTACTAAATCTGACTTTGTTGTCCTTGTAAATCCCGTTGAGTAAATAAGTCATTTTCTGTAAACTTGTGGTCTCAGCCTCCTTGTTAGTTTATTGCAAAATTAAAGGGAGCTCAGTGCAGAACTATCAATCAGTAACCAGCAAAGGTATAAAGTCTTCTGGAATGTACCGAGAGAGGAGGAAGAAAAAACAACCTCTCATGAAACGTCTGTTTGTTAAAAGAACAGAGCAGAATTCCCCTTTTCGCAAGCAACGCTATTTAGGAAAACTCTTATTAAAGGCTTCCTATTGAGTTGGAGAAGCAAGCGCAGGAACACTCTGCCCTTATTAGCCCATGTATTTGTGGTTTTCACTGTACTCAAGCAACGTCGCTAGAGAGCACGAAGTAAGAGTGACATTCGGTAGATGCTGACTCAGCACGCTGGAGGAGAAGGGAAGGAAATTTTACTGCTCCCCAGCTACTCTTCACACCAGTCCCTTGGAAGGCACCTCTCCCTTTCCCTGAAGCCCAGAGCTTTTAGTGAGGCATTCAGCAATGGGTCAAAACAACAGTGGCTACTGTGTATGCACTAGCAGAAGGAAAGCACACCAAGCAATACCACAAAGCCAGATGGGGCAGGCAGCAATCCTGGAAACAGAAAAAGGGAACAGTGAGAAAACTGGGGCGAGGGCAGCACACTTCAAACAGCTGCAAGAACTGCGGCCTTCTCCTTGGGAACCTGCTACAGCTCCCTGAGACCGGCAGCAGTCTGTCCAGAGGAAGAACCCTAAATTACCAGACAGTCGTCAAAGAGCAGGGTACTTGTGATCTTCAGCTAGGCTACAGACTGAATTAGCTTTCTCTTTGACTCCTGTTTCTCCAGAGAGATTTTTTTCCAGCATCAGTAGCCATTTGCTACAAAAGCTGTGCAGAGCTGTTAACAAGCTCAGCAGGACTTGTACCTAATATTCACAAGGAAAAAAACTTTAATAAAACCAAGCATTTTCAGCAAAATCAGGGAATTACAGGCAGTAAGAGGCAAAGACTAAACTGCAACACCAAGATCTGCTAAACAAAATCAGAGTTTTAAAGAGAGAATTTCAACTGCCCACAGCCACTATAAGCTTGTTACTGCAGTGGTGCTTGGTAGGGGCTTATTCCCCAGGAGAGCAGGCTTCTCTGATGAAAAGCCTCTGCACTATTGAGACAATTCTGAGCTCCAGGACCAAACCAAACATATTTACATCACAACTATTACTATACACACATATCTTCACTCTCATAAAACCATTTTGACTCATGCAAACCAAACACAGGAGAGAAAAATCCAACAGCACCTTATCTTCTCAAATCAAAGCAAATCCTCACACCTAGCCCCTACTCTTCCCATTGGAGTTCTGGACTCCAAGTTGAGCTGGCCACCAGCCCCAGCACATCATGTTTCTGTGGGGAAGAATGAAGATAACACCAAGCACTCTACAGAGCTCAGCCATCACAAGCAAAAAACTTTTTAACAAATGAAATTCACGTGCTCAAAGCCAAACACCACCTTCGGTATTTAATCAAGGCCTAAATAACAAAGATATTTATTCAAAGGTAATTGTACATGTTGTATTAAAATCATAATAGCTAACAAAGAAAGAACAAAATAAACAGGTAAGTGCCTGTATTTAACAATTGTTGCTAATCCAAATCAGGTGAAAGAAAAGGTTATTTATACACAACGGAGAAATAGGCTGGAATGGAAATGTGAGCATTGCAGTGAAGCAGATGGATGTTTTCAGGGATAAAGGTCTAGCAGCTAGCCTGACTAAAGGCAAAGACAAGGCCTCAGTACTGAGAGTTGTTTTAGGGTTCATATTCTTAACCAATGTCACCAGAATTTGGCATAATTCCCTGAACAACAGATATATACACACACACAAACCACTGAAAGCCTATTGAGAAATGCTGCCTAATCCTATAAGCAATCTAGCAACAAGTGTTGGCCTCACCTCAGTGGAATTTCATCTGTACCTATTTTCAGCTGCATCACATCCAGGAAAAAAGGGTTAATCAAGCAGTCTAACAGCATGAAGACAAGAAAGTAGTGGTTTTCTAGAAGCCTCATGAGCACCTTTTAAGAAGAAGGATGATTAGAGAACTGTTCCTCAGGACACATTATTGCTAGCTGCAACCATATTATAGCTCCTAAGAAGAGGACTTCCAGCTCATGCTTTGCCACAGCATCTCTACCCAATTTTTTTCTCTTTCCTTCCTTTTACCTTCCTCAGCAAGGTAATTCATGGCAGCAGGAGTCGTTTTATAGACACGGGATTTCATTGGGTATAAATAGGAGTTGGAAGAAACCAAGGAATCTTTCAGAAACTGGCCACTGGATTTACATCTGATTTATTCTGCTTTGCATAGGAAAAGTACAAAATTATGCAATTCTGTTCCATAAACCTTCTGGAAAAGTAAAGTGCATATTCATATCTCCACCAATTGCTTAAAATAATCACAATAAATTAATAAAGCTTCCACCAGGCAGGGAAAAAAAAAAAAAAAAAAGAAAGAAAAAAAAAGAAAAAAAGAAACAAACCAAAACAAAAGCATGCTGTTCTCAAGCAGCTACATGCCTTCGAGTTGAAACAGCTACCACCCAGAGATAGCCTGAGGTCTTTAGCCTTTCCTCCTCTGGGAACAAGGATCGCAGCCAACCCAAACGTAACCTTCAAAATTTGCACTGCAGCACCCTTGTGCTACCCTGCCCCATGAAAAAGGTTTGTGTGCCTGGAAGGCCTTCACATCCAGTACTGTGTGTGTTGCCACAGCCTGTAGGGACCTGTTTGCAGAGACATGCGTAAGGCAGCTCCCAAGAGGAACCGCCACCCTCCTTCATGCCTTGCCAGTCGCCCAGAGCTCTGGGTTAGTTTCAGCAGGCCTTCCTGCTCCTCCGCCCTCCCCTGCAGCCTCTGCATAATGACAGCTCTCTGAATCCAGCTAACTCCTTCACGCAGTTAGCAACGTACCTCTCTAAAAGCCTCTGGCCTGATCTTGGCTGAGCTGAAGCAGAGTGCCGTGCAGGAAATCACTGTCACCTACAGATGGCTTTTACAGCCAGGACCTGCTTTACTCCCAAAGCTGCAAACAGCACAGCTTAAACGTGTTTTCTGATGCATGCCAAATTGTCTCGTTAAGTTAAAAAATTCTGAATTCACTCTTAAACCTCGCACTTTTCTCAGCAAAAGGACTTTTGGTTGATTCTTTCTGAAGGATGGGGAAGAAACTGGATTGTCTGGAGTATCAGCAAAGTTGTACAGAGCCTCAGATCTGCTCTGCTGGCCCACTGAGCTCCAGGCTGAGGGGAGTGATAAGCACAAATCCTGTTCTTTAACAGAACAGCAAGAAAGTGGATACATACACTTTTTTTCCTCAACAAAAAATACAGTTTATTTTATTCACACTTGCTAGATTTCCTCAGCAGCTGTAAACACTGACTGAAAGCTCTTCGCTTTTGCTGGCGGAGTTCAGATTCTAGGCCGCACACCTCCCCTGCCTCATCCAGTGCTTCAAATTTACACGGCCTTATGCAACTTCTGTGACATTAAACCTCACTACCTTCTGAGGGAATAAATATATCATCACCCCTGTTTGTTGCTGTAGAGACACGCTCAGAAACTAAGCAAACTGACTACAGCTATCACAAATTGTTACCCTGACTTCACAAGGCAGATTCAAAGGATTTACATTCAGCTGAACACCTGAGAACACCTCAGAACAAACCAGCATCTATCCAGCAAGTTATGGTTATAATTCTTTCTATATTTAGTTTTTATCTTATTTGGCTTTTGTATACACCTATATATATATATACATATATCTCCTAACAACTAAGTGGGAATATGAACTAAACTAATGTAATACTCTAAACAAAGGCCTGTTTAGGACTCATGGCTTATTTCAAGCTGATAATTAGTGTACCAGCATTTTTATTTGATTTTGGCATTTTAATAAGCCCATCAGAAAGAGTGTTTATACTACTATATACACAACTCAATCTACATGTCATTAATTTTATTAATTCCTCAGATTCCTCCCCTATTAATTCCTTCAGGCCTTCAAGACAGCAGGTCACAACAAACATACTGTGTCTTGGATGCAAACCGTAACAGCTCAGTGGGCTACTGTCATTACACAGCTTTTCTAAACCATTTTAAAACACTCACCCTAACACCCCCTTATCCCACATTGTGACCCTGTGCCAACATTTTAGAGGGAGGGCGTTGTTTTTTCAGGCTGCTCCTCAGTGCCTTGCGGAAGCAGCAGAAAGCAGCTTTAGGATGTGTGAGAATTCCCCTCAGCTCTTCGCCGTTAATTCCCCTACAAACCACACTTTTTTTTGCCTGCTCTACAGCACTGGAGCCCTTCCATTTACTTTTTAGGCAGGCAGCAGAGGACTACAGGAGAAGTGGCTCCACCTTGTCCAAAACTGCCCTCTGTTCATTAAACCTCTATAGGCAGATGGTTATATGGCATCATCACAAGACAACATCAAATTGCTTCCACTGTTCTGTAGTCCATATATTCTATCAGTGTCACAGAATCAAAGTAATTCTTTTTGAGGATTACATAGTGTGCTTTATACAATGTTTGTTGCAGAAGTTTTTGGTTTTTGCTGTTTTACGATAGCAGCTGACTTTCACTGAATGCATTTTGGACACAGACTGGCTTTTTATACTTCATCTATAAGGGCTACCCTTAACTGACCACATAGCTTTAGTTCACTGCATATAAAAGTCAATCGATTTTCAATACAGGGTAAGAAGGACTTGGGATATATGACTCCATCTACAATTTGCCTAAGGCAATTTAACAGGTCTGCAGAGTACTAAGGCAGCAACTGCTATTGCACACAAGTGTGACAAACCGATAGACCAATGGTTTTCTACAAAATGAGTCAGCTTTAAGAAAGAAGGATCAAACCAGGAGGTGACATCATTATGTGGTCCAACTGAGGCCCACCTAGGGAACATTGTGTTCCTGGTTATTTTAGAGTGTTAAACAAAATTCAGCTACCATCCTGTGATGGCTGGAAGAGAGCAGAAGTCATCCAAAAAACAAAACAAACAGATGATGAAACCAACACCCACTTCCCAATCTACCACCAGTTTTGCTTCTCTGTGAAATAAGGCTCAGAAATATATGAAAGAATAAGTGAGAATGAAGAGTTATGAATTATATGTACTACATAAATACCGTACATTTTTCTAAACTAATTCTTAAGCAATTTTTCCTTAAAAAAGACAACAAACAAACAAAAAAACCCAAACAAACCCAATCTACCCAAAATGCACAATGGTGCAGCGTGCTATGAAGTTTTATCAGCACTTTTTGAAACCTGTTACAGCACTCTTTGAAGCTTTGCTGCTTAGCAGTTTGTTTATCCTAAGTACTTATTCCACAAAAGCATATCAGAAAGAAAAAAAAATTAAATATGTATACAGTCTACAAGTTACAGATAAACAGTCCATATTGAGGTAGAAAAAAATACATGAATGTGCATGATTGTTTTCTAAATACATCTGATCTGATATTGCCCAGAGGAAAGAAGAAGAGAAGAACATAATTCAGCCATGTCACTTCTCTTCAGTATTTTTTTTTGAGGGGGAAATACCTTGTGGCTCAAAGCATTCTGAAATTTCATTGGCACTTTCTTGGCCTCTGCATCCCATGTCTTCTAAATCCTTTCACTAGGAAATACAGTTAGTCAGTATTTCCCCACTAAAATTGGAGCTTATGTCAAATTTTAAAATGACAAATTTCTATTTATGTACTTAGCTCACTTAAATCGGGGTGTACTTGCCTTGGAAATATCACTCATTAGAAATCTCTTTGAAAGTTAGGAGTTGGGATGGAAAATGAACTCAGAAAAATGCAAGGGAGTCATTTTTGTGCTGAGACTGCAGCATGACACATCATCCCCCTTAGGCTCTGACTAGTACAGAAAATAACAGCATTTGAGATTGTCCAAATAATATCACAGACCCATGAAACTATACTCAAGCTAATTTCTCACCTCTTGGGATAACAACCCACTCCTCAAGGTCATTACTTAAATATGTGTAGAAGACAGCACTGTAGAAATATGTTATCTCATTTGTGCTGCAGGGAGCATCAGCCCTGTAGGGTTGTTTTGGTAAATCTTTCCTCAACATTAAGACAAATCACATTGAGACTGATAACAGTGAAACACGCAAAAACAAATCAATTCAAGCCCAAAGGTGTTCTTTGAGAGAAAAAAAAAAAAAAAAAAAAAAAAGTAATTTCTTTGGGAAGTTGGTGATTATTGAGAGCACCTCCACTGATTCCACTGGAAATGAGATTGTCTGTAAGTATTACTGTTCTCTTTTACTCGTACCTTAGCTTTATGTAGATTTTAGTAAACATCAAGAACAACAAAATATTTATTCAGCTATTTGGACACACCATTATAGCTGTTACTAGAACTACAGAAATGTTGGAAGTTATCAGGTGAAGACAAACAGGCTTTGGCACCTTCAGTTATATTAAACCTTAGGACAACCTTCGTAATTGTGCAAGATATATTTCACAATTACAAAGCACCTCCTCTTTGAGAATCACACTTAATGCACCTAAACCATTTTTGCACCTCATTCAAATTAACCTAAGAGAACACAGTTGGGTCAAATCTTTTGAGATTCTTGCTGTGTACCCTTCAAACTTCACATACAGACACAGCAGTGAAAAACAGCTGACATCTTCTGAATAGCCAGCTGCAATTTTGATGAAGATCTGGATTAATTGTTCACTGTAACTATTAACTTTTTATATCTCACATACTTGCTATTAAAATTCACAGGATCATGCATTCTCCTTGGACTATATTATAACAGTTTAGTCTGAAATATTTCTCAAGAAACCACAAATGAGTTTCCATTGTGGAGTTCAGTATTAAACTGCAAAGATAGTGATATTAGGAACTAATTTAATTTTGAAAAAAAATGAAGAGAAGCAAGGTATGCTTAATCAAGATAACAGATGTGCAGCAATAGGCTTTCTATAGGCACGTGACTGGAATAGCTGTTCTTTCAATAAGAAGTAAGAAAGGTGAGGGCAAACACAGGAAAGAAGCCTAGGATAAAGAAGTGCTTTAGGACATGGTTGTTTGAAGACACTGCTTGCTTTTCACAGCAAACTGTGGAAAATCAGGCGTAAAACAGCCACAGGCTGGTTCCAGTCAGACTGGAAGCACATCTCCTGACCTGGGCATGGGGCGGGAGAGTGGTGGTTGCTGGATGCTGCACACTGGGATTGACGTGCCACTGGGAGAGTGGCCCAACACAGACTTTCTCAAGGAAGAATGTCTCAAGGAAGAATGGGGTGCATTTGGGGAGTTCTTAAGACAAAGATAAAAAATAATTCACAAGATGCTTGGACTTCAAAGTCAGGTACAACAGCAAAGTAGAGTGTGAGACAGATTGAAGATAATTGCTCATTTATATCCAAATCTTGGTAAAAACTCTTCCATGTTCAGGCACATGCTAATTTGCAGAATGCCTTATGTGGTGTAAGACGTACAGCTTCTGCAGGCGTAATGCCACTTATGGCACATGCCTCTAGCTACGCTCCCTGAGTCCTGGAACCATCACAACATGCATCAACTAGAAAAGTGTTTTCAGTAGGAGTGTTATTAGTTCAACAAAATTCTTTTGCTGTTGGCTATGCCTGGAGTCCATTAAGGATAACAGTAGGTTTTATTACTATTTATATATATATATATATATATATATTACAATAAATCGCTCCTCAAAAGTGTAAAAAAAATTAATAACCCTTACCTGCTTTACCAAACCTTAAATTTGCATGTATGAAATGAGTATCATGCAATGGACTTCTTTTACTTCAGCTACTTCTTAGACCTGTGTTCTCCTCCAGAATATTAGATGTACACTCCAGTGTAGAAGCTAGCCTGACAAGGTAGGGCCTCATTTTAAATTTTATTGATGTTACTCGGTTTTCATTCCAGACTGAGTAAGATTTAATGCAGGTTGGTTTTATTGACCCTAAAGGATTTACACCAAAATGAAGCATGATCAACAACTTATCTCTTTCCACCTTCATCCTTCTGTCCCTAAACACATTTCCAAGGGAAAAAAAAATAAAATTCAGGCTTTCTTTTACCATTTACTCTTCACCTTGCTTCGTTCTCAAGAGTGAATAGGAGGGAGCAGAAGTCCAGCCACATGTTTTCTAATCTTGGCTCTGACAGCAAGTAGCTGTGACTGCTTACTGATACAATAAATTCTTTGTGCCCCATTTTCCAAAGTAGGCATAACGCCTACTCCGTGAGAGTGCTGTGAGATTCAGTATTTTACTTTCCTAATGCTTTGAACTCACTGCGTGAAGGGTGATAAAAACACCAAGTGTTTTAAGAGTCTTCCAATGGTACAGCTGAGCAATGTCTAGATACAGTTTAGCTGAAATAGTTGACTGCTAAATATTCTGAGCATGGGGTTGTAGAATTGTAACAAAACTCCCATAAT
Source organism: Aythya fuligula (assembly GCF_009819795.1). Taxonomy (NCBI): domain Eukaryota; kingdom Metazoa; phylum Chordata; class Aves; order Anseriformes; family Anatidae; genus Aythya; species Aythya fuligula. The sequence continues at coordinate 37,412,471 of NC_045563.1, forward strand.
CTCCCCCCAGAGAAACCCATAGGCCTTTTTCATTTCTTTATGAATTTTATTTAAAAATCCTTGCCCTTTACATGAGCCAGGTAAATGAACTGTAAGGATCGCTAGTTTGCACTGTGAGTTTGGGAAGGGTAAATCTGGAGAGCTACTCTTGGAGCAACTTTCAGTATGTTGTACGATATACCGTAAAACATCAGTACTGTATCAATAACAGAGGAAAAGAAACAAATACCAGCTTATTATTTATACGTTAGCTGGGACTCTGCCCTGGTGAACAACTTTTGGTCTCTCTTGAGTTTACTGAGGGTGTTTTAAAGAACTATTTCACAGAGCAGGTAGATTGAATAGATCCAGAGCAGTGAGATGACAAAACAAGAGGAATGCAGCATAGTTTCAGATCAGGCCTGTACTAACTTATCTTCTGAACTGGATAACTCACAGTTCTTGTGCCAATAAAGGGCCAATGACAGCTATTCTTTCAGAGTGCACCAACAGATGCCGACCTTGCACTACTTTTAAAATAAGAAGTTCCCTAAGGAGCCAGACATGCACGGTATAAGCAGCATGGAAAAACATTCAGTGGAAGGTGTGATTTATGAATAATTAACAGAGAACTTCCTGAAAGAACGCAAATCACTGTGAATCCCAACAGCGAATCCAAATGGCAGCAAGGGAATTGGCACTTCTACAGCATGGCGGGTCATGGGAGCCGCCCCAAAAACTGGGCTGCTTTGAAGGCAAAGAGGCCTGAAATTTCATTATAGTTCAAGGACAAAGGCTGTAAGTAGAAGAGCTGTTCCCATGGCGTGAGATGCCATGTATCAGCTGTACAAACTGTTCAGTGTCTCTGCAATGACCACCAGCAGAAAGATCACCATTTATTTTGTAAGCATTTCTATTCCATCTACAAACAGCAAGAGCCAACATCCAGACCAAAGGCAGACCCACTTCCAATCCACAGACCTAAAAACTTATTGCATTTGAGAAATGGCTGGATATGAGCTTTACAGTTCAAGTCCCTCTTCTCAGTAATGGCTCTTGATGTCTCAGTAGCCCAAATCCCACAGACATTATTAAATTTCAAGCATTTGTGCAATATATTTCTGATATTCTGTGGCCTTGTCATTGGATTCAGGTAACAAAAAGAATATAGACACAAATAGTTCCAAATCCCACTGTGCAAGTGTGCAGCATTAGCTTCCGTGGGCCAAAACAACAGAAAAAAAAGTGCTCATTTAGGAAATTTTTCAGATAGTCTCAAAACACTACAATGACTCAGATCCTGAATCTCAGAAGAGGTAGTAGACAGGAATTATACCATCTGTTTTATCGACCAGAAACCTGAGGTAGGAGTTTGGGAGACCTTGCCAATATTTGGGCACCAATATTTGACAGGTCTCTATAAATGACAGCAAATCTGTAGAACAGTTAAAGGGAGCAGCAACAGCAGGGATGCATTGTCTGATACTGATAGGGAATTTGCTGGGAGTTGAAATACCTATGAGTATATCCTTTCCTGAAGGTCATGTTCCCCCACCCCTAGCCTTCCTCAGAATGCCTCCCAAGCTGAAAGCAAACTTATCTGTCTTATCTCCCAGCATGAAAGGTGGAAGACAGAATCACATCACCTATAAAAGTTGTAGCAGAGTAAAGACCAAGGTGTTAAAGAGTTTGGAAGAACTAATTCTTTTCCAAAATCATCTGAAACTCTTGTTTCAGTATCACACAAAGCAAAACTTCTTAACTCTGCCTAGGCTTTCCAGTAAGCTTTCTAATTTTATTTGAATGTGGAACTCAAAATCCAGGGGATGCAAAACAGTAGGGATTTAAACAAAAGGATTTTACCAAGTGTTCACTGGTCTAAATTACCTGAGTTTTATAATGCAAAAGCCCAGGCTTGCTGTTTCCTTCTCTCTTTTGTATCAAGAAAAGAGGAAACTAGATAACAGTCTGTTAGAAAGTGGAGATCACAGTGAAGAAAGGCATTTTAGCTGAGAGCTAGAAATAAAAATAATAATAATAATAAAAAAAAAAACACAAAAACAAACAAACAACAACAACAACAAAAAAAAAAAAAACAGAGAAATATCTTTTAGAGCAAAATATTCATACCCAGACTGACCTAAATTCAGGCTATTGTCAAACAGCATCCAATCTGGGACCCTGGCTGTGCAGGAAAGGAAATACTTCTGGAGGGGAATGTATTTATTTATAAAAAGACCCGGAGAATGGGAAGCAGACAGAACTCAGTTCATTGGAGGTGGTCAAAAAGTGTCAGGCCTAGAAGGAGTTAACAGTACAGCATTCACACAGTTCTGGAAAACAAAACATCAGAAGAGAGACAAAACCAAAGAACAAACTCAAAAAGTGTTCCCACTCAGTGCAGCACTTAAGCATGCACTCAATTTTAAGTATATACTTAAAATGCTAATTAAAATATGTTTAAGTGCTTTCCTGAGTTGAGGCCAAAGAATTCTATCAGATGTTGATGGGAAAAAAAAAAAAAAAAGCCAGTATTCACAGTGTTCTACTTAGTATTGCAATGCAAAACAGGTTATTAAAAGACAAAATGCTGTATGAGGCAGAGGTTGCATATTCTTTTAAGAGTACATTGCAGCTAGCCAGACACTACTGAATTGCAGGGTTATAAAAGGGAGGACTTCAAGTGGTGGTGGTGGTGTGATGACACAACACTACACCTGAATCCGGGGTGTGGACAGATTGAGATCGTGGAAAGAATGCATTTCAAGTTTCAAACAATCAAATATTTTAAGCATGCACATTTTCAAGAATAAATACAAATATAATATTAAGAGTTTAAGGAAACAATGTCAAGCAAGAGGGTATAGCAACAGAAATGGATTTAGGCAAACTAGCCACTTTAAAAAGGCTATGTAAAAAAAAGTATCTAGGCACAGAGGAGGGAGTGACTAGGTTGCAGGTAGATCAAAGTAATGTTATACTAAAAGAATAGCAGATATTGTTCCATTATTGCTAAATCTTCATACTACACACCCACAACATTAGAATACAACCACTATTTTCCTGTGTTTCTAGAGAAACAAATACAGTATTTCTCTGTCTACTTTCCCTGAAGTGTGGAAAAGCATAAAACGTTCAGACTAATAATACCAACAATCAAGGCAATTAAGCCCATTAAGATTATTGTTCTTACTTCATTTACAAGCTGCAATCAAAGGTCAGCATTGAGTGTTTTAGAGATATCTGGCACATCTAGGGAATATTACAAATGCCTAACCATCTGACACTAGTGACCACAGTTTGAAAACTTCAGAAGCCAGCTTAGTGCTGTTTAATTCAGAAAAGACAGGAAGTTGAAAATCAGCTCAAAAGTAAATCTAAAAGCCTGTAGTTGTTACAGAAGGCCTACATATAATACAAATATTCATCTCAAGACAGAGAGCCCTAATAACAAATCGAGCAAAAAGTTTAAATATGATTTTCAAGAGACAAGCAGACCTTACAAAATGAGCATTCAAACTACTACAGCTGATGGAGAGGAAAATAAATTACAACAGTCAATATATAACAATGAAATCCAGAGAACTCTGATGGAATTGGAAAAGCAAATAAACAAGGACATAAAAACAAACAAATTCCTGAAGAATGTCTAAAGCAAGTAAACAAAGAATCTGCTGGGAAGAAAAAGTGAAAGGGGACAAGGACCACTTACAGAAATAGTATGATTATGTTAAATACATCCTCAGTGAAAAAACAACCTTAGACAAATACTTAAATTGATCCCACAGCTATTTTCAAATAAGAGAGATCATAGAAATTTACAATCATTAATGTTGGAAAACACCTCCAAGATCATCTGGTCCAACCATCCACCTACCACCAGTATCACCCACTAAATCGTGTCCCTACCAGGCCCAACCTTTCCTTAAACACCTCCAAGGATGAGGAGATGCCAGAATCTATGGGATCAAAAGGATACTGAAGTTGCAAGTTAAAGAGAAACCTGTCAACACAATTGGAGGGAATACACCTTAGGTATGAAAGAGTCCTCAAAAAGTTCACTTTCAGAGTGGATGAACCCCTAAAAAAATCCACTGTAAAGCAGCTGCATCACAGCACTTGCACATAAACATGCCCCAGTTCCTTTTCTCACTCTACATACACACCATATTTTTGCCCATTTGCAGGCTTACCCTCTGTAGCATTACTGTTTTTCACAGCACAAAATAAAACTCCCTCCGACATGTTGCTATAATAAACCCATCTGCAACTCCCCTGTTCTTCATCTTTGCTAGATCTTCACAAGATCACCACCTTACACACAAAACGTGTCCGGTGTAACGCTGGTGAGTCACTACAATGTCACAGCACACCCACGCTAAAACACCACAGAGCAAATGAGGCACATCTGCCTCATCTTCAGACCCAAATATCAGACTGAGGTCTCCAGGAACTGTTTTCCTTCTTCACAACATTGATTTTTATACGGCTTCATTATGTGTGACCATCCAAAGTTTAAATACATGCCTTGTATTAAAAAGATCATGTCTGTAAGTTTGGGATAGCTGTAATAATCTGTGGGGTTCTGCCATTTGTGTGCACAGTCCATTTCCAGCCACTGCAGCTATCAAATCTGATCTGAATAAGAAGTGATTTTTCAACAATGCCATTTTAGCCATATTTGAAAAATATAAGAAAACACACTGTGGGCACTACCACTGTTCATGTGTTCCTTTGGGGACATCTTTATAAGCACCCATTATGGAGAAAAAAACACACACACTAAAAAATCCTCTAATTTCCATAATGATTTCTAATACCTTTTCCACAGAGAAAAATCTGCTGTATAAGGCTGTAGTTTCACATATGGCTTAGGTGTTTTAAGGCAGTGCTGCAATGAGAGGAAGCCATCCTGCCCTCTCCTGCCTCTCATTCTCATCCCCAGACTGCTGCCCACCCCATGCAGGAAGATGCCCGTGTGGTCAGGAAGCGATGTGGACAAAGGGCCTGATGCAGATTAAAACCAGCCACGTGTGATCCGAATCCAGGTCAGTTCCTCAGTCTGTATGGAAGGAGGATGGGATGATCCCAGATGTTTGATGGAGAACAGAAGTTCTGATTACACTTATGGGGGTTGCACTGGATGGTCTTTAAAGGTCCCTTCCAACCTGAACCATTCTGTGATTCTGCGTTAGACTCTTTTCCATTGCTACACTGAGGGAAAACACCATTAAATTACATCCTTGTTTCTGGTCCTGGTAGTTCTCCAAATCTGAAATCAGACAGTTGTGACTGAAGAACTGGCTGCAGCCCAAGTACACCTCAGCCTACCATGACTGCCTAGCAAGGTGAAGGCAGCTGTTACCTCACAAGTGGTCTGTTTGTTTCATTGCTTTGAAATGGTATTGTCTGGAGGCCCTCATGGTTCTGAGTGCTGCAATTGCTCCCAGGGAGATGTAGAGGAGAAAGCCAAAGTGTTGGTAAACAGCCCGTGATACACCCAACGCGAGTCTCAGCTGCAGCCTCCCTTTCCCCTCGTCCTGCCAGATCCATCTTTCACAGATTCTTTACTTTTTGTTGAAGAATCCCAGTCATGATTTACTAGCAATTTCCCAGGGAGCTTATTTCTTCATCAAAAATGACAGCAAGACTATCCTGTAGAGCAAAAACATTTTGTGGCAATATGTTTACACGAGTGCTTTTCTCTAAAAGGAAAGGATTATATGTATGTACTATTTACATAGATACACTTCCTCTAAAATACCATTTGCTATGCTTCAGCTGGTGACCAGTGCGCGTGCATGTTCTGCAGCAGCAAGGCACCACATACAAACTTTTCAGAAATAGCCTTCACAAGGATTTAACTATCCTACAGAAGTAGGAAGCAAAAAAAAAAAAAAAAAAATCACATTAAAATTTGACAAAAACCTTGCAGCGTTTTGGAATTGCCTGACACATCCTCTGTTAAGACAACCATCTAGAGTAGCAATGGGTTGTATCTGATATAGATGTGTCTGGTTTTCTCTCTAAGTTCATTGAAAAAAAGTTGAGGATATCAAGAAACCGACTTCCAGTGAAGTTATTCTGCCACCTACTGTTGCTTTTATGGATATACGAGATATTTTAATGTAAATCTTTTCCATTAGAAAAATTCAAAACAAACAAACAAACAAAAAAACAGTTATTTCCTTACTGGGGAAAAAAATATCTAATTATTAACCATAAACTGTTAACATATCTTGTTCTGTTGTTGACTTCTCAGCTGTGCAAATCAGAAGCTGTTTATTGCCAAAGCCTAGGGGGTTGAAGACGAGGGAAAAGCTTGCTTGGTTTAAGAAAAAACACAAACAACACAACAACAAAACAAACAAACAAAATCATAAATCACAGTATTCACATTAGCCTTCTAAACTTCACATAGAGCAAACTGTCTAACAGCCTTTTAAGCTGAAAATTCTGACCCCAAACACTTCAGTATAACAATATCAAAACAACAATATAATTTAATATATTTTTTAAAGAGTTATATTGAAATTCACCAGTCTAAATTCACTGCCTGATCTAGGTAAATGGAAAATAAGTGGTATTGGAAAGGTAAGCCCATCACATCTTCGCTTTTAGCAGTAATGGAGCTGAAGTTTTATGAAGTTTGACCAAGTCCTTTCACTACAAGGCAGTGACAAGAATGCGGAGGCTTTGCCAGCCTTGTCAGAGGAAGCACCGACTCCACAAAGTGAACATCGGTCTGCTCCACTCCTCCCCTGCCCTGCATGTTTCCTCATCTCACCAGGCCAGGAGAGCCATGGGTGGCCTCCATCCAAACAGCGGCGGAATAAATGAGCTTAGCTCACACGACCTGAGGGGATCGCAACACAAGACAGCACGGTTAACCACTCTTTATATTAAACAGGCATATTTGTTTGGCCTTCATTTGGAACACCACTGAAAGCTTGTTCCACCTTGCTGAGCCTGGCGGCGGCCCACCACCATCTACAATCAGCATCCAGTTGTCCCCCTGTGCCTCTGATACCCTGCTGCCCCATACACACTAGCCAGGCTGCCACCCAGCCCTTTTTGCAGAGCAGCACAAGAATGGCAGCTTCACACTCTTTCAGATGAGGCCTCCCAGCAACCCCTTTTTTCTTGACAAGTGCACAGCTGGGCTATGAAGACGGGAGCTCTGCATCCCACTGCAGGACAGGACTTGAGCAGCTCCTTGACTGAAGCAGCTGCAGGAACATCGCACCGGCTGCAGCGAGCTGCACGTCCCTGCCCGGCCTCCGGCATGGGGCACAGCAGGGAAGGATTTGTTGGCTGGGGTAGAGGAGCTCCTTCATATTTTTCTCTGACTGATTTCTTTAAATTGGTCTCGTTACTGAGCCCAGTGAGCAGACCTGCAACATTAATTACTGCTTTTTGTTTCAATATATTATTCTAATTTGCATACCACAGCAATGAGATTTTAATGAGACCTCAATGCGTTTATATGTACCTATCCACTTTTACTCCTATCTGCATCAAATAATTTCTACATGTTAAGTATTATTATCCCTATATTTTGAAGCAAAATAGCAAGAGTCATTCAAAGAAAGGCAAACAAAAACTGTGGCAGAGCTAGATCCCAATACAGATCTTGGCCACCTTCCCTTGCAATCAATACTAAATAAACCTGCAAAAAAGTGCATATATGCATAAAAATCAAATTTAGAAAAAGATGTTTTTAGTAGATCTGGTTTCAGAGAGTTGTGTTTTCTGTACCAAAATGGAAGGTCATCCTGTACAAACTCAATATTTTTTCTGCTTCTGAATTTTGTTATCTTTTGCTGCGTATGTAAATGCAGTTGTTACATTAAGAATTTATGCAGATATTTTAGTTTTTACAGTAAGCTAATTTCCCTGTCTGTGTAATAGATGGAAGCCAACTAGCACTTCTTCCAGCCTGTATTGTTGCATTCTGATGTGCTGAGGTTTTTTTTTTTTTTTTTTTTTTTTTCTCTCCACCCATAGGGTATTTTCCCATAGGAATTCCCATAAAGAATGTTTTTCCTTGCAGTGTCCCAGTCTCATAATTCTTGCCCCTTTCAATAAAGGGGATTCAATAAGGCACTTTTGCTCTGAAACTAGATCATCTATGAAGCAAAGTGCACAACCAAGGCCACACCCTAGCATTTGATAATTTGTTCTGTGACCTGTATTTGATCACATTTGGGACTTCAGTTTTTGAAGGAAACACACCCAGATGGAGCATTAAATGAGAGGTCAAGCGGGTGATATCTCGGAGCTGTATCATTGCTGGACTGCCCCAGTGATTTACAATATTAACTATCTTGGATTTGATAGTGGCAAAAGTTACAAGACAGACTCCTTCCTATAAGGTAAGAACAAAGTCACCTTTGACATAGTACTCATTTCAACTGTATGTTAAGAGATCACCAGAAGCAAGAAAAAAGGAAATCCAAACCAACTGTCCATTTCATAGTCCAGTAAAATAATCTGTAACACACTGGGAAGAAAATCACCATTTCCCCACTTTCCTTATGATTTGGCCATACTGGAGCTACCAGCTTCTAAGTCCAAAAAAAAAACCACACTCTTCTCTTAAGATCTTTTATGTGTATATATGAGAATGAATAAACTAAGAGATCTTCATGGAGATGGGAGTATCAGAAATGCTAACACAGTACATTTGAAAATATATAGAGAATATATATATATATCAAATTTATTGCATAATTTTTCATATACTGATAAATTACATTATGCTGTATCCTACCACATACTGTCAAGAAATTCATTCCCCCAGTGAATTGCATGCATCACTGTCACTAAGAATGTGTTTTTAAGTAGAATGTACAATACAATGCAGTAACTACATGTATGAATGGGAACGCAAAAATCCTTCTGCCAAGTCAAATTTCACAAAAGAAAATGAAGGCATTCTTTTAGAACTTACCTGGAACACACAGATATTAAAGAGAGAGAGAGGAAGAAAAAAAAAAGAGTGCTTTAGACAGTATAAGATATTGAAATCCTGGTTTTGCATCTCGTTGATATCACGTGCCCTTTCCAGCAGTAATCTTTTACCCTGGGAGACACTGACTCAGAGGGAAGCATGTCTATAACCAAACTGCCAACAACTGCTGCCAAAGCATGTGGTGTTACCCACACACACAACCATCGGATTAGGGGGGTTGCCGATCCATTTACTGACCAGCCTCAACCTTACTTACCTCGTGAATTGTGACAAAAATCACAGCCTGAGGTGATGTAGCTATGTAACTTGCGCATTATGCACCTTTCTTTAAGTGGAGTCATTAAAGTAAGAGTAAATGGAGTAACCTAATAATGAATACATCTTGCAGGGCCTGAAAAATGTGAAAACAAACAAACATTTCATAATACATATAAAAAGGCTTTTCAATTAACATCCTGTTTTGAATACATGGCTGATCCACAGCAGCCCCTGGCAACAGTCTGCCAACATCTCAGCACGGCATGCTTAGACACTCCTGGCAGTGCTTCCCTCCCTCTACACATCAACAACAAGCCTATTTATTATCCAGCCTGCCTGATCTACAGCCCAACACAGCCAGAACCTGAAGCTATTTCCTTAAGATTGAATGAGTCAGGACATGAAAATGATTAATCAACATGAAGAGGTTTAAAGGCTGTGAGAAAACTGCTCTAAGTAAAACTGCTGTGAAGCAAGGGTTGCGTTTGGAAAGTTGGGGCTTTCCACAGGCCAACAGTACTAGGATGCTTTGCTATTTCTCTCTCAGTGTTGCGATGATAGCAGTAGACAGACAGACAGAAGGACTATCGGTCTTTGATACTACATGCAGTCTGAGAGACCTACAGGTACAGCTTTATGACCTTTGGCAGGCAAACAGCCTTGCTGTGGTCCAAGCAGAAGGGAAACTGCATCAGCGCAATGCCAGGACCAAGCTACCACACAGTGCCTCTGCTCAGGTTCAAAGTGGAAGCAAAGCAAACCCATATCTACCTGAACTACTGACCTGGTATGGAGGAAAACAGCATGTAATTACAATAAATGAGGAAGACTTTTTCTGCAATAAAGAGGGGCCTTGCACCAGCCTCCATTGCCTAGTTCAGAAGAAATAAAACAAAGGAAGCTGCTGCTACCTCACTCCCACAACTTCTGGAGGTGAAGTAAGGCCCAGCTTGGACAATAACAGAAAGCAAGGATGCTAGTTGCCATTCTAGTTGCTCATCCATGCAAATCATATAGCAGTAGGATACTAATTTTAAAGCATTAAAAGAAGCCTGGCACTGAAGAGATGTTAGATTTTAAAGTTTCTGTATCTTAAACAGCTACGGTGCTGCGGAGCATTGTGTTATTTAAAGGGAAGAGAAAGAGGTGAACAAAGTCAACAGTTTTGAGGGCTGACATTCAGCTACTCACTCTACTGGGAAAACGTGGGTGAAACAAAGCAAAACACAGGCACAAGTAAATACAGCTGGAAAGTATTTGCTGTCCCTTAATTAAAAAAGAAAGGTCTCCTTTGCTACAGTAATATGTTTGCGGTAGTGAGAGTTCTTACTTACAACCCCCCTTCATTTTATCTGTTGTGTATTTATCTATTTTGCAATATGCATTTGAATGTTGCAAACATTTACATACGCACACACACACCTTATCCGTGGCAGTCTGTCTAGTTTTAAACAAAATGTATTGTTTCCAAATGCTGCTATTGCTATAGCTTTAAACAATGAGAGCTTCAGTACAGAGATTAATTATTGAAGGGACAGGGCAAAATAATCTTTTCCATGCTCCCTTATCACAGGGCTGCCAAACTACCTCTGGCTGAGTTCATTGTCCGCAAACATCGTGTCTTCAAGTGCTGAGTAAACGACGGCATTTGCAACTTTCACCAAGCTAGTAAGGTCCAAGATCTCCAACTCCCATCACATGAATATGAAAGGGCAACTAGGTGGTAGCAATTTCTGTGTCCCCGTCACCTGGCAATAACCAGCGATCGGAATGATTATAGTTTATTGTGTTTTGGCTGAGCGAAGTAAACAGTCACTGATAAGATTAGACTCCTGATTTAAACTTAGGAAAACAAAGCCTTTTCCTTGCCCCCTCTTTCTTTACTTCTTCCTTGTGTCCTTCACATGTGCCAAACTGAATTACAGTTGTGCTGTTTATTCAGCAAATCTCTTTACAATTGCATTTGAAATTGCCAAGGATCATCATCTTACACAGATTCAAAATACAGACTCCTACACACGGTGCAGTCTCCCTCTTTACAGCTCTCAAAAGGTGGAGAAAATCGGGCTTAAAAGCAGATTGGAAGTATCAGTGGGTGTCTTAGAGCACACGACTCTTCATCCGTAACACTGGTCAATGTGGCCAATCCTAAAGATATCCTTACTCAGTGCTCATGAGTTTATCAAGCCATCTAAGGGGAGGGGGGAGAAAAACAAAAAACAGTGAGAAAACAGTGGTAGTGAATATAGTTAAACTGGGCCTTTATCCTCCTCTTTAACAGGTGACCCTGATGAAAGAGTTTCCTTAGAGACTTTAAGGAAGGCTGAATTTATAACGTAAGAACTCCTGGCAGTTATCAGCACCTCAACTTATGAAGTGACTTTGACTAGTAGAGAAGATCTAGAACCACAAATCCTGCACTACCTTATTGGCTCCCACCTCCCTTGCAGGCTGTTCCACAGAACCCCAGCAGGCAATTTCTCTTCTTCCAAGATGACCAAGTTCAGCAAAGCACAAGCCCATGTCTTCTCCCTGCTAGTGCTTGTATCCACGTACACACACACAGGACTTACAGGGTTCTACGACTCCCTGCAGTCCCTGCCAGACTTGCTGTCTGTGAACACACAAAAAACCCACAGAAGAAGTGGCAAGGTATCTTGCACGCCTTGCATCTTCTGTTTAGTGTCATGCAGTCCTCCCAGACACAAGTAAAAGGCAGCTTTAGATCAAGATAGATGATCTTCACAAAGACAACACATAATGGAAAAAGCTGCTTGCCAAAAGGCCAATTTCACCTTTTACTGATGGGTTGCTTCCCTCAAACCAACAGAGAGGACTGCTTATAAGCTTGGGTGGATTCAACGCCAGTTCTGGGTTTATCAACTGTGATAATATTCTGGTTAAAATGCAATTTTTATTGTAACTATTCCTATCAGGTAAACATGTTCCAATTTTTGTATCTTAAACAGCTCCAAGAGACACCACTCACATTTCTCTTACTTAGACAAGAAGGTGAGATTCACACAGCAACTGTGATTATCAAAACACCTTTTCATAAAGCAAGAGCAACTACCAAAACATTCACCATGAAAGCATGCCACATGCTCCACTTCTTCCTCTGTAGAGCATTTAAAAGCTTTGTTTTCGAGCCAATAGTTTCTGTGATCACCGAGACACAGGCATCCCCAAAGCATTACGAACGATGAAACTGCCATATAGGCAAGAAATAAGGACTCAGTACTCTTTGCAAGGGTCCTCTGGATACAAAGCTGAGGTCAGTGTGAGCTATCACATGCCGCACACAACATACAGCCCACCTTTTCATAAAGGCATCCTTTCTCGGGTTGGGAGCTCAGGAAAGGATCTGCTCTTTCCTTTCGTTCTTCCAACACACAATCCTTCACTTACAATAGCTACGAGAAAATAGAAAATAAGGTTCTTTGGAATAATTTTGTTTGCTTTTTCCTCCTCTTGGTGAATGTAAGATTAAAAACATGTATTCAAATCTGTAAATTTGAACTGCAAAATTTGGGGTGTCTGAAACACATCAAGTTTATAATGCACCAGTTTTGTGTTAACGCTGCTTCTCTAAGTTTTACAGATGTGAGGCAAAAATACTACTAACCTCTTGCCAGACAGCATGATTTTAAAAGACCAAAAGCATAGACTTTGACCGTGTGTTAAGGCCCACTGAATTCAAAGTCTGAGTCTTCCTGGATCAGCACTGTAGCTTACTTCAAAAGATCTTATCTAGCATATTAAACTTTCCATTTTAACTTGGTTTACTGTCAGCCTTACTGTAGGCATGTCATTCAGCTTGGACAAAAGCACTGTGGGCAGCTGCACTTTGATGAATTTGTATTTATTTTCAGTCAGTTCACCTTGGTACATTATCATTAATAAAGCAAAGTTCGTGTGGCATACTGTCAAGGTGCGTTGCTCAAAACAACCTTTTCAATATAGGTTTTATACAGCAACAGAAATAGATTTTTTATAGATTTTTTGACTTGAGGCCTAACAAGTTTTTTTTTTTTTTTTTTTTTGGGGGGGGGTGGAGAGTGGAGAGGGAGGAGGGACACCTCTTGGGGATTTTTATTTTCTAGAACTCAGCTAGGGACAAAATTATAATGCAATGTTTCTCTAGGAAAAGGGCTGATTAACTGTAACCAAAACCAAACTCTATTTATGCAAAGTCAGATGGGACACTGAAATGCCATACCTCTGACTATAAGCAGTTGCCACAGTCATCACAGGAGCATTTCCCCGCTCCCCCCACACCACGATTTGATGCTGACTAAGCCAGGAGAGGAGGGGGCGCCTTACCCTGAGCTCAACAGAATGCAGCAGACAGACAGACGGACGGATCTGCTGTAGTAAATCTTATGTTCCTTAGGCTTTGCCATCTGGCAAGTGAGCTGTGGCTCATGTGAAATGAGTGGGTGGTCATGGTCCAGTTTGTACTAGACATTTTTCAGGATCACGGAAAAACAAAGCAAAACATTGCAATTGGCACCAAGCACTGCTCTTGTTAGCAGCTTTCAGCAGGCCAAGGACCAAACAAAACTGAATGCTCCAAACCGCTCCCTCCCGCTGAACTGGTCGCAATTTCAGTGCAAGATAAAAGTGAGCCCATGTATGAGGGAAGTTTGCAGTGCCTCTGCTCTGTCATTCTTGTTGGGGTAATGACAGCAGAAACGTTAGCCCTTAGGACAACCAGTGACAGATCTTCTGCACTCTGATAATTTCCTTGACTATTAAGATCAACTTTGGAGCCACAAAGAGCACGTGACAAATACAGCTCAGATCTCTTTTCACACAGGTAGAACTGATCCTAAAATCTCATTCTGACATTATATAAGGTTATCTGTAAAGGTGTAAATTTTTTCTCTTAGCGCAACAGGCTCAGCAGAGGGCTGGACAAACAACCATGTGCATGACCCAAGCTGTGGCACTGTTGCTGGGTTTAAATTTGTTTTAATAAAAGCTGTGGAAAGTAAAATCTCTTTTATAAAACCTTATTTATAGATGAACAACAATGCTTAACAGCAGGTTTTCTACATTAGGGAATTATGTTTCAAAGGTTATCCTTCTGAAAGAGAGCCAAATACTACAGCATTTAAGTTCAGCTTCAAATTTAATACAATGCAGACTTTTCAAGCACAAATACCTTTAAAGGAAACCATATGGTAAAGGCAGACTTGCCTTTCCTTAACAACTTGGAATGCTTTCATTCTGAACTTAAATGTAAAAGGGGTTCAAGACTGGATATGTAGAATGTTCCTTATATTTCAAAGAAGAACCTTCATTGAGTATATGGCTAGAGTGTGAAATGCCACCATTAAATAGTTTTAATTTGACATACCAACTCAGTGAGCAACTTTAAATCATGCTTAGCAGTGGTTTAACAACAAAAGCAAAGCCTAACTCCTGTTTGGTCAAATAGCATAAAAGCAGCTACAGAAAGGCAAACTGGGCTGTACTCTGTTTCCAGCATCAGGGAATGAATACTGAAATAAAACACACACATGCGCACACACACTTAAAAGATTCGCTAGGTATCTTATAATTTGAAACAATGGATTTAAAGAAATCATCTTGCAAGTTTTCAACAGCTTTTCTTTCATAAACCAAAACTTCTGTGAGAATGACGCTTAGCTATCGAGACAAAAATACTGACTATAAGATTAATAAAAGAATATACAGTTAACGAGGAAAGAAAAATATTTTTTTTCTCTGATCTCTTTACCATTTGATAGTATTTGCAATGACTGTGGAATAAACATTTTCAGACCAAAGTTAGGATTTTGTTTATGGTACCCCTCCATTTGCCAGTTTTCAGCAACATATACCTGGCTTTTCAGGATCCTTGGGGGCACCTGTAATACCAGCAAAAAAAAGTTAAATTTTCAGACTAGCTGACTGCAAATATTTGACACAGAAGGTCATACGGTAGACGTGTATGGGAGGTCTTAGTTTTTGTGATCACTTCTCAGTATATGACCATCAGCTTAAAATTATTACAGTAAATGTGCATTGAAGATTTCCATGTATTGTAAGAAAGGAGGGTTGGTAACATCAGAAAAGTTGAATCTACAGAGAAACATCATGTACGAGGACATGACTGACAGTATCTCTTAATGCAAAATTAGCAAAGGCAAGCATGCATTATGGTACGATTACTGTGGTTTGCTCAGCTATGCTTTCTTTTGTTTAGGCACAGCTGTATACAGTCTTGAATAAACAGGAAACCTCTTTCATCTGTCTGATGATGCGTATCGATGATGAAGCCTTTCAGAGGACATGCCATATTCTAGGTGCTTAAAGGATGTTGACATTTTAAACAATCTATCTTCTTAACTTACGCTAATCTAGCACTCGGAGACAACTGGAATCCCTGGCAAAGCTGCCTGAAACCTGCCTAGGCCTGAGCAGCAGCAAGAAGACCCCGGCGTACGTACTTTCCCTGAGTCCTTTTTTAGGAACGAGCTTCCCAAACAAAACCAAGGAACAACAAATACAACAGGCACACAGCACTAAGCACGTTGTAAAGCTGCATCATCACTGCAATCAGACGACCGCAGCACAAGCAGCCACCCTATGGCAGCTCCACTCTGACAGCAGCCGAGCAGGCAGGGAGCAGAGGCTCGAGGGCATGCTGCTCGGGCTTGCTGGGAACACCAGGTACTTGCTGGGGTTGCTGGTTCAGGTATGCCTACGCATGCTGCAATCCTGCCTGGAGCGCTGTTGTTGACATACCGTAAATGGGCTAATCAGGAAATCAATCTCTTATGGTCACCCATTTCAAAAGCAGCAGTTTTTCCTTTGAAGCTAATAATTCCAAAGCAGAGATGAAATTAGAGGGTCGGGGAAAATATATTACTAAGATAGTATTACTGAGAGATAATACATTTATCTGAAATCAATAACGAAGAAACCAGCACTCACATTTGCACAAGGCTTTTTCCTACATACCAAAAGTTTCTGCAGATCTCACTGGACAAGATCAGAAGACTCTGCAACTGATTGGTCAACCAGAAACCAAAATATTTTAAAACTAAATAACTAAATAAACCAAATAATAATGGAGTGCTATATAACTTGTTATGGCATACATGGCTTTTTTTAAATCCTCATTTTTAACCTGCACAATTATCACAAAACTAAAGAAGAAAAAATGTGATTTTGAAGAAAAGCAAGAATAAAAATAAAGAAAAAAAAAAAAAAAACAAAAACAAAAACAAGACCAAGCTGCTGAACCTCTTGCTAATTTATATATCCAGCAATGCTCTGTTAAAGAAGGGTAAAGGAAGATCATTGAAGCTGTTCTCTGCTTTCTACCCTGTTCTGTGGGGCTTGTTTTTCCCTCAAGGCACGTGTGAATAAATTATGGGTATTCCGCAACTTTAAGAAACAAACCACAGTATCAATGGATATTCCAAATTCCACTTAAGTCCAAGATAATCATTTTAAAAGCACTTTCTCTCCAGCTGCTGACAAACTGTTTTAATATCAAAAATTGCTCATGCAGTGGTTAAGGAAACAGTTTTGGATTACAATATCCAGCAGGCAAAGAGCTGATATCCTGGGATCTTGATTTCTGCAGTGCTTTCGTCCCAAAACATGAAACTACACAGACCTAGTTCCAAAGCCTTCCTATAGGCTGGGTTTCCACTCACATTGCACACGGGTGTAAGGCAACACTGACACCAAATAAAAGACTTCCATTTCAGCCTGCATAGATCAACACTGCTGTTCCCTGGGAGGCAGAGGGATGCAGAAAGTACGTGGCCAGCTGGTCAGGAGGATATCACTGATTTTTACAGTAATGCTGTCTTCTTAAAGACATTATGGAATTGCAACCTCAAGAACAGTGTGCAACTAATTGACATTTAAATATTTGTAATGCCTGCATGTTACAGGATGAACCCTGTATGTAAACCGAAGTTCTCTAATGTCTTTGAAGTGTAGCCACGCCTGGGGTTGGTAAAACGCCCCTTTCAGCAGCACGCACGTTATCCAACTGTTCATCGCAGAAGGATGAAAGTCATAACATTTATAGCAAGGACAATATAGGTAAGCAAATACAATTTCTGAAAATCTAAAAGAAATACGTTAATTACAGCAACTAGCCTGGGCCTTGGCTTTATACTTCATTCAGGATTCTCCAAAATTATGTTCCAAAAATCTACTGTCCCACTATGATAGGAATATCCTACTGTGGTTTCTGGGGAGACCAGGCTGCTCTTCCAAACCCTGTCCTAGCCCCATTCTCCCTATCCTAGCCTGTGTGACAAACTCATAACCTGGTACAGGCAATGCAGGCAACTGTACTGCAAATGCAGTTCTGGAAAAAAAAAAGAAAGAAAAAAAAAAAAAAGAAAGAAAAAGAAAGGACATGAAAAGTTCCAAAATAGGGGAAAAATGGTCAGTTTTAATGACTGAAGAGATTAAGGAGAGGCTTAAAGAAGCAACTGTGCACAGATTCTTTAAATAACAACACAAAGCACTGGAGGAGGCAGATTAGACAGTTTGTATGTAAAAAACCACTGTATCAACAGTAAAATTACTTATTCTTCTACAATGATTTGTACTTTGGGAGGATATTATTTCCTTGTTTACCTCAAGAGAAAGCTGCCTAAGACCAAAATGCATTCTGTTTGCCTGAGTGAACTTTACCAGATGACTACTTTTTTTAACCTCACAGTGATAGAGGTACCAAGGTGAAGGAAATCTCTGAAGAAAAACAAACAGTGGAGGAAGACCAGCAGATGTTCAGAGCACTGGAATACTCATCCCTACTGCAGAAGGACAAAGTTAACGCTGCCAGGATTTCAATTTGTGGTTCCAGAAAAACAGAGAGTTTAAAATGGTATGTTGTGGACCACAAAAGCATTCTGTCCACACCACAGTATACTGGACATGTTGACATACCCTTCTTAACAGCAAATTACATCAAGCTATAATAAAAAGCCTGACTGGAATTTTGGAAGCTAATAAGGAGAAGAAATATTTACTAGCAGTTGAAATGTTTTCCTTTTTGCTTTTTATTCCCAATTTCTATGAGAATACTGATGAAAAAATATTGATCAGGAGCATGTGCCTGCATTAGGTGGACCCAAACTCAACTCTTGCTTCAAAAAGAAAATGTCTACCTAGTCAAACCATGACTTAGGTTGAAATCCAGATTCTGTATGCCCTTATGTTCATCTTTGGCCCCTGCAGAGCCAAAAAAAAACAAAACAAAACAAAACAAAAAGCAACACAGGGAAATTCCTCAGTGCTAAAGACTAAGCAAAACCAAATCCTGACTCTCTAACACTGCCAGGACAGTACTCCTCTTGCCCAAGCACCAGCTTATATATATGTTAACCACAGAAGTTTCCATTTGAAAAGAATACCACTCTGAGAGCAGGACGTGGGACTGCTGTTGCTAACGGATGAGAATCAGACTCCTCATGGTCCTCTCCCAGGTCCCAAGGACCTTGCTCCCGCCACACTACTTACAAGAGATCTGTGTCTAGATCTGCAGGCCACCATTATTATTTGCTTTACATTACTGTCCCAAAACTCCAGTCACATCTGAAGATTTCTTTGTACGTGGTGTGCTGTACAACCCCAAACACACAGACATCACACTCAACCTGCCTATCTCCTGCTCCAAAAAATCTTCAGCAAACTACACAGATCGCTGCAATGCCACTGGGCCTCCTGCATGCGGTGGACACGGGAGTCTCTCTTCTCTTGGTATCACTCATCTGTGGGTGACAGCACCTGCCACAGGACATCCAGCCTCTACGGGAAATGCTGACTTCAGTCAGATCAATGGTTTATCTAAACCAGTATGCTGTCACCAGTAGTGCAAACAGGTGAGCACATAGGACCTTAGAAAGTGGCTGAGCTACTCGCCTTGAGCTTCCTCAGCAGCTACACTCACCAAGTTGGGGATGTCAGAGGGCATACCTCTAGCTATTCCCTTCAGAGTCTGTTTATGGTTATGTGATCACAAATTTGCCTAACCCCATTTGCACCACTTCATTTCTGGGTGGCTTCTCCCAAGGCATTTTTCATTTTCAATACGGGAAAGAAAAATCTGATTTTAAAATTCTTCTGACAGCTGTTTCTGGAATGAACAGAACCACCCTCAGCCACCAATGACACAGGTGTTCCTCTAGCTGCAGACTCACCTACTTGCAGATTTCCAAGCTACTCTTGGGTAAGACATCATTTGTCCAGCTCTTCAGCTTAACAGAGATTTGCACATAGAAGCTTCATCTGTAATAAGATACAGGAGCTACTAAACATTGGCTTTAAGCATGCTCCCTGAGAGACTGAGGTTCTTAAAGATATGGATGCCAAGATGAATATACAAAGCCAGAAAAGCTGGTATGGGACAAGTCAGCACTAAGGTTCTTAATGTAACGTGGCTTTGGTACTTGTTTAATTCACTAAAAGCAGAAGTGGATCTACATACAAAGCACAATTATTTCCAGCATAGAAAACAAAACAAAACAAAACAAAACACCACGTAGAGACACAGGCTTGAATACATGCTTTACTATTTCCACATCAGTGACAAGACCATGCACACCACACTGTGCAGCAATAATAGGGGGGTCTGCAGTCCCATAAGTCATCCTGGTGAATCCATGGCTCGAATGCATGTTTGATATGCCCAGCTAATACATGCTCACATATTTGCACATCTACCTTTTCAGGCTAGGTCTGTTATGCATCAGCCTTGGGTCCACGCGTATTGTGACAACGAGGAGCTACCATAAATGCCACCCAGCCTACCAAGTAACCAACCATCCATTCCTTTAGAGTAACAAAGTACTACTGCCCCTGGTAGATAGGGACCAAAATATGGGGAGAAAAAGGCTCATACCTCTCTTAACTAGTTTAAAAAAATGGTGCAGACTTGGGGTCCTTCCCTTCTCAGGAATTTCTCCTTTAAAATCAGGGAGAAATAATTGCCGGGGAGCCTTATTTCTTGGGGGATACAGAGAAACCGGGGACATGTATGCATGTGCTGCACAGTGTATGCAAAGTTGAACACAGAAAGAACATGCCACATAGATCTCAAGCTGGCACGTAAATCAGCCACAGTTAAAACAAACTGTGTGTGATGCCATAGTCTGTAGGCACAGATTCAGTGCCCTGCTCTAACTTCTAGGCAGATTAAAGAAAGGGTCCATAGCTTAATGTTGCTCCAAGACACACAGAGTTTCTCTAAAGCCCTGCATGAAGGCAAACGTTCACTGATTCGTATCACCTAGGATACAAAACTGCCATCAGTTGGTAAAGCACTCCAGCTGCTACCAAGCTGGGATGTATATGAAATGGCAAACTACAGGTGAAGCTTGTATAGTCCTAACATAATACCCTGATTCATCCAGTCTCGTTCCCTTGGTCTTGACAAACACACCAGAGACTACAACAGAAAGGTGCTGGTTAATGTTTACACTGCTCAAAGCTTCAATGACATTGCTCGTTTTCTCAGGCTCACCCACACTAACAGTAAATATCAGTTTCATGGACAAGGAAAGTGCCACAGAAGAAATCATTAAAAACAACTAGAACGATTACCACTTTGTGACTCAAACCCTGGAGCCTGAAATTTGAGTAGGCTTCATTTTACTTTCTTTAATGAATTCCTCTGCTTCTGTCATGCAGCTAATTCGACACATTTCCTCCTGCTCTGATTATTAAAAAGGAAAACCAGCTAGTATAAACATCAAAGAGCCGGCATCATTGCCTTCTGGGACACCAGTCTATTTTCCAAAGCTACAGATAAAAAAAAAAAACAAGTGAACTTCCTGATCCCTTTACAGAAGGGTGTACAAACCCTCACCTAATGCGATCACTACCCAAAAGGCCACATTTATATGCAATGACATTTGGAGAGCTGAGGCTTAGTGAGACAGGATTGCAACCACGGTGGTAGAAAAGCACAAAAGATCCAAACCACCCTGCACGGGGGCACAGCTCTGCCTCTGCACTGGAAACAGCAGCTCAATGCTTCTGCCTTTATCTTCCAGCCCTTTGTAACCATAACTCCACAGGCACACATATTATAAATTCACTATACTTCATTTTAATTCATGCTACTTCAAATCACAATAAAGGTGTTAAATCGCCTTCACCTTTGTTTCTGAGCCAGCACAGACTGCAATAAGACTAACAGTCCCCTGGTAACTTTGAATCTCGCTGAGTTATGTCAAGAGAATACTTGGGAACTACTTCACCAGTCATTTTACTTGTCAACTTTCTCACAGGTAAAAGCAAAGACAATATTATTAATATGAACTGTATGAATTGATCCCATTTTACAGGAATTTGACAAAACCAGAAACACTTTCCTAACCATTTATTCCTACTTAAAATCCCTCCAAAAGACTCAACCATGCTGGCAATTAAAATCTTAGCTACTGTATTGCAAAAGTTTTCCTAGGCCAGCACAACAAAAATCAGTGTTTGACTCCCACTGATTTCAGGGGCTAACAGATCAGACCTTGAATTCCTTTCCCTCCAAAAAACTAAAATTTCATGCTATCGAGCAAAAGAACCACAGGACAAGCTTCCTGCGGCATGTCATTGGATTACATCAATCCAATGCCAGTGCCAGAATCCCCAGACTTGCATCTCTCTTAGAAATAAGGGTGACAGACCACAAACAAGCAAAAAAACAAAGCCAGCAGCCCTCTAGCTTCAGAGCTGAACAAAACCAGATGCTCGAACACCCTCACCATGGGTACCCCTACGTGCACACCCAGATCTCTGTAACCTCTCAGACCAAGGGTCCCCCACAACACTCAAGCAGCCCGTGTGTCCCAGGCATCCACCTCCAGCTGGACACAACCTTGTCTGCCTGCACCTGTGGGCCCGATCCTTTGCATGGCTCTGACCCAAGCTCTCTGCAATCCTTTCTGCAGGCTAGGACGGGCTCTGCAGTCCCTGGGCGCCCAGGTGCCACCTCAGCCACTACTGCTGTAGGAAGGTGTTCCAGAAACTCATGCCAGGGACAAGCCGGTTAAGAATTTGCAGCTGAAAAATTGTAACAGCTTTAACCCCGGGGTGTAGTATTTCAAAATGATTTTGTTGTATACCGTGTGCTTGCACTGACAGACGCTGCTGGCTCGGGTAACGAGCACGGCTTTGCCCAACTGATGACTGACCTGAGCAGAAAGCGTTTCAGTTGAAATTTAACTTCTGTACACAAGCCACGGCACACTGCTGGAAAACCAGTGATGTTGCAAGTGTGGGAAAGCCCCATGCCATTGGCTTGTATGAAAGTCAGTCTATGGTCCAGAACCTAGAAACAACAACATTATCTAGCCAACGGCAAACGGCAGGCAGATATTGCTCAAGTGTTCTCAGGGCTTCGGAGCCAAAGACTGAAGTTACACAATCAAGATCACTTCTCTACCCCGCCCTACTGGGCAAATGCTTGCAAGTCTTCATCTGGAAGAAAAAAAATAAAATAAAAAAATCAATATTTTCTTAGCTACACCCTTGAAGTTTCACTCCACACTTAACAAGAGAAACTAAACAAGGAAACGTCGACTGCCATTTTCATTGGCATGAGACTTAGGACTTAAGTCGTTCTGTCGGCCACATCCAACAAAACCAGGAAAACGAAGGTGGATTACAGTAACTATCATTTACAACTTCATTAGCCATACACAGACAGGCCGAAGGAATACCTAGCCTACTTTCCTACCAATAAAGCACCGTCTTTCTCTGCAGTATATTTTCCAGTATATCAATCTAGGCTGGTTTTAAAAATTCCAAGTACAGGAACTTTTGCCAGTTCCAAGGAAAATTTACCACATCCTTTTGCTGGTACTTGGATCTTCAGCCAGTTACAGTCACACATACGGAACTAAGCCAGAAGTTTTATGCAATGTATGTTTCATCCAATAAAAATTATTTCTACATCTAACGCCATCAAGCTATTTGAAAAGTGTAAGTTAAAAGAGAATGCATATTCAAGGAAAATTATTTCCATGCACAAACATCTTTCTAAGAATCTCCAAGTCAGTCTTCACTGCCTTGAGTACATATTTCCTGATTTCCTTCCTAAGGTAGCTGTAAGTCTTGTTTCGGAGACTATGAACCTACAGGCAGACTGACCACTTTCATTACTGAAGACTGTACAGAAAATGTGGAGCAAAGCTAAGAACAGGGCTAAACCTGCATAGTACTTAATCTACTGATTAGCCTGTGGATTTTCAAGCTCAAAGGTCACAAACAGCTTTCAAGGGGCAATGACAATCCTTGCTTTATAATATACCAAGTATGGAGCCAAAACTTTACTACTTTTTTAAAAAAGAAAACCACCATCTGGAAAATTCTGAGAAAATGATTTTATTAAATCATATCTGGAGGAAGTGGTGAATAGCTCTAAGAAATTTCAGACAAAGATCAAGTGAACCATTGTTAATTTAAGTAAAAACTGTACTTCAAAAACATTACACTGGTATTGTTTTCATGCTTGGAAATGCTTCTCAAAACAATTATTTTTTGCCACTGGCCTTGCTTTTTAGTGGAAGCTTCTCGAAGAGGGAAAAGAAAACAGGCTTGGAAATGCTCATGGAAGTGAAATACCTGCCTTTCTCTTCATTGTCACCAATTTAGAAAAATGTTATGAGAAAAAGGAAGACTTTTATTTTAGAAGTTCCATCTATGATGACTTTTTACTCAACATAACCGTACAGCAATAGAGAATTAAGTGGATTATAAAGACTACCACTAAAAAGTACTGTGAATCACCTTTAAGTCTGAGTTTAGCTCTTAGCTTACCAATATTCTGCTTTTTGTCCATACCTAAACAGTGTTTTACTTTCAAAAACTGAATTTTACTTCTTTCTTAAAAGGTTTCCTGACTCCAGTCCAGCTAGGATGATCCTCCTCCCCACCCAGTACCAAGGATGCCGTGGAAGTCAGAGCACGTCTTCAAGGACAGAATTTTATTTCAAAGTTCCCAGTCTTTGCCACAAATGTTTTACCAGATCTAGCTACAGTGAAAACAACTCAATGGATATAAATATCACCACACATTTGCAGACACCAGGCAGAACCAACAAATCTTTCTTTCTGGATAGCAGCCAGTGGGAGATTCAAAGACTGTAAGGCTTTGCAAGAGGAAACAATTCAGCCTCCTGTAACAAATGTGCTGTCCCTAAAGAATGGTGTCATGGAAAGCAGAACGCAGAGGAACAGGATTTGACAAACTACATGCTGCATGGCTAACCAGCTTTCCAAACAACCCCTTATGAGTAATTTTATACTGGGCAGATATTAAATGTATAAAATTAAAATAAATCCTCTCTTTGCATCTTCTGGTGTGCTTCTCAGAATTTAAAAGCTACTTCTCAGGAAAGATAGCTAATTCTCTCTTTCTTGAATCTGGCTGTATCTTAAAACTGCTGTTCTACCAGAAAACCAAATGGTAAGTGTGACATGAAAAGGCTCCAAAACTTTTTTTACTTGCTGACTCCAGCCTAACCCACTCGGGTGGCCTTCCTAAATAGTGCTAGCTTGAAATTCTACAGGAAGTCACATCTCCAACATCACACCAATAATAGAACAATTTTCACTAGTAACTTAAAAATTAATTCATGAGTAGGAGCACAGTTTAGTTTTATTCTTTTCTTTAAGTTGTACAAGTTCTCCTGAAAGAATCTATAAAAAAACTGTATTTCTGTAAGTAAACCAGCACATTAAATATGTCCCTTAATCCCTTACAGGGGGGACACAGCAATAAGTGATCTTGGCAGCTGATAAAGAGGATTATTGTTTCTAATTAAGTTTCTATCCATGTCATAACCATAAGTATCAGTTAAACTTTACTCACCTATTTCCCACGTTATCATCAGCATCCTTCCAGCTGAAGAGGTTCACTGCTGGCACATGCATTCACAAAACACCATAAAGGAGCGTTCAAACAATTCACAGCCACAGAACAAACAAAAATGCCACTCAGCCCATATCTTCTCATACAGGACAGTTAGCACAGGCACAAGAAAACACATTAAATCTATTCACTGGCAAAACACACTCATCCACTGATCCTCATGGACAAGAACACCAAAGGACCCAGTTCCACACTCCTGAGGAGTTTTGTATGCTGAAGGCTTTCATTACACACAAATGGGGGTGCTTATGGAGAGCACCCACAGGTGGTTCTAACACCTGAATAAGGCACTAGGGAAGTAGAAGAAGGAGGCCCAAAAGACACTAAAAATTAACAGGTGAGGAAGAACTAATTAATTTCCCGTGAACAGCTATTTAGCTGTGGAGGTTTGCAGCTGAGCTGAAATGGGTTCTCTAGATAAAACTTAATTGTTTTCTACTTCAACTTCCACTTTATCCAAGAACTTCAAATAAACTAAATAAATAAATACCCCCCCCCCAAAAAAAAAAAAAAAAAAATAAATAGCCTTGAAGTATTGTTCTAACATTCCCCTCCATAATACAAACATCTGTTTTCAGTCTTGTTTCTATTCACACATTGTACATACAATGAGGGCATTTGTGTCACTGGGTGAATAAGAGCACTCAAATCAAACTACATAGTAACCCTCAAAATGACCAGGGTTTCTATTCCTTGTGTAAGGCAGAGACATGTCTAGCTAACTCAACACATACGTCTTAGTTAAAGACAGCAAAAGAACAGTTATTTGCAAATATTACCTCCCCCCGTATGAAAACTCTACCACCTTAAGCCAAGCAAGGCTGAACACATGGACTGCATTAAAGAGATGTGCTATTTGAGAAGCAAAACAGACAGAATTTCACCTCTCAGCCTGTTCCAGCCCCCTGCTCCCACTGCTCTCTTATTTAACAAACTAAACATCCACTACGATGTTCTTTATATGTTCATCACGATGATTTCTTTCCCAAAAGCGCAAGGTAAAGCCAGATCTTTTATTTATATACATAAAGCTTTTATCTTTATTATCTTCATCAGGTTTGATTTGATTAAAGGAGAGGCAATGAAAGCTTTTTATACCTCACATAACTGTACTTCAGTGCAGACTCCCTGTCCAGAAACACCCACTCCATGCTGCAAATAACTTGTGGCCATCGAGCTGTGTCAGAGAACATTAGGCAGCTCCTGCATCAGCACTTAGCACAGCTGCTTGGCTGCCTGGCACTGTTTTCTCTCTGCTGTCCCTGCTGAACAGAAAGATACGCTTCTACAAAGTTACCTTCTACCCTGGTGTGTTTAAATTCTACCTCGTCACTCCGTGCTGTTCTTCTACTGCAGAGAGCAACACATGAGCAACAACATGGTTACACGTCTTGTGAAAATTTCTTTTACAATTTCAGGCTAACAAATGTTTTATACTTAAACATGTGTAAGGAGTACCTCCTAGACATCATCTAATAAAATCAGTGTATAAGATTATCTCCAAATGGATGGTGTCTACTGGGAAAAAGAATGTAACTTATAAACTGGAAAGCACATTTTGGTGCATGACATGAAAGACAATAAAACACAAGACAATTATTAGAAAAAGCATTTAAAACCTTACTGATATTATCATTTGATCCTCAGATATCACAAATATAAAAGTAGTATAAGAACCTATATAAAGCAGAAGAGCATCATAAGGTAGCTGTTCCAAACACCTGAGGAGGTTTATGGATGTAGCTCCACTGGCAACTAATGCTTTGATCCCAGAGTTATTTTCTGAATTGAAAATTTCTTGCTCATTCTTCCAAACTACAGTAATGATATAACCATAGTTTTATTGCCATGGTTAACACAGTGCAGAGCTACTCAATATATTCATGTTGTACAACAACATATCCTTCATTAGAGCTTGTCACCACTGTCTAGACTATATCTTAGAGGTCCTAGATATGTTTTGGATTGCTCACAAAATGGAAGAATGTACAAAATGAGGGAAAGGAGAGGACAGCACCATCCCCCAAAACTGTGAGCTCAGGAAAGCTATCTAAAGAAAACGAAGCTGTTTCAGTTAACTATTCTTTCTTTCAGAGATGCCATCAAAACTTAGGACAGCGTGTCACAAACTTGTAGGAGAAAACAAAAGCTGGAAGCTACTAAGAAGGTAACAATTAATTTCTTTTTTTTTTCTTTGCTGTCAGAACACAAAACTAAACTGCTAAAATCGAAAATATATACACCTTGTGAAGGCAAAACAGCCCAGGAAGAATTACTGTAATTCAAAGTACCAGGTGAGACAGCTCTCATTTCTACTTGAAAAGCATGCAAGTTCTCATTCACACCTTAATGGGTGACAGTAAGGGAAGGCTTTAACAGCTTTTTCACCAGTAAGGTTTATAATTTTGCAAATTATGGGTTTGATCATAAATGCAAGAAAATAACAATCAGGAAAGAATTTCTTTGCTTCCAGCATCTCTCCTCCTTCTGAAGTATTAATTTTGACTACTGCCAGAAACTGCATGCTGGCTTTATCAGACTTACTACATCACAACTTAGGTTAATTTGAGTACAGAGAATTTCAGCAAGTATGAAAAGCACCACTCTCAGGTATTTCTTGAAGGATCACTTTAAGAACCTTCTTCAATTCAAATATATTGTTGGGACAGGGGGGTGACATGTAAACGCAGCCTAACCCTGCCAGTGTACCATTATTATTTTATTTTTTTCAGTATTTGAGCTCCTTGAAATGGAGTATTTTCTCTGCACCAACCAATGCAAAAAACAGCTTCAGGATTAAAACCACGGTCAAGCATTGCCTACGTGCCACGGGAGAAAAGCAACATGGCCACCAGATCAAGATTGGAAAGATTACACACATGAAAGCAGTTAGAGTGGTTAATCTGCTACTACACCTACAGTAACTGGGCGTAGCAGCGCCCTTTTTAACAATGTCAAGGTTGTATTCATTTAGCCATCCGAGACACGTGAAAAGACAAACAGTTTCTGGCACTGTAATCTACTTCAGTCTATTTAGAGCACGTGGCTATCTCAGCAATGATTCAGAGCAAGAGAAGGTTGAGGTCACTCCTCGGCCAGACGTGACGACTTAGGACAGAAATATTTTAACTCCCTGTGGGTTGGGTTAGTTTTGTTTTTAAGCATGCCGCTGGCAGGCAGAAAGCAGCCATTTCTTTAGTTGTAGTAGAGAAGAATGTAATTTCTAACCTTAACAGACCTTCCTCTACCGCAGACAATTACTCAGAAATGCACAGCACAGCAGATTCAACTGGACCTGTAATAGTAATAAAGGCAATCCTCTGAAAAAAGCTCAGCTTCTGGTGGCTCAGGGTATTTTTAATTGCTATTTCAATTAAAGGAGATCCTTTGCTATCTACTTATTCATAGGTGTTTCTAAAAATTATTTTGGATAATAGCAATTTTAATTTCCATATTTCCTCACAAGGAGGCACGCAAGACAAACAACTACAAAGGAAGCTTCCACCTGCACAACCACACCACGTGCTCACCTTGCCTACGCGTGGGAGTGGAAAGCAATGAAAAAGCAGTAAAGTTTGTCATCTTCTCTGAAGGTTTATTAATATCAAATCAACATTTCTCCACTAAGAAGAAATGTGCATTTTATGTGCATAAACTGGGAAGTGCACAGTGAAGCTGTGGATGCCCCATCCCTGGAGGTGCTCAAGGCCAGGCTGGATGGGGCTTTGGGCAACCTGGTCTGGTGGGAGGTGTCCCTGCCCATGGCAGGGGGTTGGAACTTTAAGGTCCCTTCCAACCCATCTGAGACAGCTGAGAGGTTGTGAGCAGTTCACACAATTCCAAAGCATGGGTTTTTCCCATTCTACTAATTATTATTATTATTTTAAACTAAACTGTAGTCAGGGATATGAATAGCTCTTTTTCTACTAAAAAGAAAATGAAAGCTTTCCTCAGTGTTGCCTTTCTGTGTTTATACTGTTTATCTGGTGCTGCCAGCACATATTATGTGCACTGCTGAACAGCTGCCTTCTGTATGCCAGCCACCCTGCGAGAAAAAAAGGAAAAGGTCTCAAAGCATGCTTTGGTTTCCTCCTGATGTAGTGGCCTACAGACATGAAAGCCATTAATGATTTTCAGAGTAGTATGTTATGTCTATCTTTATGATTTTAAACAAATGTAAGTCCATCGAAATAGCAAGGTAACAAAGCTGAAGCCAGTGCACGGAGTATTTACAGTCACTAACACCACGGAGCAGGCTTGGGCAGAAATTAGGAATGCCCCAGACATGAAACTCCAAGGAGAAGCAGCAGGCAATGCACCCTGAGATGTGGATATAAGGCACACAACAGCCAGGCTCACAGAAAACATTACATGTACTGAGCACAGCATTTGGACACAATAATCACAGTACTTAAGGAAATGTGAATTTCTCTAAAAAAACAATCAGGACACATTCATAGAAATGTTTCAGATATGAAAGAAGAGTTCAACGACAAAATCTTTTTCCAACATAACAACCAAAATACTTGAATTTCTTATTACACGCATATTAACTGTCTTTTCATTTCTAATCCATAAAGTTCCCCTCTCATTTTTCCATATGTCCAGTGCATATGATGTCTAAAGTAACAAGAATGTCCATACAGAAATGGGATGTAAAACGTTACAACCCCAGCTGCACATTACCGGTTAAGAGATGGTGTGCCAGATGCTTTGCAGCTACTCTTCATGTCCATATCATCATGTTTAAACATTCTTAAGCATATAGCTTATGCTGGACTCCCAGCTGTTACACGTAAAACAGGGCGTACAGCACTCTGGCTGCCAGAAAACTCCTTTTATACATTGTATGCAGTAAATGGTAGATACACAAATATACCTTTATTTATTTATTTATTTATTACATGTATGCTTTTAATATTTGAAAGTTAGCATTACTTCCAGCATCATAGGGACTTCTCATTTACCAAGCCCAGCAGCCAGCTCAGGCAGCGTTCCCCCAGATGTTTCTTGTGCCACAGTGACAACCTGAGCAGCTTACACTGGTACGACTTCTAGTGCCACGTGTCAAGCTACGGGACTGGTCAAAATTCAAACTAACCCCATCCCTTCTTTTTATCCAGTTCTTTAGACTCATTTCAGTTTCTGGACCCAGTTCACAGGTGGTCTCAGGAAGCACTGCACCAGCCCCACGGAACAGAGGGGGGAGCACCGAAGTGCAGCGCAGATGTGACCCATCAGAGGCCACCAGTGAGCACTGCACAACCACACCACAACCATTTCTGTGCTGCTCACAGATGGGAACGATCCCCGTGCTAAAGAGTGACACTAAACAGCTTTTCTATTTGAAAAGAAACACTTTAAAGTCTGTAGACCTACTTCTACGTTCAGAATTCAGCTTGCATTTTGAGGGAGCTTGCTTTCTTGATTTATTTTAAAACCCTAGCCAAATTCACCTCTAAAACATTGTTAAATCAAATGCCTGAATAAGAGAAAACATCCACTTTTCACCAATAATTTAAGCAAGCAAAGTTTCTGGGAAGCAGCAAGTGTGTTTTTATGAGACCAACTGGTACAGTTCCTACAAAACAAAAGCCTTTCTGGCAAGCCTCTCATCAGCTGGCTCGAATTCTTGTTAACAACAACACTCACTATTTACAGGTATAGGATGAGAAATGAAAGAAGATAGCAAAACAACCTTATTTTTATAATAAGAAAAACGTTTATAAGCTCCAAAATCAATTCTTCTGTGGCAATGCAAATAAGAAGAAAACGTCACTTAAAATATCAAATTATTCTTAGAAAGGTAGGTACTATCCATTTAGTCAACTGATCATTGTTTTAAGTATTCTACTGCATGCACTGCGCTGACATACATTCTGGTTTTACCACCTGTTGCCATCTCAAATCTATACCAAGAATGTGATTCTTCAGTTTCACTCAGGATTTATTTCAGGAATTCCAGAAGCAAAATAACCCGTTTGTTAGGGAAAACAATATAAACCTAAACAAACAGTATACACTAATGGGAAAGGAGACAAGTATGAAGCAATACTAAGACACGTACAGAGACAACAAACAGTTAATTAGATGGACTCAAATCATATCAATATTATCTTTTCTTAAGTAGAATATGTTAGGATAGATTTAGTCATCCTGAAGGTTACTGCTGCAAGTCATTCAAAAATGTCAGCAATAACGAAATTAAAATGGTATTATGCAACACATCAGTAAGATACTATCTGGAATACTATGCATTTCAAAACAGAACAGGATTGCTGGGATATGCTGTGGGGAATCTAATGCACAAAGAATGAATTTAATCTGAATTAGAATTTGAATCTAACGCAAAAAGAGCAGCCTGCCTCACTTGAGTGCTATACAGAAGCACTGCAAGATACTTCAAAGGAGTAAGCTCAGAAGAGGGAAACAAATTATTATATTGGCACAAACTATGCCATACACAAAACAAAGAGTTCATTCACTGCATTCCAGAAAAAAAGCGTAAATTAGAAATCACAAAGAAATGTGTAACCATCTTAGAATTAGGGCTCTTAAATAGCTTCTCCACAGGTAAAATGTGAACAAGAAACCTAACAAGCTTTGATATTTTTTATGTTATTGAGAGTTTCAATAGTTTATGGAAAGGGAATGTGTGTTGCCTGAACAGTTTCAGCAAATTCACATGTTTGTGCCATGATTCCTGCTCGAGTGCTTCCCACATTAACTTCTCTGCTCAGGTAACCCTACACTGAGGCATTTCAGCCTAATAACCTTACATGAAGTTAACTGCGTTTTCTGCTGCACGTACTTTGGTCTGTGCTAGCACATACAGTGGTGCAGAAGAGCAGATAGCACCAAAGCCAGTACAAGGGCAGATCAGAAATCTGACCAGGGTTGGTTTTGCTGGGTACAATTAATGTAGAAACTAGAGCAAGGTATGCCGCAGGAGCAGAAGGCTGAGTGAAAGGACTATTACATCAGCTCGCTTTGTCCTTGAAACCACAGCCAAAGTATGTCTCGTAATTCTCTTGAAATGTTTTTATGGGAAATTATAGAGAAACAATTCACTGCTGCACATGCAGTGGTAGATAAGGAGAACTTGTATAAGGAGAACTTGATTGCATATGAAAGTCAATTTGGAGTGCTTCAACACAGAAACAAGTCTGGCTTCTGATATAGTCTGCTGGCAAAATAAACAAAAAAAGATCTTGTTTACAAAAAAAAAAAACAAACACCACCAGACATATATGACATTACACTTTTTTAAAAAAAAAAAAGTATCACAAGAGATCAAATTCCTTCCCCATGCCAAGTCCGCACACCCCCACACTACAGTAAGCATCCCTCAACCACTGAGCACTACCCCCTTCTGCACCATCGGCTGGCAGGCAGCACTTTGCCAGGCAGGCACCGATGTTTTGCAAAGCACTGTGCGTACACAGAAAGGACACTCCAACCAAGAGGCTCAAGTTAAAAGGTCTCCTTGGAAGAGACACTGTTTAATACGGATGAAAATAATTGGGAGCATTTGCACTTTCAACATTTTGTGCTCACAAACCCTGCAGTTCAGTACCAGGCTCTTTGTTCCAGCGGCTGTTTGCCCTGACGTGTCCCTAGTGGCAAGGGCAGATTCCAGGGACCTTTCCACAGGGCTCGGCACGGATTGCACAAACTGCACAGCAATTCACCCGGTCCTTCTCGCCCAGCTGAGGACAGGAAGGTTATCAGTCTGCAATACGTGATCAGGCATTTCTCAAGCAGACTCTTAACAAGAAACACGATGGGAAACCTGTTTATTATGTTTCCACTCTGCTATCGCTGCCCCTGAGCTCCACCCGTCCCCAATTTGTGTTTATACAGGTGAATTGCCAAAGAAAGAAAGAAATCCTTCCTCTGCACCTGAGCCCCACAGTTTAATTCTCTTACCCTGCTTCATAAAAACTCATAAAATGCCAAAAAGAATTTCCTCAGAAGTGAGCAAACAAACTGCAATAAAAGCGTAACAAAGAGGTAGCAAACAAGGCTATGGAAGTTAATTATTACCAAGGTTAAGTGTCTAATTTCTCTTTCACAATACAGGTCTGACTGCCTGCAAACACACCCAGGTGAGCTTAGAGAACCAGACAGGGCTGAAAGGAAATGACCCAGCAGGAAAGAATCCAGGAGGCATCCACAAGGTCTCAAACCTCTCAAATCTTGTCTTAGCCCGAGGCCCACTCCTTACAAGAGTGGGTATGAACATACGTGCAATTTTGATCACTCTCCCTCCTTCTTTTCCATCACGTAGCTGATAAGCGGGCAGGCCAGCAGGGAGGAAGCCGCGTCTGATGTTGGATGCTGACATGACGGCCTGAAGGAAAAAAGCCCCCAGAAGCAGTTGCCGATGGCGGCAAAGGAGATGACCAGCTTTAGCACTTTCACTGGCTTTCTACCAAAGGGTTCAACTGCAGTCCAACAGAGAATAAACCCAGTGGGTGCTTCAGACCGCTCCTTGGGCTCAGTAGGACAGGCCTGCTCACAGGCGGGCAGGCAGGGGCTGACCACGCAATGTAGGCCGACAGTGGCCAACTTGGGGGGCCGCGGCAGCATACGGGTCAGCCAACCAGTCCCCCGGCCACCTTTTTACACCTTTTGGCATCTTTAGCTACGTGGATGCTCTCTCTAGGTCAAATGGCCCAAAGAGTGTATTTCTTTTTTTATTTCCACATCATGGGCCTCGGCTCACCATCTTTCTAACAGAGTTTTTCCAAGCGCTCCCTGTAGCACCAATCCCCATACCATGGGGTCTGCAAACTGGCGGCATTTGGCAACCAGCACTGGGAACCACAGTTAAGAGAAAATGACAAATTTGTTTCTTTTGCACGGCTTTCAATAAAGTCTGAGAGTTCTCTGTGCTCTTGTGGTGAAAACCACTGCTTTTGTCATTGTTTAATATACATTAATACAATCACAGGAAGCGATCGGTTGCCTGCACACAAACTTTGTGATTAATCTTTGAACATCAGCCATAGCACTATCTTAAAGACTGTTTCACTACAATACAGACTTCCCCTTTATTGCAATTATATTGTCTACACTGACTATTAACTAAATTACTACTGGACTCACCAGTCCAGCTGGTGAAGGATAAGCCCTCACATGTAAGCCAAATATTGTCCAATTTATTCTTTCCCTTAATGAGAATTTCAAATCCACAAGCAAGGAGTTCCAACAGCTAAATAGACACTGGAAACTTGAGTATTAGCATCAAACATATCCAACTTATTACATTGTTCTCCTAAAGCATGTCTTGGACCAGTACTCTAAGAAAAAGGCATTTTACAAAGCAGAAATAGACAGAGGCTCTTCAGAACTGCAAAGAACCTGGGGCTGAAATATGAGTTTTTTTTTACACATTTAAGATCAGATACACAGTCAAGATTTAAGTGGAAAAGCTGGACTTATGAGCATCAAATTCACAGTACAAAATGTTGTACTAACTGCTTGTCACTGATATACTATCCTTCAGTTCTTTGTTAAATCAATCTAAGTAAATTTGGAAACTACATGAAATAAGACTGGTCAAGTGGGCATGACTTACCTCAAAAAGATTTCTAACAATTCTTATGATTATTACAATTATTGCTTCTTTTACTTTTCAACTGTCTGTTGAAAAGCCGTTTGTAAAAACTAGGTAACAAAACGCATACAGCACTGACTGATAATAGATATTGCCCACATCAGTTTATTTTTAGCTTAACATTTGCATGATGTGGTAAATGTGGGGTTGGACTAAATGATCAAGAGGTTCCCTTCTAACCTAAACAATTCTGCACGAAGTTTTTGAAAATAAGTTGTTTAATGTGAATTCCTCTGCGGGTATGTAACAACGTTCCATTCTGACCCCAGTAAACAACCTACAAAAGGGAATCTAAATTTGAAATGTGCTTGTTTTCTGTTTTAAAAAGAAGCAAGGCAGCAGGTTTTAATTTCTAATGGTTTTTGCATCATCTAAATTCCAGCTTCCAAATGAATACTGAGGGCAGTACAGATGATCACAAAGTCAAACAAAAACAGATGTATACCAAACTTTGACGTGTAAAGCAGAGACAACTTTTGGCTTTCTTGACTAATATTTCTTCATGACATTCATGACTGCAGAAACAGGATCACCAAGGCCACTGACCACCTAATCAGTGATCTTGCTTCTAGCAATGACCAATACCTGAACCTTCACATGAAGGATAGAAAATTTGCAGTGACCTACAGCTTCTTATACAGTGCTGTATGCACAGACAAGCAATTTGACAGTCCTACGTTCAGCACTTTGCAACCTGACAGTTGATAAGAGTTGACTTATAGTTGCCTTCATTATCTTTGTTTAGGACCTATAGCAGTCAAATGAGGAATTAGGCCATCTTTTCTCTTCCCCAGCAAACACAACAACTCCACTACAAGAACTCAAAGTAAATCAGGCATTTTCTGCAGCAGCTGTCTCCATTTAATTCCCTAGTTACAAGATATTACACGGTTTTGGTCATAATCTTTCAAGAAGACATTGGTACAAACCTCAAGTACTGGCCTTCTGCCTGCTTTGGAGAGTGGATGCACAAGTTCCTCCCATTACCATGATACAGATTTAGAGTTTTTTCATTTCTGTTCCTTGAACTACCTAGTGCTCTTCACATACAATCTCACTAGGTATTTAAGCCAGATACAAGAACACCCATTCATTCATTTAAAAGTCAGAGAACATTATTTTGGAGAACTTACAGCACTGAAAATCTGAAACACTCTCATATCACTTAATTTTACGAGAGGCACTGTCTCTACCCATAGCCACATTCACAACAGTGTTTAATAAAATCCTAGCTGCAAGTAAACAAAACATATAAATATCCCCAGGAATAAATGGGAACAACACCACATCTACTCAAAACCATTGTGCGCACAAGTTAATTCAAATGACAAAACAAGTATGCATTTCAATCTCACCTGGCCTGTCATATAACATTGCAAGGGCAAATGGCCACGTGACAACATAAGCCTTTTATTGAACTGCCAGAGGTGTGCACACCAGGTAGGTATTTAGACAGGGCACTCTGACCTCTGCCTGACCTAACATAAATTTAAGAGAAACATCCTAGTGATAAACATCAAAGACTTTACAGGGGTATGTTGGAGGCACCTGCATGAATCAGTGAAACTCAGGCAGACTGGGGTGGTGGATTATCTGTATTTGCAGCGTGCCTTCCAACACAGCCCCCTAACAACACACACTCGGTGGTGCTAGGGGCAGAATACAGAACAGCACAGCCAGCTAGCGCCAGCACCCCGATCCTTTGGGTTACAGCAGATCTGCTTCAAAACTGTTGATTTCTGTTCAGTAGTACACACATGGTTCTTGGAAGAGCTTAATTTTACGAACAAGTATGATGTTTTGAATGTTATGCTCTTGGAAGTGGTGGAAACTATTTTTAATGCATTCACTGAATAAGACAGACAACCACTGAAGCTTAGTTTCTCTGAGCTTCCTATTTTGTTTTTAGAATTACATATGGAAAGCTGTGAGCTGCAATATCCCCAGAGTCCTAAGTTAGAAATACTGCTCAGAGCCTCTATTAATACAGATGATGTATGTGAAGAGGGTTAAATTAACTTAAATGCACATGTATAATCTGCACACGTATAATATATATCTTTGTTTACAAAGAAAGCTATTTATATATTTCTATATAAAGTCCTTCTAAAACTAGCTTGAGAGACTGCAAAAATAACATAAAAAAGGTGACATGCAAATTCTTGCTTCAGTTACAGATACTTGATGATTCACTATCTAAGGGATATATTAATAATGAGCATTTGCAGAAGAGTCCAACTGCTTGGAAATTTGGGACCATCCTCAGAACTATCAGTGGAAATGAAGACACGGTACCATTTTGTCTTTTATGAGTGTTTATGAAGCCAGCTTTGGCTTTTGAGGCAGACTTGAAAGTACCTTTTAGCTCCAACACCGCCCCCCCCCCCCCCCACTCCAAAAAAAAATAAATCACTGTTCAGTCTTCCTGCCAAAGTGGTACTTTCTGCTACAAGATAGGAATTTTCTACCCAAACCTTGCTATGATGTTTTTGTGTGTCAAAAAAGGACTGTCTGACCATTCGGTTTTGTAAGTTGCCTTTTTTATAAGTTGTTGCAGGTTATACAACCAGCATACATAGAGCATTTCCTACAAGGTA
The DNA here is from genome assembly GCF_009819795.1 of Aythya fuligula. Classification (NCBI taxonomy): domain Eukaryota; kingdom Metazoa; phylum Chordata; class Aves; order Anseriformes; family Anatidae; genus Aythya; species Aythya fuligula. Next base: position 37,449,817 of record NC_045563.1, read on the forward strand.
GGACGGATACGCTCACTCTTGGCAAAAGCCAGCGACTGCAATAAAATCTTTGTGACTTTTTCAACCAGAGGTCATCCCTGCAGCACTAACTAGGATAGAAGTGGCAAACAGCAAGATTTACCATTTTTATCCACATTTTAAAATTTGTCAGTTCATGTACAGACACACACACTCACTCCCTAAATGTTGCTACTTTTTTCCAAATTATTTTACTCAAAACACTTCACCAGCAAGAAAGCTGCTACTGCTGGAAGAACTTGAGAAGCATCATAATGGATGCACAGGAATTTTACCTTACAGAAACTGTTTAACACAACACACAATGCACTCAGTTTCTGCAGTATTAATCTAATGTTAATCTAAATGCCAAAAGGTAACACTTAGCCAAAGTGCTTACAAACTTATCTACCAGTTGTGTTTACTTCGATTTACTTAACACAAAATACATGACGTGTCTGAAATACCGTGTCTGACTTTAGGCGAGGAAATCCAAAGGAGCACTGGATTTTTCTAACTGGCAATGTGTAAGCTGTCATAGTTCTGATAATGAAGAAGGGACATTTGGTCAGTATTTACCAGTAACAAAACGAACACTGGCTGGAAGGTACTTAACAGAAGTGCCATTTGACTACCACGTCTGAAACTTTTTTTTAAAAATACTGCAGGAAGCCTGTCTCAGACCACCACTGTCACCTTCAGATTGTCCTCAGGACATAATCCGGCTTGTGAGACAAACATCCAAAGCCATATTCAGCCTAAAAAGATAAAGAAAAATAAGCTCAATGACACCTGGGATGTTTGATATCTGAATCCTATTCAGAATCTCATGGCTTGCTTTTATCTCCCATTGACTGATTTAAGAGATGACGCATTGTCGATTTCTTCCATGCTAAAAGCACATAACACGAGAAGAGCGTTCAGTCACTGACTGCTGATAAACTCAATATCCTTGCTGCATGAGGTACAGTCAGCTCTATCCTTCATCACTTGAGGAGTTTCTTGTAGTCGTCAACTGTTTTTGAAGTTACTCATAGTTTTAAAAGGTATTCCACTGATCTGGATGCTACAAGGAAATTTTTTTTGACTCTCTAGATCACACCTGTGGAATATGAGAGGCTCCTCGTATCCTGCTGCACCTCCAGTCTTCGGTGCATAACAGATACTAATTATATAATCACCTCAAAAATATATTTTATATATATATATATATATAAATATATATATATATATATAAAAATATATATTTTATATATTATATATATATATAAATATATTTTTGAGGTGATTATATATATATAATCACCTCAAAAACAAGCACTGCTGTTTGTGGCCCAGGATACCACTGTGCTAACCGCTACACAAACAGATAACAATGCCAGAACTGCCCCAAAAGCGCTTCAAATCTTAAACAGAAGACCAGAACCCACAAAAAAGGGGCAGAGACATGGTTGAAACACAGCCAGTCTACAGTAGGACTGTCCTACGCAATTAACAGGTGTCAGAGCAAAGGAACTCTTCAGATGAGACAGTTTCTTTCAGGCAGAGCTTACAGTTAATTGTGTAGAAAAAAAAAAAATAAATTCACAAATGCCCAAGGTATGAGGATCCACAAAAAAAAAAAATAAAATAGTAACAAAGGACCAAACAAGAACATTTTTCCTATAGCAATTAAAGAGGAATGGATGGCTGAAGACAGATGAAGGAGTCTGTTTTGAACTTTATAAATCCAGAGATTAGCCTGAAAAATATCAGCAAGAAAGGCTAGTATTTCAGTCTGCACAAAGAGAATCAGGCTTAGGAGAAGTGGATTGTCTTGTCATTGTCCGCATAGAAATAGAAATTAGAGAAACTATCTAGAAAGGGAAAGGAATCAGGCACCAAGCAATGAGGAATTCTCACGAAATGCTAGAGAGTTAGGAAAAAATACAGTCCAACTACCATGCTAAAAGAAAAAGGATAAAAAGTAAACAGAGGTAAAAGGAAAACAAGAAGCTAGAAAGACAAAGAGACAGGACAAGATTTCAAAAGGTGTGCAACCATTTCAGTTGAAAGGAAGTAATATTTCAGAAAACAGAGATGAAATACTGAATGGGATTTTGCCAGCCTCCAATGCTTGACACTGTTCTTGATGTTTGAATCTTGTGAATTACCCAATACCACATTTGTTACTGTTATACACTGTCATTTTCAGTGTTATTGACCCCAAATGCATAAAGATGGAAAATGTGAATACCTAAAAACTGAAAAAAAGTAGCAATATAAAGACCTTCAGTATACAATACAATTTTAAAAATAGTTTTAAGCAGTTATTAAACTGGTTACTGTCTCCGTTTCAGAACGCTAAAGGCTTGCAATGTTGTGTTGTTCAACCATACCACAAAGACCCAAGAGGTAATTTACATTGAAGGACAATGCAAATGTATACCAAGAAAAATTCTACAATTGTAAGGCCATTAAGATGTGAATTTGACTGAGAAAAGTTGTATAGTGCCTATTATTTGGCTTATTCCATACCCAAAAAAAGCAACTGGCAATGACAGACAGTGCTGCACCATCTTTCCAAGGACTGATTTAGTAAATCTTTTAAATCTTCTGTTGGAGAAATTTTCTTGTTAGAACCTTTTTAAGCTGCTTAAACATGAGGAATTTTCATAAGTGTGTGAAAAACATGCTTTGCTTGTTTTAAGCTATTATGAAGGGTGCATCTGTTTATTTTACATAAAGCACAAGATACTGTTCTGGGCATAGCGATGGCCAGAGAAGCTCTCTATTTTGAGAAAACACTGGATGTAGAAGAAGTAATAGACCGAAATTTTAACATAACTGATTGTTATTTTCACTGCTGAGGACAGATCAGGTTCAAAAACCCACAGCAATTTAATATCTTTAAGGAACACACTTTATTGGACAAGATAAAAATAAAGAACAAGTTATCTGCTCAAACTTCTGACCTATTCCAGTTTGTTTTGCCTCTGGATATTATATGCCTGAAAAAACTCACATCCTCTGTCTGCAGTGGTCCCTCAGGTCCTTATAAAAGGACAAAAGCAAATTTTATAAATTTGGTAGAATGAGGAAGAAATGAGAGAAACGTATGTGAGACATTCTCACAAGGCTTCTGCCATTCTTTGGTTCTACACAGCAAACAGATGCAAGTCTTTAAAAATTTGTTTTTAAACCAGCTCAACTTCATCTGTTATTCAGCCACTGGGAGGGGTTGGGGGATGGAGTCTATGATCGTAACAAGGAGAAGGGACATTTTGTCAGCAATTGGAGTCAATGATCCTCCTAGGTTTGTCTGTGCAACTCTTTTCACTAACCCGCAAAACGCTTGCAAAATGTGCTTTGCAATAGAAGCACATGTGAGAGATTTCAGCCATGAATCCCTGCTGATCAGGGAAGACAGCTTCAGCGGAACTGGGCCCCCACGTATGAGTGCAGCATTCTCCTGCCTCGCTCCAAACTTTCCTCCCCTAGTCAGAAATACAAACATGCTCATTACCTAGAGAATAATTTGACATACTGTTATGTGAACTGGTAAGTTATTAATAGCAGCATCCATTAAGAAAAGAAGGATGAGAGCTCCATACCAGGAACAGGGGACAGATGGATATTCCAGGAATGAAGCAGTTTATTTATTCAGAGGCTTCTAAAAGATCTGGTCAGATCAGAAGCAGTTATTTTCACTAGCACCTTTTAAATTCCTGTTCCCCTGCAGGCATTTTCAAACATTTCACAATTAGGAGAAGCACATTTGGTGCAAGCCCTACATCTCTAAATTAAAAGTTTTAGGGGCTTTCCCAAGTTTTTATAGGCATTGATAACCAATTTCAATACTATATTGATGAATGTGAACGCAGCCCTTTGCAGGTATTTAAGCAAGCAAAAATGTAAGGATACAACACCCAAGAATTCCCCCAGACTTCCTGAAAAGTGTCTGAACTTCAGAAAAAAATTCGAAGAGAGGAATGAAATTGCAGGCCTTGTCTACCAGACACTCTGACACAAGCCAGCTTTGGAAAGTCAAACTGATTCTTACGCTTCATCCTGGATTTCCCTGTTCTCCTTCCTCCCAGTGATTTTATAGAAGAATGTTTTTTAAATGACCAGAAAATCTAAAATGTTTTTCTTCCTGATCTTAAAATGCTTAATTTTTGTTTCCATTCAGAACTAAATGACACTGCATCTCAGGCCCACACAAGTGAGGGAGGGCAACACACTTTGGTCTCTACAAGTTTAAAAGAAAAATCTGGCTTTTTTAGAATTATGCAAATAAACACTATTTGAAACTCATCTGTTCTTTTGTAAAATATAATTTCATTGTTCTGCTTGTAGTATGTTTAATAATATTAGGCCTAGTCTTAATACTTCTAACTTTTAAAATAAGTTGAACAGCTGCTATTAAAAAACAAGTCAAACTGCCAAAAATGGTTCCCTCCTTTCTCTGTCCAAAAATGCCTGTGTTCCCTTAATTTCAAAAATTGATGTGCTTTAAATTCCAACACGGTAAGCAGGGTGAACTATGTTTTTATAACTAATAAGCTACTAGAGCACACAGTAGCGACAAAAAATGTTACAGAATGAATTCCCTCATGCTATCATAAGTCATAAAAGCTAGAAATAGATTTAAATTTTATTTTTATTTATTATTTTTATTTTATAATTTTTTATTTATTTAATAAACAGTATTTTCATATAAATTTTAATTTGTCACAACTAGAAACAGATACCCTAATTCAAATAAAAAGAGGAGGCCTATGACTTCGCAGTGGAACTTGGAGCATGTTCTCCCAAGGTACTGAGTAGACTGAAGATATCACACCACTGAATCGGCAGTATTTTGACTTTATCACAAATCACAGATCAATTCCTGTGATCTGATCTTGCTAGAGAAATGTTGAAAAAGAATTACCAATTTTGTGAGTCAGCTTAAGCTATCAGTGAATGCACGATGACATATTTTCTCAAAAAAAAGCTGGACACCCAACTGTAAATCAAGAAACTCAGAGAACCACTGAAGAAAATCCTTCATTTCTCATTCTAAAAGACATGATCAAACTCTATGTACAATGGCTGGATATTTCCAAATTTTTTTTTTTTTACTTCCTGTTCCTACTTCTAAGGTCCAATTTGCAGTTATCTTAGGGGATACCAAGTCCCTGACAAATGAAGTTTTTAAAGTACGCAGCGTAAAGCTGGTCTTACACTACTGTTACCATACAGGAAGTTGGTTTAGGTCCTCATTTAAGTGCAAGGAAAGCATGGCTTAAAGACAAGCAGTAAAAAAGCATTAGTTCTGTCCTGCCAACAGTATCTTAAGTGACAACACTATTATAGGTATGTATGTCCCATTTACAACCATAAAGCGACCGATAACCACCTCAAGATTTAAGCCAAGAAATACCAGCTGTGTATATAGCATCTAATAGCCAATTCTGTCATAAAAAGTGTTCTAGGAGCTATACTGGTGCTTTGAAAAAGACTGTGTCAGTATAAGTTGGGTTATTCAACCTTCTCCCTCACCTTACTGTCTGCTTATAACAGGAAGTAAACTTTTATATTGCAAGGTCAAAGTGGTGTGGTTTTCACTGATGTGCTATCTGTATTTCAATCGACAGATAAAGAAATTAAACATACAAATCATATAAAGGAATGAATACTGCTTGGATGGCAAACCGCTCAATTGTCTTGGCAGTCATGACAGCAAAACGGCATGCACAGCTTGAGGCTGGGAACAGATTTTTCAAAAACAATAAATGGAGTTATACACTTATCCATTTCTGCTCAGCTCCACAAGAAAAAAAATCAGTTCACTTATTTAATTAGAGGAAAAATATACCTTGGAAAGAAACTGTGTTTTGCAAATCATGAAAATTACAGTGCTATTTCCCTTGTAACTAACATACCGTCACTGATTTCTAACGTGAAAGACCATAAAACTGTTAGGTGGTGGAAAGAACAGTAAATTCTGGCTATTTGAAGATTTAAACAGAACTATTTCTAGTTTTATTAGGCATATCATAATCATAGCTAAACCCCAGCAGCAGGCTGGTGCTTTTAGGAGAACTGTAGTTAAATCAGTAAAAGTTTATGTTTCTTGGCACACAGGCACCATCCTATTAAGTCTCTTTAAAACCCAATACCTTGGTGGAGGTAACATTTACTGTTTACTATACTTCTGGTTGTTAAGGGTTACCACGAAGGTCCTGTTTTTCCATGACATCAGCTGCATTCCGACATAAATGTGTGCCCAGGAGTTTTAGTAATGACTGTAGTCTCCAAGTACGGAAATTTTGGCCAAAATCCTCTACACCTGCAGACCAGCTGAGTAAAAGAAAAACCAAGAATTTGACTGGAATTTCTGACCTGGTCTGACCAGAATTTATTATTTTTGTTCCTCAAATCTTTTGATCAAAGTTGGAATTGTCAATACACAAATCAAAACACAATTCTTGATATCTTCTAAGGATACAGATCTGCACAGTGTTAGTTTATCATGTCATACCTCTATGACTGACACTATGTCCAATTTCAATAGCACTGCCTAACTTCTGGTGTCTTGATGGTTTCATTGCTCCATGAAGTATTATTGCTTTAGTTTGGATGTCATAATTTTTAATAAGGTCATAATTTTATTTCATATTCAAGATTATTAAACCACCATAACAATGTTCTCACTATTAAAGAGTCAAGTATAAAAGTTTGGAAATGCCAGGATTAAGATTCTGTGCAGTTCTGATTCCGTCATCCCTGTATCCATGCAATATGATTCTGTATCTCTGTCCTGCCCACAACTTACCCTCACCTCATGCTACTAATCTTATTATGTTTAAGTAGTGTGTAAAGATCATACAGGTACTGTAAAAGCAGAATATTGTTCCAAAGACTTGCTTTTCCTTCCCACCTAGCCTGCCGCCATCCTCTGCCCTCTTATCTCCTAGCCTAATTGTCATCCTCTACTCCAGCTTCTCAATTTAGGCTGTTTACAGCCAGTTTGAGCATTCCCTCAAGATGCTCCAGTTCCGATTACTTGTCCTATATGAAAAATAATGGTTGCACGTCATTTCATTATTAACTATTTCTTTATTTGTTGGGCAGCGATGATAAATGATGTCTTACAACATCGAAGAGGTCATTTCCTGTAGTTGCCACATTTCCAGAAACAGAAGACAATACCGTCAGCTTTAGAACAGTACTTACAGAGAACACAAACTGTTCCCTTCACATACACCTATGCTGTAGCACATACAGCCTGGTGCCTGCATCTTGTGTAGACACTTGAGTAATTATGTACAAATATCTGGCCCATGCTATCATCAACGCTATAGCCAAGTGTAGTGGGTTAACCTTGGCACATCTCCAGGTGGTCACGAAGCCATGTTCTTACTCCCCCTCCTTAACAGGGCTGTGGAGAAAACGAGATGAAAGCTTGCGGATAGTGACAAGGACAGGGAAATCACTCACCAGTTACCACTGCGGGCAAAATAGATTCAACTTGAGGAAAAACTGATTTACTACCAATTTAAAAACAAATTACTTAGATTAAAGAATTGTAGAAACAACTCGTTACATACTTATTAATATAAATAATTATTTTCCAGTAAAAAAATCTCACTGGCAACACAGTCACCTGTTATGCTTGTCTCCTTTTCCTTAATTGTTTCCTTTCCCCTAACTAATGGGTGAAGAATAGAATAAGCATATTTTTGGTAACAGCTATCAATCAGGTATGTTTCTTAAATCTCTACCTGTGTGACCAGGATGTGGTAGTTTTGCACAATTACATTTGCTGGAATGCAAGCAAGAATGGTAGCACTTGGCCTTCAGTACCGAGAATACAGGTCGTGAGAGCTGCTGCTTTGGCTGAGTAGGGCAAAACTACTGTATAGTTATCTTGCCCAGGGGGGTAAGGGGCCATACAGTTTTTTTATAGACACCTGCTATTAAAGAAGACAGTTGAAAAGAAAACAGGAAATCAAATCAAAAGGAAGTTGATGACTCTCCAAAAATCTGCAAATTACTGAAGGACATTGATAAAGACCCAGTGGACTTCTGGGAGTAGTGAGGAAATCAGTGATCTGCATGCAAAAATTTGCTAGTTTTTCATACTGTAGAGTATTTCTCAAGTACTTGTATTTCTCAAGTACTGTACTTTATAAAATTGCCTTTCCAAAGACAGTAGTAATCACTTCAACTGTCATGATATCCCTGGATAGCAAGATACTAAAGATACTAATGTACAGTGCTCAAAATGATGCAGCTTTTTCAAGCTACTGAAAAGTCTTATGAGCCAGCACTGGCCTGTCTAGCCACACTCTTACAGCCAGATGATTGTCAGCACACAGGAGCTCAGACAGGGTTGTAACTGCATCTCTCAGAAGTTTAGAGGAATGTATTAAGTGTGGGATAAATCCTGACCCTCAGACGTGAACCTGCAAACATCTCCAACAGAGTTGTGCAGAGGAAGAGAGCAGGACGCCAACACCGTGCAGACTCCAGGAGTTTGTGCTACAGAATCTTCAGATGCTTCCTGACAAATCACAACAGCAGGCTTTGCTTTCAACACAGGGGACCTGCTGCACAATAACACAGAGGACTGCTACAAAGGTAGCGCAGAAGAACAATATATACATCCATCAGCCAACATTTTACAAAATGAAAACACCCGAAATGTACAAACCACTAATAAATCAATGTCTTCAAAGCGGTTCAAGGAACAACTCTCTCCCAGATAGATACGTAATATGAACTGCAGTGATGTAGTCCAAATGCTCAGGGAAGATCTTAACCCTTAAATACAGAAGCAGCATATGTTGCAATACCCACTCTAGTTCTAAGTATTGCCATCATTACTCTTCCAAATGTACTTCTGCAATCTGACTTAAATACTTTTATGCTCTCTATTAAACAAGCTTTTAAAGGTTTGGGCCTAATCAGTACAATGAACAGTTGTGATGCCTGAGGAAATGGTACTGGTGATTATACTTACACACTTTTGTAATCCAATGTGTGAGAGAAATGAAAATGTATCATTGTAGGCAAAGACTTCCAAGAACTTCTGGCAGGAACAAAAGTGCTGTCACTGTCCATGTTAAATTCTAGAGAATTTTGACCACAGCTCAACCAAAAGCTTGTGAAACTTTAACTGCACAGGAGATATGATGTTAGACATCCTACAGGCATATACAGAGCATAGACTCTTAAATGGCAGCTTTTTTGCAGCCAGCAACTGGCTGCATTGCAGCAGCCAACAAATTTGACTTCGTTGCTATGTTTGCTGTGATGAGACCATCCTGGTCCTTACACTGCAGGGTTTGTTTCTAATTATAAACATGAATAACATTAGTGAAGTCCAGAACATCTGCATAATTCCTTATAAAGTACAAGCCTAATTAGGCTTTTACAAAGACTAATCATTATCAAATTGGTCATGTCAGATTTAAGATTAAAAGTTACTATTAAAATTGATGCTATTAATGCTATTTATAGTGTTTTGTTATATTTAATAGCACTCCAATAACAACAAAAAATATAAGTTCATTTAAAGTCCTGCTGCGTTACTAACATTTTTTCCCCATACTGTAACTTATATGTTTCACAGCCATCCAGTCTCTTTATAAATCAGTTCACTAGAACACTGAATCTCCAACAATGACAAACAATAGCTTTTAATTGTCTAAGATAATGTTGTCTTAGGTTTTTAATTAAACAGGGAATAATTTTGTTGTGTAAAAACCTGACAATATTCAGATCTTACCTCTTAGACCCTACCACAATGCACACAAGGAAACATGAAACTACTGTGTAATCCATAAAATGTAATTAGAGTTGCTTCCTTCCGTTGTTTTCCAGCCCCTCACCTGGATGCGTGAACTTCAGCACCATTGATCCACCCCTGACATACAACCCTACCTAAAAAAAGGCATCCCCTAGGGAATCTAATGTATACATTGCAAAATGAAGGAACTCCTACTCTTCTATTGTTCCCAATGCTACCAATTTATCCAATTTGATCCAAAGATGTACAATTATTAGAAGTATGAACGTTTAGGCCTGGAAGACAAATATGACCATGAGAATCTAGAGAATCTAGAAGCTGAGAATCTAGAAGCAATGAGATTCTCATTCATGCTTTCTTTTAGAAACACATCTTAAATGCAGTTCCCAGGATCACATGACAATGAGGTGCAAATACTGTAAAATTTCTTCAATCAGAATTTCTATTAGATGTCCATTATCTCTGCAAGTATGTTCAGAAAGCTATGATTCACATTATATCTTCTTTGCTTTGTTTGAACTAGGTATTTAGAGAGATGCAAATTTATTTTAAACTGGAACTAGAACTAGTGTGCATATGCACCTTCTCCACCCTTCTGCCAGGTGATTTATTCATCATATACCAGCACTAAAGAATCCTGCCCTTTGTCTGAAACCAGAAGAGAGCAACAGGAAGCTAGAAGAAACATACTGGCTGAATACCTAAAGCCCTACCTACAGCATCAGTCATCCTTGGATTTGATTCCTCAGCAGAAGACATCAAACCAAAATATTTACCTGAAAAATAATTAACCATCACAATACCTTTGAAACCCTGCCAGAGTTCTATTTTGTTGCTCAGATTATGCAAATGAAAAGAAACATTTTTGTCTAACTTTCAACACAGACACAGCATGGATTGACAACATAGGATAAGACAAAACTTTTCTTCATTTATCACCTAATCAGAATTTTCACTAAGGTTCTCTTTTCCTTTACAAATAGCTATGATTAACCAGTCAGGAAAACAAAGAAAATAAGCTTCTGTGTACAGAGACCACTTCAATTAAACAACTGACAGCAATTTATTCATTCCCATAGAGAGCAATTTTTTCTCCGTGGGGCTTGAAGCAAAACATGCCATATACTTCTAAATGCAGTTCTTTGCTGAAATTACCTGCCTTCCCAGACCACCTCCTGCACAGCTCAGGCAGCCTGGAACACAGAGTGGACATCAGTGTTGATTACTGCTATCTTGTTGCAGTAAAGGATGATGAAATAAGAGATGCATGTGAACCAAAATGTACGAGTTTGTTTTCCACTATTTTAGGCACATTTCTGATTTCAGATTTGAACCTTACAACATTGGTCTCTCCTTTAAAAGTCCAAGCCTGTTTGCTTCAAATTGAATCATAGGTCATTATTTCCCTCATGGTTTAAGGAAACTCAGATTTGGATCAGATTCCAGATCCATCTTCAGTGATTTTGACCTTGTAGATGAAGCAACATTCAAGAATTGTGACCTCAGCTTTTTGGTCTACTCCCTGCTGCTCTTGTCCTCTCCAGATACATACCAGTTGGCTCTAGCCCAACTGTTTTTTTGGAGTCTGGGTTAAATAGTCAAATTTAGAAGAACTTCCTGGATCTCAGTAATCAGTGCATCATTTCTTTCACGGTCATACAGAATAAGCGTCCCTTCATTTTATATTTAAGTTTTGAATTTATAGACATCCTTCATTGTACACTACAGTGCTGAAAATTAGAAAGAAAATAAGCATGCTAATGTGAGGGGGGAAAAAGGGAAGAGAACCTAAGCCAACCTAAACCTGAGCTAGTGCCTCTCTGTGCAGTTAAGACAGAAGCTGTCGTGTCCAGCTGAACAAACAACCAACAGACAGAAACTCTGAATAGCAACAGCAGTTATAAAGCTTATTTTAAAATATAACACATTCGTTTCAATCCCTGTGGAAAAGGTAATCACCAATTGGCTTGGAACAGCATCAGCACTAGTTCAGCAGAACCATTTCCTTCAATAAATACACTGCCTGCTCTCAAGCAGAGTAAGATAGAATGGTGCACAGTTCATTTGCCATTGCCCTGCTCACCCCACCTTGAAATATTTATGTTTGGGGTAATGCTGACCAGTGAGACTTATGTTCCCGTGCCTCAGTCCTGTTGAGGTCAAACTATATATTCTTATCTTGCTCTACTTCCCTAAAGAGAAGTTAATTATACAGGTTGAGAGTAGCAATTGCAATTTTCCTTTCTACCATGCCTTTCATGTCAAATGATCTGAAAACACGCACTGAAGTACCTCGGGCTCTGGGGTTGAACACAGAATTTCACAGAACACTGCAGCTCACAGTAAAAGCACGCAGCAATCTGGGTAGAAAGTGAAAAAAAAATACAGCTGTGTGCAATGACTTCTTACTCCATCCTGTATTTATGATAATTCAAGGTTCAGCCTCTGGTTGTTCTTACCCCACACGTTTCTGCACTGCCTGACAGAGACCTTATGAAAATCCAGTTCTTAAATGCTGCCAGAATCCATAAACCTCAAGGCTGGAACAATACAAGCTTCGCAGTGGTTTAGAATAATACTAAACAAAGCAGAAATGGATAGCAATAATAAGTAAGATAAAGTAGAATTAAGCTAAATAAGGGGAAAAAAAAAGCAGATTCAGAACAGTCCTAGCCAAACATGAATTACTAATGTGTGCACGTAAAATGTCTACTTGAAAGTACAACTTTAAAAGTGGACATGCATGGGAGTAGGAGAGAGACGTACAGAACAGTAACTGAATCCTAGGTATAAAATTACTGAGGGCTAAGATCACACACTCAAGTACAAGGGCCTAAAAAAGTTCACCAAAAGCTGTCATGTACATGTATTCCATTGTATAAACAACCATATCACTTGACAGGGAAAAAACTGTTATAATGCTCTGTTATTAAAGTCCAAAACTATAATATAATACTCCCAATGGAAGACTTCTGGAAAAGAAAATAAGAAGCTTAGACATGGCCAGCAGCATGGCATATTATGCCAATTTTTCCTTGACTCTTGAAAGGAAAGAAACAAAAACAACCCTTCTTGAAGAATACTTGACAGACAAAATGCTTGAGAATCACTTTCTGAAACACAAGGAGCTGCACTGTTGCAGTGAAACTGGGCAACATGGGCTCTTTTAGGAGTAACACAACTCTAAGTATGGGTCTGACTTATGTCTTATCTTACAGTGTCTTGCAGAAAAATAAGCTAATGGTTGGGAGGAAATCTCTCGAGGAATGAAATTATGTTGAACGGAAATTATGGAAAAGAGGGGCTAACAAGAACTCTGAGCAACATCACATTCAAGAGCAGGGGGTTCTCCAGACATATTCAATGGAGTAGCTTTGCAGCCCTGAACTTCTGATCAGAAATCCTAGAATCGGGGAATGGCTTGGGTTGGAAGAGCTTTTAAAGATTATCTAGTTCCAAACCCCCCTGCAAGGGTGTGTGTGTGTGTGCCACCACTAGACCAGGTTGTCCAGGGCCTTGTCCAACCTGGTCTTGAACATCTCCCGGGATGGGGCATCCACAAATTTTCTGGACAACCTGTTATAGTGCCTCACCACCCTCTGAGTGAACAATTTCCTCCTAACATCTGATCTAAATCTCCTTTTAGTTTAAACCATTCTCCCTTTCTTTTCTGGCCAATGTACCTACAGAACCCCTTCTTGTTATTTTTTTGCATCCCTTGCCAAGCTTGGTTCCATCTGTGCCTTGGCTTTCCTGATCCCATCCCTGCACATCCAGACAGCATCCCTGTACTCTTCCCAGACCACATGTCCTTGCTTCCACTGCCTGTGCATTTCCTTCTTGTGCCTCAGTTTGACCAGCAGGTCCTTGCCCAGCCATCCCAGTTTCCTGCCCTCCCTGCTTGCTTTCTTACACACAGGGATGGAGAGTTATTGCCCTCTAAGAAGAAAGTCCCTAAAGCGTTGTCAGCTCAGTTCAGCTCCTTTGTCCCTAAGGACAGTGTTCCTGGGGATCTCGTCCACTAGGTCTTTAAACAACTAGAAGTTTGCTCTTTGGAAGTTCAGTGTCCTGACTTTGCTCTTTCCCAGGCCCATATTCCTCAAGATCGCAAACTCAACCAGGGTGTGGTCACTGCAGTGCAGACCGCCTCCAATCTTGACCTCTTTAATGAGTTCATCTGTATCGGTAAGCACCAGACCCAGTAACACTTCTCTGGTTGGTTTGTCTAATACCTGGACCAGGAAATTGTCCTCTACATATTCCAGGAGTTTCCTGGACTGCTTACAGCCTGCTGGGTGGCTTTCTCAGTAGACACCTGGGTGGCTGAAGTCCCCCATCAGGATGAGAGCATGCAAGCTTGATGCTTCCTGTAGCTGACACATCAAAAGGCTCCCCTTGATCAGGCAGCCTGTAGCAAACCCCAACCACAAGGTGTCCTTTATTGCCCAGGTCCTTAACATCTACCCCCAAGTTCTCAGCCTGTCCATGGCTGTTTCTCAGAGGCACCTCTTCACAATCAATCCATTCCCTAACAGAGAGCAACGCCTCCACTCCTCTTTCCCTGCATCTCTCTTCTGAAAAGCCTGTAGCCCTCTGCTCCAGTGTGCCAGTTGTGTGACGTGTCCCACCACATTTCCATGACAGCAGCTAGGTCACAGTTCTTTCATTGCACCGTGCTTTCCAGCTCTTCCTGCTCCACTGAGGTTAATGACCTTCATCACTAATGACTAAGGTTAATCCCTAAGGTTAAGCCTCAATCGCAAATGACTAAGGTTAACCCTTGTGTAGCTATTTAGTTTCCCAGATTCTTTCAGGTCTCTTGGAGATGCCACATCAACACAGCTGTAATGCTGGGAAGGCGCCAGGTCAAGCCTCATATGCCGTATGTCTTAGACAGATGTTCATTTCCCATCTGAGAACCACAAATAGGCTGTTTCTCAGAAAGAATCTCCCAGATTGTCAGGTCTTTACCTTCCCCTCAGGAAACCACAGAAAGGAAAAAGATACAAGGATTTAAAGACTACACTCAGCCTGAGTACAAGGTCCGGGAACAGTTTCAGATTCAAGACAAAATAGCACACGCCAGATCTAAAAGCTGTCAGCCTCAAAACAGCAGTCGAATTAAACAGGGAAGATATCACCTGACCACAAAACAGAGAGTAACAAGGGCAGAGTCTTCAAAGATATGAGGATCTAACGCAATAAGGTAGAACCAGAGATAATGCTGTAAGGAAAAAGCCCCCAGAAAGACAAAACAAGTATCTTTCAAACACTGCTACAAAATACAGCAAGCAAAATATGAAAGGAGAACATTTTTTAAACAACAAACTGAAGAGGGAGGATGAAGAAAATTTCTTGGAAGAGGTCTGCATCAAGTCCCATGAAGACACTCCAAGCTGCAGTTACCAGAAATATTCAACCCAAGTGTCTTAAATATTTTGGAGGAAGCATATTTGTAAGTTAACAAAGTTAAGACTGAGTGCTCAAAATTCCTCAAATCGTAATTTCCTTGTACCATAAACTGACAGATTTTTTTTTCTTACCAACTAAGAAATGACCACTGTGCTTTCCATTGTGTCCTTTCTTCCAAGTGAAACAAATTTTGCAAGCTAATCACCACCAGCTGCCTTCCAGAATCAGACTTTTCAGCAGAAAGGGTAGCAGACAAGGAAAAAAAGAGATGAAAAGGTACTAATAGGGAAAAAATGATATGTTGTTACTATTGCTAAGCCATTGCTAGGCACACAAGTGCGAAAAATAATTTGAGTTCTTTAAACGCAATTTTGAACTTCAGAGCAAAATGTCACAGTAAAAAAGCTTGCTACCAAACTATACAGTAACATGTAGCCTCATCACTAATTTGAGAAGACAAACCACACAAGAAAATGTATCAAAGAACAAAGCAGATGGCAAAAAAAAAATAAAAATAAATAAATAAAAACCCAAACACTTTCCTTTTAGTTCACTAATCACTAACATCACCTGGCACAACAACGCTTGTCCTGAGCAACAGGCTGAGGTCATCCCAGTCTCTTACAAAATCCAATGAAATCTTTGGTTTGTACCCAAATTCTCCCTAGGGCAGATCACAGTTTAACTTCAGCCACAGAAGCAATAATCCCTCTTCCAGATATCTAAAAACAAGTAAACCATACCTTTTAAATTCTACTAATCCATAAAAATATTGTCTACAACTGAAAATATAACATGGCTTTAAATGCTCAGGGTAAACTCCTATGTGGGAATTATTTCTGCACTTTCTTATTATATAAAAGTTGCCCAACAACTCTGGAAAAAGCACCTTTCCCTTTATATGATGGGTGCACTCCAACAGAAATGAATGTCAGTAGAGTTAGTTTTCTCTGTGCTACTCTACGCTCCATTCACAAGCTAGAAATAGCATAGGTCAGTGTTAAATTAGGACAAAGACAGATCCTGTCTTTTGGAAAAAGGAAAGCAGTTTAGCCTCTGTCAGTGGCTATTACACCTCCACAGCGGATTTAACATATCAGGTGATGTAAGAGCTCTGCATCTGCTGCAGTACAAACTCACATCTATTAGTAATTTAAGCCAACCCAGCTGACTTTCTGGTGAATAGTCCAAAGGGTATTTATGCAATTTGTTTGCTAACTTAGTGGTAGTAGCAAGCAGCACTGGGGGTAATTTCTTGCACCGTTCCAGCTACAAATGCGGCACTGGTCTGCTTATGCCATCAGGATCTCACAGACACAAACAGAAAAGAGAAGCACAATGACTGAGCACAACGCTTCACAGGATGAGCTCTGGGTAGCAACAGCTTACACTCAAACCATCGAGATCATGCTTTCAAAAAGCATAAGAACAGGAGAGATAGAGACCAGCTCTTCAGAAGGGCAAGCAAATAGAGACTATTCATGGACTGAATACCGAAAACACTTCACAGAAGCAGACAATTTCTACATGGTCGGGGCAGTGGTGCAGCAACACCTTCCTGAGATGGTTCAGAACTGCAGTGTCCCTCTCACTGCTGTTTCTTGATTATTCACTGCTCTACAGTGCCCTGAGAGCTTTAAAGTAAAAAGATTACCAGATTTTTCTAGTGCAACTACTCTGATTTCCCTCCTCAGTACTTTTTAGTAGGGCAAAAAGCTGTGTTGACATTGCACAATATTTGCAATGCGAGCAAACCTGAATGCTACGTGATAAAAGCACCTTTTTCCTAGTTGGGGACGGGTTGGGGTGTCAGGTTCCTCCCACAAGTGCAGTATTAGTGCAGATCAAGCAAAACAACACTCACAGAAAGCTTGGTTGCTCTTCCTTAATTATACATCCACTGCTGTCAGAAATTTGCAAGATTTGATAAAGCTTTATAGCAAATTTACAAAGCATCTGATTTTATCTCATCTGCTACCCAAAGCATTCAGAATTTGAATTTCAATTCCTGTGAGAATGGAGTCTCTCGTTCTTCTAAAAGATGTTAAGAAAGGCAGCAAAATGGAGAACATTACCTTGACTGACACCTTTTTCACTCTCCACTAGTTATTTGATATACTACAGCTTAAAGCGTTTTTTTTTTTTTTTTTTTTTTTTTTGTCTTTTTTCTTTTTTTTTAAATAATCTTTGTTTTTAATTACAGTGATTCTTTTACTCAAAGAAAAATTGCTGCTGCCTCTAGGACACTATGTCATCTAGCCAATGGAAGGAAAAAGCCTGCCACAAATAAAAAAAGCCCCCAGATAATTTTATGGTTTTTGACCAGCAATATAGGGATGGAATACATAAGGCATGAAAAAGACTACAGTAGACAGGGAAGTGTCTGTACGTATTGCTCTTCTGACTCATTTTTTCTTCCCAGCTCCGTCAAACTGAACATATTAGTGCCCTGAAAAAAATGCACTAGTGCTGATCTATATCCTAGCTGGTTCCTTTGTATTCCAGTTTCAGACATTGCTAAGGCCATCTCTGCTTTTAAAGCAAACCATGGATCATTTACCATTAAGCACTATGCTCACATACTTGTTTTCTCCAGAACAGCATTTGCACACTGGTTCTGCACAGGAGTCTGAAGTATTCCTTAATTCTGGTCTCAGCCCTCATGATGCTGTGTTGAAATAGTTTCAGCCCACCAGAAATCTCTTTGAAAACTTTGGAATTTAAGCTGTATTAACTTTAAAAATTATCCAACATTGCCAACAAAAAAAATAATTTCCATTAGCTATCAATGTCCACCCACTCATACAAAAATATTTTAAGTATCTTTAAAAGTGAATCAGTGCTTAACCAAATAATTAAGCTGTGAAAACAGACAGCTTAGACATCAGCTTAACTCTCCAACAGTAGCATCAACATCAGCTACGTGTCAGTAAAAACTCAAATGTGTCAAGGCCTCTTCTGAGCAAAAGCAGCTGCTTTAGCTATATCAGGCTGCTACACAGTACATGGGACTTGGCCTTCTTTTTTTTCCCACCTTGCCTATCCTGACTAATTTAATTGTATTTTCTTTTGCAGTAGGTGCACATCTGATCCAAATGTGCTCAGTGCAGAACAGGATATTGTCGTGTGATAACAAGGAACAATCTTTTAGAAACTGACTTCCTAATTGTTGTTTTGACTTTTGAAGGCAGGATCTTACACTCCACCTGCTTCATGTGCCGGTATCAAAGAACAATTTTGGAGGCCTGGGTCAGTGCTCAGGCAAAAGAGAAAACTGTATTGGACCTTGTGTGATCTGAAATGCAGAAAGCAATTAACTACGCTACATGTGAACGAAAGATCACTTCATGCTGTTACCCACTTTTAAAGACTTAGATAAAGGAGTCATCCACAAGTTTCCATTCTGATAAAAAAATGAAATGCAATAAGTAAGATGTCACAGCAAGACAAGAAAGTAGGATGAAATGTATTGACTAGACTACCAGGATAAGACTACAAGGATTTTACCCATAGAAGTTCTCTAGTAGGTAACAGAGAAAAAACGTAACAGACAGTTGTATTGATGGATTTGATCATCATACATCTTCCCCAAAGCTGCAGTGATTCTGCTGAAATCACTACTTTGGAGAGGGTAAGTCATGGCAAATTTCATCCCTGTACACTACATGAGTTGTCCTGTCACATCAGATCTAAAATTTAAAGAATTTTATACCTTCGGATTGCAAATCTGCCAAATTGAAATTGTTCCTGTTTTTCACATACAAGCTGTTTACTTATCTACTTCGTATCAGAGCACATGGTTTGGTGGTTTAGAAAATAACTCTGCCTTCTTTACAGACCTGGATAGTTTTCCTTTTGAGGCTAACAGCTGGAGAATGTTCTGCAACATATTCATTAAAGTCCCCAAACAACAAGACGTGTTCTTTCAGGTCAGACAGGCTGCTCCAGCTTTGCAGCTAACCTGCTACGAAATACACATCAGCCCTCTAAAAGGAGAAACCACCGCTGACGACAAAATGTTCAACGAACCACCACATCCATCGAGTATGAACTTTACTCTGGATTTTGAGGGCTGTGCTAGAACTCCTGGGTTAGTTTGTCACTAAACACATTTTCTACAATGGACTTTCATGAGATTGATAGTGTTGGCCTAATTTACCAGGCTTTTCAGTACAGATTTTCTTGAGTGACAAACAGCCATTGTTCTACTCAGCACCACATGGCCATAAATGACCAAAGCATCTAACTCTGGTTTTAAAAGCAGCTGAGGTATTTAACTTGCAACATCCCACTGACTTAAAAAGATTTGGAGTTCTTGACCTGAATCCCTTTTGAAAATGATAACTAGACCATGCAATCAAACAACAGTGCATCCAACGACTTTAAAAGATCATTGGTTACCCCTTTTGGTATTTTTCCATAATACATAAAAAGTCTCCCATCCAAGCTTGCATTTTGCCTCCACTCAAGTGCACTGAGTCTCTGCCTGTCAACTACAACCATTTTGCCTCACTTCTGAACTTTATCTTCTGTTGACAATTTTCCAAAATGGTTAAAAATTCCATCACAATCTGTACAAATGTCTGACTGCAATACTGGTTTGCAGCACGCTTTTGGAAGTAGTTTTGGATTGACTGGCATAGGGAAGGACAAAGAAGGACTAAATGACCTCTTAGCCTTCTTCTGTCTCTGGAGTCTATGGTTTTATAGAAGCACAAACTTTACCATGGTGAGATATATATACATATACATACATACACACAGTGTAAGAAAGCCATATGTATGCTCTTTAATTCTTCAGCTTGAAGGGTGCAACCCCCTCCATCAATTTTATAATCACCAACTCTGTTCTCTCTGCCATTCAAAAGGAAGTTTATAGAGAAGAACAGACATGGCATTGCTCCCATACAAAACAAAACAAAAAAACAAACCCCAATGCTATTCTATTGCAATAACGCAGCTGTTACTATAAATAAATAAATAAAACCCCACAGTAAAATATTTGTTAACACGGAGCTAAATCTCAGTTCTTGTGGAAACAAACTAGAACTCAGCACAATGTTGTCTATAATAAGTTAATTAGCCTTTTTGGCAGGAAATAATGAATATGAGAAAGACAAATAGGTCAATTGTAAATTAACTCAGAACTCGGGATCACGCAAACCTTCTCTTGCTTGAGACAAGAGATGTTGTGCTATGCTTTTCTGCATTAACAACCTTGAGTTATGGGTACCTAATGAAAAAATGAAAGGAATAATTAAGGCTATACTACATTTTTTTTTTCACCCATTAACAGCCCTGAAGATGTATCTCACAACTTCCAGCAAAGAAAGGTGCAGAGGCAGCCAGTTCAGCTGCCAAGAACCCTCAGTCATGATACCGTACATGCTACTTGCGGGCATTATTCATCAACCTCAACATTTAAAGTTGCTCAAGAGGGTCAACCAGATATTTCCTTATCAACTTGCACTTGGATTTCAACAAGCAACATTTCTGTAAAAGTCACATAGTGGAACAGTACATCAGTTAAAGATGGCACTAGAAGACTACTGACATCATTCATTGATTCAAGCCTTTGTGGTTTTGATGATAAATTATGGGATACCAAGAAGAAAAAGGAGATGCACAAAGCTTCATATGCCATGTTCCAGAGCTGAGCCATGGTACTCTTACTTCTTCTGACTGCTCTCTTCTACGTGGGAGCAGTGCAAAGGAATGCCATCTCTATTTTAGAATAAATCATAGAACATCTGATAGTTTTCACTCAAATAATCAAACCACAAAATCTTCATCCCAGGAACTGAGGTTTCAATTGCACTGTGTGCCTGAATTCAGGTTTCAGTGGTGGATTGAAAGGGCATGACCACAAACAATTTTTTTTCCACGTTCAGTTGAAATACAAATACATGTTGATAGATCTTTAAGTGACCTAAATAAAAATTGGGCAAAACAAACCAGAGAGCATCGGAACAAGTACAGTTTACAGGACACTGCTTTAACATATAATCCCATACATCAGTGGAATTTTAGCTCCTAAATCAGTTTGCAGGTTTTGAAAAAATGTTATCCCTGCGATGTTCAAATACTTCTAAATGAAAGCAAAAGTTAATTTCCCATAAAGGAAGCCCAAATTGTCAGCGTCTCACCTCTGATCTACAGAACTTGTGCATTCTGCATTTTTAGAGTGATCAGTTACAACTTTCAGCTCTGCTTTTACTTTTTACATGATCTGCTTCTCTCAGGTTATACAGTAAGGGTAAATAAATGTGCACCCATATGTATCAAATATATATTAAAGATTTTAATTCGTGTCTAAGGAGTGGGATATCTGGCTTTCACCATTAACACATTGATCCTATCCTTTTAGAAAAACCATAGCCTAGTAGAAGTTTTAAATCTGTTTTCTAAACATGGGTTATATGACAGCTTTTAATAAGTCATGACAGGAAAGTCACTGAATGTCTTCAGCTTTGTTTACTTAAGGGAAGTGACCTCTCTCGTAACCTCTGATCCACCCTACTCAGAAGTCTAGCAGGAATTAGTGGCTGATCTCTCATGTATCCCACACAGCCAAATGCACATACATGCATTTGCATGTCCAGTCTCCTACTTATAATCTTCCTATTTATTTACTGAACCTCTTTTTCCTGTTTTATTATTTAGGCTTGAGATGCACTGTAAATATTTCACAGGGCAACCAGATAAGGCAACTTCATTGAGCTCAGCAACGATGGAATAAATTGCAAATCCACTGCTGCTGCTTCTCCAGTCTATTTTTTAATGGAGTGCAGCTGAAATGCAGCTGGAACACAGCTGTCAGCTTTTATTTCCCAAGTCTGCACTAAAATAACATCTACAGCTTGATCATATGATAATTACCTCTGAATTAGAGCCCTGGGTTTGAGACATTACACACAATTAGAAATCAGCCAAGAGCCTGAGGATAACAATAAACACAAGGCTGAAAAGCTTGTTTTTTGGACATATTCCTTTCAAATATTTGTTTGTTCAGTGCATTCTTCCATGAGTATCTCAGTAACAACATCTCAGTAACAACATCAATGCTTTGCTCTTCCTTAGTGCTTTTGAAACCTGGTCCTCAAAAAACCTCTGCAAATACCAGAACACTTCAATGTGAAGTAGGTCGGTCTGTACATGAAAAGTGATAATCTGAGGATGAAGGGAACCTTGGACTTCATTTTGAAAGAGAATAAAATTCACTTTCCAGTGGCTAGTCATTCCACCTTCAGCAGCTGCAGGTTTCTCATAAAACTAACAAACAGAAAGCAGTTACTATCCCCCACTTTGCTATGTAATAAAAATACTGCCTTAATGCAAAGTATGGAAAATATGTTGAGGTAGTCAAATATAAAGGTGAACCTTAAGATAATTTAGCAAATATATGAATAGTTTTGGTAATTTCACCTCTTGTTTCTGCTCAGAGATATGCGCTTATCAACCAGACTCAGAAGATCAAATTAAGTTTCATATAACCCTACCCATTTTAGTGCAGTGTTTCACAGGAGATGAATGTGGTTGACACAAGCTGTCTGTAGCAAAAATGTATCTGCACCTATCTGAATATGAAGTGAGATCTCTAACTCATTCTGTGAGCTGAACATTTCTTCACATTTTTCGTAATCTTTTCCTGTAACAATATCTCATCCAGCATTGCTTGCTACAACTTTTCAACCTATAAACATAAATCTAACACCAGAAATCAGACAAAAAAACAAACCACTCTTCATTGACCCACTCCGACCATGACATCCATTAAACATCAGCGGCAAGTAATTTTTAAATACTCTATCACAAGTAAGCACGGCAGAAATGAGGTGGCAATGACAAATTCTACATATGTTAACATAAACCACCACTTCATAGAACAAAATCATTTAGAAAAAAAATATTTCAACATTTCAACATTTTTGGCAGACTTTAGATCCGAGCAGATTAAACTTGAGATTGATATGCAAAAGAGCAGGAAAAGTTTGATGACTTCATAGCAAATACACTATTGCATTACAGAGTATATTTAACTAACAGCTATTTAATAGCCTTACATTTTGAAGAGGAGGACAGTGTCCCAACTTTACACATGATAAAAACGAGCTTCGAAGAAACTGTTTTGCTCATGGTCCCTTACTTAACCTTTAAAAATAGCCTCTGATGAAGAGTTTAAGCTCTAGGATCCAAGCAACTATAATTTTCATTTGAAGTCAGTCATTATCTCAACATACTTGTTCAATTATATCTTTTAAACATAAAATATTTGAAAGGTCACTCCATTTATCTTGAATGTTCATCCTTTTACAGCAGGTGCGGTTACAAAGGCAGAAGAAAAAAACGAAGATGTTAGGGGCAGGGGCGGTATGAATAAAAAAAGGCTTCTTTTTCACACAAGCTACTCAAATATTGTAGGATTCTGCTAGTTTCAATAACTCTGATTTATTTTTGCCATTAAAAAACTTTTTTTCAAGAAGATATCTATACTTCGAGTTCACAGCTTCTCTTCAAAATTCTTATCCACTGATGATGTTCTGCAGTGTGTGTCAAAACAGACTTCTTGATTAAGCATCCCAGTTGCTCCCACCCAGCATAACATCTGAATTATTAATACCAACCTCCAGCCAGCTCTTTTCCAGCAGCTGTGCTGCACTTCATTGTTATGTAACTCTCAAAATCATTTCAAGTTCTGCATGTGAGTGACTGAGTAAGTAATCTTCTCTGCCTTTAAAGATATAGTTGAGTTTTATTATAAGCATGTTTTGCTTTAGTCTGAAACTGGTCTCAGCAATCTTCCGAGTGATAAATAATGCAAACTGTTAGTTCAAGAAAGAGAGAGGTTCTTTATAGCACCATTTCAAAATGACAGTGACGAACAGACAAAGGCCAAAGGAGAAATGTAACAAGTCAAGGCAAGAGAAGCTTTTTTTTTTCACAATGCAAAGAATATCAAGAAGTAATCAGTACAATAAAATCAAAATTACTACATTATTATTACAAAATTATGTAACTTTTGTATATTTTCCAAGAAATACAAAAGCAAAGCATATTCATAAATGTGCACCTGGACTGAAAGACTTTGATAGAAGAAAAACATGGCTTTATGTGAGTTTTCTCCACACAGATATAAAACTAAGTCCTTCAGTGGATTGGTTTATGACTTGGAAATCAAGCAAAATTCTGAAAAACAGTGCAAAAGCAGTATGAACAACAGAACTTCGAAAAACAAATGAGATAATAGAAGAGCCTGAATTTGTTTCCTATGCTTAAGTATAAAACAAGCCCAAGCTGCAACATCAAACCTTATTAAGAGGAGCTTGACATAGTATCAGAGGAAGTTTAACATGTACCTGAACTGATGAAGAGTCTAAAAATTCAGATGATCAAATAAATTCAAGGTGCTTGTTAAGCAGAATATAATGAATACACTCATATAATTTGTTAATAGTTTGAAAGACTTGAAAATGTCAGAAACTAAGTTTATTCACTTCGAATTCTCCAGAGGTGCTTGCTTTTATGCCCTTGGAGTATAGCAGCGTACATTCCAGCAGCACAGCTTGCAGAAAGGAGCCTCCCTCACGCCGCAGTTCTGGACATGCAGTGACAGTGGAGCTGAAAAGGATGGTGCAGGACACCATGTCAGCTGCATTCCTTTCAACACCCCAAGTCCGTGACTAAAATTAGCATTTGGAAGAAGAAAAAGCAGATCTGAAGCATAAGCCTGCAGAAAACAAGTGATCCTTATTTATCTCTGATTGGCCCATGTACAGTCCCATTCTTTAGACCCCGATAAAGAATATTGTTTCCTAAGGATATAGGGGCAAAGGTAAATAGTCATAGCATTGCTTTTTGAGGAATGCAACAACTCAAACTTCAGCAATGAATGTTTGTGAAACTGAGATGGGCTCTTGCAGGCAGTTCTGCAGGCTGATGGCAGGCAGGCTAGCAGAGCAGCCTGCATTCCCCAAGAGGGATCTGTGTGTTTTAAGAGCATCTTGCAGAACCCCTCAACTACTTTCGTTATACCAGGCCTCGTATCTTTGAAAAACAGCAAGTTGGGAGGTGCTATCTGCTACCTTCTCAGGCTCAGTACTGAGACAAAGGGATTCTGACATGGTTCAGAATCAAGTGCAAAGTTAAACTATACTTCTTCCCCTATATCAACTCTAGGTTTTGTTCTGAAGGTGGTTAGTGTTTCTTTCTTCAAGGAGAGCATGACTGAAATATGCATTTTATGCTCTAATACTCTGTTGCAAAACAAAACACAGCTACAGTCCTACAAAGTTCCTTTCATATGAGTGATCTCAAAATAGTTACAGAAGAGATTGGTAAAGTGAGCCTTAAATAATTTATTTATTTCAGTGTTCTCTCTCTTTCATTTTGTGTATATGAATAAAAAGCCCACCATAACTATTTATTAAGGAAGAAGACTAAAACCAAACAGTTTAAAGAACCTTAATGATTACCAGGGACAGAACAATAATACTACAGGAACAGCTTGCATCTTTCTAAAGGTACACTTTTTTTCCCCCAGGTCTTTGGATATATTCTCATGATACGTACATTTAATGTAAAGAGCATATCTCAAAAACCCGGACCAAGTCTGAATTTCACATCCCTGGAGGGTCTGAATACTTCTGGTGGCAGCTCTTCCACTCCTGATGAGCATCATGGCACTCTGCTTCTTATCATCATCATAAAAATGGCAGTTTCCCACATTTACACAGCTGTTCCATTCATAAGACAGATCTTGAAATGTTTTTGAACACTACTCTGAAGTTTCCATAACTTCTCTGTTCTAATTATACTTTTTTTTTTTTTTTTCCTGTAGGCATCAAAAACCATGGCTAAAAGTCACAGCAATTTTCTGAACAAATTTGCTCAAGAGCTATTGCTTCCCATTGCACAAGGCTAAAGGCCAGACGTTCAGTTCCATTACAAGTACTCTACAGAAACATATAAAAACACCCATAAAAATGCATTTGTTTATACGGCAGAGATATGAATGAATTAATACTCTAGACAGAAACTACCACAATATTATTAGAGTTTATTCAACCTGCAAGAATTTTATCAACTCTTAAATCATGTCCCCTTTCCTCCTCTCCTCCCCACATGCATCAATGGACTCTTGTGTTTTCGTTTGCAAATATTTAAAGTGGTGTGTCAAGTCCTGCTGCAGAAGCCTGCTGGTCATGCCATGCTATGAATAACAGACTGAAAGCAGGGAAAACAGTTCCTAAATCAAATTGCAACTCTTGGGGATAAACACATTTTCAAATGATGTAATTATAACAATATGTCACACTCTGCTGAAGACCTCATATAACATTAAAATAAAGAATGAGTGGGTAGGAAATATAAGCAAAGGATGACATAATATTGTTCCGTGCCAGTTTCTGCCTGTTTTCAATCAGGCTAGACATCAGAAAGTGACTTGGGGGAAAACAAAAAAAAATCTCACTAACAATCAAGGGAATTTCTGTTTAAGTCAGAGGCCTGTGCACTAAGATCACATTTGACCTTGTAATATAAATAAAGTAACCCTAATGAAGTGTGTACAGAGCCTGGGAAAGACAAGCAGGGGCATGTTGAATCCCAAATAAACACACCAATGTGACTTAAGACATGCCTGGAGAAAAGTTGATTATTTTATTTCTACCCCTGTACGTATTTGATGCCAGTAAAAACTGCTGCATCACAAGCTCTTAATTTAGGCCATTTCAGACACAAGAAGACCTTGGATGGTTGATCCTGAACACGCCTGAACTAAATAACTCATAAATGAGCTGACAGAAAACACATCTCAAGTTCAGTTAAATGCTTTGTATGCACAAGTGAAACGAGTTGCACCCGGTTCAGACCTGAATCCTCGGTATGGCAGTAAATCGCATTATCAGCCGACAAAATGAAGTCACTTGATTCTATCAAAACTGAATAAACTCCATTGTGGCTTCACTATAATCCCCTTATGAGAACTGTGTGCATCATTATTTACCCAACTGTTATGTGGGTGGAAACAGGAGACGTTCACCTCTGGCAAAAATGTGTGCAACTTTTCCCAAGTCAATACAGTTGCACCTGCTTATACCAGCACTGCAGCCTGCCTGTGATGTCAACAGAGATACTGTCTAGAGATAAAACAGTTCCTGTTTTGTCAGGAAAAAGAGTACTTCAAAATATGTCAAGTCACTTACAAATCCTGCCCATAAAGGACAGAGAAAAGCTTTAGAATGACTTCCATAAAACAAGCAGGTTCTGGGGCCAGAAGTGCTGACAAGCAGCAACCCCCCCCTGCGTTTCCCTCCCGTGAGGAGCCTTCCACGACAGCCCTGGGATGTGCCAGGCCCTGCGCGCTGCTCGGGCAGCACCACAGTCCCTTCTCCAGAGCCCAGAAAAGCTCAGCACTAAAGACAGCTGCCCGGCAAGAAGAAGGTGGCTTTCTGTCTATTTACAAGCACCTTTCCAAGGGCTTGGAGTGATCAGGGGGATTGCAGGAAAATCATGGCTAACTAGAGAAGGAAGAGGAAAAGGGAGGGAAAGCAATGACAAACAAACCAGGCACATTTCCACTGCCAGTCTTCATTACAGAGGCAACTGTTCATACAGCCTCTTCCCTCAAATTTCTCTTCAACTCTACCACCCCTAGCTGTTCTGACCTCATTTATAAATTCTTCTTTTCTCAGCATCTGAAATTTCTCCCCAGTCCTCCCATTCCCATATACAAAAAAAAACAAAAAACTGAAAAATCCATAGCCAAGAAAACCACAAGACCCACTTTACCTCATGCAGTTACTTATTAATTTATACATATTACTATCATTATACTCAATATATAAATACTGAATATTTATTTTTTCTCTACCTTTCACATATCTGAGTTTTTTTTCATAATTAGATTTGATTTCAAAGGACTTGGTACATTTGGGGTATGACAACTATATAGTTATCTGAATTAAAAGATAACCACAGTTAAGTTTATAAAGAAACCACAAAAATAAATTTTCTTGGGTGAAAGCCCCTCCTTCTAACCAGCACATAAAAAGGGCACATTTAGCCCCAAACCCCACTGTCCCAGCAGAACTCCCATTCATACAGAAATAGGAGCTGCCCTTCAAATGGGACCTGGCAAGCAATGCTGGAACTTCTGCACTTCTTGACCCTAAAAATACCAAATAAAAATCACATGGCCTCATCCAGCTGACATCACTGGCTTGTGTTTCTGGGACTTGTCTGTGTTAATGGAACACTTCTCCGGGTTTTAATGAAGCAGCTGTCCAGAGAGCTGCTGGCAGGCCTGGCGGCCTTGCCCGGCCTGTTCTGCCTTGGGAGAGGTCAGGGGCGGAATCCATCCTGTCGTGTGGGCAGCACAGAGCACACAGTGAAGTCTGTGGTTACCACTTCTGGAAATACAGGACGATTCTCTTACAGTAGCCACCAGCAGGAGCCATTCCCCCTATGTGGGACACGCTGTACCTGCAGGGAAATACAGCCCCACCACCAAGTGCGGCGCACGGCTGCTATGGGAGGAAGGCCCACAGGAGTTTAACTAGTTGCTGATACTGGAGCACAGGTACTTGAAGATGGTCAGACGTTACTGACGTTTTGCCAAGATTGTATTCATCCTTCCTCCCTCTAAATGAAATAAAAATTCATAGTATCCTGTGAAGTTAGACACTTGCATCAAGTCCAACCCCCAAAATCTGAAAACCATTTCCAGGCTGAAGAAAACAGACTAAGAACTATAAATGAAGTGTTGCAGTTGTAATACAAGCCCTCCCACTACAAGATGCACAGCACCTCCTGAAGGTTTGTGACCAACTGGGAGAAGCCCACTAACTCCATCTGATCCATAAGCCTAAAGAAATTTGCCACAGTAAAGTGATGCTGTTACAAAATTAATCACCAATTTAAAATTTATATTTGTTGTTTGTACTCACTACACTATGTCTCATAGTGTGCATGAAAAGCAGTACTGAAATGGATATGGGGCTTCAAGGAGAAGGTACTACACCTAATAACACTGAAGAGGGAATTTGCAGAGCCAAAGCCTTCAAGAACTAAAGTTAACACTGCTGACTTTATGTAAATAATCACAGCTTGTTTACCATTTGTAAATAAATATTTCACACTTGCCATAGAAGTAAACAAAAATGCATCTTGAAAATTGTGCTGGTGTGACCTAAGTAGGAGGCATTTAATGGTACCCAACTGCAGTAAATTTTCAAAACCTGAAATGTGGTCTATGTGAACTCCCCCTGCTTCAATTTGTGTTTTCCCTCAAGTTTTCATTAACAATTTTTTGTTTTGTTTTGTTTTGCTTTAAGCTCCTAGCTCAAATATTAAATCTAATGCAAGTAACTGAATGACACAAGTCAAGCTAACAGTTCTAAGAAAATCTGGGGAGCAGCAGTTAACCATTGGTAAATCTGATCAACTTTCAAAATAGATAAAACAGTAAAACAAGTAAGCTTTTAGTAGAAAGTTAACAGACAATTTGAGGAACAAAGATAACATTCATTCTTATTTATTCAACAGTTAAAATTCAAATTTAATGTACATCTTCAAGCAAAACAACTTCTCTATATAAGTAGTTTAATCATCTATTAAATATCAATACTGTCAATAGGAGTGTCTGTAAAATCAACGATCTTTGATATACATTTACTAGCTAAATATTTATGGCAGCTTAATAGATAATTCCCTAGGTATCTTCCCCTTTACACTGCTGATTAACCATAGACCTTAAATACGGGGAGCTGTGAATACGGACGGTGTGCAGAATGAGCTGAAGCAGCAGAAATACCCTCCCTTCTGCTGACTTGGCTGGAGGCAGGAGGAGGAAGCAGAAAGCTGGGGCATTTAAACTGCTCCTGCTTAACACCCTGCATGCATCTATTAAAGGTCAAAGATTAGCAATGGGAAAACCCAAAGGAAACCAAAGCTCTCATGCTAGCAGTATTTTGTACAGTCATCTCTGTGTAGAAAAGCATCTCAGAAAACTACTGGTCTCCCAGATTACCTTTCCCTCTCCCCCTACTCTTAACAGTAATAATTTCAAATTAAAGGAAATGTATTTGTTCCTGTGCTTTTTTAGGGGGCGGTATATATAACACGTTGCTTTCTTCTAACAATATAATTTTATATTACTAGCTTCATCTGCAGCTTAAGGCTTCCACATAGTTCCAGTGAGAGGAAAGCTTTCTCCAAAAATATATAGGCCCTATCTAGAAAAATCTGAATTTTGCAAGAGTAATGCAATGTCAAGACAATTTGTTACTGAGGTCAGTTAAGTTGCTAATTCCTGATTTTGTGTGTGAATCAAGCCACAAACTACCTACCCAGTGTACATGTGAGTAAAAGATCTGCTAAAAGGAACAAATAATTAAGATTCTACAGTAAAATAAAACTTTGAACTCTGCAAAATGCAATTGCTCCAAACTAACTTCTCTTCTACATTAATTTCATTATATTTTAAAAGGTACAAGTTTCTGTCTATGTACATAAAATCTACCAGCTCAAAACCACTGTTTCCCACTTATGATTTATAGTCCAGAAATCTCTGCAGAGGACAATTTACTTACATTGGACTCCTTGAGATGATTGTTGAGTAAGCAGTCAGACTTGGATTCAATGAGCTGTTGTCATTTGTTTGGCAGGTACTAATGCAAGAAACCAAAAACTCTTCCAGTTGATTGAGTTCCCTCAATAGGAGAGCTGCCATTTCCTCAGACAACTCCATTAAAGTAGAACAATAACAAGATCATGTTCCCTTCTAACAATAGCTCCAGTGTTGTTTGGCGTTACTGTCAAATACCTCAAGACAAAGACAAACTTGAGAATTTATGGAGATTTCCCAAGAATGTTTTCTTCAGAAGATGAAAATCGACAAACAGTAATAATAGTGCTAAAAGTGCCTTTTTTTTTTCTTAATGACTGGTATTAGAAGATAATGGATCATTAGAAACCCTCCTATCTTTAGCACTACTGTCTTTCTACTACTACACACTTAACAATTCAGCCATTATCATTGTTATTTTATAGTTGAGGATACTGAAACTGAGAGGATAAGTATTTTAGTTAAGTTTTGAATAATGATTAAATTACCAGCAAAGTACAGAACTTGAGAATCCGGGTTTTCCGTTCTTTGCTAATCCACTGATTATGCTAGAAATTAATTCCAGCTTAATCCAAGAAGTGGATCTGATTTCAGCTACTGGATTATGATGTGTAAACAGTGCTTGAACCTTCAATATTGACCAGAAATATGTTCTTACACACTTGTTGTAGCAGAAATTCTGAAATAAAACAGCCTCACTGGTGACAAGAGTATACAGTTGTCCTGTATCCTTCAAAGGTTCCACTCCTGCATAAGAGTGCCCAAAGGCTACTACTTATAGTATGAATATCCTAGTGGATAAGCACCTTTATAAGCAATGAAGTTGAATTGTGGTTCTGCAAGTTCCACCCTTCAACCAGGACAGGATCACGAAAAATCCTAGAACACAGCTGAGTCTGTACACCCACTCTACAAAAAAGCTTCAATCCCAGTTCTTTTCCAGCCTCCCACAAGGAGGTCTGGCCAGAGTCCTTCTCCAAGCCTATCAGTAAGAGTCAGTAACAGTTCTCAAAGAAACAAGCAGGTCTTTCAGATTTCCTGAGATCCGGACCAAGTTCTTGAGCTTTGGAAATTAGAAAATTCAAATAAATTTAAAAGCTCCAAAAGGTTAAACAAGGAATGGAAGAGAAATATATTTTAAAAAATAAACTAAAAGGTTTGTTTAAAGAGTGGAATGTTTATAGGTAGAAATCCTGGAGGAAAAACAAACAAACAAACAAAAACTTGCTGGCAGGTACCTGTAATAGCAGTCTTAAAGCATGATACCTTTCTTTCCTCGATATAAAGAGAAATCTCTGCTTAATAATTACTGAGAGGAAAAGCATAGTAACAAACATTACCAAACTACAGGAACCCCTCCATGCTGGCACTTATTTTTTTTTGTACCTACTTTTTACTTAATTTTTTTTTAAGCTTTGAAGCCTTTTATGCATAGTTTTAGCAAAGAGGGGGTTTTGTTGTTGCATTTTTCTGCATTAAACTTCAATTCTCTAGTTTCATTTGGGCTTATTTTGAGTAACAGGAGTACAAAAACATTTTTCTTTTACCTTGCACTGTTTTTTGTTTTTTGTTCTGTACGTCCATAAAGGGGAGTATTAGATAAGTATCAGCTAATAGCATCCGCCCTCAATACATCCTTTTCAAAAAGAAAAACCTGCTAAGTATGACAGCACGGGCAGGACTTGAGTTTTTCTGGGACAGAGATCATTTCTCTGGTCCACATTTGTACAGTGCCTAAGTGCCACACTTCCCGGAGCCTGGTTCTTTGGTTTAACAGACATACAAATAGCCAAGAACAGCTTTGTTAAAGGAAACAGTTCTCATAAGTGAGTTTAGGAAGAATTTCTGTCCCTAATGGGCAATGTAAAAGACAACAAAAGACAATAGTACAATTTGTTACTGTGAAAAGCAAAGATGTTCTGGTAATGCCAACAGCAGAAAATTGACAGATCTCTCAGCAGGCCTGATCATTTCAGAACCACAAGGATGATAATAAGGACACTAGTAAGAAATGTGCACAGCAACCATGAGTCATTACCGAGGGCACTAACTTCAGTGGGAGGGAAAGAAACTGGAATACTAAGCACAGAAGTTGATAGAAGACAGAGTGCTGCTAGCACAAGGCAGAGCTTGGTGGCTCTACACTACACAAGAAAGAAGAGCAGTACATAGTGTGCCAAGAATGATTTGGTAAGTGACACTGCAAACATCAACATGATCCTAAATGATGAATACATAGTTTCAGCTCTGAAGTCTACAACAATACTGGGGATGGGAGAAGAGTCCTGATGCAGCAGAATTCATCAGCTGTGTTTTGGCTGGGTAAAACACTATCCTTTGGCATTGAGCAAGTTCTAATGTACAGCAAGTACAAAAGAGATCACCTCAAATATATGCACTTCTGGGTTATGCAGAGTATATTACTATCAATATGCATTCAAAACACCAAAACACTGCAATCTGCAGACAATGCTGTTTCAAAGGTGTTCAAGATATAACTGCTGTTAGCCACATTGTAAAGTGGCTAAGAGTTACAGAGGATTGAGCACTTCTTTTTCTACAAATTCCCCTGCTTAGCCCAAGTAATTAGTTTCTGCTAGGGGAAGAATTGATACAATTGGAGCCTTTTAACAACAATGGAGAAGGATTCTCAGGACTCTCTAGGAAAACTTTGCAGAAAAAACAGTGTTTGCCATACCTACTACTCCTGTTAGTCTCATGAACTTAGTCTCAATGTAAACCAAAATACCTCTCCAAAGACAGTCCACAGCAAATGTTGCCACAAGCCTCTCAGGATAACCCTGTCATCCAAACCAACTAAAGAGCTTCCACTGAAAGTGTTGAAGTAACTGCTACATGCTGCAGACAGAGTGAAGGGATGACACCCCATGAAAGCAAACTTGCATTAACAATCCTGTAGATTATTCTTCAATCTCTAAAGATTTAACATCATCAGGATTAATCTAGTTAATGAAAGTAAAACTGATGCCTGCAGAGGACTGTGATTCCTAGAAGTTAGATGTGTCTGTACGGGGAGAGACTGAATTAATTTCAGCTCCTTGCATTCCTTTTTAGACCACAGAAGTAGCTGACAAGAAAGAGAAGGCAGAAGCCCAAAGGACGATGGTAAATTAGAACTGGCAAATTCACCAAAGCAGCAATCACTTGGAAAGATCCTGCTGTACAGAAGACAGAAAAAGAAAAAAAAAAAAAAAAAAAAGCAGTCTGGCTGCAAGACACTTAGCCAACGGGATGTTTTTACCTTCTGACGCTCAGGGGGAAGCTGAAGGGAGATGAAGTGGATTGCCAATGAAGAGGAAAGATGATCTCTGAGCATCCTGATCACCTTTTGGACAGAGGCCAATATCAAACACAGGAAAAAAACAAACAACTAAACAGCCTCAGGCAGCAGAAAGGCAGCTGAAAACCATCCTCCCCATGAATCCTTCTCGCCTTCTGAATTCAGCTCATTCTGACTGCATGATCTGGATGTCGGTGGAGAATTGGGATATTACCTTTTGTTAGATTATGATGAATAGTTATATTTCTATGGTTCTTCAAAATCACTGAAAGAGGCAAGGTCTATATTACTCAATTTTACCCTCAACACATACAAAGTACCTCACTACGGCAAATATTTACATGCCTCTTCTCAACTAAAAGCGTTGTGGAAATTTGTTAGACAGCCTTTTCATTCCTCAACAGTTCAATTAATGCAGCTACACAAAGCTGAATCTTCTCCACAGAGTTCTTCTCCTCAGCTTGCTACATCAAACTTCTAAACATTGGATCTACTGTTGAAATTGGCTCAGTAAGAAAAAAAAAAAAAAAAGTACATTTCTGCATGTTGCTATTGCTTTCCTTTTAAAGGCCAAACTGGATGCTTAAATATTACCTCTCTCTCTTGCAATGAGATCTTTCATTGCCTAAACCAAACACATTAGAAAAACATACAATCCCAAACCTTAACAGTTGTTAATCAGCGCTGCCCCGCTTCCTTCAAGCAAGTTATAGCAATTTATATTAATACACCAACAGAAGAGGCAGAAAAAAACAACCATAAACAAAGCTGTTAGAAACCAGATTTAAATTTGTATTTAACTCACTGTATTTTAACATTTGTATTTAACTCGCATTTCTAAAGCAGTCATAGCCAAGATTTAGGAGTGCTTTGTGTTTATTGATCTTACTACGAAGACCAATAGCAACATGCTTAGCTCAAAAACAACTGGTTAATATGACAGGCTGTCATGTAATGCCCAGAGGTAGTAACTCGTCACATGCCTGTATGCTTTGTAAGTGCTGAAGAATAAAATACCTCTTTAAGCCAAATTACATGCTTTGAGGTTGAAGAACATCAGCCAAAAGCCCAGCAAAGATTAGCAAATATAGCTTGTTGTAACTAACTAACCCCCGTGGCTCAGACACGATTCTCTAGCCATGTGACTTTTAATAAAGTACCTTTTCCCTGAACTTGTAGACAGCAGATGTTTCCAACAGTTTGCCATTCGAACCAGCAAAACAACATTGATGGATGTTTGTTATTTCAAACTCCTACCAGGCACCCAAACTAAAATCTGAATTTCCAAAAAAAGGAGCAATGTGGTATTTTTCATATTTGTATAACTTGTTAATGTCTGTTATTCCAGAAACTGTTAAGTTATCAAAACAGCCCATAGAAAGTGGAAAATAGAGTGCATAAATATTCCAGAAATTTACAAACACCGCATAGAGGTGTCTGAACAGATTTGTTCCATCACGAGGCTGTTTGAAGCCTTGCTAATTGCTTTATCTCTTACTCTCAAAGGATGAAGTGTTTAAATTTTTAGTGCAGTGAAGGAGGTCTGGTGAAAATAGGTATTGGCACCCAGGGGAAGGTGCTAGCCTGCAAGACAGGCCATTCATAAATACTGAGTACTAAAATAAAACATGTGGCAAGGCTAAAGAGGGATTCACCTTCTCCTTCCACCTTCCCCTTAGCCTAACAGGAGCAACCTTTTACAAAAGTAAGTGCTGATGAGTCATAAAAGATCTGATGAGAAGAGCAGAGTGTTTTAAACTTTCCTCAAATACACAGCCAATGCTTCTACGTTTTGAAAACTGTTTTACTTATTTTCTTCACTTCCTAACAGACATAAAGAGCAAACCAAGGCAGCACTGAAGCACTGGATAAAACAGAGGTTGAAATGGAAAGTTAGTAAGAGCCTAATCAAGGAATATTCAATTAAAACAAAAACAAAAACTGGTGGCTTCAAAATCTCCATACCAATACTAAAAATGATATAAAATAACAGAAGTCTTTAGATCCGCAGAGTCAAAGGACACCAGGGAGCAGAAATTCAGAGAGAAAATCGATCCTAATCCATGTATTTCTCTTATTTTCATATTTTAATCAGGAACAGGAAAAGGCCAGTTGCTAGTAGTAAAAGGGCTCATGGCTTCTACTGTGACATGTGAAGAGCAGCCAAGGCTGAGCTCTGAAGGAATCATAGCATGTCTGAAATGGAAAATAATGTTATATTAGACAAAAATAAAGAAGTGCCAGCATACAAACAGTTCATCAGTATAACTGAGAGGCAGATGCAGCAGCATGAGAACACTTACAAGAGAAGTGAGGAGGAAGAGAAACTGGAGGCTTTGGGTGAGAGCTGAAGCCTTTTTTCAGATACAGTATTTTGGATCCCAAAGGGTCTGAGACAATAAGCAGATACTCATTTTCTTTTACCCTGGAAATCTAGAGTTCAAATGAAATGCAGAATTGAAATGACACTTGGCACTTCTTTTACAACCTTCCTTCTCTATAGAGGGTAGCAACCTTACACTGCTGTCAGGTAGGCAGGTATAATCCCTTTTTCACAGGGGATATTGTGCCATGAGTTGTCTATATTAAGAACTAAGTCCAGCACAAAGGCAGAAACAGACTACAGACCTTGTGATATCTAATCCTAAACAGTCACCACAAGACTACCTACACTCACTGTAATTACAGCTATTACCTGTGGAATCCCCCAAAGGGTTTGTGTTGTTCTATGGTAATAGCTGAATTTACCTTGATTTTTATGGATGGATCTCCAATCAAAGATTCGGGGAACTGAGAAAGACTTTGCAGGGCAGATATTTGTTTGTAGGACATATGTACACACAAAATGTGAGCAGTCCTACAAAGAAGCTTTAGCGAGCTATAATCCACAGTTTCTGAATAAAAAGCAAGCAATAATCATCCTTACATCAGTATCGACAAGATATCTACCACAGGAAGAGGGCATGTTGTACCGCTGTCATGTGCAATTAACACTACATTACTAATTCTTGGTCCTGTTTTGTGGTATTTCAGCAAGCCTGTGATTTAAGGTTGTTTGGTGTTTTTTGAAAGAAGCTTTTGAGAGAAGTCATATACAAAGGCTAATTTCATATGCTTATGTTTATGCTCACATACATAAGTCTGTTTAAATACTTACCCTGAAAAGATCATCTATCATGCTGTCTCATTTCTGTAAATGCTTACTGAGAAACACACAACTGGAACAGTCCCCTGTGCTGGGACATACAAGGAAACCAGTAGTGTGGTACAGTTACAGCACATGCAGCAGAACTTCCCAGCCCAGGAAGGGCCACAGAGCATGGCTGACTCTGCACAGAGCAGTGCCTCAGCACATACTTCGTACTTTGTGACTTTACGCGATGTCTGCAGCATCTCTGACTGAAACAACTGCAATAATTTTATAGATGGTAGAATACCAGCAAGTAAGAAACATAAGCTTTGAAAAGATGTATATTTCTCTGGTTTACAAACAAGAATTCTTTCAAAAGCCAAGGGGCATCCACAGTACCAACAGAAAGTCCATTATTCCCAGCTGAAAGAGTAATTCATTGCCAGTAGGACTGAATTATTTTCTAGTCGTTGTTTTTCTTTGGTAGCCTAACCTTGAAGTCGGGATATAAGAATACTGACAGAATGGCATTTTGAAGACTTCCAGCAAGTCAGTACCATCAGTCAACTTACCAAGGGCTCAGACAAACATCAGAACTAGGAAGGGAGGAAAAAGAACCAGGACTACTCCCAGCAACAACAAAATGTTAATTTGGCATGGCTCTCTCCTCAAATCCAATCTTTACTTTCTTAATCTCCTATGAACATCAGAGGACAGAATGTAACCTTCATAACGAGTTATTAATGTCTTTTGTCAACTAAAAGGATTCCATCCTAAACCAGAACTGAGCTACAGATTCTTAACATGCTTTAGATTTTCCTGCAACTGTGTTAGTTAGGTAAATTTCAGAAGGCAGCAATATATTCATAACTCTTTTTTTTTTTTTTTTTTTCTGCAAGTAGCATGAGTGAACCTAATAGAAATGTATTTCAAAACATGGCATCTTTTTGAGGAATGGCAGTAAAGTATGATCTTCTTCATAAAATATGGATTCGACAATCATCTCTAATACAACTGCTATTTAAACTTCTGTATAAACATCTCCATATAGAGAATACACAGACAGCAGGGCTGCTTGGTAACTGGTAGCTATTATGAGTGCCATTTTTCTTAGTGTCTGTAACTTAATTACCATGAATTTGTCTTCAGGATAAACTAATTTATCATTGTTCGTCATGGTTCATGTTGCTTCTTCCCTCAGTCTGGTTACCAACACATTATTTAAATTAATACTCTGATTTGCAGCATATGTTCATCAGCATCGCTTTTCCCATGAGAAATTCATTTGCCTTTCTACTGGTACCTTAAGAGCAGTGTGGTAAGAAGCAATTCTTGCCAAGTAACACTTATCCTTCTTTATGCAAAACACTACCTCTATTAATTTAAACAAGTTATCGATGCCGCATCATGATTTTAAAGTCTTTCTAATGCTACTATTTAATTTTTTGGGAAATGGAAAAAATATATACCAGAAAGCTGTATTCTTATTCAGAGAGATAACTTGTATGTTCATTCTTTGCATATACAAACATCAAAACTACGAAGTTCTTAGTTTTGTTATATGGAAAATGCCATCGTAAAAAAAACAACTGTGATCCATGCAACATGAAAGCATTCAAGTTCTGTCCTCTTTGATTTTTGAGCAGAAATGTACTCAATTTCCTGAAACATTCCCTCTACACTTGCCTTCTCCTCCCCAACGAAACTTCAAATAAGCTGGATAAAATTTCACAAGCTAGAAGTCTTGCTGAAGTCCAAACCCTTCCTGTTCCTGGGGTTTCGATACAGCATGTTAGCCCTTCTGATCACATCCAGAGCATCCACATGCACTACATCCACATGCACCAAAGCAAAAGACTAGCCAGCTGGGGTGGGGGACATTTGTTTTAAGCCTTTATAAAGTTTATTTCAAATAGAAGCAAAGATAGTCACAGTAACACGTTTTGCTTTTGCTGCCACTACACACTGCAGTACACCATTGAGTTTTGTACAATCACCAGCTTGCTTTCCACACTTGGAAGCTCCAAGGCAAGAGCTACAGACACAGGAATCCTTTATGCACGAAGCACCCTCACTAGTTCCCGAATTACATGCATACAATTGCAGAGGGGCATATCATTCTTTGCTAGAGACAGCAAAAAAAGGCCATCAGTGTCATCAGTACTGCAGAAATTATAGTTTAGATTTGATTTTATAAAACGACATTCAGAGAAAAATATAGGGGGGTAATCTACTAACATAATACCAGCTCAGTCTTTCACCAAGACATAGACATTATACTACAAACCATTAACAGGAAAAAAAAAAAAAAAAAGGCAAGAAAAACAATTACATTTCAAGACCAATGTGACCTTGTGCTTGAAAAAAAGAATTAAGAATAGGCACTCTGTCAAGTAAAGCTATCAGCTGTGTTAGAGGAACCTCAATATAATGTTTATTTAACCTAGAGACTGTTCCCAAGCCAGGATGCAATTTAATAAAGTAAAAGCTTCCAACTTGTTACCGGAGTATACTGGCATTTTCCAGAGTTTTGCCAAAGCCTGCCTTTTTTAACAAGCATTACTTCATTCAGCAAAGACGGAGCTCTGCTCTTCTTCCACAGCAACCCTGTGAAATACAGTACAATGAAGAACAAGCTGCAGCAGAGGTCTGAAAATTCAAACCCTAAACTTTCACAGTCTTGTGAAAATACATCTTATTTAGATGCAACATTGGGAACTACAGACTGACTGTGTGCTGATGGCAGGAAATTTGGAGCCAGGTCTCCCAGTTTTCATTTTAGTCTGCTTTTGATTTTCTACGTGATATGAGACAAGTCACTTCCAATTATTTATTTATAAATTGCATCTAATTATCTGCAAGACCTAATTAGCTCATCTGGAAAGTGATTTGAAATGCACAGATGAAAGATAGCGTATATTTCTCAACTCTGTCCTCTGTGCCAATAAAATACTTATTTCACAACAATTAGATCTAATTGTATTTTTGATAGCTGCAGCCTTATCCCTAGAAATTCCAGCTCTGGAAGTTACAAATAGAAAGACTCATCAGGATGCAATGTTAATGAAGTGGTATGTGAAACATCTGTAGATAAGGTGAATACTCTAAAGCCCTTTTTGCAATCACTCAACTTGTAGCGAAACTTTTTTCCCAGTTGAGTTTGCAATCAAATGGAAAGTTGGAGATTTATTTTTTCAAGTGTCTCCCATCTCTATCACAGTGCATTTCTAACACAGCTTTCGGCTTGTCTGGAAAAAGAAAAATTGGCCTAAGAAACCAAATCTAATCTTAAAATTGACTAAAACATTCTAGAAAACTTTAGTAATTAACTTTTCCTGTGTGCCTACAAGAAACCGTCTTAAAGTGTCTTTCAGGAAAACATTTATATTTTATGTCTGCTTCAAGTAGCCTGAGGAGTTATTTGGCGGAGTTACTGTTCAATGCATAAGACAATTTGAAAACAAAAAGTGACTGGCAAATATAAAATGTAGCATGCATTTGCACTCTGTTGAAAGCATTTTGAACAAATGCATCCTAAAACACAAAATTCCTCTTACCTAAATGAAATGTTAAAATTCCTCCTACCTAGATGAAATGAAATCAAGCAGCAAATTAGATTTGAATTTCTAAAAACAAAAACTGCTTTAAAATCCTTTCTAATGGAATTAACAGAAATTGGTCACGGGCTATCTCACTTCTAAATGAACCCAAACCAGAAACTTAGGAAAACTTGTAAGCCCTATTTTTTTTTTTTTTTTTTAAATATGTGTATGAGTATTTATTCCACAAGGGAGACCAGTTATTACCTACAAGAATTTATAGCAAGAATAGCCTTTATGGACAGAGTAGAAGATGCACATATTTCTGACAAGGACAAACCCTGTTTACAGCCTGGTGACAATGACACACCTCCTATCCTGTCCAACTCTTTACTTTATTATGTAAAGCATGGTTCAAACATGTTTATCACCTGCAAATTATGTGCAGATCCTTATTCTTCCATACCTGAGAGGAAGAAAAACCACTGGTTAATTCAAGCTGACCAATCGATACATTTTGGTCCTATTGCTTTCCTGTTGTTGCTCCCTATAAACATTTCCAATACAATGACAGAAGAAAGCAAAAAGAAAAAAAAAAAAAAAAAGATGTGAACTCTGATGCAAGCCAGAAGCAGAATTTTAAACAATTAAAGTACGGATTATGAAAATGTAATAAAAATATGTATTTTTATATAAATATATTTCAAAGCCTGGTAGTAGACTTTAAGGGTTTTTTTAAAACATTATAAATATAAACAAAAGACATTAAAAATGGAGGTGCCACCAAGAGATCTAAGTTCTAAAACCAGAGTTCCATTGGCAGCTTAATCTCTCTCTTTTCAGGAACTATTCTTATGAATTAATGAAAGAGTTATAAGATTATAAGATTATTAAGAGTCTTAAGAAAGATAAGAATCTTTTAAAAGATTCCAGCAGAGAGGAGTACATTCAAAAGGAACTACTATAGGAAAATATTGTTTAGAAAGCTGACTTTTATGACCAGTTCTCTAATAAATGATTATGGAAAACATCTCCATAGAATATAGAATGTTTGATAACTTCAAAAAAAAAATAGTCTTGCACTTATGTAGCAGAATTTGAGAACAAATAGGCAAATTTTGAGCATCAACATGTAGTAAAGTATATTAAAAGTTACAGTATAATACTTAACCAGAACTTTCCTGGAACTCTCAGATAACTTCTTTGCATTTACTTGTGTTTGGTTATCTTTCCATGTGACAAAGCCAAGAAAGTCTGAACCAACATTCATATCTAACCCATTCACCATATTTTCAAACAGTGAAAATATTTAGGCTAGACTTTGTCATTTAAACCCAAGAACTGAGTATAAGACAGCTTCCTGCTACCATTAAAAAAAAAGTTCTTTTTAACGAAAGATATCTCAGAAGCTGTTGTAATCAGTGATATATGTCTGTACCACACAGCAAGTACCAAACAGGTGAAAGTGTTCAGAAAAAGGATTTGGAAAATGTAGTCAGGAATGTATGATTGAAAGTGGCTTATTAAAAAAATAAAAAAATAAAAAACAACAACAACAAAAAACAAAAATCCTAATCCACACACAAAGGAAAAAACACCATTGGAAATGAGCTCTGATGACTTTAAACTAGGAAAAAAGTTTCAGGGCAGCTAAAAAGCTAATGAAGTCAGAAGTCTCTCGTCAGAGTCCATAAGCCTTGAATTCACATAGAAGCGCTGTATTTACTTTCTGAATATTTGCATAATATCAAAAGACCCTCAGAACAGACAGCAAGCTTGATCCTGGGACAGGAATTGGCCTGATGGGCTGAAGTAAAATGAAGAATGAAGGGACAGGCAGAAGCTCTGAGGATGGATTCCAACCCAGCACAAAATGGAGATAAGAGGCTCACTGAGCCGAACTGTAGACTTCAATCCAGTCTAGTGTCCGGTGTCTACAATGGCTCATATGGGAAGTTTTAGTGAAGGCATAAGAAATTATGCAGGAAACAATTACGTAGGAATCAGATCAATGAGTGGGTCTTTTGTTAGAGGACCTCAAACTAAGAGAATACGTTGTGAAGCATGCAATACCAAACTAAGAATTTTAAAATCATATTTTAACCAAGTTTTTCCTTTTCTTTATATGAATTAGGATTCCAAAACAAGCCCAGTTTTCAATGTTGATTCTCATTTTGACTGTAAGCATGCTGTGGCTCAAAACATCTCACCTTGTGAGATGTAGTGTACATACCCTAGCCTAATGGGTTCCCAGTCCTAATCTCATTCCATCCTAGTACCACCCTCGCTACTTCTGGAGCAAAGAAATCTAAATACTATAGAACTAGGTACAGTCAGCCTACTTGGCATGCCATTTTTTAAAAAACAAATTATTTTCACTCACACACGACTTCAGGTAACACAAAACACATTATTTTAAATAAGAATACATAGTGTAACTTTTCATACAGCACCACCAAGACAAAGTCATATGTTTTATAATTGCCTCTGGATGAAGTCCCATCTCAACACTTCATTCATTCAGACAAAAAAAAAAAAAAAAAAAAAAAAGACATCTTGCTTCCATCTACTGTTCCCCAGTTGCTGCTGGTAAACAGATCTGCTGTCAGCTTCCTAGAAGATGATCTGCCAGCAAATCTGGGTGGTGGTGCTTCTGAGCAGGGAGGTGGCTGCTGCTGCAAACACAATGCCTGGAGTAGCACAGAAAGCTGGCTTAGTCAGCAAGTGAAGATAGGGACAAACAAGGGGGAGAGGCAGGGGAATGTGACCGACTTGATTGCACAAGTGACTACAGACACAGTCAAACCAGCAAACCTTCTTCGTACCTTCTCTATGCTTGCCTATACTTCTGCTGCTTACGTTTCCACTCATTACCCCAGGGAAGAAAAAGGAAATCAGATGATTTTTTGTTGGATCCAACCCAAGTGGGTAATACATCATTTTTCCCTCACGTGCTAGAATCTGTGGTCTTTCATTCCCTTATTTCAGCTACGTCCATGCTTTCTCCCCAGGTCATTCATGGTAAGAATGCTGCTGCTATTCAAATCATAGGTACTGTATTGAGTTTAATACAGTTAATCTTGTCTCAGAACACAGGCTTAGTGATGATAATTGTCTTCATTATTTTTTTTTAAGAGGAAAAAACAAACAAACAAACAAAACAAATAAGTACAGCTTTTATAAAAAACACTCTGTGCAGACCTGCTCACTAGAGCAAAACTCCATGTGTTACATTTCTCATCAGTGATGAGAAAACCATTTCTTTCAAATGCAGTAAGGCAGTTCCTTATTCTCTGAATTTCTCAGAGGAGGTGCCAGGAACCAGTTACAACCAAAAAAAAAAAAAAATCAAAATGAAATTGAGAACCTGTGTTTTTTTTTTGATGATTTTTTTTGCATGAAAGGGACAGAGCAGGGACAGGGGCATTACAGTGAATTTGAAAAGCTGGGTGCATCTCTGGGCCCCCACTTTCTGTGACCGCACCCTATTCAACCAGCTACATTCTCTTCCTGTGCTATCATACCACAAAATTCAGCTTCTGTCCCCATCTTGCCACAGTCTCCAAACGTCAGCGACATATCCCCATGTTTACAAAAGTGATTGTCCTGGTTTCAGCTGGGATAGAGTTCAACCACATCAGTTGTCAAGTCACTTTTAAATGTAATGAGTGGGAGAAACAAGTACTTGAAAATACACCTGACATTGAACACCAGCAGTTCCTGGGTATTTAAACTTCCATACATGAATAAATGGTGCACAACGCATTAGGCAGACGAGACACAAGAAGAGAAGGGAAAGTGCCTCTCAGCTGCAGGACTCAAGAACACGTCTATGTCTGGGTGCATCCTGACTTCATGCTGGGATAAGATGTCTTTAACCATGCTAACTGCTTTCATTCTACACTGCCCTCTACATTTACTGTCCCTTCTGCCCCTACCATCAGAGTACACGACACAGACGTTTCCATTTAGCTAACAGAGGTACT
The DNA here is from genome assembly GCF_009819795.1 of Aythya fuligula. Lineage (NCBI taxonomy): Eukaryota > Metazoa > Chordata > Aves > Anseriformes > Anatidae > Aythya > Aythya fuligula. The sequence continues at coordinate 37,494,588 of NC_045563.1, forward strand.
ACCAGCAGTACTGCTGTGCTAACGTGATGTTCAGCCATGTGAGAAGTCAGGGAAATAAGGCTGTCAAGCCATTCCGCAGCCCTTGCACTACTAGCAGTAGGAGCACCTTTTATTTCTTCTTCCTCTTTCCTGCTGTAGAGTATTCCTGAAGGTTACAAACTAAAACAGACAAAAAAAAAATAAATTGGGATGCTTTTGAATCTGTTACCTTAACAACCCTTGTCATTGAGGAAGAGCATTTTTCAGGAAAAAACTTGTGCCCTTGCCACTTTATGAGGCACTTGAGATTCTAGCCAAATGGCCAAAATAGAACTACCAAGTTCTACTCTACCAAAGCCACTCCAAGGCCAACTGCGTAGGACTGTATTTTAATGGTACTTAAAATTTCTGCATTTTAGTTTTTAGAAGAAGCTGGGTTGATTTTTTTGTTTGTTTGTTATTAAAGAAAACAATCACTTAAAAATAATTCTGCAAAAAAACAAACAAAAACAAAACAAAACAAAAAAACACAAACAAACGAGCAAAAAAACCACGATTTAAATGCATACTTTCAAGGTGCAAAGCCCAAGACTAGCTTGAAATGTTTGGCATTTTACCTTTCCCACATTGAAAAAGGTGAGAGTCCTACTTGTTAGCTCCCCATTCCTACAAGTATTTAAGTTTAACCATGTGAGTAGTACAGGAATTAAAACACCTGCAGAAGTGTTTGCTGGATCCAAGCCTAAAGCAGAAAAGTGGGAGTTCAGATTCCTGGGGTTTCATTCCTGGCTCTTGTTAAGAACTCCCTTTGCAACTTCTTGCACAGGACTTATATTTTTCCCACCTGTAAACAAGGAATAAAATCAACCTCTAACAGAGGGACATTTTAAATCTTAATTAAATAGTATTAAAGTGCTTTGAAATTCTTTAGATGAAAGGTGCTACAAGAGAGTGAAATAGCGTTATTGCCATTTTCACTTCTCTAGCAGATTTTAATAGTATTTACTTCACTGTTATGCCCCATATATACTAGATATCTGTCTCAGCAAGAACTGTATGTAGCTACAGGTTGTGACCAGAAGATGCTAAAATACTTTTCTTAGCCAGTGCAGACAGATTTCACTGTACATGCTCAGTTCTTTTTTAAAACCAATCCTACCAACAGATGAGTTAACCTACAACAATCTGTAAGATGCTTACATTCTCTTTCCTACATTAACTAGGAAAACTACATTAGAATCTTCTGGACATTTATTAAATCATAGTTGATGATTTCATTAATAGTCAGAATTCTCACCAACATTGACCAAATCTGTTCTGTATCAAAATTGCAACAGGAAAAACAACAACAGAACAGATCTTTGTCAAGGAATCATCCAAATGGTATTTTAGAAGTCATTATTTAAACTCACACATGTTGTTATACAGCTTTCTAAACAGTGACTCAACCAAACCAAGCACAAAATGCCTCGTTCTCTAGTTAAACTTGCCCAACCTTGCAGCAGATGCAGGCAGCTGAAAGAGCAAACACAAACACATGGCAGTGCGGGTTACCTCCACCTTATTCTTACACACTGACATGGAGTTGACTTGGGCCACAACTGCTGCCCATATGCAGACATGGGCACGGATTGCAAATACAACATTAATCCGTGGTCCCTTTTTCCTCAAGGAAAAGCCAGAAAGATACAAAGAGTCCCATGGGGGCAAGCTCATGAACTACAAGCTGGAACACATGGCCATAAATGCAACAGTTTGAAGAAAAAAACAAACACCTCTCAAAATGGTAAAATAACAAGAAAAAGATGACAAGAAAAAAAAAAAGCAAACGACTGCTTGCATCAAATCTCTAATAAGTCTCTACATCACAATAAACCTATGGCAAAAAACATGATTCTGATTTTTTAACCACTGTGAATGAAAACAAGATGCATCATTTACTAGAACATCAAAAGAACTGTTTTATGGTCTCTTTCTATATTTGATCAACATTTCTACTTTAATTGGAAAGGTTCCAGTCATTCCACAGCATTTTCATGGAGCGTAACAACAATTCTTCAAAATGAAGTCATCCTCGTTCTTCCAAAGGTGTTTTAAAGCCAGAACAGGATACACTACACATCAAGTGTCTTCTTCTAAATATGTCCTTTACAGAGTGCATTTCGCTTGTTTGTTTGTCACAGGTTGAGACCTTTGAGGACCTCTTGAACCTCCTCTCTCAGTTACAGGCATTTACAACTTTTCTCCACCTTCTTAAGTCTGTCACCTACTTTCACAACATTTAAAAAAAATATTTTTTTTTCGTTTGTTTTACTCTTAAATCTTCTGCCAGATCTGGCTAAAACTGGCCAGAAGTTCAAAGAGGATTTCGCAAACAGACTCCCAAGCATGAGCACACAGTTGCATGTCATCCTATGCTTTCGATTACAGGAACGTGATTTCACACTGTGAAGCTGCAGTTCAGGGAATCTCTCTCTTGTAAAACAAATGATACAAAAACAGTGAAAACCTTTCCACACATTCTTACCTGTTTTTCACCTTTAGATAGTTGATATACAATTTTCACTGCATTTATCATCACCCAGTTCAGAAATTTAATACAACAAAAGTACACAGAAGCAGTAAGTGGAATAGATCAATCCACCAAATAGCCCCTAGAGTCAGGTATGAGCGAGCTAGTCATGGAACCAAACCCATTTTGCAAACAGACCTCTATCTACAGGTGTCTCTCTCATGTGATTGGGTCTCCTCATTTCTTTTTTTCCTTTTCTGGATAGTTCTCAGTGTTGGTAGAAAGGGAGCCTATCCATTCTGATATTCAAAATCTTGTGCACACTGCTATGCCAAGGTATTCAAAATGCCTTGAACAATAACACTTGCAAGCCTAAAGGGATTAAAGGTCCTTTTAGGTCCTTAGGTCACATGTATGTTTTAAGGTATTATTGACTGGCTGATCTATACTTACAGACACCACAGAAAATTCATTCCAGTCTTTTGGTCATGGGAAACATGCCAATATACTAGTCATCTCTGCGAGTGTAAGTTCCCATCAGTTGCAGGGTGTGATTAAACATTTACAGAACGCCGCCTGCCATTCAGAACAGATCTCCAAAATCAGACAGTCATTCTTCACATTCATAGATACCAAAGTGCTGCTGCACACTGAGAACTTGGCTTTTGTCACTGTTAAGAAAAAAAACAAAACCAAAACAATCAAACTACTAGAGCAGTTAATCCCTGGAAGGCCTTGTGATCACATTCCTTGACAGGTTTGATAAATATGGAAATAGTGAAAATGTTCTGACTTGTTAAACTTGCAGTCTCTTTAATACATTTCTTGGCCCCAGCAAGCACAGACTGCTGACTTGGCAAGCCCAGGGGACCTTTGCTCACCTTTCTCAATAGACCCATGCTGATAAGTCTGAGTTTCCCCAAGAGCAGAACAAAGTCATGCTTATTAAAATGTTTATTCAATTCATAGAGCAGAGCAGCTCTTTCATGAAAGCAGGTATCGGAGCAAGAGGAAGATCTACAGGAACGTACATACAACCATAGAGGCTAAATTCAACTAGACTCTGAATGACTCATTCTTTAAAAAACAAACAAGACCAAAATGTCTTTCAGTTTCATGGAACACTGACCTCTAAAGAATATCATTTATTTATTACACACAGATGAAAAATACTGGGTTAGCAAAGAGAACAACAGTATTAAACTTAAATCACTGTTGTCATTTTTTTTTGCTACTGTACAGTTCACTAGCCATTGGTTCATAGGTGGTTCATATGACAATAAACAAAGCACGTTGTCAACAGACAGCTTACAATGTTATATATAATTGATTCTGCATAAAGATACATACATTTACCAGTTTTAAGAATATTACAGTGTGCAGGAGTTCTACAGTGCCTTACATGGCACACCTGACTTACTACTTACACTCAGCACAAGAAAGCAGATTGCACCTACCACAAGAATAAAGGATAGCAGTTCCACACTCTCTTCCAAGGTGTGGAAGAGAACTCCAGTGCCTACATACTACCGACTACTGATTATTTTGTGGGAAAAAAACCTCAACACATATAAACGCACATTTCTGCAAACCAAGCAGTTTTTCACAAGAGGTGTCACGATAGCTGACTGTGTGAGCCAAGCTTTCAGCTGTCCTATATGAAAAAAAGAAAATACAGTTTTGATGCTTATAGATTAGGTCTTTTTGAAAGGTTATGATGCACTCACAATGCTTCCAAATGGAAAATTGTTTCTGTGAGATGAAATTATTTTAAAGGACTATAAACTAGCCACTCTTCCAGGCAATGTCCGAAAAAAAAACCAAACCAACAAACACTTTTGAACAGAATTTACACAATTGTGTTTTGTTTTCTCCTAACAAAGAGATTCCTAAATCATTCTGCATATCACCCCAGAACCTACATACCTGTCAATCACCATAGCTGAGACTTTAAATGTAAGCCTTAATATTAATTATTATAAACTATAAGCATAAAAAATCTGGAATTCTGTCTTGAGCCAGATAGCTCTGGGGCATGAAACCAATCGAACTCTACTTTAGCCTTCTCCTCAGGATACACAAAGTTTACCCTTGCACTCAGCCTTGCCTCCCCCCCCCCCCCAGTACAAATTTCCTTTATTCAGCAGCTGTAGATTGTTAAATACTTGAATATTACTGCAGTTATGCCAATTAACTACATGATATTGGCACGCAATTTTGTATAAAATTATAACTTATAAAACATATTCCCCGATATAGAAATTAAAGATAAGTAACTACTTTTCAAATACTCCACAGTATTTCTGGAATACATTTGCTTCTAAACATAAATTTTCAGGGCTAGGCAAACACTTCAAAACAACAATCAAGGCAAAACATTGCCTACAGAACTACTTAAACTGATCAGTTTTCTTATATATAAAAACATTAATAAATGAGGCAGAATAACAGCACAATTTGATAATATATTGGATTCACAGGAAGCCATTTAAAAACGTGTGAGAGATGGAAGGACTTCAAAGCTGAAGTTTATTTTAGTTAATAATAGTGTGCAGTGTGGTCACAATTATGCCTGTGAAAACTCTGAATAGCAGGGAGCTGGTTTTATTTTCAAAATAAATGCTTGGTTTTAATTCTGTGACCTTATTTATATAAAACAGAAGAGCAGGGGCATAACAAAGCAAAGTTAAAGGAATTGACTAGAAAAAAAAATCGAAACTGGTCAGTTTATTTTCTTTACTCAAACCAATTTAAAAGCAAGATACAACCAAGGCAAGCATGCAGACCATTATATTCTTCAAAATATTTTGCCCCAATAAAATGCAATTTCCTTAGCCACACAAGAGATGTGCATCATTTAAACATAAAAAGCAGTAGATGAGTAGAGAGGAAAGAAAGAAGAAAAACAGATAGGGAAGGACAACAGGAAGAGGCTGTAGGTATCACAACCGTGATGATGGGCAAAATTCATGTGAAGATGCTCGATGTAATACGTTCTTGTTGAAAAAAGAAGCAACTCAGTATCAGAACACCTAAAATCAGAGGAGTTTTGCATTTAAAATTCAGGATGCTCTTTGAAATAGACAAAAAACACAAACTTCAGAAACAGCCTATAATTCTTTCTATGGCATTTGGTTATGATAAAATAGCATCAAAATAGACTACCGTTTTCAGGAAGAATAAGATCTGATGCAATCAGATGTCTCATTTGCAAGAAAATGTTCAAACAAGTTAACAAAAAATATCTACATAAGTGTGTGTGAAAATCTTTTCAACAGGAAAATGTTCCTGGAACTTATAAGATAAAAGATGTTCACTCAACAATGAACAAATTCCAGCTCTGATTCTTCATCAGGATGGTAACGTCCAGGCAGGTAAGCAGAAGAAGAAAAAGTGAGTAGCTCCCCTCTGCTTTCAGTCCATCACTCACTCCCATTTGCTCTCTCCCTTTCTGAGCACCCTTCTATAACAGCAACACAATTTTACATTGTAAATTGACTACGGACACTATGTCAGGTTGTGTGTTAGTGGTGACTACCTGTGATCACAATGTTACAAGGAGTCAGAACCGCTAAAACTGATTTTATGTTCCATCTGCAATTATGTTTTATTTCAAAAGACAAACTACATCTGCTCTCTTTTGAGCAGATCTGCATCTCTCTATACCTCATCTTCAGAAATCAATAGAGGTGCCAATTCCTGCTGATAATACCAGGCTTGTCTGAGACAGAACTGAGTGGTATAAACTTGAGAGACCGACACGCTATGAAGAAGCTTGTAGAATTAAGAGATCAAGCTTTAGAGGCAGAATTAATACTCCGTTTCTCTTTTGACTTTCATAGAGTGGCAAGAACCTGCTGCAGAGAATTAAAAAAGAACAGCTTGGTGTAGATCATAAAAGTCAGCGTTGCATTTGCATAATTGTGCATCATTACTGATAGGAATTTTAGGACAGCTTAAGTAACCACTGAAACATAGCATCTGAAAGCAGGCAACGGATTACATGTAAACCCAGGAGAACAACTGCTAGAATGCAAATATTTGGTCAAAGCATTAGTTATCTACAAACAGGGCAAAAAGCAGAAGAAATACACACATTGTGGGGCTTTTCCAATTACAACAAATAAATCTGCCAGTTCTATTTGGAAGAAGTTCAAGTAGCAATTCAAATTTTTAATACATTGCAAAGGGACAAGGAAAAACTGGGTAAATAGAAAATTTGCCTTCCTGTTACCGATAGCTGGTACATAAACCTGATGCAAGTGCAACACATTCTGGGTTGCTGGAGAGTAAAGGGAAGAGAATTAACAATGAATAACTTAATTGTTACATCTGTAGGAAAATTATATTGTGGAATCATATTCCAGTGAATCTGATGATAGTATTTACTTGAATGCTAACAAAAGGATATGTGAACAAATATTCAGCAAAGCACATCATGACTAAAAAGGCACTCACATGCCAACCAGCAGGACATAAGGAAATGCAAACCCAAACAAAAACCCCAAAGAACAAACATTGCAAAATAGCGTAGTTAAATAAAAATAAACATGGAGGGTATAAAAAGGTTAAATTTAAAAAACAGAGGAAAAAAAAGAGCAAACCTAGACCCATGCCCCGTGATATGACACCTACAGAAATACAGAAAACAAAGCTCATGCCAAGATACAGGCACTCTAAAAGGCTGAAGTATTTTATAATATCAAAAGCAGAAGAATATGATACGAATGCTGATGTACCTAATTTAGTTTACAAAGCAGAAAACAGAAACCCTTTTTGTGAATGCATTGAAAGAAGCTACCCATGCACGTACAAAATAAGCAATTTCAAGATGAAAAAGAGACACAAAAAGAAATAAAGCATAATGAAAAGAGAGAATAAGAAAACAAAGGTGAGACTAAAAGCCTCCAGATCCTTAATTTGGGGGCTGAGCCATACAGACCACACAACAGAAAAAAAGTTTTTGCTGCAAGAAAAGTGAAAGCAACAGCCTTCAACTGGCACATGCTACAAGCCCTGTCACATGCGGGGTATCAAATGACTCACTGCATTCTTTCAGATGAAAAATAATTATTTCTTGATGACCGACACAAGGTGGCTGCAAAACGACACATTCCCTGCGAGGCCTACCTAAATTATGCTAGGCCATTTGTAAGAATTGTGTGAACTCAAATACACACAGAGGTCCTGAAGTAATATCAAATCTCCGCTTTGCCTTTTCTCAATCTTTCTACAACTTCAGAGCCAATTCTGCAGGTGAAATACCTCACCATAAAGCAAACAGTCCAAAGGAGGAAGAATGAATATGGAGGAAAATAAAAAAAAAAAAACAGGAAATATTTGAAGCCTGTAGTAACATCAAGAGTATTGATATTTACCCATCAAAGGAGACTATATTTTCTACATCAGGCTTAAACTAGAGCATTGAAAGCCAATCTGATGTGAAGCTATGTGAGTGAGTTTGCTAGAAAAGCTCTTAGACTAACAGAAAAAGCATATGCATAAAAAAAAAAAAAAAAAAAAGCAAATTAGGTTCTAAATACACCAGTATTTTTTCTTATTTTTCTCTAGGATTGTACCTTCAAAGCAAAAACAGAGCACAGATACCATCAATACTGTCTGAAACAGCCCACACCACTATCACCAGGGAAACAAGCTCTAGGAAGAAGAGCACTTGGTGAAATCAGAACCACACACTTTGGTGGATGGCAGTACAACTGTTTGATTCACTTTCCTAACGAAGATATTGGCTGGGCTGCAAAGAGTACCAGTTCAGAAGAAATAATATCTTATACAGTAGTACTAGGTTACAGGGGCTCCATGAACAGCAGGAGGATTAAGATCGAGAAGAAAAGCAATACCCAGAAAAGAACTCATGAATGGTATTTCAAATGATTCACTGACATTAAGCCATAGTTTATTAAAAAAGAAAAAGCAGTGAACTTCGCTAAGAGGCCTGTTGCAGAGCAGTTTGAAAAATTATTAGAAACAGCACCTCATTCACATAGCAGATTATTGAAAGGAGAAACAGCTTAGTAATTAATCGTAGTATTTTCAGCAGATACCCAAGAAAAACCCTCAAGAACAAAAAGCAGCATCTAGGGGAAAAAAAAAAAAAAAAAAAGACCAAAAAGTTAGGAGGAGAAATCTAGGACTGACCATGGAGGTGGCTGTTAGAGACAAGGGATCAGATCCTCAGCTACTCTATACTAGTAATGGGTTAAAGGGAACTCCAGCAGGTTTTGACTTGTCAACAAAAGGAAAAAAGACATTACTGAGTCATCCAAGCATACAAAAACTCCTGTGCCCTTTATAGCATTAGAGAAGAATCAGACAGCCATGACTATGTTAAACTGAATTCAGTACTGTCACTAAGGTAATGCTTTCCTTGCCAGCAGGACTTCACACCTTACATTTGTAAACACATCAGTCACAAGTAGGGAGGCCTCCTATCAGAGGACCAACAAACTGTTTCAACCTCTTCCAATTTGGAACATTATGCAAACGGAAAGCTTTCCTTGCCCTTATTGCCTAAAATAAAAGCACTGAAACAAAAGATCCAAGGATCATGTCCTAATCACCTAATCCTATTACCCAGAGGATCTTAATAGATGATAAACAGCAACAATAACACAACAACCAAGGTAGTTACAACTGCCTTTGCTGGCCTGGTAACTTCAGAATCAGTTCTTTTTTAAGAGAGCAACATAGAGGTAGAACATAGCTGTACATGGAGAAAAAGGTATGCAATTTTGCCTTTGCTGTGACACAGAACATTGTGTGTTCCTTCCTTTCTTAGAGGAAAATATTTCACTGTAGATAAACAAGGGGAGATTACAACGAGTGCAACTTGCTACAGAACACATGAAAATGCCTTTGACCACAAGTGATATCCTGATGTGTTAGAGCAAAATGCGGAGGATGAGAGAAAATGAGGAGAAAATGAATTGCTGGGTATCCTGCAAAACAGACTGAGTTGGATTGACGGGACTGAGATGAACTTCTCAGTTGAGAAGGCACATCCCAGCACCTGCAGACTCAGGTGGACTTCCCTCCACGTTGCTAGCACTTCTGTGGTACAAAGTTGCCCAAATATATTTATTAGGGTTACACTACCCTATGTGCTCAGAGGGAAAGAAGAGCAAGAATAGAGATGGCATACAATTCCACTTCCAGTGACACCGCCCTGCTTGGTTTTATTGTGACCTTCATTTATACAGCTGATTATGAATTCCTGGTGAACTCTGATTACTGCAATAGCAGCTGTACTACTTCCTTTCTCTTTGCACTTAACTGCACTCTTGCTTAGTGAGTGGTATATGAATGTTTATGAAACAAGTACAGGAAGATCAAATAAAAGCAATGATTTCCTCTTAGACCTCCACCAGTACATTACATGGAACCTGCCAACACAGGACCAGTTAGTCTCTGACCTGCAGCAGCTGGAAGTAGCTGGATTCCAGATGGCCCTAGAAAGCTGCTTTTGTATAGCTTATATCTTTCTTCTACCAACCTGACACAGAAAATCAGAGCAAGCTCCCATGACAAACGACATCTCCAAACAGATGAAATTCCCAGTCATCCAGTCTGATGCAGGCCTGGCAGTCAGTGTAGGATCTCGTTTGAGATCTATCAGGTCCAGTACCACAGGAATGCCACCACTACTGAAACTCAGCCCTAGTTTCTCTATACCAAAATCCATCCGTACAGTCTTCATGCCACTGGCATCTCAAAATAAAATGCTGTTACATTATACCTTATCACACCTCATATGTCCTGGATCCTTACTCTCCAAAATGATTATTTCAGAAAGAAGGAAGGATTCAAGTCACTACCCTGAGGTTCACTATGCATGTACAATATACTAGGTATGATGTACTAGGCAAGCACAGCTAGAAGTGAGGTGCATGCCTCGTTCAAAATGTTTTTATTTACAAACTTGGAAGGTTGGGGAAATTCTATACAAGGCTCAGAATGGGCCACAACAATTCCGCCCTCAAGACACAAAACAATTCAAAGAACAATTCTCAGATAAAAACGTGAGTTATTCTCCCCCAGATCCTACTGCCAAGCCTAAAATAAGCACAGGACTTAGACTACCACTGTATTTAGCTTTGGCTAATGCAGGTAGCAATATGCACACTGAAGGATACGTAAGAATGAATTTAGGGAAAATCATAACATGTAGACAAATTCACTAGTAAATTTAGGTTGACAACAGTGCTACTCAATGAAAACCTTATGAATTATTTCAAAGAATATTAATGAAAAAAAGTTTGAAAAGCCTACATTATTTCAATATCATCATCATCTGGAGAAAATAACTAATTTGGAGAAGCTTTTCATAAATTAACTTGTATTATAAAATTATTTTGTCCTAGAAGACTTGTGCTCCATATATATACATTAATGTATGCTTCTGGTAAATGTTTACATTTATAGATGTATATATATAAAACATAGCTAAATTATTGCTTTAGGTACACAGCAAGCCTCACTTTTAAGTTACGTTACACGACCAATATACATCAGTGACTGGTGAGGTATGATATTTCTTTCACCTTATATAGTTATTAGCAAAATTAAAAACATTTGTATTCCAAAGCAGAACACAGTAACCAACAACCAAAAACAATAAAAGACAAATTTGCCTTAAGAATTCTCTCATTTTCACTCTTGAACTATCTTGTTTTAATTTTCCATGATCAGACTTAAAAAACAGGGCTATAAAAAAACAATTACATGTGTGCCGGATGTCTCTCAAGGAGAAATTACTCAATTTGTTTTCTCTTCATTCTGAAGATTGTGATCTAAGCACTGCACACCACTGCAGTTCTGTCTTGAACACCAAATTACTCTTTTCTTTCTGAAGCCTCCATTAAATGCTTCGCAGCTGCTTTGCCTTCAGAATACCTCTGTACTGAGAAAGGGATCAGCTCCATTTGCAGACAGGGAACGGAGCCACAAAAAGTTAGAGTTTTGAGTGCCTGCTTGAGCCACTCAGGACTTGATAGTTCAGTTTAATATGGCACACTGCTACATTTGATTAGTTAAAAGAACAGGCTCTACTCCATGTAACTGTAGATGAGTGAGCACTTCACTCTTAATCTCACAAATCAACTATTTAGAAAAGGAGATGTAATATTAATGATCAGATACGAAGAACCTGCTCAATTATTTAGTCATCCCTAAGCATACTTCTACATAGGCATATCTGATTCCCCAGGGAAGAATTCAGCTATCTTGATTATGTATTATTTACTTCAAAAAAAACAAAACACTATTTTCGCAACCTATGAGGCAGTGATCTTACAGTCTCTTTCAATGCAAACAGACCCATTCCCTGAACAGACTGAGGCAGGGATACCCCGTAAAATAAAAGTACACATTAGTGAGATTAGATTATTTCATAATACTAAAAGGGAAAAATTACTGTTGCATGGAAACATTTAATATCCTATTCTTGACTCTGTCACACTACCCTCAATAATGTTTTGATATATTTAAACACTATTATATATCTCCATGTTTCCACATGGGTTCTATTAAGAATATTAAAGATTATTGCATTATTCTGATTCATTTGAGCTCATGGTCTAAGTATGAACAAGCTGCCTTTCACGTGGAAAGCTCTGTATTCCCTGACCCACAGCAGACCCACCAGTAGACAGCTTTAGTCTGAGGGTTGGAGGGAGATTTGCTGTTATATTGAAGGAAAGTTGTGTTCAGTAACATTGCTTTCTTTCCAGAGATACTGAAGCTGTTTCAGAGCTCTTTGCATAGTGTATTTCTGGTGTAATCAATCATTAAATTTCCCCTTTAAAAATCTGTCAATCAGTAAAACGGTTAAATTATTCTCCTCTTTTCTTTTCTTTTTTTAAATCTTTTTTTTTTTAATTATTTTTTTAAGATTTTTTTTTTTGAAAAAAAAAAAAAAAAGCTCTTTTGCTATCTAATATTACCATCTTGGAACAACAGAAAAAGATAGATATATATATACACATTTGCAGCAACACATTAACCAAAAACAGAAGCCAAACAGGAAAGAGTGTGTTCCCAATGAAGCACATTTGTTTCTTCTGCAATAGCGGAGCATACTGTTTTCTGACAAACCAAGTACCAGAAATTCCATTTGTAATACACAATAAAGAATATTCATAGAAGAATTACATTTGTTTGACATTTAACTCAAAACTGTATTAGCTTGGTTCCAAGTACAGTCTTTTTTTGGTGTGGGTTTTTTTTAATGGTTGTTTGTTATTGTTTTTTTAATGTATGGACATAATTACTTTAATCAATACCAAATACTCCAGTAGATTCTTGAGAGTATGGATTTTTTTTTAAGCTTTTGTATACACAGTTATATTTTGAGAATTAGAAACTTCAATCCACAAACCACTGTACTTCAGTACAGCTTTTTCTTTCAGGCTGACACCAAAGCAGCAAATGCAGTTGAATTTTAGTTGCTTATGAGCGCTGCAAACACACATCAGACCAATAAAGCACGTTATCAAGCTCCTAGCAGCAACTGAAAGAAGTTTTTATGAATTTGTCTTTAATCTAAAAAACAAACAAACAAATAAAAACACCCAAAGAATGACAGATTATATAAGCCTTTATGTACAAGTAAAAACATTGATCTCGTTTTACACGTGAGACATACTTTACACTATTGCTTTATATTGTATTTGGTCTAATTGTTGACTTGATGTCCCAATCTTCTGACATTGGGGACTATTTCATTAGTGCTGGGTCTGCCTCTGACTCACTTAGCAATCTTTGAAGTTGCTATTTTTCCACTCCATGATTTAGTTAGCTATCCATATAATTTCTTTTATATCAAACAATGTTTGCTTGAAATGTGTTTTAAGATCCTAAGATAAAATATCTTAAGCCTTCAGAAAGCTTAGAATCTTGCTTGACACACACAGCCTTCCTGTCCAAACAAGTTGCAAGTATTATTATCCCAAAATTGCACTAAGGAACAAAAATTAGGCCACAGTGTCCTGTACCTTGCGTTACCTTGTGACGCCTCTCAGCAGATGATGCAAACAAACTGTGCTGTGGCCACATGGGGATCTGAATGCTCACTTACAAAGAATGCAGTCTTCGAGGGCTAAGAGCATCTCCAGGCGTCTGCATAGATACATATGTTTGTTTACTGAGATTCAAGACAACCCAAATGATTGATAAAACATTTAGCATTTAGAACCTCCAGCGTCAACACTTTGTAAGAAATCTCGTATTATTCTTGGTAAGAAACTTAGGAAATTGGTAAGAAAATAGTCAGGACACCTTTGTATATCAGACTGGAATTTTTCACAGAAAGGTTTCCCCTTGTAAATTTGTCCGCACCTAGTTTAATCAACAAAATTTGCAGCTGTTAACAGGTTCTGCTTCCATACGCTACTGCATATAAATGTTTCTTAATCAAGACAGTAGCTGGTTCAGAGTCCAACTGCCTTAATTGGATTTGGTACAAGAAAAAGCGTAACTATTTAAGTTAACCACCAAAAGAAGTACATTCAAGTGGAGGTCACAGGAAAGCTGCTTTCCTCTGACTGAAGAATGTAAGCACAAGGACAGAGGAGGTGCTGCTGCTCTGCTCACACACACAGCATAGACAACAGCTGCAGTTCAGGCGCCCTAATCTCAGTAGAGATGTACTGCCCCTCGTTACGGCCAGCTAATTGAGCTGACGCTGGGTGGAGCACATAGAAGATACTTTCAGCACAACTTGAGGTAATAACTGTAACCTTGCTGGAATACACTGCACGGACAAAACATCTTTATAAAGCACGTTATTTCAACAAGTTAGCTTTGAATTATTACAGAGGCTTCATTTTCTGTCATTCACATTTCTCATTTCCTGCAACCTTCACACACACACACACACACACACACAATCCCCCCTTCAAAACAGGGAGGGGAAGGAGCTTGCCTGGAAGAATGACTGGACTTTTTAGGAAGGTTCGTCTGCTGTAGGTCTGCTTCAGGCCTGCTTCCCTCGTCCAGTTAGTTCGACTCGCTTGTTTCAGATTAATTAGATGCAGGGAGGGGCTGTGGGGATGTACTTTAAATTTTTGTTTGCTTTCTACTTTGTATTCATTATTTCCCATCAAGTAGAATGATGAACAGGCTCAAAAATACTGAAGCATCAGGAATTTACTGAGATCTGGGATTGAAAATGGAAGTTTCTAGAATATATAGGAAAAACCATATTCAAGGCTTTTTCCTTCAACACCCTGAAGAAACACATGCTAAAGGGCATTCTCTGATCAGCAAGAACTCTGACATTTTTAACAGAATTTAAAAGGTTTCTAATTAACAGTGACATCACCAAGCTCTTTGCTGGCACTGACAATATTGCTGAAAAGTGACCTCATCTGTGACACCATCAGTCCCCGAGGAACACCCAAGGGTTGTAAACACAGGATATTATTAGCAATAAGTTTCATCCTTATGGAAAAACCTCTATTAAATATTTTACTTTATTTTTTTAAACCAAGAACGGGTAGTTCAGTAGCACATAGAAACAGAAGAAAACCTTGGGCCTACTGTACTCTTATCAGTGCTTAGTGAAGTAAAGAACAGGGAAGCTGCCTGCTACCTAACCCCGATGCTGAAACTAAATAGAGAAGGTAAAGGCTGGGGAAAGAGGAGTGACACCTGTATTCTCAGGTCACCCACTAGGACCGCTCCGGTCCCAGCAGAGCCACAGATCCTGATTCCCAGCTAATGGCCATGTACCAACATGCATTCCCAGTGATCAATTATTAGTGGTTATTAAGTACAACCACTTGGCAAATAAAAGTAACTCTTTAAACTCGTAAGGAGTTTCCACCAGAATGGTAGACTAGAGGGCTCTGAAGCATTGAGAGTCCTGCAGTGTATTCTTGTAGCTCATTTTTCCAGCTTTTCTGATACTGCTTTTAGCTTCCTCTCCCCCCATTTTTCTCTCAAAAGCACTTTCTCTTCTGCACTTCCATTCTTGTGAACTTTTAAAAATTTCAAATTAGGTGAAAAGCAGCTGTGCAGTTCTAGTGCTGTAGCTGCAAGGACGTTAATTCTTTGAAATTGTCGCTGCCTTGTAACAAGTCCCACACTGCCTCTTCAGCATCATGTCAGCACACATTAATACACATTGGAAGAAAAAGGACACATCCCAACAAGATTTCTGAAGGCTTCTTCCTGTCCTATGTGACAGGCCAGATTACAGGGCCAGTGTGACCGTGCTGATCAGGAGGAAGCACCTATGTCACTGGTTTTTGCTGCAAAATGGGCGATTCTGACAAAGGATTGTAGTGTGACAGAATCTATGCCATCTCCCCAAAATATCAAAGGAGACATCCGTCGCTGCCACTGGAATAAAGCAACCATTTCAGTAAAACAACAAACATCTCTTACAACTTGAAGGAGAGATCTGGAGCAATCTTGTGAGGTCCTCTACAGGTTAAAATAGTTGTGACATGCACCCAAACCATGAATCTAGAATCAGCCTAGCTGCAATCTAACTATTATCAGTATCTCATCTTCCTAAGCCAATTTTCAGATTTAACAGAAAAATAGTAATTTCCTTCTCTATACCTTTCTGCAAGCAGGAATGCAATTTGAATGGGCTAGATCCTGTTTTCAATGGGGAGGAAATAAAGTGGAAGAGCACATTAGGAGTAAATCCCCTAGAAGTACCTGGGGATATAAATATGCAAGTGCAAAGGAGTATTAGGATAAATAGATCCAAGACTTTCTCCACAGCAAAAAGGATGCCTTGTTTACAAAATTGTAACTGCTCATCCATGGATCATTTTCCTTGGCACTTCTGAGAGCAGGAAATAAAGACATCTTTTATCACAGTTACTGTTTGCACATTCATCATTATTTATAGTGCACAGTCTGGCTCAGGAAGGGTGGCCCATGAAACTGTACATTTAAACTGGTTACCTTGGCTCTGGAGCTGCTGGAGTTTAAGACTTTCTCTGTCATTTCCATTCCTGTTAGCATTTTCCCTTTCTAAGAACACAACACAAATGTGACTATTCAAAAAAAAACCCAGCTTTTTTCCCAACATACTACCTTTCTCCCCAGGTTTCGAGAAAAAAAAAAAAAAAAAAAAAAAGACTTTTTCAGCTGGTTATATTTTTACTATTCTACCTTGCAGATTTCTCTCCTCCCTTTTTTAAACTGAGGTATTTTTGTAGCATGTAATGAGGACATTTGCATATTACTGTATTGTACATTTTCACATTACTTGCATACCCCAAGCAAATGCTGTCAACCACAACAGTTAGATCTTTCTTTAAAAATAACACAACAGACAACAAAGTGAGTTATTCATTGAACGTATGCAGGTTTCAAATGTCCTACAACTAATGATTTTGCTCATTGGCCGTATCTGCTTCTCATCCCTGGTTGACTTTCTCAAACTCACTGACAGAATCACAGAATGGCTGAGGTTGGCAGGGACCTCTGAAGATCATCTAGTCCAACCCCCCTGCCAAGCAGGAGCACCCAGAGCACGTTGTGCAGGATGGCATCCAGGCAGGTTAGGAATATTTCCAGAGAAGGAGACTCCACAAGCTCTTTGGGCAAGCTGTCCCAGTGCCCTGTCACTCTCACAGTAACAAAGTGCCCCTTCATATTGAGCCAGAACCTCCTGTGCTGCAGTTTGTGCCCATTGCCTCTCGTCCTGTCACTGGGCACAGCTGAAAAGAGACGGGCTCCATCCTCTAGAAACCCTCCCCTGAAGACAATACTGTAACTTTTTGTTTCTTTACAAGCGTAAGAAATATGCCAATATAAGAAACATGAAGATACAATCTACTCTTACTAATGCTTTCAAAACATATTACAGTCACATATGTGGAAAAAATAAAACTGCAGAAGACATCATCATGTTTACCTGTAGAACAACCAGGATGCATGTGGGGCTCATGTATCAACACGTCCAGTACACAGGCTTGCCTCGGAGCTAAGCCTAATATCCAATCCTGCTACGCCTGCTATTAGCAGGACTGTAATCCATCCTGAGAGTCTCCATTTCAGATTTTGTAGCATGACCTAGCTTACTAGGATAAAATAAAGTAAGAAGTAAGAAAGACACGCTTTGGTTTCCAAAATCAGCAAGAACACTGGTCTCTCCTTATCAGGAACTCAGCAACTCACAAATACAGTATATCCCAGCAATTTAAGATTCCCAGGAGCAGTAGCTTAAATGTTTTGCCCATTTATAGTTGGCATAGCTCTTAACTGAAGAGACAAATCTTGGTATCAAGTGTTCAGAAGCAGCCACGCCAAAGTCTTGAACAAAGTACAGTGAAAATGAAGCCTCAGCTGGCTTGAACAATCATGTAACCCAAGCCAAGGAAATCCAAAGCCCTCCTCCAATATAACCAAACCTAAGCATCAGGAATAAGAAAATGTGATTAAGAAACAACTGGAGAGTTCAAAAAGGAAGGGAAAAATGAACATGTTTTATATTGTTAGCAATTGTTAACCAAACAACCTGAAGCAGACTGCAGAAACTCTTGAATTCAAATCTCATTCTTGAGTAAAAGATGAACTGGGGAGCAAGAAAACTTGGCTGCCCTAGGTCACCTACGCAAATCAGTAGATAAGGAGCACGAACGCTGTCTAGGTGAGAAGTCTTCAGGTGTAAACTGTTGATGGACAGGTTTACTCGGAACCAGACCATCCGTACACAAACAACTAAATGATTTATAATTTAATTTACAATAAGCATCAAGGCAGTCATCAGCACAATGTATTATCAGTGAGCCAAGAAAGGAAACAGCAATTACAAAGCCTACTTAGGATGCATGAGGTCTTCCTTTAAAGAGGGCCAATGTTTGTAGAATATTTGCATTGATGTTTATTCAACATTGGCAGTATCACTTATGATTAAACATTTCTTAAACAACTGTCAGGAAACCCAAGACAGAATAATGTGTCAACTGAACTTGTGCAGAAAAGGTTAAAATAATTGTCATCAGAGGACTACCATTTTCTTGGATGTACCATTTCTCTTCTTCCAAGTATTCTTAAGAAGCAGAAGTTATATGAGGCTTTTCTTCTAAAAACTACAAGTTACTAGCCAAATACTCCCTCCTTTGTATCTCAAAATTAGCCTGTTTTACTGGCATAGACATAGCAACATTGAAGAGCAAACATTCGAAAACATGAAGCTCGTAATTCTGAAATGACCATTCAGGTAAGCATCCTGATCTTCAGAGCTGTTGAGCTTCTCTCAGACCAGTAAGACGTCCTAGTGCAAAAAACTCGTGACAACAATAATTTTAATACCATGGAGCTGCTGTTCTAGGAGCAACTAAGTTTGAAAACTGTAGGATAACTTTTGAACAACCATCTTTCCATAGCCAAGGCCATCATACTGGTTTCCAGAATAAATTCCTTAATAAGTGTTCTCTTGAGTGTTGACTTTACAAAAAAGTTTTGCTTTTCACTCCCTCCCTTACCTTTTGGCTTTTTTCCTCTCATCCCTTCTGCACACGAGCCCACCAACCAGCACTTGCAGTGACTCATTTACAAGGGGAGAAAAAAAACGTTATGGGGGTGGCGTTTCTTTCTTCCTAATACTTTATTCTGGAAAAAGTACAGTTGTTTCATAGTGTTGGAGAGGAGGAAAAATATATAGCAGTATTACATTATAGTAAATGTTCTGCAGAAATCATTCTCTACTTTGACCTTGCTCATTTCTCAAAAAAGATTATTAAAAAGTCCATTCGTTTGAAGAGCAAACAAAACTATGTACGTGAAAAAAAAAAAGCTGCTTACCCCTAGTCTCCTTTTGGTGTCAGAGTCAGCTTAAACTTGCTCTGGTATCTTGATATTGCACTAACTACACTAACAGAAAGTAATGCAATCTGTGTTTGTTGATGTATCTACAACCTCTTCCAATACCCCAGTTCCTTCCAAACTAATGTTTTAAAATAATGCTAAAGCGCAGTAACTAAACAACTTCAACAGAGACATGAGGCACTATGCAGAGATCAACTCACATTCACGTACATCTGTTGTTCTGCAGATCAAGAATGAATCTCTGAAAACTGCCTGCGTCTCCCATTATTTCTCCAAACTGGAGACAAGCAGGCACTCAGCACAGTGTAACCAGTAAAAGATCTTTCCGCAAGATTCCTTTGATGGAGTACAGCAGTTACCTCCAGCCAATGCCTTTTTTTAATGGATTTAGCACACGGTAAGAACAACAATCACAGCAACAGATATTTGTCTCCTTCTTGGAGCTTTAAAGGACATCACAGATGTGCTGAGTTTATTCAAAACTATAGTGTCGGCAACTGAAACTAGGCTACAACTATCAGACAAAATGGCTACATCATTAGGCACAGTGACTGAAGGACATTTAACAAAATCAGAAGGGACAGACCTCCATGTTAGTTGTGTGTTCAACAGCGAGGGAGAACACAGTTTTAATAAAAAAGTGAGCCCCACAAACTTGTCAATACAAAGATGTTAACAGCTGAGTCGGTGACAGCTTAACACCAAAACCCAGGCCTCTCTGACACCATTCACTTAATTATTTTCTTTATTGTAAGTCTTTAGACTTTAAAACAGCTTGAACTTGGGGGAGCTCCTGTTCTCTGTCATTTGGCAACTCATAACCTGCAGGGCTGTTTCATTTAGAATAAAACGTTAGAAAAGTGATCAACAGTAAATCACTGCTCTGTGCATTTAAAAATCTCATAAACTGAAGAGTTGGAAAGCAGAGACGATTTGTGTAAAAATAGAGGGGAGGAGATGATTTGCTGCTTGCGGCACAGGCCTGTAAGTTAATACATCTGGGGTCCATTCCATACATTAAATGGGAATACCACCATGTGCTTCACAGAAGCGAAGGGAGGTTTTATTCATCAGCATTTGTAAAACATTTTGAGCTCCCAAGATAAAATATTTTAGCAAAACAGAAATTATTATTGGAGCATTACTTTACTTTGTAAAATATTTTATGGAGCAAGCCAACAGTTTAATAAAAATAAAGCACCCTTCTCCCTTGAAGGCTCTGTGAAAACTGATTTTTATTTTCATACTTCCATGCTAAAAAGTCAGGTTACCAAAAAAACAGGGGTGGATACATAAATATCAGCATCTTGATTTTCTGAGCAGAGAAAACACACAAACTTCAAGTGGAGTGCAGACTCCGTCTCTTGATTCAACAACTGACCTTAAATATTTAGATTTGAAAATGCCAGCCTTACTGGAGTGCTTACAAATTCAGGAACGACACTCCCAAAGAAGTAATGAACATCAGGCAAAAGCAAAACACATACTGCAGACAGGTGTCCCACTGACAGCCCTCAGATACGTAAAATACCCAAAGGAAGTCAACTTTGCTTCAGTCTCGCACCAAGAGCTGCTCTTAATGCAAGATGAGAAACTGCTCTGCAATGGGAATGCTAACCAAAAAGAAACGGGACAGAAGCTTACCCAAAATACTGTAATGACTAAACCCTCAAATGGAAAACTGCAGTTGTCTTTCTCCCTATCTCATCTGTTTCTAAACAGACCTACAAGTCAATCTCCCTGCATTTCATCCTTTCTACATTAGCAGTAGAGTCTCGTCCTGATACTCTTCCTCCAAGATCCCACACAGCTAAAATTAAAATAGTAATATTATTAAAATGTCAAACTGCACCAAAGACCATGTCTCAGCCCTACTGATCGTAGCTCTCATTATTTGCACATCCTATGACCGGAGAAGCAAGATGTCCTTCCTAACATCCTATGAAGATGATTCTGAGCTTCAGAAAGTGTACTGGGTCTTGCTGGGACAGTCCATTTTCTTCACAGAAGTCCATAATGGTGTGCTTTAAGTTTGTGACCAGAACAGTGTTTATAACACTGGTGTTTTACTACCGCTGAATGGTGGCTACACAGCATCAAGGCTGCCTCTGCTTGTCACTCTGCCCCCACAGGGAGCAAGGCAAGAGGCTGGGATGGGACACAGCTGGGACTGGAACTGAGCAGAGAGATGCCATACAGGACAGCATCAGCATGCTCAGGGTGGTGGTGGAGATAGCTGTTGCTTGGAGGCTGGCTGGGCATTAGCCTGCTGCTGGGATGTGGTGAGCGACTGCCTCTGCATTATTTGTTTTGTTTTTCTGCTCCCCACCCATTAAAACTGTCTTTGTCTGTACCCCTGAGGTTATTTTGGTTTTGCTCTTCCAGTGCTCTCTCCCATCCCACTGAGGGGAGAGTGAGCAAGCAGCTGGAAGGTGCTGAGCTGCTGGCCAGGGTCAACCCATCATTGAGTGTCACAGGGAAAGCTACAGAATAAATGCATTTTGTTGGTACATCATTGCCTGAGAAACACCACATTTTGTGTTCAACTGACCGTAAAAGACTAAGAAGTAACTTTCCACTCTCAGCGTGAAGATGCTGAATAGTTACTCACATGGAGAGACAGACCACTGCCCTCATTGTGCTGCTTCCAAGCTTGATCCAAAGCTGGTTCATAAGTGGAAATATCAGCAGATTTTGAACCAGGTCCCCTAGAACCTGAAGTTCACAGAAAAATCCACACACAAAGAACTTGGTTTGCATTGCATGACCAAAAAAGTAGTAGTTCTATACAGAGCTTGATTGGCTCTAAATCAAAAGACACATCTCTATCAGTTTTTTCTCATATGCAGCAATCTACAAGAACTTGTAGTCTTGGCTTTAACAGTTTGTTTGTTTGGTTTGGTTGTTTTTTGTTTTGTTTTTTGTTTTCTGTAAATTTGAATTCAAACTAAAATTTCCATGCTTATTCTAACTCCCTTTTAGAAGAACTTAATCTGCTCTCAGACAAGGCCAGGCACTGCTACCTATCTGCAACCTAAAAAGTGTTTTTCAAGTTAATGGAAAAGTGAGCTTAAAACATCATTAGTAAGCATAAAAATAATTTGATAAACAACACTTAAATGCATCAGGGGCATTGGCAAAGAGCCACCTCACAAGGAGAAAGATTTCATAAAAAACAAAGTAAAGAATAATCCCACCCCCAAAAGTACTAAGATTACTGGTTTAATGAGGCAAGATGAGAGATATGGAGATACAATCTGTTGTCCAAAAATATCATCCCTGAGCTCCTGCAGAGATTAACAGAATTATGAAGTCACCAAAAAAATTAGTTCTGAATTCCCAGATATTTTTTACAGCCTTGTAAATTAATTTTTAATTTTAATTTCACAAAAAAAAAAATTAATCAATAAAAAAAATAAAACATTAAATATCTAGTTATTTGGGATACTGTTTGTGAAACCACATCTTGCAAGTGTTGTTAACAAAGCAAATAGCTTTGAAATAAGCTTACTATGACACCTTGCTCTTTATCAGAATTACTTTTGCATTGAGATTCCTCCATAGTCTGCAAATCCCAACGATAAATGAATTCAAGATATTGCTTCTACCCAGACTGAAGTAGACAAACGCAGTAAATGAACTCAAATCCTCACTTCTGTTGCAACAGGTGCACCAACAGCATTATCATTGCTTTTCCCCCTTTTACAGAGTAAGGGTACATAATTCTTTTCTAGTACATATTAAGACTTTTTTTCTGCCTAAACAGCTAACTTTCCAACACATTCAGGGCACCAATCCTACTTTGCTGCTGATCTCCTTCACCTCTACCATTTATTTCTATCATCAGGAGTCACTCTAGGATTTCTTCGGTTTCAGAACAGCCAGATCCAAGCCACCTTTCCCTCCCCGCTTCATGGGATTATCTTAGAGAACATTTGGGGATATGGACAGAAGATGGGACCCCACATGAGAAGACATGGGTGCATTTCAGCAAAGGGTAGATTAAGAGCCAGCCTTCTAAAACAGCACCCCTAACTACCATTCAAATCCCTTAGAATGGGCCAGCATCCAAGGTGTATATGCACAGATTAACCACTTTCCTGGGGACTGAGTATTTTCCTTCCGAGCCCTTTCTAACTCTCTGGCAAGTAACAGCCACTATTTTTTGTTACATAAGTGGCCAAACATCATATTTATTCAAGAAGCTAAAACATTTCATTTCCTGAGTACAAGGTAGTATTTCAAAGACTTCTTATACCTTCTTTCCCCTCTTCATTAAAAACACAACTTAA
This sequence comes from Aythya fuligula, assembly GCF_009819795.1. Taxonomy (NCBI): domain Eukaryota; kingdom Metazoa; phylum Chordata; class Aves; order Anseriformes; family Anatidae; genus Aythya; species Aythya fuligula. The sequence goes on from NC_045563.1 coordinate 37,518,186, forward strand.
ACATCAAAAAAAGCTACATTTAAGTCATGTTAAGACCGTGTAACCAACTGACAATTGTCCAGGAAATTCAGAGCTTAAAAGAAGCTTCAGCCTCAATAAATAGTTTTAGGAGGGCTTTTTTTTTTTTTTTTTCTTCTTTCCAGTCACAGCAAGAATTAGGAGGTGCCAATAATTCCTTCCCCAACTTGGCTTACATCCTTTTTTTTTTTTTTTTTAAAAAAAAGAAGTGAAAGCATTAAAGCACATTATTTTAAACAGTCCACAAAAAATAAGTAAATAAAGAGGGAAATACTATAGCAAACTGCACCATATCATTCAAAAGAGCAAGTCCAGAGCTTAGTGTTCAGGTGGTGCCAAGTAAAGACATTTCACTCCATACTGAATGCTGAGTGACCACACTGCCATTTATTACATTAGATACTCTCAGTAAAATTTACTGCTGATTTACAAGGTCTTCTAGGGACTATTTCAAACAATACAAAGCTTATCACAAAGCCATTTGCAAAAAAGGCTTCATAGGAATCCCAGGATTTGGTTTTGGACCATGGTATCATGACGTGCATGACTTTATGAGAGCGAACAGAGGTTTTTGCTCAGCTACCATTCCCTACACACAGCAACACAGCAAAGAGAAATAGCCTGCAGGACTGGATACATGAACCACAACTCAAATAATTCCAGCGATTGAGAAATGTGTCATTTCCTTCTCCGAGTTGCTGTCTGTATCACATGCTCCCCTGTGAGAAAAGCTAAGGTAGCCACCACTTCATTTGGAATTAGACGTAAGAGGTCTCAAAAGAATCAAGTGAGCGCATTTTCTGGACGCCCTAGAAAATTGCATAATGTCATCTTGGGAGGATGCACAGAGTCCCAGACAGCCGCGTTACAGATGTTCAGGATATTGCAGCTTTTGAACTTGGTGTGCGGGCAGGGGAGGGGGGGAAGAGAGAGAAGCACCTCAGAAGAACCAGATACATGCACCATAGTAGTAAAACATGGCTGTATCTTAGCTCACTCTCATGCCATCACAGCCAGATTCAGAAAACCTTTGCTGAGTGCTCACCAGAGCCTTCTCTCCATCCACAGTACCCATGACAAGCCAAGACAGTGATGGAAATTGTTCTGCCATTTACAGGAAAAATGCCTTAGGACATGTGAAACCCTGGCTGAGTAAGTTTTGGTCCAGCTGAGGTCTGACATTCAGAAATTCCGTTCTGTATTTGAGACATCTGGATCTTATCATTAGGGATATATTCTTACATGGGTGGGAAATGTGTAAGGGAGGCCTGCTATCAGAGAGCCTGCACCTTTCCCACCCCTCTGCTTAAGGTGAGGGCACAGAAGGGTTTACTTGCTGAGGACGGCAGAAGGCACCACACAGTGATGCTGACTCACAAAGCTAACCATGAGTTATGAGGCATTAAGACCCCTGACATATTACATCTTGTACTACTATAAATATATTTTAATTGGATTAATTCCCCAAATACTCTGAAGATCAGAGGGGCACGACAAAGTAGAAGTTGCAGAGCACCTCCTTAACGGGAAGCTTTCCCCCTAAACTGTCTCCCAGCTTGTGAACAGCATTTTATTCCATGATTTTGTTGGCACTGAACATTTGAGAGAATGAGCTCACCTTCTCAAACTGGGAGATGCATTAAGCATGGTTCTTTACACATTTCATGGATTAAGGACTTGCAAACATCTTCCTCGGATGTTAAATTATCCAACTCAGTAGGGGATCCAAGAGTCTCATCATTTCCTGAAACAGCCTTAGTGCTCGTGAGGTAATACTTGAATTCCAGTGAACTTGAAACACCATTTTAGGACAAAGAATATCTTTCAGGCAGGCTGCTAACATGCAGCAGAATGAGCAAGCTGTGCTGGACTGAAGCAACATATGTCTCTACAACCTTTTGCAGGCTGATGACAGAGCTGTGGCCTTAGCAGAGATGAGGGTTGTTCCATCCACAGGCCCAGCTGATCAGAACATAGCTCTGTGTTCAAGCTCACAAATGCTCCTCACTGAACTAAGAGACAAATGCATCAAAAGCACTTCCTAGCTGCCTGAAAAGCACACAAAGCACTGAAGTGTCAATTTTACTTCATTAAGCTCTATCACGCTGCATTTTTGCAAAAAGAATCAAACCATTAGACCCAAAAAAAATCTATAAAATGCATTTAATGTATTTAAGCGCTGATTTTGATTTAGGTTTAAATAAATGAAACTAGTTGTGCACTTAACTTTAGACTCGTGAAAATAACCATACCTTGCTTCAGACAATAGTTGGGTAAAGGTACATTTCCAAAAGGGAGATTTCATTAACATGTTTGTTAAAGTTATTCATTATTTTTCCATCACTGGACCCTCAGTCACTAAAAAGTCAGATCCTTTCAGAGCTATTTCTGTATCCTCCAGACAAGTCATATCGCTAACTGAAAAACATTTTTATCTTTAGTAAATTCTAGAACAAAAATCTGTAAATTCCAAATTCTAACTTGCTTTTGCTTATGACAATGGAAAATACTAAGAAGCACATTGAACTAGTATCTACAGAAACATTTGATCAGATAGGAAGGCAAGCATTATTTTTTAAACAGTTAAACTCTTAACATTGTGCAAATAAAGCCCCACATACTCCAGAAGTAATTTCAACATCCAAATGCTTTCTATGCTTACTTTCTAAGTATGATCACTCCAAAAGGGGTTCTAAGGCTGCTCTGAAATATGCTAAGAGGGTCACAAACAAGGCTGTTGGGAAGGATCAGTTGTTACTAGAAAGTTTTTGTCAGGATCAGTAACAGCACTACACAATCATTTTCCTTCCCATTTTGTGCTCATACCTATTCTATTCCACACCTCAGACAGACAAGAGACCCAACAACCACGAGCTTTTTATCTTGACTGCATCCCGTTAACAAAGGCTGACCAACATGCATCTAACTCAGTAAAACAACTTCCAGTGGAAAAAACAACAGAATATTTTTAAATTCATATTTACTATGATGATAGCATACTTTCTGGCAAGTTACACCTGAGGCACGTATGGCCAACAAAAGCCAAACGTTTGCCAGTTCAGCAGTTCAAGTTTTAAGTACACCAGATTTTCCAAGCAAGAAGCCCATGACATCTTTTACCTTCCTGTAAGCCTCTGCTCTTATGTAGAGATTTTGACAGCTTTCATTATTTTTCTCAGAAAGTCACAGGTGTTGACCTATCCAAGAAAATACAGCCTTACTTCCCACAAAATACCATGAACTTTACTTTTACTTGTTTCTAGCAGAATCTCTCATCAACTGAAAGGAGCCTTGTGTTCACCAATGAAATAATTACTTTTAGTAGAGAATATTCAAAAGGATCACTACTTATTATCTAAGTGATTATGGACTATATCAAAACCCAAAAAGCTTAAGTTATTAATCTAGCAGAAATCATAACCTGGCCATATATACACCCCTATACATATATAACCAGATATGTTTCAGATAATAGTCCAACATATTCCAGATAAAAATCCTGCTTAGTGTATGCTGCTTAAGCATATAAAATTCCCTAAGTTTTACAAGTTAATCAGAATTGTGAGCTATAAGAACCTTAAATTGGTATTTATTTCCTGTGATTTCTAAAATGACAGTTAATTAAAACAGTTTTTCATTTAAACACACTAAGGTATTGAACTATATGAAGACATGAGGCCTGCGAAACTCCTCATCTAAAATATAGCCATATATTCCACATGCTTCTCCTTTTGCCAAACTGGCTACAAGTGTAACACCGTAGACCACTGTAGGGATCACGCCACATGAACTGCTCATTATTTGATACCTGCACTGCTCTGGGACCCTCTGGCACTTTCTGCTTTCAAAGCCAAGGGCTTAAAGCCAGTACTGCAAGCTTGCTGGCGGGAAAGTTTCTGGAATAAATCATTTCATATGGCACTGCTCCTCACTGAGGCAGCTCCCTGGTTTCCTCTGGGGACTAACTTCATCCTTACTTGTGATCACAAAGAAAGTACACGTCTGTAAGAGTTCAGTATTACATACACTGCTTTTACCTGAGGGCTTTCTAATTAAGATGGTTTAAAACATTTCACCTACTGCTCTGTAACATTTTCTTTGTACTAGGTCCCTGTCATCTACTTACCTATATATCTGGTTGAGCAACTACAGAAAGATGCAGTTGAAGTCTGTACGAGTTTTTTTCAGCAATGAAAAGGATGACAGTAACTTCTGAGTCATTAATTCGATGTACTTAAGGTCACCTAAAGCTTCTTAACAGTTTAGGAGTTATGCGTTAAACCTGGAGACACATTGCCATTGTATTTATTGTGCCTAGTTGCCAACAGCATCATTCCCATTTCAACTCCATCCAAACTACACATGTTACCCCCTAGCCCTTCAACAGAAGGCATAGGCCAGTCTTGCAAAGGATAACTGTACAGAAAGATATTGCTTCTGTTGTTTTATTTAAGTTGTTTGCTCAATATTCCTGCTATGGAATAGCGTTTACAACAAAAAATGGAAACAGATAAACAAGCATCACCATCGTGTTCCACAGCACACACCAGCACTTTCAGAAGCATCATCAGCATAAAATATAACATGCCTCCCATGTATTTCAAATAGGTCTAAAAACCTTAAGTTGGTTAGCTGTTAAGTCATTAACAGCAAACTCCAAACCTGTGTTGGCCATGTTTATTTAAATCATACTTTCATTTACATACCTTGTGTTTAGCATGCAAATACCAGAACATTACTATAAGTAATGTCAAACAAATGCAACTAATGCCAGTTTGCATAGTACTGCATTCATCTGCATTACCTATTCTGAACCAGACAAAACAACTGGTTGGTTTGAATGAGCAACAAAGAGTTTAACCTGGTAACTAGAAGGCTATCTTACTTCCATTTCTACGCACTAACACGTCAGAGTGGTGAAGAAATAGTTCTTCATGAAGAGAAGAGGAGACCACAGCAAAGGCTACAAAATAATGAAAAAAGACTAAAATATTTCTACCAGTGCAGACAATGAATATCTGTCTCTCAGGTCCCTCTAGCATCATCTGTCACCTGAACATTAGTTTTCTTTCTATGAAAATAAATCCAAGAAAAGAAAATCAAAATGCAAACATGTGATACTGAAAGCACTGAGACAAAGGAAAAAAGGTTTCAAATAAGAAAACGCTTGAAAAACAAGATTTAACAATGGTGAGTGAAAGCAAGCCAGTCAGGGTGCCCTTGTGCTTCATTATTGTAGCAAATGATGAAAAATCAATTAAAAATCTTATAGAAGCTTAAGACTGTCGCTCCTAACTTCATAGTAGTGAAAAATAAAGTACAGAGACCAATAGTTAGGTAAAAACTGAAAGAGCAGTATGGAACAGCCACAGAAATCTGTGCAGATGTAGGTATCCTTTGAAATTCGTATTAGATGGTACAGACTTGGTGTAAGATACTCACTTAAAGCTTCTTTATCACTGCTTAATTTAAGAATACAGAATCTGTCTTCTAACCATTTCTGTAGGTATTTTGCTCTTTTATCATAATTTCTTATACTTCAGTATTTAATGTAAAGGTACTACAAGGTTGTTGAGCTGCTATTAACATTTGAAAATTAAATACTTCTCAAATTGTATTAGTTTCCAATTTTGTTAACAACATCATTTTGAAAATTACAACTACTGGTATCTTGTATATGGTTCCAGACTTTTATAGGAATACATGTGTTCAGTGTAATAGGAAGTAATTATATATGTATATAATGATATATGTATATAATGATATATGTTTACTGTATATCATTAATTTTCATCCTCTTAATTTAATCCAAGACATTCAACAACTTACTGTCTTTGGGTAGTGTGTTCAGATGCATCAAAATCAGAGAAAGCTCCTGGGCAGAGAACAACTCTACAAATCTCCTGAAATACATTTAACGTTATATGCTGTTTTCGTTTGTGTTAGATGGGGTAGGAACAAGGGATCAAATTCATTGTTCACAAAGATAGTTAGGATTCTGTGATGAAAATTGCAATAATCACTTTGCATATTTGAAGTATTTTACATGGAACAGTCATGACAAAAACCTTAGTGAGACCAAGATCTGTTTAATCATCAGTTAGAGTAACTAAAGTGTTTCCTATTAACGTGCATATACCTGTGTCACTAACACACAGCACATCAAGTCAGTGATGCCTCCCACTAAAAATCAGACAGACTTGGGAAGCAAGGAAATGCCTTTTCTTTAATAGAGGTACATATAACCATTGGTACGCAACGTCCCAACCTATACAGCACCACGTACACAAAAGAAGTGCCCAAGGGATAACTGTGCTGCACAAGCACCTCAATTGGTTTGTTGCTTCAGGTCCTAAACAAGCCCAGCAAGTTCAGTAGGGCTGGTACATTCTGCGTTATAGCAGAAGCGCGTGCACAAGGGCACGCACAGCTTGCTTTAAGAGCTATTTATTAAGAGCAAATTCTAGTAACCTAAGAATGCAGTAAATTACTCACACCATCCCTCCAAGCCTTGCTATCCTACTGCTTTGGTTGCCTGGGCTGCTTTAAGATTTCCACAAGAGAATCTACAAGGAATTCATGTTTCTAATTCTCTACCAGCCACCTTACCCTACTTTGGAATTTGAGTAGTCCCCCTAAGTCCCTGATGTGGAAGAACTACCCCAATCTCTTTTATAAATTATGCGGTACAAACAGTCACAGAAGGGTGAAAAGTGACAGGCAGACATCATAACCATGCTTCAGTGGAAATTAAAAGCAAGGAATGGCATCCAACGCGGCAAAATTCAGCACAAACTCTAACACAGCAGATTGGTATGACACTGTTGTTCCAGCTGATAAGCTGATTATTTTAAAAAAGGAAGAGAAACATTTTGAAAAATGATTCACAGGTAAAACTGCAAGACACTCACAGATCAGAAATAAGAAATGTTCAGAGCTTATTTGCAGTATTATCAGGACATGAATCAAAGGGTGAGGGGTGAACAGGTTATTTGATACCTTTATAATCTCGCAACTGATGTGCACTTTACCTCGTAATCAGATTACCCACATTACATCAATGAGTTTAAAATAGTTTTCCTTTATTTCAGTGTTCATAAGATATTGCAATGTCACTTGAATATATGCTTGTTGCAATAAACAGAAGCCTCAAACAGTCAGAGTCAAGCAAGTATCTCCATGTAAAGCACAATCACTACAACCTAAGCTTCAGGGCCATGTAATCAGGTGATGTTATTCTAGCAAGGGATGAGAAAGCTCTTTCAACAATCAAATTATAAGTTAAAGGGTCAGGTACCATCTGCAGCCAAGCTTTAATATCCTTGCTCTTCTGCTTTGCTGCTGAAAGGTGCAAATTGTACTCAGAGCTGAAGAAGAGGTACATTGCTCTGTAACTCCAGTGCAGGCCCTGATACTTAAGCACTCCCCCCTTCCAAACTCTGTGCCATAGGCCCATTTTATTTCTTAATATCCTACCTTCATATAGACTAAGGGCCACAGGTTTGTGTTCAACATGCATTTTTCCATTCCTACAATCTTTATTTCATACTAAAAAAAGCATGCGGGCTACCACCATGCTTTCTCAAACAGAACAGTATTGTTAAGAGGCTGAATGAATACTGATGGCTAAGCAACCAGGCCCATTTTAAGTATTAAAAACACTTTTTTTTTTTTTTTTTTTCACATGATGCACATTTTCAACCTTTTTAACTTACAAAGAAAGTTATGTTAAGAGATCTCGCTGGACAGACCACTGTTCCCTCACTGTTATTCTCTCTGAAATCCATCCTGCTACGTGAAATTCTCAACCTTGCAACACCCATTAGTCAAACACAGCAAAGTACCACTTAAACATTCAGGAAGCCAGTGATGTTTACTTTGAGGTTCACCTTCAAATGAATACAGAATCCATACACCATTTATTCTGGTTATCTTTGTTATGAAACATTTTCAGGGCTTAGCCCACTGGGCATGTCGAAATCATAAATCATCTTCAGCTACACAAAAACAAACCTCACTCAGATTCAAATGCCTACAGGGAAAATAGCATCTACCCAAAGCAGCACAGCTTTTTGTACATTCCTTTAGGTTTTAATGCTTCGCCAATTCTGCTTCAGTATCTGTAAATTCCACATCTCTGACAAGTAAATACGCACCACACCCTTACCCTCCTCCCCTTTATGTCTCCTTCCTAAACCTTCCCAACAGTCAGCCAGTCTTCATGGGCTGAATATTAAAGGCTCAGAGCACTTGACGAAATACTGAAAGATCTGCTTTGCAGTCAAAATGGATGAGAGGAAAATCTAGTGTCTTTCTACTATCGTTCTTTAGTCTCCCTTGAGTATTTGCGTTTCAAAACAGAAAAAGCATGCAGTATGTCAAAATGAAAACGGCATTTCCATTGTCCTCCATTCCTTCTCCATTTACTAGCTGATCTCTAACTAGATTTCCAGCAAAATGCTGTCATGCCATTAACCACTACAGGGACTGACACGCAGCTCTCTGCCTCAGGTTTCAAATACTTAGACTCGCTGGAACCACAGCTTCAATCTGCAGCAGGACGCAGATGAAAGTAAGTAGAGTTTAATTCAATTTTCCATCTGAGGATCTTTCAGATGAGACTTTAAAACAACACGTTTCCTCTACTGTAAGTAGAGGAAACAATCTCATGGCACTTCCAATGAAATCAACAGATGTGACCAAATAGGTCATATGTTTGGCTGCTGACTCATCTCCGAGAGATGGCTGCACTACCATGACTGTATACAGCATGTCTATAAGCTGACCCACACATTTAAAGCTAAGATCAAACAGGTGGAGAAAATGTGCATGTGTTTGCTAATCGACTTCAGTGGGTTAATAATATTTGCAATCTAGTGAAGACAAGCACCTGCCCAACAGCATCTTTCATTAGTAGGAAATTTCCTCCTTAAATGAGGCTGAAGTACCCACACAAGGCTTGAAAAAGAAGCCAGTACTACCAAAGTAAGTGTGATCTATTTGTCACAAACAGTATTTCTGTTGTTGTAGCACAAGGCAAATCCATTCAAAGATATTATGCATTTAATAAAGTGGAGAAAACAATCCGCCCATTCCCTAAATACCAAGCTTCTAAAAACCTCCCATAAACGACTATTACCCACCAATACAGCTTCACTAGTGATGCATACCACCTTAAGAAGGACAAGTACATTACAGATCCTAAGCTAATAAATTTTGTTGAATAGCACAGGATTCATTCCAAAGTGGCCAGACCCAGCAAGAGCAAAGGGTGGAAAATTCTGCTACTAGCATGGAGAATTGGCCAGAACCAAGCCTAGGAAAAAGCACAAATGCACAAAAAAGTGAGGCTTTGCTCCCATGAAAAGGAAGGCACTGAGCAATTCCTGTTTCCTCACACTAGCTCTCCCAACATTCCTGTTCGTTTCCATCCCCTGAATCTTAGAATTGGTCAGCTTAAGTGGGTTTAAAGCTCTCTCTAAGGTTTGCTCTTCCTCTCAGTTCTGAATGACCTCCTGCCCCCAAGCCCCTCCAAATCAACTGCTCTGTTCTCCATTAATTAAAAACAAGCTTTGCCCTTCATTTGCGTGGGGCTAAGAAAAGCTATGAAAGCTAAACTACAGAAGTCCACAGTTCCAAAGCAAAATATTTTAAAAGGTACCAATCTCATCCAAAAAGTAGCATACCAGTATTGTTCTCAGCAAGTCAGAAAATGAAGGGTTTGTCTTAAAGTGACCAAAAAATCAAAAAAAGACTCAAACAGCTTACAGTCAAGGAAGTATCTCACCGTAAAGCACAATCACTACAACCTAAGCTTCAGGGTCATGTTATCGGGTGACGTTATTTTAGCAAAGGATGAGAAAGCTTTTTCAACAATTAAAGTGAGTTAAAGTATCTGATACCATCTACAACAAAAAATTTTGCTGATAAAACATTCAAGAGCCCATGTCACGTTATTAAACACTCCATGTCTTTAAGCTGCTTTTGCCCATTGAATCCTATCATACAGCATAGTCAATCTAATAGCATTCTAAGATGAGACAAAGATAGATAGGTTACTGGGAAAACAGCATATTCCTTTATCAATGAGCTTACGTTATCTTATTTCCTTCTAATTTATTCTGCAATGGACCCAACAGAGAGACCACAGATATTTATATTCCATGTATAAAAGTTATTGGTTTGATCAGCTTATCCAAGTCTTAAATTTCCCTGTATCTTGGATCCTAAATCTTAATAAGCACTCAGAATTCAGCTATCGGACTTCTGCAATATTTTGAAGTGATGTCAAGGCAAAACAAAATGACAAATGTAACTGACCCTCGCCTTGCTATTTGAAAACCTGGAATTAAACTGACTCGCTCAGTGCTGCAATAGTACAAATTGTTATTTAAAATGTTATTACCAGAAAAACCATCATCCTGCATGTCTCCGAAAAATCAGGTAATCAAGGTAACTACATGCAATTCACAATGCAGTACTTCAGCAAATTCACCAGGTCTAAAACAGAAGAAATTTTTCTTGCTTGTTACATTTCCAAGGTGCAGGAATAATAAATACACCTTATTCAGGATTAACCAGGATTGTGTTTTTTTTTGTTTTGTTTTTAATGCTTAGCAGGTGGAAATGTGCATGTGATGTAGAACTTAAAGGGCCAAACAGTGAGAAGTTATTTTTGAATTTTGTGTGTGTGTGTGTGTGTGTGTAAAAATTGTAATTGCATTGTTATTGTTACATGTAATCAATAAGAATGGTTAATCCTTATTTCTCACGGAAATGAAAAACTTTTGAGAATCCACCTCTTTTTAGTCCCCACTGTTCCACTTCGAAGCCTCTTATCTCATTGATTTATTCTAGAAAACTTGTAACAAACAGTCAAAACCATACTCAAAGAAAGTGTAGGTTCTTTAAGTACTTGAGGACTACAGGATAACAAGAGAACTGAAGATGGTTCTGGAGCACAAAGCTTTGTAATAGCAGTAATGTTTAATAAACTCCCAATATTACAAGGACTTAATCAAGTAATGAATTGGTGACCAACTGAAAAACAATGTTCCAGGTGGTGGTTCTTTTTATTTGTTTTTATGTTCCTTTTGTGATGGAATTGACCATATATCATTAAAAAAAAAAAAAGTGAAAAATATTTATTACCTGAAACTGTTCATCTGACACTATAATCTTTATTTCTTGATTTCAAGTTAAAATAGATGCAATATAATCTGGATATGCTTTACTGCCTTCTTCAGCATGGCTTCCAAAAATCCCTGACCCAAGAGGAAGCCTTTTTATGAAGCTTTATGACAATGGCTGTCACACCTATATTTCATCTGATCAGCTTTTATTCAGAAGATAAGACAGAAGGCAAGGCAGAGCATAAATTTCTTGCATCATGAAAAACTGGGAGATTTCCCACTCCTATCTTCCTCTTATCTTAATCCTTAACCCACTCAGCTCTTGGACACCATCACATATACTCAGCTACTCATGCTGTAATTCATATTTCAAATTACCAATTACAGATATTGGGAAAGCCTCAGCCCAATAATTACTTCCTTCCAAGTTGTCCTACAACTTGCAGGACAGAAATTCTTTGAAAGCAGCAGCAAAGCTTCACTTTTGTTACTAGGTAGGGGTTATGAGATTCCTTAGAATTTCAGGCTGTTGCTTCCCATGACAAATCAGGAGTCAATTCTGTATGCAGGATGTGGAGAGATACATTTTTATGTTTATTTTAGAGCTTTTCAAACATGAGTTTGATTGATATTTTAACTATGTTGAGCAACATTACCATGTCAATTGTTGCAAACAACTACCATAAGAATAGTTTTGATGTGGTGACTGAACTCACAGTTTAAGCAGTTAAGAGTAAGCACCAAAATCATTGAAATAGATGCATACATGTATATTCCACTTGGTGGACATCAGGAACTAAAGCTTAATGGAAAATACTGCCTGACATTCATGAAAAATAAAATGTGGTAAGAAATCTGAAGTTTCCAAGCCAGTATTCTTGGTAGTTATCACCTACTTCATTGATTCTTTCCAAATTCTCAAGAAAGATCAGTTTCATCACTGAAAACTCTGTCCTAACCACTATAGACAAGATCTTTTACTTAAAAAGCAGCAACAAAAACAAAACACTAAATTGAAGACAGAGAGTGTACATTACACATGATTTAATGTGTGGACTCCTGTTCCAAAAATATTGTCTGTGTGGTTCTCCCCAGTTGTTTCTCAGGTACATGTTTACATTTTATTTGCTTGTCTGCTGGCCATAACCATGTGGAGTTCCATCATTTGAAGAAAAATATACCTAGTACATACTACCTGGTACATATACCTAACATAGTACTATACTATAATGTCACATAAAACTCAACCTGAATCGGACACTTCAGTGAAATTTTCAAAGCTGAGACACACAACAGAGAGTAAACAATTATGAAAGTTAGGGTCCGCTACATTTGAGACAAATACTGACAATCCCTTCTTGTTCTGTCAGTTCAAAATTGGACAGATTTAATTACAAAAGATTACATTAAAGAAACCCACAAGTCTAATTTTAGCCTTGCAATGCTGTTCTTAAAGTTCAGAGTTCAAAAATAAAGCAAGGCCCAGGATGAGGTCTCCTCCAGTTCACCTACAAGCACTTCCATTGGCCACAGCGTTGGTGCCCTGTGGTTCTCAGGGGTTGTAACAAAACAGGAAACAAAGGAGAGAATATTTAAAAGCTAACAGGGATGTACACATATCAATAGGAAGAAAAAAATAGTCATCATTGAACTAAAATCAGCAGTCTTGTTCACTTGAAGGAAGAATAAAAGACTGGTTGCCAAAAATAAATCACAACTACAACATACTTCCATAAACATTTTTGTGCACTGAACTGTATCTGAAGCTCCAAACATTTTTCTGCTTATTTGTAAAATATAAAATGGCACGTACACACTCAGAGATAACAAAAGTTTCATAGTAATACAGCTTAAATGAATTATAAAAAAACTACTCCTAGAAGTTCAAATCTTGGTAATGTCAATATAAAATTTTATTTTTCCAAAGCAGATTGACCGGGTTTCTATGGCATTTACCACATTTGCCCAGCAGTTTTTTGGCAAGACAAGTTTTTTGGATAAGACTTTGAAGTCCTATTTGTTTCATGTTGATATTAATGTTTTCATGACTTTTCTTCAAGAAATCACAGTTGGCCTGATGTCTCCAACTTAAGTTTCCGTTCTCTTTCTGAAGCTGATAGTTTCTTTCCATCAAAGAGGACCTGCTCAAAGACCATAAACTCTACTTAAAAAAATATGCTAGAAAAACATAGATTATTCATCAACAATATGATCACCGAAGACTTCGACACTTTCAACACCTATATTGCAGATGCACAAGGATATTTTCACAAACTGCATCACAAAAGCGACATGGTGATAAACCTAAACACAGAATATAGTAATGTTGGAAAGGCAGATTCAGATGCCAAGGCAGAAATTATAAGTAAAAAAAAAAAAGCTGTCTTTGAATAACAGCTAAAAATAGGCAGCTTATCCAGCAAGGCAGAGAAGTGCAGCAAGCCTATTCCAACTAGCAACAGCTGCAAAGGTAACTCTTCCAATAAGAGAGAAGCCATGGGGGAGAACTAGGAGTGGGACTGATTCATAGTGAAGATGCCTAGGGCAGATTTCTAAAAGTTACAACAATTCTTAAGTTGGATCCTGAAGTGAGTGGAAAGTTAGTGGAAATGTCTGAGGACAAAGAAAGTAGGTGGGGAGGCCTGGGCGAGAGAATGGAGAAGATGGGAGAGGTGGAAAGAATCCCAGTAAAATTTACAAAGCAGGAGTGACAGCCAAAACCTTCCCGCAACAAAATACAAAACAGAAAGCATAAACAAGACTCTACATCTCCTCCACAGGCTAAGAAGGAAAGAAGTTAAGCAATATACGGTGGCAGGTTGTTGATTCAAATCTTAGAATTTAAATTGAGAGACTAGATCAAAGGAAGACTAATTAAAACAAAAATCAAGTACAGGGTGTGCAATTCCTCTCCTTAATTACTTCAACTGTAAACCCCAGGGCTTCACTAAGTACTTCACTTTCAAATTTCCAGATTAGCTCACTTCTTCCACAGCTGAGCTGTTCCAAAGGCAGCAGCAAAGGGATGGTTGCCTGGAATTAAAATGAAATGCCTGTGAGTTCCAGTATAGTCTATGTGGGCTTTCTCCAACTGGCAAAGCAAAAAGGTACCTCCTGCTGAGGAGTCTCAATCGAAGAGGAGAAAAAGCTGCTTTTGTTAATGTGTTTTTTCTTCCAAGAGACCAACTAGCTGCTAAAGAGACTTAGCTACCCTCTAATCTGAAGGGAGCATCCTGAATTGGGGACAGTTTGAACTACAACATCTGGGAACTTGTCCTAGTCATGGGATGAAGCGATTGTGCTAGTTGGGAGCTAAGCCTTCAAATTAGGTTACCAACACTTTTCTCTTAGTTTTTACTTTTCTGTCTAGTACATATCTGTATAATCAGAATCAGAAAGAGCTGCACTGAGAAAATGAAACTGGCAAATATTCAAGTTAAAACAAGCCAAGGGGTAAGCTCCCTGCAAAGTCACACTGATCAAACTTCATTGCAGGTAGCACCTGTTTAACAGCAACATTTCTCCAAATGTAGTTGCAATCCCATAAAAATTAATAAAGCATATATAGATATTTCTATATTTCTATCTTTTTTTCAAAAATTGGTTAAAAAATATGAAATATACTAGAGGACAGAGGATTCTGGCTGTAAATAAATACACTGTTCTAGCCTCCAAACGCTTCTACGAACCTGGAATTGGCAGTGATAAAATGACATAGGAAGAACTTAAGGGTTCACGTCCAATTGTGTCCTTATTAAAATAAAATGATCAGAAGGAGGGCCAGAGAATGAATCATAAGCTAAGTCTGACTATACCTTCTTAACTCAGCAATAAACATCGGCGCTGAATCACAGTGACAGGCTGTTATTATGAGGAAGTCTGTATTGCCGCTTCAGCTTTCGGGACTGGCACTACTCTGTCCACTGCTAGTACTGAAAATGTTTAGAAGAAGTAAATGGCCAAGGAGTACTGCCCAAGGGTACGGCGCCCAACACTGCATTAAGTAACCCCTTCGGAATACTCTCAAATCACGTGTTCACATTTTGATTAGCAGAACTACTGGCACACTCTTAGCCTTGGTCGTCAGGCTCAGCCACAGAGAGGAATGCAGTATTTAAACTACTCTGATAAGATGAAATTGCTAGAAATCCACTTTGTTAGCAGGTTACGATTTTCCTTTTTTATCAGGGTCACATCGTAAATGGTCAGATCAGGTATGGAAGACTAGAAAGAAATAAAGAAACCTTATTAGAAAATATGCTGTAAATAACAGATTACAAAACCAGAAGGAACACCAGCAACGTGTTTAAGGGGAATCTGCCATTCAGCATTTATGATTCAGGCTGGTCATGTCCTGCCCATCCGTAGCCTTAAAAAATTCAACCATTTGTGAGAGAGGCTGCACGTATGGAAGAAAAATACACATCTTTTACTATCTTCTAGGTCTATCTAACTGAAAGCAAAAGCTTTGAAGCTGTCTTCCAGTAAAATATGCCTGTTTCTACAAACAGCTAACTTTCTAACCAAGTTTGGCTTTAACCCCAACATCATAAAACAAATGACTCAAGTGCCATCTACTGTGTCTGCAGTCAAGTGCAGTATTTCTACAGACAACAAACAGAAGTTAGCATCAAAAAATCAGGCAGAAATAACTGATCAACTTTATGCCAGATTGGATACCATAGCTTCAAGTACTGTCCTCCATGCAGGTTAGCACACGTGCAGTGCTGAGAGGACTACACAGTCACACCTTTGATGCATGGAATACAGGTTAATTTAACAATGTAAAGCAGATTCTCAGATTTATAATTAAATAAAAAACAAAGTGAGCCTGTTTCTATCTCACCTTGATTATGCTTTTACAATACCCTGTTTATTTTCACGAGATCAAGGAAATCAGACGTGGAAAAAAACGTATAGCAAACACCAGAAAAAACACCAAACAGCAGGTAACTGGTGGAAATAACACTGCATTCTGCCACATGAGGCTTTGGAATTGGAAGCATATGGTATCACCACAACTCCTGGATTAGTGAATCTTGCCTTTTAATTGTATTGCTTTAAGAGGACAGACTTCCAACACTTCTCTTGAATGAAAGTTTCTTAGAAGAACACAAGTAGAATATTACAGGAAAAACGCAGCTGGGAGTTAGATGCATAACACGCAGCTTTAGATCTCATAGTATCTGCCATTTCATGACATACAGAACTATGCATCAAAATTGCTTTGCTTCACTGTTCAAAAAAAAAAAAAAAATAATGAAGAGACAGGTGTCCTTGCAATACTGTAAAGTTTGCTGGTGGATTCCTTTTGGCTCTGTTAATCTCTTTTTCCATCACATTCTATTAAACAGGACTCATGGAAATTCACCACCTTTTTTTTTTTCTCCAGCCCCTCAACACTCATCAAAAGGTAAGATTTTGGGGCCAGAATTACTACCACATGCATTATTAACTGCAGACCATGGGAGCAGTTTTGCTGGCATGTTGGGGGGGGGTGTGAGGGAAGGCAGCAAATCAGTTTCTAATACTCACTCACTCTGCTGTAACTGCAGCCATGTGGGAAGCAAACGAAACAAGGCTGGGGCCACGGATCTATAACCTCGCTCTGCAAACACAGCTCCGTTCACCTGCAACAATGCACAAAACAAACAGAAAAGGCCTCTCCTCTAACGTGAGCAATGCTCTTTCCAAATCAGCTCCCTCTCCAGCTCCACTGGCATATAGAGAGGAATAACACACAACCCGCTAGAATCAGAACAGCCACTCCATCACTATCACTGCAGCGAACCACAAACACCCAAAGTGTTTTCCAGCAGAATCCAAACCCAGAGTGGACGAGAGTCTGTATTCAAATGCCATCCATGTTTCAGCATTCCTTTGGACATGAATTTTTAGTTCGAGCTTATACATGGTTATCAAGTAACAAGGAGAATTCATCCAGACTAATAAAATATAAACTGGTGCCTCCCACTTATTGGTTCCAAAATAAACACCACAACCAGCATGTGTGATTAAATTAAACTTCATATCCAAACTAAACACTGTGTCATGCACACAATGCAGGGTTTAAAATACCACAAATATTCTGAAGGGGTCACAGGGTACACACAGGCAAACATAAAACCAATTTACAGCAGGAAATTTGGCAGAGAGGTATGAAGGGGGTCGAGGAACTGCTATTTTGGAGGAAAACGAGTATAGTATGGCACACACCTGGTTCTCCTTCAACACTGATTGTCACTGTATGTGAAAATGTACACAGCTAGGAAGAGGTTCTGCACAGACCTCAAGAGCAAATTGCCCTGATGTACTTCGATGTCTGTTTGTAAAAGCACCACACTATGAATATTCAAGTGTTCAGTGTGAGCTGACAACAACCCTTTCCCCTATCAGCTGTGTTTTGCATTTCACGTTCACTGCCAGAGGGCTCACAGCTGGGAATTACATATAGGTCATGTGAAAAACTATTTCTTTATATATTTCTGTTCTCAGGTCTTATTCAGCAATAGAGTAAAATTTCAGACTGGTTTCCAACTGTCTCATCTTTAACTGAACTGAGCATACAAAGATGAGCTACGATGCAACTAAAAAGAATCATCAATGCCACACCAGTTCGCCCTTACCAGCATTCCCCCAAACTGCACACCACTTCCCTAAAGCACTTCCCTTTCTTCCATTTCCAGGCTCTTGCATGGTCCCACCAAAGCGGCCTAAGCCTAACAGGTAAAAGCAGTTGCAGATCTAGGTCTGGTTTCACAGGATGCTCTGGCAGTATCTATCCTCCATGGCCTGCACAACTTGAGCACTCTCCAGCCAATCTTTTCATGATTTTGCCAACATGACTCAAGTTTGATTTATAGGAAATTATCTTTCACTTAGAGCTCTGAACTTTTGAGCATTACAACCTAATGGTTTCCAATCATAAGGGCTGGAGAACAATAGTGTTCGTGTATCCAGAGAGAAAACAATCAAAATTGTCACTTCAGTATCCAAGCTCTCCAGTTCTGCCACGCAACAGGCCAAAAGCCAACGTGAACTTCATGAAACAGAGTTCTTTTCCCTTTCAGGTGATGAAAAGGCACCACCTTGCGGTTGTTGCTCTGGGAGAAATGCGTCGCCAACTGCCAGAAAAAGATCTAGTACAGCCAATTCACAACTGTGTCAATAGAAATTTCAAAAGGTTCGTATAACGAAAAAAATATCATAAATATCAGAACACATTTTAGCTACCAAAGCATTCTGCCTAACAGAAGTGAATAGCTGAAGCTTTATTATATTTAATCTCAAAGCGAATACTGGAGTTCTTTTAAAACAAAACCAGCTATGCAAAAGCCTGAAGTAGGGAATTTGCAAGAGTCTCAAGCAGGGAATTTTGCTTATAACATGCAACAATAAACCTCGCCATTATTGCACCTATATTTGTTACTGTATCCTTTTCCATAAGCAACAGCAAATAGTCAGTCAAAAGCAAATTCAAACATACTGTGCAAACACAGCCCACCACCTTTGTCCAAAATAAAACACACAAAGCTGCTGTAGGGATGGTTCATTGGAAGTTAGAATAAGAATATTGTACTTACTTCAGTGAGTGAGCAAACAATATTTGCCACAAATAGAATACTTCATCCACAGACCTTTTCATTAAAGCTTCATTTTCCTTTGCACGTTAAACTTGGGCCAGGGGAGGTAGCAGGCAACACAGCTAAGAAAACAATCCATATGACTTCTAGTTCAGTGTCTGGCTACTAGAAAATATGTCCTCTTATCAAAAATGCTGTAACCACATTCTAAGGTTAACGCAATACAAAATAAGTAACAACGTACTGAGGAAATACAAAATAGTAGAATACACGTCAGAAAATGTATATAGCCAGTATTCAGAAAGAACAGAAAGCAGAAAACGCCTGCAATTCCTCTTTTAAAAGTTGGTCAACTCCTTAATACATCATCTCCATACTCCACCAGCACTGCTAGTGTTTATGCAATTTATATAAAATGAACAACCAATAAAACCCACAAGAATATAAAATCTGTTTGCAATTCTTGAAAATGTTTCTTTAGTTAATAGCTTTATGTAAATGCTATTTTTTCAACATCTAAAATGAAGAAAAACTGAATTGCTGTGACTTATAGCACAGGGAATTAATTCTGTCTTCAAGTTCTGATGACTCAAAGTCAGTTCTTGTGGTTTCAGTATAATTAAGGATCCTTGCTGAAATGATTTGCTTATAAATCATCTACCTGCCATACTTACATTTCATTATTTTCACACAGAAAATAAGTCTGGGAAGAATTAGCACATTTAAGTTTAGTTTTTAACCCATACAGCTGAAAAACACATCTGTTGTCCGATTAGTACATTCTAGTGAGAAGGACAAAAGCCACTGCCTTATGTTCAGTAGCAGTACTCTGCAGACAGGCTCAAACAATGCTACCTCTTTCTTCTAAACCTTCTCAGTTCTTTATTGCCCCCTCACAGCAGAGCTCACTGCACCGTTCCAACAAAATGCTTGTGCATCAGCACCATAAGGGGAAGGAACCAAATAGGACAGGATGGGATTGGTCTTGAGAGTCTCAGAAGACTGGATAAATAGTTGAGGGGAAAAAAACAGGGGGAAGTTGGTGGGTTCAATTCAAGAATGGATAACCACAGGCTGCTACAAGAATAACTGTAAAATAAATAAAGACCGGTTAGAAATGCAGGTGTTCTTTACAAAAATTGTGAGGGACTATAGTGGAATACAAGCAAACAAGTCAAGGTGCAAGGATATTGCATCCAGGTGAAAAATTATTCAAGGAAAAAGAACTTAAAAGATCACTTTCCACCCGGATCAGTTCTCCAGTTTGCTACACAGCTGCACAAGCGCTTCTATGAGAACAAAAAAGGTAACATAAGGCGTGAGCAAGAGAAAATGTGTACATGCATATACACATGCACATACAAATATATAAATAAACAGCATTGTCAAAGAGTTTAAGATGACATTTCACCTTCAGTCACAAATACAACGTACTAGCGAGCCTGAGTTTGATGAGTACAGCCTGAAGTCAGCCACCCACATTTTCATTCCAACTGAGCAAGACCCCATGGCTGTGTTTGCTTCAGAAAACATGAAATCTGAAAAATTCAACAGTGACTAAATAGGCACTGTACATTTACTGCTTGTTCAGACTGCTGTTGTAAAGAATGTGACAACCAGCTCTTCAGCATTCAACAAATTAAAGACACAAGATACAACAAAGGGGAGCAGGAAAAACACAAGACTAGCAAGAAAAGCAACACAGAGGAGTAATAACTAAACTATCCTGCCACTTCATTCATCCTTTGCAAGGCCAACTCAGCTCTGATAATGAAAGTAGTTTTAATATTTTAACATACAATAAGTGTTAGATTTTAAGGTGGATTCTTAGCACCTTTATACTGGCAAGAAGAGAAAGGAATAAACCAAAGAAAGAAGAAATAACCACCCTCAAAACAGGACTCGGTTTGGAAATCTCTCTCTAACTGCTCCTGAGGTACATAGTGAAGCAAAGGAAAAGGAAAATCTTTATGAGTAAGACAGATGTTCTCAGCTGCTTCACACAACAGATGAAACACCAAGGATACATTACAACCATGGTGATGACTGCGAAGAACTCAAGAGAGGTTTGCACAGTGTCAGTTTTCACTTCCAATTACTTTAAAATTTGGTACAGGAAGGGGGAGGGGTTTTAGCTCTCTGCTCTCATTTTAGTAGCATCAAAATAAACCACTAGCTGCCCGCTCCACAGAACATTTCACTTCCCAAAGTTTAGCAAAAAATTGTCCATATTCTTCTGTTAAAACTTCTTCATGCCTTCTCTAAGACAGTGGATCCCAAAGGGAAAACCATTAATGCCAAACGATCAGCTTATCAGTTCCATGCACCTTACTAGATCACTTGTGTGCAAAGGGGTGCAAATGGCCACAGGTATTTGGTCTTACATTATATAGTGTATTTCAAAACTGCAATTTAAACATAAAAGATTTTTTCATGTAAGCAACACTATTAGAGAAACGAGGTAAGCCTAATGCCTCTGCTCATCAGTAACTCTACAGACTCTCATCCCAATTAAACAAAAGTCACAGGGAGAGATTTTACTGTATTGGACCAACTGGCAGGCAGGTTTTGCCCTTCAGGTTTCTAATGAAGGGCTCTCCCTTCTGACTATGAATTGAATAAGAGACTTCCGACACCACCCCCTATCAATCTTTCTTCACTTTGTCTTTACCTCATCGCAGTGACAAGAACTCTAAAAGAAGCAGACTTACTGAATCTGAGTAAAAAAGTGGTGGTAATTAAAATATTCTGAGGTCCTAGACTGTGCCAGTACCCAAATTATTGTAAACTTTGGCACTGATAAAAACAACATTGTGATTCCATCTATAGTTTCTAAAAGAATCACATGACTAATTGTGTTAACGTGTACTTCTAGAGCTCAGTGATAACTTTTATCACTTCATACCCCAACATCATGAACCACACATCTTTGCCTGGTAAGAAAAAGCTTATTTTTTCTCTTCATATACACCTAAGCTTATGGATGAAAAAGCTAAAAAGTTAACAATAGAAAAGAGATGGGAACGGAAATCCAAATCTAAACCATATTTTGCCTAAATAATGCCACTGACTTTTATATGACATCTTAAAAGTCAGATATTCAACTACTAGAAAGAAAATTGGTTGCTATGCCAAGACATTCAGTGTTGTTTATCCTTTGCAGAGCAACTGGAATACCATGACTGATTGTTCTTAATTACCCAGCATTTCTTCAGACTTTCTCAATATTAGAGGACCAACAAAAATACCAAAGTTAAATTCAACAGAATCACTGGGAGTGTCTGTATGACATGTACATGCTTCAGGTCTGGCTAAAAATCCGTGTTTTCTGCTCAAAACTCCAGAAAGCTCTACAACTTGACTTGGGCCAGGTTCATGTTTTTGAGCAGTACTTAGCATTTCTTCAGGCTGCATTAACTCCAGACAAACTAGTGACATTTACAGAGATTGTATTCCAGAAACAACAAATTAAGTTTTGTAAATGGTATTGCTATATAAGCTTTCCTTTCCTGGCTGTTTGCAGATCTACCTTGTTTAGCATCTCCCTGCATTTGGAAGGCCCTATGAAATAAGCAACAGTTAAGTCATCACACCACAAGCTCATGACTTATTCACCAGTATGCAAACCTTACCTCTAGCACCCAGACAAAGGACTCCGTTGCAGTGACCAAGAAGAAACATTACAGTCTTCTGCACAAACTCTCCTTGAGAGGAGAAATAAATCACTATTATTGCTAGTCAATTATTCCTTCAGAAGGAAGTGGAAATCCAGGTTCAAACTGTATTAAAAATATCACTGTTTGCCTAGGGGCAAATTAGGGCACCTGAAGTAAAAAGAAATATTAAATGACTTTCTTTCAAACTAACCCCACTGAGGAACACCCCAACATGAGAAAAACAGGACATTACAGCAACTGGACTACAAGCCTAGTAACAGGCTGGTCTACCCTCACTCTAGAGTAATGTCTGGTAACAGCTGGCTCCAGGCATGAAAATGACAAGCTTCAGATTTTGGAAATGAATGGGAACATAATCCCTTGTTTCAACAGCCACTGTATTAAACCAGTGAGAGGTTCAATGCGTTAGTGGCCCGGTCAGAGGTAAGTGACTGGACTGAATGCAGATGGGACAGTCAAGTATTCAAAATGCAATTTAGTTCCGAGCACAGTGTTTTATAAGACAAAGATTTCATCACATCCTTTCAGCATAAACAATACTATTTTAGCACACAGAGCTTTGTAAGTATACATAAATATTACTTTACCACTTAGAAATTTCACATTTATGTTAACAGATTTTATCTGGCACCAAAAAAAATGGGAGAGAAAGCAGGTATGAAGCAGGAGTTATAAACTGAGGCCTTGGGAGTTTGACAGTACTGAAATTTTTTTTAAAGTGCATACACACAAGGATACCAGACCACACAAATATTTCCAGAAATTTTGCCTATCCAACTATTAGGAAACTATACTGATGTAGCAATAATTTTAATGGTTATTATCCTGCAGCTGTTGAGTATCATGCACAAAGGAGTCCCACAGTCAGCATGGATGCTTCTCTCCATACAGATAGGTATTTTCACTACAAACAGAATGTGGCTGAAGATGAATGTTAATGGAGGGAGTAAACAAAAACCAAGAAATCTACACGTGTTATCCACAGACATTCATTTCAAAACAGACTATCAGATCAAATCAGCAACTATAATTTTCATAGAAATGTTCTTAAAAATAGAACTACAGAAGTACAGAACTACAACAACTATGTGCAGAATTCTTAATGAGCTTAAACAAGCCACCACGACTTCAAACAACTGCTGCAACCAATGCCATTAAAACAAAAGAACTAACAGCGAAAAATGCCACAGGCCAAGTAAGTTAAATCAAGATCACAGAATTTCACCTAGAACTGAACTTA
Organism: Aythya fuligula; assembly: GCF_009819795.1. Lineage (NCBI taxonomy): Eukaryota > Metazoa > Chordata > Aves > Anseriformes > Anatidae > Aythya > Aythya fuligula. The sequence continues at coordinate 37,541,836 of NC_045563.1, forward strand.
GTCTTGGACAATTTAGCAAGTTCTCTATAAAGTTTCCTCTTACCAGCAGACAAAAAACAGGAGCTGGAGATAACTACGTTTTACAGACTTGTATAACAACAGCTGCAAAAACTTGGCTAATGATTTAGCCATAACATGCTGACAGATGGATATGAAACTATTAATGATGAAGGAATGCAAGCATGTTATGAACTGTACCAGCTATTTTATGGATTGTTATACATTTCATTCTGAATTTTAGCATAGGAAGAAATACTGTGGTTTGAAAATCTACTATTCAGCATAGTTTCTGACCTCAGCTATAATTCATTATGCATGGTTATATTACAACTCCAAATATACCTTATTATGATGCATTTTAAAACCAGAACATGCAGACTAAAACCAGGACACTGACCTAATGATGAAAAAAAAGCCTTAAGCAACGTAAGTATAGGCTGTGTGCACACAGGGTTTTGCTCACTTTTAGTCAAAGTATAAAGCGTTGCAAATAATGGTATGTGACAAAATCCTTCCTAGAACTGTAAAAAGCCTAAAAGGATGCTTCAAGCACCTAATGCTGTTTCTTTTCTTTTTCCCAGTAATCACCTGGTTAGTGTTTTTACTCATTCTTACCCTTTTTACTGAAGATGCAGCTTTACATTCAAAATTTGCACTGCTGCCAGAACCCACACATTCCTGCCCCTCCTTTCTGCCTACATTAGTGCCTGTTCAGCTGCACAATTGCCCACTGCATTTTTTTCCTAGGTTACTTTTTAGCTGGATTACATCCTTGTTCTGGCTCATCAGCAAGTATGAACCAGTTGCAAACTCTATACTGCACTGAATTACAAGGCAGGTAAGAAAGGGGGGAAAAAAAAACACGTTATTGTTCTGCTTTCACTATTTAGCCTCTGAAAGTGGTTGACCATCTCTTGATTTTGGACTACTCAAACTTTCTGCAATGCAAGCTTGGTTAACCTGCTACCCACGTGCCACTTGTGATGTTCACAGACAATATATTCTGCTTGCAGATTTTATCTGTTGGCTTTCTTTCCTTAGGGCAACTTCAGAACGGGCTGCAGGTCAGGCAGCAGCTTCACCACATCATCAGCTCCTCTCTTCTGTGTATCCCTAATGAAAAAGGAGGCCCAACAGCAAGCACTGCTGCCAACCCCAAAAACAGTGTCTTTAGCCAGTAACAATCCCCTTTGCTATTGACAGCTTGCTCCTTGAAAACATGACAAAGAGGGGCAGGCTTCACAAACTACTCCAGCAGCATCTGCCTGCTTCTAGTAGCCTCATCTTTAGCGACCTCACAGAAGCAAAGGAGGGTGTATCTGTTCCAATACACAGCACACTAGTTCTGTGCATATGTTCTAGATGCACTAAGGCCTTCTCAGAAACTTTGTACTAGCTACCAATGTTTGCCCAGGCATGACTCTTTCCATCACAACACCAGGAAGGGCCATGACAGAGCTCTTCCATGCAACCAAATGAAGTTCTATAATCCCGACACAAACCAGCCTTAGCTTGTATATATAACCCCTAGGAAATCCTATGACAGTGCATATTTAGAAGATTTTTGGTTAAGATTTTCCCCACAAACCATTTTTGGTGAACTGATGTTAATTAGTCAATTCCGTTCTGAACAAGGCCTTCACTACTGAGCTAGAAAGCTACATGGAAAAGGAGCTACATGAAAAAGGAGCATTAAAAGAACCGAACAGGCTCCTGTACTGTTCCCAGAGAATTTCCTAAAGACACAAGGGAACAGTTCTTAGATGTCATCCCAGAACTCCTCTAGACAGACTTGAGGTTTGTTAGAATAAGGCACTGTTACAGGAAATCACAGAATATAACAGAAGGCAGGGACCGAATCTTAAAAGCCGCATCAGTATGTCATACCTAGCTTACTTTTCACTGCATGTTCTCTCACAAATACTATAAGAAAAACAAAACAAAACAAAACAAAAAAAACACATGCACGTGATGATGCACAAATTCAAGCCTGAAAGAGAACCAGACACATTGCACTACATAAAACTTCTGATTATCTGCTAGTAGCTTGCTGGTATTGTTCATAGGCTATCCAGAAAAATAACTTCAGTTTGGCATTTCCAGCCATCAGATTGTTAGCATCTGAAGCTGGTTTGTTGTAATTAACAACCTTGAGAAATAAAACACTTGCAGCACTACTAAGTGCCTGCACCCATAAGCAAGCCCCCATTTTCCTTAGAGAGATCTTTATGAAGCTTCAAAAAGCATCTACGCAGTAAGTAGCTTTAAAGCTACCTTTCCACTACAAGAAAAGCTGCATGAAAAAAGTAGCATTTAGTTCATTTACTAGAGGTGATTTTGCTAACCAGCACATCATGGGAAACATAATCCTGGAGTCTGCCAAGAATCCAGTCAAGACCTCTGCTATCACTGAAGAGCAAAGCACTCTCTGCCTCAGGTTAGAAGTATGAGATATGATAAATAAAAAAGTATGGAAAATACTGTAATCTAAAGACAAAAATTTGCATTCCAGGTGAGTAACACAGCTCATCCAAATCAGAGTATCAAGAAGGTTAGCAAAGTATCAAGGGGAGGAGAGAGAGAAGAGGTCTTGTCCTACTGTAATTCAGTGTCACCAACAAAAAAACAAATTCATTCATTCCACTCATACATGTTACTCACTCCTTTCTAATCAAAACTCTGCAGATGGACTTCTCAGCCTTGTTTAATAAAGCCCTCCAATTTTATTCACCTAGACTATTACAACAGAAGTATTATACTTTCAAATAAAATATAGATATGCATTTTAGCGGGAACCAGCATGAGGGTTTTGATGAGGTTACTAAAATCACATAGATTCTCACTGGAATCCATATTTGGAACAAGACTCCTTCAGTTCAATTACAACGAACTTTTGCTAAATCGATTAAAATATTTATTGAAGTTGCAGATATTTGTGTATTTATTCAGCCCAGTTTTTATTTAAACATCATTTCAACAGCGAGCAATGATACAAAACATCCATGTTCTCAATAGAGAAGACCAAGTCTTCCTGTAGAAAAATCATTAATGAGTTACTCAGGAGACCCTAAGCTATAGCTCATAGATTTCATTTCCACCACAAAACAGAAGATTGGAACCAAGAACAAAATCCACTGCTCTTCTAATGCCCAAGGGTCTCAACAACAGAACAGAAAGTGTAAGCTGAAAAGCCTGTCCCATTAACGTAGATGCTTCCATTTTCAAGGCAGCACAGGATCATCAAATGTCTAACTGTGACAGTTTGGTCTGCTTGTCCATTACCATCCAAATCTTCACTACAGGGAATTAAAGGAAATTCTGCAGTCTCTTGAAAAGACAGCATCCCTAGTTAGCAGTAGCAAGCAGACTGCATCATGAAGCTTCCCTATCATACTTCATGAAAAAGCAGCCCCAGCAGCACACCCGGTTCCACAGAAATGCAATATTCTCAAAGCTGTCCTGTAGACTCCCAGAGGAAAACAACACAGCTATCTAATACTGTGTGCAAACAAATACAATCTTAACATTTGGTCTCTGGGCATATTTGTAAATTTAACAGTCATATGCATTGCTCTGTCTTCGTTTCCTCTCATCCCCATCCCTTTTCACCTCAGGGTCTGGTACAATTTTATTTAGGAGCAACAATTGCGGAGGAAGTCCTGTTTATTCTCAGGAGCCCTGGGGCTGAGTAACCATAAAGCAAACAAACTCCAGGATATCTGGAAACCAAACCACTAATTAATCTATACTGAGCTCATATAGGTAAGGTTTTTCCAACAACTTGTAATCCAGTCAAGTGTTCTTTGTACTGCTATCCTACCTGGAGACTAGAATCCCTTCCTTCTACACATCATGCAAACACAGAAATATTCCTATAGAATATATGGTTTACATAAAACCAAAAGGACAAGAGGAAGGAGACACAGGGCAACATGCAAAAAGAATGGACTACTCAGAAACATAAGTACTTCTCTGCAGAGAGAAATAGGTTCTGGTAATTTGTCCACATAGTGAAAACAGTACATCTTGGCAAATCCTAAACTCCTCATAAAAGACAAAAAAGCCATTCAGTACTATTACTTTCATTTTCTACATTTAGTAATAGACCATCTCATACATGTATATTACTTGAAAATTACAGAAATGTAACCTAGACCATTCTATTACAGATCAGATGTGAAGGTTATTGGAAAACTGCACACAGCAGTGCGCAGTGTTTAACAGTCTCTTACGGAACAGCATGGGATGGTCTGCTTCAAGTCTGGTTCTAGTTGCACAAACAAGCTGTAACAGAAGGATTATTTTCCTTGCAAAAATAGGAAAGAAGAAAAAAAGAGTCTGTAAGAACACTAAGATCAGAATTCAAAACCATCTTGACAAATCAGAAAAGCAGTCAGGAAAAATAACACAGATTTGAGAGGAGAAACTACAGAAGTACCAAATCAGCAGATGTAGGTCCAGGGTAATGGATCATGTATGGTAAGAAAAAGACATCAAGCTGTTGCAAAGAGAGCAAACAGTGCACCATGATGCATAAAAAAACAGACATCCCGCAAGGCATGAAAAGAAATCCTTCTCCATAGCTAAGCAGTGTCAGAGATTCACCTGGAATACAACCTCTGATTTTGGGCACCTCACTCTCAAGATAATGCAAGCCAGCTGAAGGGAATGCAAAAAAGCATAATGAGAACAAGGGTTAGAAGACATAAGACTGCTAATTTATTTCCATCAAGGCTTTCAGAAATTCAAAGTCAAGATAGGCAGCAGGGTAAGTATCTGCCCTCCTTCAACAAGCGTTGCTGATCATATAGCAGACCAAAACCAAATCTGGGAATAAAGCCTCATTGCTCTCAGCTCCCTTCCTTAATACTGGTGCCTTCCTTCTACATGACTTCATATGTAGAATTGTAAAGAATCATAGCTTTTGGCAAAGCCACTTATAACATCAAATGGAAAAAGCAACGGAGGGAGTACTTGAAAAGAAAAAGAAATTTTAATTCCAGTATTGTATATTTTTAAACCACCTCCTTTTCTATACTTCGCCACCATGTGAAAACAGGAAATATTGCTCTACCATTTCTCATTTTCTTTCCTCAGCAGTATTAAACATTTTATGAGTGTAGACAGTCCAAAAGGAACACTGTGTCGGGCCATAAACTGCAGAAGTGTATGTTCTCCAGACATGCATTAAAAAGTACACAGATGGCAGCAGTACTGAAGATAGTTATAATTACATTTTAAATAGTCATTTAAAACCAAAACAAAGGTGTGCCTTCTGAGAATAATTTTAACAGCCTCACCAGAAAACAAAGACTTCTACATTTTGTCACTGCAACAGCACTTTACAGTTGGCCTAACTCCCTTTTATCAAAGCTGTTGTGCAGTATTTAAGCGAACTGTCTGCCAGCAGCAAAAAGTGAGCTCACCAAGCTTTAGTTAGGGCAAAGAAAGAGCTCTAGTCTGTGATCCCCCTTTAAGCATTTTGTTTTCCTAATTAAACAATAGCACAAATTAAAATGCATTCCAAACCACACTTTACAAACAGCAGGGATCATATACATGTGAAATTCTGACACTTGTATTTTCAGCAGGCTTTTGCAAGAAAACAAAGGATAATACCAGAATATTTAGGAAAAGAACAAAGCTACAGACTTAATTTCAGACAAGAAAATGCTGCTAGGTATAACACGGAACAAAACCTTAACATAAAGTGATTTATTTCATGAACTATTCATTACTCAGACTGAGGAAGCACAATGGGTAAGGTTAGGTATATTTTGTCTTTTGGTGGAAAGAGAAGTTTGAAACCAATGCTAAATAAGTTCTTATAAATGACATAGCTAGCAGAAACACAATTTTCTAATGCTACTCAGCTCATTATTTAAGGAAGATGAACACCATCTCCAATTTTGGAATAAGGGGAGTAAAATACCTTAAAAAGAACACCAAGAATTGTTCTTTCTTAGAGAAAGTTATTTTTGGAAGTAAATCTGGTTTAGAAAACAAACCACTGTCTTCCATAGCTTGAAATAAAAGTTAGGGCTACTCAAGGTTTCTGTAATTCATACAAGATAATGAAAGCCAGCAAATTCTGCAGTATCTACACAATTCTAAGCATTTATGTTTCTACAGATAATTTGCAAAATACAATCAGCATAAAGCACTTTTCATCCTATTGAGTTCATAGAAGGCCGACTCACTTTCTCCAAGTAGCTGGTGAATTATTTAATAAAATCCTGTAATCTTAAAAAAATATATATATATATATATATTTTTTTTAATAAAATCTGTAATCCAGCACTGTTCTGAGTCTTCTTAGCAAACAGTCACAAACGTTTTTACTTTTGTGCTGCTCCCTGGAGAAATAACCAGGCTTCACGAGAGGAAAAAAAGGCACCAAGGCCTTTTTAGAAAATTTATTTTTCCATTTATATGAAAATAAAAGATAAAATAAAAAATGGGGAAAAAAAGCAGCCCCACACTGAAAAGAGGATTATATTATCAGGTAAATCTCAACCTTTTGAAGCATGCAGATGGTGGACTACCTAGCAATGCAGCGACCAGCAGTTAAGTATAATTGTGAAAAAATACAAAGATTTTTCTGTTAGCAGTTGGGAATTACTCAGGTTCACACATACACACAAACAGAAATTGTGCTTGAAGTTGAGCATCAAGACACTTTACATGCAGAGCAGCAGCTCAACAGAAAAGGACCCATACTTTGAACTGAATTCTTACCATTGGAAACTGTTTGAACCACATCTGGCCTAAATATGGCTAGTAAAATTCTGGCAACTCAGTTCCAAAGAGCTTTCCTCCTGATAAGGTTAGCTCCTCATTAAAGAAACACATGTTTCGATGTGGTGTAACATTTAAAATATTTCCTTTTAGAAAACTACAAAATGGAACCGGTGTTCCAAGCTTTCAAAGTAGAGAAAATTTTGCTTATTCTAGGTTTAAACAACTTGCAAAATAATTCAATTACTATTTCTATAACACTGGCAGGATGATATGGAAAATAGTTTTTAGTGTTTTTTGTTTGTTTGTTTTTATAGCAAGGTATAAAAACAAAGTTTGTATTTCAGCAGATTATGGTTCAGCTACAAACAAATGAACCTGGCAGTCTAATGTATCTCCATAGCTTTGGAAAAATCAGCATACAGCGTTGTTACACACTGTAACAACAATTCAGTTCTGTAATACTTCTAAACTTTCTACATCTTATTACCAGTTCAACAGTAATTGGCATTACACAGTTTTCTTCAGAAATCTTCCATTCTGGATTTTTTTTTTTTTTTTATTAGTATCTCCATAAATTTGTATTTTCAAATATCAGAACACTGATAAAGGTGCAGAGTTGACAAGCAGCAACCACAAAGTAAAAGAGAACCAAGGATGATACCCAATGGAAATACTTTCATGTAAGAAAAGAAAATTACTAGTTTGAATGTCCTCTCTTTACCAACAGAAGCATTCTGAATCTTAAAATTCACTCCAGGAAGCTGAAATGATACAATTAAACACACTTAACCGAAGACAGCAGAAAGGCATTGCATATGTCAAGCTGTTTGTGCATTTAAATTGATTTTGAGAAGAAAAACTCACACAGCCTAAAAACATACATGCCACTAAACATTTGACTTTCGAAAGCAAATTAAAATCTTGGGTCTAAAGTTTACAGAGCAGAATACATAAATAAGCAGGAAGCACTGAAATGACAAATGTGAGAACTGAGAACGTGAAAAGAAATTGACTACATCTGTAAGTGCTGTCATTATTAATATTGATAAAGGGATTTTTTTTGTAGTTTTTAAACTAAAGCATGTCACATTAAAGGGAAAAAATTACTTGTGGAAATTACAGGCTTCTTAACTGCCGTTAACTTAGCATAGCAATTAAAAGCATCACGGACCAGTCACAGTTTGTCTTTTATTGGCACTATAAAATCACAACTGAGCTTAGGAGGAGAGGCTTCTATTAGGAGAGGTTTCTATTTCATATTTTCAAAGACATAAAAAAGGAAAGATAGATACTATGATACATTTGCTGCTAGTAATGATAGCCAGGGTGTTTATCATAAATAAAGTTCCTCTTCACAGATCAAAGGTCACAACCCAGACAGAAGTACAAAGGACAGGCAGCGTTGTAATTTGATTAGCCTTCTGGATTTACAAAGCCAGTTTCACCTTCAGTCTCAATTCGCTATTTAAAAGAACAGTTAAAGCAGTTTGGTTTTGCAAGTGCCACTTTTAGAGTGCTTTTCCACAGAGATGTCTAGCCAGCTTCACACATTTTATCAACTAACACCAACTAGAAGGGCAGATTCTATAAATACCAATTTTCATACACTCAACAGTTACATCTCCAGAACAACTCTAGTCATATTGGTATTCAGCTTGTAGCTGAAATGGATTCAGCTTCTCTTTCAACCAGCATGAATGTTGAACTACTTTTACTGAATAGCACTTACTAATAATAAATAGCTTCCTATGAATATGGAAAAAGAGGAGAAAGACTATCCAAAATGTATTTTGGTTTCTATTTCTTTTAAGAATAGCAAGGGTCCCAGGAAAATAGACAAGAAACATACAAGACTGAGGAACGCTGGTTAAATGTGTAATCTGGTAGACAGTATCAATAGACATTATAACAGAGAACATCCCGATTCCAAACACTCACAAGTACAGCTTGTTCTAAAACATACAGATGTTTCACATAGGTTTATATCCTCACTGAATTTCAAAACTACAGGGCTTTTTGTTTGACTTACAGTCAAACAGTCTTTCTCAGTTTCTCAGAAAGATTTTGGGGCTGACTGGCTCATTTCAACCAAACCCAAAAGAAAAAAAAGTACTTCTTCATCACAGCTGTGTGCAGGGAAGGGTGAAAAGGGACACTGCCACATAATTCCCATGGTGGAAAAAGCTTCCGTAGCCAGTCAGCAGTACAGCTGCCAGGTGGCCTGTCAGCAATCGTCTGGAAGTGATCAAAACCTTGTGTTGCCTCTTGCCCTGGCATCCCTTAAAAAACCTGGGATGGAACCAGGTTTACTGCCAAGTTAGAATGAAGTATGGATCAAAACGAGATATATGACGCCTGATTTCCCGTTTTTCAAGAAACAACCTACACTGCTGATACATTAAAAAGATTCAAAAACCATTAAGTCAAGCAAAAATTTACGATCACAAGTTTCATTTTGTTTCATTCAGCGGCTAAGATGGTGACACATTCAGTGACTATGTTTAACACTTTTTCTTATCTCAAAATGTGGATTAGAATTTCAATCACTACACACAATTGACATTTTTTACAGCGGAGATGGGAAGTACTACTTTCCAATGGACACCCGTATATAGTTCAAGAAGTCAGCACGCATGCTTTCTCAATGGTAATGAGCTCATCTTCAGCATCCTCATGATGAAACAGCTGTTATTCCCATTTCACAAAGCAAAAACAGAGGTGCAGAGAGATTACTGAGCGATGACCTTCAGTTTTGAGGCAGCTGAGATCTGTTCCCCCCCTCCCTGAATACTTCATACCATACAGAGTTCCTTGGGTCTGAAACATAGCTCCTTTTGAATTCAGTAGAAGCTATGACTGTTAGTCAGTTTTGCAAGCCCAACTCAATATCCAGACAACATGAACACACAATTATTCATAGCTAGGTACTTTACAATGCCAGGAGAAAGAACAACTTGAAAATTATTTGAACTCCAGCATAGCACAGTAGTAGAGGTTTTCCCAAATTTAATCCTATTTGAATACATTTCCTTTTTAGGGAATGGGGGGAAGCCCCTTTAAAAATACTTATTAAACTAAGTAGATACTTGTCACTAACTTATTCCAATTATTAATTACTCCATTAAGAACACACCCCGTATTTGAAGTCTGAACTTGCTTAATTCAGGTTCCAACCACAGAACTGTACTATACCTTTGTCAGCTGAAAAGGATGCTTTTCTGTCAAATACCTCTTCTTCAAGTAGGTACATATTGATGAATGAAAAAATCCTTAATATTTTCTTCACTAAGCTAAACAAAATATGCATCTTAGTTATTGAAATTCCTGTCCCCTACTCCCATTCATTTTCAAGTCTAGCCTCTGGAGCCTAATTTGTCACCATTTCCAATTCCCTGGTTCACCTACTCCGTTTTTCACCAGCTAAAAAGGTTTACTTCAACTTCAAGCCCTATCAGTCATTAACCCCACTTCTTTTTCAGAGTCTGCAAATCAGGCCTCCTACTTCTCGCCCAACTCCATATTCAGTTGCACTAGCCCTGCCATGAAACATGCTATATTTTCAGTGTCCAGTTTATTAACGATTTAAATCACTTTGCAAGCTTACTAATGTTTTTAGTCCCAAGTATGTAGAAGATTACAGGTACAAAAGGAAGAATATCTGAAAAAAATTTCCAGCACAGTTATTTACAATAAGAACTTCAGATACTCTCTAACCTCAAATACCAGAGGTTAATGCAAGGTATGCAATAGCAGACTTATCTCTTTATATGTATCAACACTTGCAGATGCATAACACACCACTGCTGGATTTTGCACCTTACACACACACAACATTGCCTAGGGATCTGTGCTCGTGGGAATCCCAATCTCTAGCCAAAGCCTTTCTAGAATATTGCACAGATCTTTAAAAACTTTATTTAAAGGTAAGTCACCTCATGGACCAATTCAAAAAGACAGTTGTGGCCAGGAGCACACATTCTTGGCCAAAATTTCAAAACTCCTTACCAAAGCATTCATAATGAGAAACGAGAAGACAAGCAGCACACCAGCCATCACAAATGCCTTAAGCAAACACATTAGCTTTAACATAATGGAAACCTTTAAACATTCAACCTTTATTTTCTTCTTATGTAGGATGAAATAGAATCATAATTGCATACTACTTAATGCTGTCCAACTCTAAAACCTCTGTAAATAGCAGCCTGTCTGTAAGCTGAAGAGCAGCTTGAGCTGTCAGAGGCTCCAATCCAGCTCAACTTCACCACTTTAATGAAGAGAGAAGGTGAAGAGGGCAGAGGTGTTTAAAGGAGAAGAAAATCAAGAGAACAGTATCTTCCCATAAAACCCGTCTCCTTTTTCAAAGGATTGTATCATATTTTCCTAAAATACAGAAGTGTACATTCTTACTCACACAATTCTTTCCTGACTTTTTATGCACTACAAACATTGCTGGGTGCACTAACTTGGACACTATCTTTTGTACCAGAACTTTAAAGGCATACACACAGGGTTTAATTTTCCCCATAAGGGATCTTTATAAATTACCTGGCAGAAGGAAATCTATTCCTCTTCAGCTAAGTCTGTTAGTTCAACATCTCTAGTGTGTATATTTCAGGTATGATAGCCACCGTGACCTCAGAAGCAAGATCTGACCAGTCTGACTCAAGTTCTTGCCACAGTTTCTCTCTTTCACTTGAGTGATTAGTACTGTACCCACACTATGAAATATTTCCTACAGCTGAGTCTCAATGATGTCCTCTGACTTCTGTTTCTGATACCCCATCATTGATAACAACATGAAGGAACCCCCCCCCCCCCCACATTCATAGAGCTTACATCTTCTAATTCACTTTTTAATTAGTTTCACTCGGTCCCTGCACTTCTGTTCTTCTGCTGTATTTTATGGACAAAACAAAATATGACATTTAACAAAACTGAACGACAAAGCACTGAAAAACAGCTGGAAAGACAATCCTGTAAATCCTCATTTGAAGTCCAGAATAAATATGAAGAAAAAAACACCATAAAAACAAGTGGAACAGTTACTTTTTCCTGGTCTCCAACTGTTTTCCAGATGATATCTGCTTGAATATTTCTGATAAGGTTCTTTTACCTGTTTTTTCATCTCCTTGTCATTTTTGTTCTTCTTGGATTTTCTTACGTGATTCTGTAAAGCAGAAATTTAAGAAAGGAAGAACAACTTACTGGTATCGAGAATTCCTCTGCCAAATACTTTAATAGTGATGCTCCTCTAGCCAAAAAGTTACTTCTCTCTGCCAGATTGCCTTGGAGTTTTGTGTCAAACTCCTTTCTGACAACTGAAGCAACAGAGTCAATTATTATGAGTTTAACCTTCTTTGAAATAATCTCTTCTTCCAAAGACTTAATCCTAAAAAAGCAAAAAACAAAAAGTCACTTATACCTATATATATAATACAACCATTTTATAATCCTGAAATTATTTAAATAAAAGGTTTGCCTCAATAAGGTAAAAGTCAACCCCTCTTTCACCCTCATAGCCCACCCCCACTAACACCTGCATGCATTAAAGAGAACTGGCAAGTAATCTCAGTCTCCAATAGGCCACATAACCGAAGGCAGGCCCCTCCAGAAGAAAGGTTTGGAAGACTAGTTAGCAACATTACACTCCACAAACCCTGAATGGCACAGACAGCAAATTAAGCAGACATTGAGACTGTGCCTTTGCTTACAGTAGCAGCATCCTACTGTCAACATCAAAATCCTTGTGTCTATGTATGCAGGAAGTCAGAGCTCTTTCCATATAGCTCCAAAGATGGTATGCCAAACCTAGCATGTCAATAATATGCTAATAGCTGCTCTTCTCTGATAAAGCTGCAGTAGATAAATTCCACTAATTTAAAATATACAAGAAGATCCTGAAATACAATTTCATTCATCTTCATTACAATGTGTGTTCACAAATTAACATAAAGTACAACACATCAATATTGTCAACAACAGCCTTCAGGATGATGACTCTGAAACAATTCTTCCCTCCCACTGCTGCGGGGGTCCCAGTCGTCCCAGAAACAAATAGAACTCGGGAGGACAAATATCTCCTTTCTGTTTCATGACATATATCTCTTACACTATGGTCTCTCCACAAACCAAGACAAGACCTGTCACACAAATAGTCCCCTTTAAAGGCTTAGAATGACCAGATTATATAGAAATTTTCTATCCCCAACCATAAAACATCAAGTAGATTAGTCACAAACTATGAAATGAAAAAAAACAATGCCAGTCTTCCTGTAGAAATTCTACTTTGTTGGGAACCATGCTGTTACCGACATAAAAATCTTCTAAGAAATGAACTACTCTTCATAAAACTTTAATATAAAATATTATAGGTAATCTAGACAAATTATGGTGTTTTGTTTTTTCCTCCTTTTAAGTTCTGGGAAAGAATACCTCTTCAGTACTCTGTCACAGGTCAGCTCTCGATACAGATGAATGCTACGGGTCATGCAAAATAGCTTTTCATCGGAGTCAAAATAAGTAGGAAATCTGTTTCCTGCTATCTCAACCAACCTATCAAAAAAACAAAAGGCGTTACACTGAAAAAGGAATAATGTGAGGTAATAACACACAAAACATTCACAGAACAAACAAAGCAAATCTCTGAATGATAAGTAGATACCATGTAATAATGGCAATCTTTTTCAAAGGAGAAGCACAATTTAGTACTCAGACTGAAATGCTGGAAGTCAGAACATTTAGATTGGTTTCCCAGTGACGCTAGCCAGAGTCAATGGTACACTTGGGAAAGACATAATATGCCCATACACAAAAAGACAGCACATCTCCAGCAGAAGGAAACTGGAAAGTTTACAGTACTGAATGTTCTTCAGTTACAGTACTGAAAGTTCTTTCAATTTTGTATAATATGTTCAAGTCAACTGCTATTATCCTATTTTAATTATTTATATCTAAGTAATAATTTCATTTAAATAAATGTACTCTTCAACCCAAACCACCTTCCCTTCCACCTTTACTTTGCATTGAAATCAGAAATCAGTTCTTGCGTCAACATAGAAATTCAACAAGATGATAACAAACAGAAGATCCATTACAAGATCCAGCCAACGCAGAAGTCAGACTGCAGAGAACCCCAATTCACCAGCAAACACTTATGCAAGCAGAGCATATACAGCAGGTATACCTGCCAAAGTAAAAACCTTTTCACAGAATCTGTCTTTAAAAAGAAGAACAAGGTCATCTGGATTGGAAATTTCTACATTGAATCCATTCCCATTGTGCTGGTTCCCACTTTGAAAAAAGAGCTTATAAAACCTTAAGAAAATGTACTTTTAGAACATAGCAAAAAATATCAGCATTGTGTCACAAACTGAGGCTGCCTGTTCCGACTACCAGGCAGCTCCAGCAGAATCACAGAATGATTCCAGTTGGAGGAGATCTTAAAGACCACCCAGTTCCAGCCCCCCTGCCATGGGCAGGGACACCTCCCACTAGACCAGGTTGCCCAAAGCCCATCCAGCCTGGCCCCGTGGCCACAACATCCATCCATCCAGATAGCCCAGGTAAAACTGACATACCATAAAATGATACAACTGAACAGTTTAAATGGCAGTTTCGCTGACATATTTAATGTGTGATTTCATGACTAAATATTGCCCACTACCTTTTTAGTAAATTCATGACCCTTCAAAATCTTGAATTACAATTATCAAACATACAAGTGTTTACTACCATGGTTGACTACGGAAATATATCAGATAACTGGTGATAATACACTTTTCTATAAAAAGAAAAAACTCACATTAATGTAAAATTAAACAATTTACTGATGAGAGGTCAACACTTTAAATTGACCTGTACACATAGAATCGAGGACACAAAGGCATACATTTTAGAAATGCTGAATGCCTGCAAATTCTCCTGAAGTCAGTGGAAAGAAGTTCTGTGCGTGTGAACACAAGGCAGCTTTATCTAGGTCCTTGAAAACGGGTCCAATAATTTAATTTTAGAAACTCATAGTTACAATCTGAGCACTGTACATTTCCCTCTCCCACCCCCATGGAGATTTTATTTTTGAGAACAGACATGGAAAGTACTTAATTGTCTCTATTTTAAGCATCCCTATCCCCAGCTCATGTGCTTGAGAAGAACGACATCTGGTGGATGATACCTGGACACACATCTTACTGGTTAGCTTGATGCTGTTTGAACCCCTTTCACTAAAATCCAGAAGGTTAAAAGCCGTTTTAGAAAAACTCTTAAATCATTATTCTTCAGCTTTAACATTTAAGCACAGCGTTGTATTTTAATCTAAATCTGAATAAGCAGTTTCAACACAATACCCTCAATTTCATTCATTTGATGCATTACTTACTACATCAAAGCTTGTCCTGAGCGGCTTCCACGGACAGGATTTTGTCATTACATTTGCACAGTTAATTAATAGGAAGGAATATATATGTCAAAGAAGACCATTACATAAATTGACTTCAAATGACACACCACAATCTTACTAAGATCACAGTATTATTTGTATAGTACGTGCAGGTTCCAAATTCTTTCAGATCGAAATCCCATTTGTCATAAATCCAAAAACTGCACAGAACATGTTCTCTGCACCCAAGGCAGAGGCCCATAGGGTGGAAATACCTCAGTCTTCTCAGCATTAGTTCACAGCAATTTGCACCTCATGTTATTCCACAAGCAATAAATATAGCTGGACAGTAAACAGAATGCATTATTTTCAGAACTTCTAAACAAGCTTGGTATGTTTTCAGTTAATTGGCTAGCTAGAGTTGAACTGAATTCCTAACAAAACTGACAACAACAATTTTAATTTCACGAGTGAGTATGGCCACTCCATCTACTTGTCCCAGCATCCACATTCTAACAATGGACACTGCACTGTTACAGCTTTTTATTCCACAGCAGAAAATATATACATATATCAATTACAGAAAACAGTAGCATATCTTAGAAGACCAGCCTCAATTCTGGTCACTTTTTTTAGCATTGTTATTAAATTGAACTAAGCTGTCATGTCAGAGAATAAGAAATAGCGTATGAAAGTTTATGGAAGCAGAAAGCTCCCTGCCCTGAACTAAGACCTTCCAGGCAGAAGGACCAGAAAAAAACAAGTGCCTTTTAGCAAAACATAAAACTAGCCAATTTTATGTAATAACTTTATAGCAACAGCAAGACATTACAGCCAGTACAACAGCTACAACTTAGCAACTCTCAGCCCTAAGAGGCACCAGATATATCAACATTCTTCCTGGGCTTTCTGATGGAGACTTTTGAGTTTTTCACAAAAACATGGTCAGATAAATGTCTCCGCTGAGTCCTTTAAAATAAATTTCTGGGCAGTGAATATTTGCCCTCTTACCTGAAGTGTCTTCTCCAATAGCTGACTGACCTCATGGTCAAAAAGTTTCTCCATATACAAGCAGCAAACAGCAGCATAAGCAAAGACCCATGTACCTGCACACACCTCTGCCCAACAAACTGCCAAGAGCCCGTTTGCAGCCCCTGGGAACAAGTTACTGACACACATCAGCTCTTGTCACTCTGGGGTCAGGATGTCACTCCCCAGAACAGAGTACGAAGCCCACCCAAACGGCACTGAGCAACCTGTGAAGACCAGGGCATGCTGCTCTATCAAATATAACCTTAACGCACCATCAACACGAAACTGCAACACATTTGAAGTATAAAATACAGCATGCCTGCTGAAGTTATACTGAGCCATCACTTCCAACTGAGCAATTTATTTTCTCATCCTTTGTAATAATGTACTTTTTGCTATGTTTCCTTTCATCTTGCTCTAGTTTCAACAGCTTCATTTCCATGTCCATCTCTTCTCCTTTTCCTCAGCATTCGTTTCTAATCAACAAGTCTTAACTCACCCCTTAGGTCCCACCCTTTTCTGCTATCTACATTCCAATTACCTGGAATAAAAAATAAGCTGAATACAAGAAGGGGACATCATCTGCTTTTGCAAAGCCATTGCTTAAGGCTTTTTTCCTTCTCCTTTTCTATTACACTTCCAGTTCAAACTAATTCAAATTTTTGTGAAATTAACTTGACAGAAGTAGGGTTAGAAGCCCTGCCTTTTCATTCATAATAGATTAAACAAAGCATTTAAACATCCCTGATGTTTATATGATTACACAACGTAAATACATGTGTTTAGATAGTCTAGATTCAGGCCACAAGTGTAACTACTATTTCACTTTAAATCTCTAGATGGCTTTTCTGCCCATTTTTCTACACAAAGATGACTCTTGTACTTCTTGTCATCCCTCTCCAGAGCCCTAATAACTTGAGAACTCACTAATTCTGTAGAATGGTAATGGAGGAATAAACATTTCAAAAACATCAAATTTCTTTGTGATTCAGTAAAGTTGGTAGCTGAGCAGATTAGTGCTACCTCTAATGAAACACTACAGAATGATTTCAACGGTTAAGCAGTTAGCAAGGCAAGAGTGGTAACCTACATGCACATACATGTTTAACTCTCAGCCAGATGCAGGATATGTCTCCTGTCCATTCTGCAGCTGGAAAATATGGTCAGTGCAGAGCTGAGCAGTTTCTCTTGTGTGAGTAAAGCAGATGTTAGGAACACCATAGATATTATAGAGGGAAGGGAATATCATACTGCGTGGCTTGCTATGCACGTAGGGGAGAAGTGAACTTACTGCAGAAGGAAGTGAGAAGCACAGAGGAAGGGCAGGAGGCCCCATGCAGCAGAAGTAGGACAGAAATCTGAAGGAAAACAGCCTGCGTTAGTCCTAGTGTTCACTGAAAACCTCCATGTTCCTTGCACACAAAATGCTGCACCTTTACATCCTCAAAACCTTCTTGCTTACTTCACAAACAAAATTGCAAAGAAAAATTTCAATATAGGACTGTTAAGACCATTTTTAAATTAGAGAGTCATCCATCTTGCCATATCACAACTGGAATCTGCAACATCATGCAAACTAGGAAGGTAAATCATTCAGTTTGGTGATTTTCATCATCTAGGGAATAACTGCATATAATAGATGAATGCTTAATAGCTACCATAGGTATATATGTTATAAATGCTTGATTATTGCTCAGAAATAATTGAAGGCTCTAACATAAAAAGCAGTAGAGAAGTTGGAAGTGTGCATGTCAGAATTTTGCATCTTACCTTTCAGCACTGAACGCAGACTCTGTATCAATGTATACCACAGCCCCATCCAGTCCTCCCATGCTTACAGGTAGAGTAGCCAGCACACTCATCATAATACAAAACTGAGTTTTGCCACAACCTGGAGGGCTTGTTATCTGTAACAAAAAAAAAAAAAAAAGATTAGTAACACGAGCAAGAAATGTCACACTCATTTTACCCTAATTCTACTTTTAACTGATGCCCATCAGCCAGAATGCCTCAACTTCTGCTCCTCTATTTACCAGAGCAGACAGCCACAAAAAGATAGAATATGAAGCCCACAAAGAGCAATTTGTAGTTACTTTTGGATCTGTGCCTTGCTTGTGTCTAACTCATCACCACCAAAGAATAAATAATTGTTCTTCAGATGCAGCATTTGCTTACACTTTCTTTTCTACCTTCCTCTTTCTACTTTGTTGTATCTCATATCTGAGGTCCCCTACTCTTCCCCTCCTCTTACTCCCTAATGGAGCCACAGCCAGTTACCCTGCATCTCCTCCTCTGTGCTACCTTCTAAAATAGAGCAGAATTCAACAATTCCCTGTTGACATTCACATGACATCAAACAACCTTTAAAGCTGCAAAAGAAATCAAAAGCCATTGAGTTCACAGATGTAAGTCATTGCTCAGAAATTATCATTACCTTGGTTACAATCAGGTGTCACCTGGAAATCACAAGGATGATAGCTTAAATCCTGTGAAGTCTGAATGTGCAATATGAACCACACGTATACAAGCAGAGAGACTTTATCCTCCCCAGAGACTACCCTCATGCTACAATGTAATAGGAAGCAAGTTTTAGCTTAGCATACTATATGAAATTTACTTTACAACATGTGTTTTGTCATTGGTGTTAATTCCCTATCACCATATTTTACCATGAACACCATTTAATGATTCAGATCTGCATGCCAATTTTAAGCTTTCACCTGTGCTTACTAAAAGCTTACTGCAGTTAAGCAGTATTCAAAAAGAACATTTGAGTGAAATGTTTCTAGTATGATTTTGATCCAAGACCAAAACCACAAGGATCAAAAGAACACATTGCTTGATGAGATCCCCAGTTTCTGAGAGCAAGACTTTTTTGTACTAGAGATGGCACTAGGCTGTTCTTTATCCACAGCACATTTTAGAGATGGCAAATGAATCCCAGGCCCTGTGTTCAGATAATCATGTGTTCACTAGTACTACAGAGCTTCTAAATAGAATATCACACTGCCACTGCTTCTGGGAAGGGAGATGATGGTGTTTTTAATAATAAGATGGCTGAAAAAAACGTTAATAGAAAGTAGAAGTGAATTTAGGCACTAAAAATTTAAACTGTTCTCATTCCAACCCCAGTAGGGACTAAATAATAATGCAACATAAGCCTGTCCAGGAACTTAAACTACAAAATCAAGCATACCCCTTCAAAATACACAGCACTGCCATAACATTTGTTTGTTTTTTTTTGTTTGTTTGTTTGTTTTTAGGTTGTGTTTTAATTTAAAAAAGAAAAATTCTTACAGCTGACACACAGATCAAATCAAATTGATTTTTGAGCCAAAGTGCACAATAGATTTTAAGCACAAACACTGTTGCACCTCAGTATACAATAACATTGCTATGGTTGCACTTTAAACAGCAGCAGCCTGATGTGGAACAGGAAATTTACAGGGAAATACTGAGGGACTGCATTAGCTACTGTCATGTTCTTTAGTTAAAAGCTCTCTAATCACTTTTGTCTTTAAACAAGGCCTGAAAACCAATCTTATCAGTCAATCCACTTCAAGCTTCCACACAAGGAAAATATTAGATGACTTAAATGATTAGAAGCACACACTACGTTTAGCGATTACGGATCAGGAATTAGTCATATTTATGCAATTATCCATCCTCCATCCATCATACTTAAGTTACAAAATGCTGTACCAACAATAGCTGCCACATTTTAACAAAGACCCAAAGCATATATAACATTTGAAGAAACAATACACATTTCTTAGACTGTAATAGTCAAGGAGTCTCACCAGCTGCTTCTAATTAAAATTTGAAATGAACGAGAGAAGGGCATCAATCCAGTTGCTAAATTAAAATATTTGGACAACTGTGAGGAGACCTCATAAAAACATTTGTAGTTTGAGCCCTGCCTGGGAGGTGCCTTGGAATTTATTCAACATTTATTTCAATGGTTGATGCAGGAGTAAATTCAGCAGAGATGCTGTAAACGTGTCTGAGAATTTATGTATCATGTCAGAGAAAGACAGGGAATATTGCTGTATTAGCTAGTATAAGAAAGCAATCCAGTGGAGGAAGAGAGGATTTCCCTTCCCCAAAACAAGAACAATTCATCTTTTATCAGCATTCCTTTAAAGGGCATTTACATGGAATTTAAAATAATCCACAACGAACACTTTTAGTGAACTATCACATTTTTTTATGGTTACCACTGTTTCAGTGAATGTTTTGATCAATACAATCTTAGTTCAAAAAAACAAAAAACTTAAGTGCCTGTAATGCAATTTGAAATGAACGTCTGCAAAAAGCTTGCTCAGTTTGCTCGACTCTGAATTTGCTTTGAAAATGAGAAGTCTGCCAGACAGAAATGTGAAGACTACAACAGTTTTTAATTTACCTCTGTCTAGTAAAATATACTTTTATTTTTCAATAAGCTATATATTATTTTCTCTGGCTCTTCTGTCGGGTTTGAATCAAGTCACAAGGAGCTAATTCTTCGTCAGCTACCCAGGGATTAAACTCTTCAATATTCACGAAATCATTACTTTAATTTTTCCTCAGAGGAGTTGGCCAAAAGTTCTGACATCTGACCACAAAGTTTCAGTTACGATTTAATTTCCAACTTAAAGCCTAATAGCGGTTTGGGGAAAAATGGTCTGAGACAGTGAAAGGCAAATCAAATCCCTCTGGCACTCAAAAAGCACGCGGCTTTGGCTGTAGAAGATACCAGCAGAACTCGACCCTGTGGCTCATGCATTCAAATTCCAAGTTTCCAACCACCCTCACTGCAGGGTAAAGTAACAGGAAGACAACAATTTAGCCCCACCAGTCAGGAAGTGTTACACACAACACACTTTTCAAGAGAACTTCTCTCAGACTTGGAGCATCTGCCCATTAACAGAACTACCAAAGAGCAATCTGCTGGTCAGCTATGCTCCAGTAAGTTACAAAAGAGAAAATTAGAAAGACTAAGCTCCAAAATTGCTTGAATCTAAACAGAATATAACTGGAAAAGCATTCACAAGCTACTGTACAGCATCAAAACAGTGGCAGACACTTGATAGCATTCTACTAAAATTTCATCTAACGATCACAAAGAAAGGTTGCTGCCAACTTTGAGACTACTTCAGATCTCATGACTTTTGAGAAAACGCCTTTAATAAAGCCTCATTCTGGAGTGACATTAAGTGGAAAAAAAAGTTCTGCAGAGTCATTTGTTCCCTGCCTTTATGGTTGCTCATAATACGTTCCCTAATCACTTTACAGACTTGGCAAAAGAAAATAAAAAGAATTGAAAAGAAAATAAAATGCAATTTATTTATTTATTTAAGACATTGTTCCTAAGTTCACCTTCTAATTTCTGATGTCCACTTAGGTCTCTAAAATATTTCTGATTGACAACACCGATGCATATTCCTTTTTAAACTGGTGTTGACACTGTAACCGTGACCATACTACACATGGAAAGGCTTAGTGCTTGCAGTTCTGGTCCGATTCATGAGATACCTTGTGGAGACGTCAATATTTCAATCACTTAGTGAGATCACATACGCAAGATAACTTGATTAGGAAGGTCTCTGCCTTTTTAATACAAACATGTTAGAATACGAAAAATCCAAATCTTTTGTTCAGAGAAGAACTTTCATATTTTAAAGTGCAAAGGCTATCCTAACACAGCAGTGTTCTTACAATAAATTGGCAACGAAGCTAAGCCTAAATATGAACAAAATACAAATTCTGACACATCAATGTAAATTCTTGGACACAATTTTAAATGTTTTTATGAAGACTTGAATGACGTGTAGTCCGGTACAGCATATACAAAAATAAATACTCGGAACGTTTAAAAAGTAATATCCCCTCGTTACATAAAAGCTTAGAGTTCCCACTAGAGCAGGAACTGTTACAGTTTAAACCCAGTGCTGCTTAAATTCCAATATGTTTGAAGTCTCTATTAGATTCATAAGTGATTTCTATCTGAGATTAAAACCTATTGACTACAAGCTAGTTTGACTACAGGGCATGGAAAAAAAAATATTTTCCTCATTATAACATTTTGCTAACTTCTCACTTCTACTCCTCTACTGTGGCAATTTGCAAGTTGAAATTTGACAAAGAAAAACATTTGGTAAGGATTATTAAAGTGTCTGAGGAAAAAATGGTTTCAATCTGTCTGAATTCAGAGCATGAGACACATATAATATGAATTTTCCACTCATTTCAAGTGCACAGATTAGTTCAGAACTTTACTGTAAGAAGGCAAATATGGCCACATTGCATAAGAACAATGTCCATCTAGCTCTGGATTCTTTCTCTAACAAGGGTCTAAAACAGATGGTTGTGAAATAACATAAGAAGAGGGCACGCACCCATTGATACTCCCTCCAATGCAGACATTTCTCCATTTCCATTTGTGGTTCACAGACTTCTTAAGCCATAGATTGTGCCTTTCTAGTTTTATAATACTCAGTGACTCCTATAAGCATCTATACAAATCCTGTCCTTCCAGATAATAGAAGCTGCACAACCTATTATCACTTTCTGCAAGGCAAAAGAGATTTAAAGTACAAGAAGATGTAGCGCTCCCTTCTTCTGAAAGGAAAATTCCAAGCAAAAAAAAAGTAGTGTTGCATTCAAAAGCCAGAGAGTGACTGTTAATAGCTATACATATGCTATTTGTAGTATTATAATGTATGCACATATAATGCAAGCCTTAATTGCAGCGTCTTTTCAGAAAAGAATGCATTACTTATTTGTTGTAACGATTAGTTATACTTATATATAAAAGCTCTGTAATTTTCATGCCTATCCACTTGATACTTCTGCCCTAGTTGCTCCGCATGCCTTTCTGAAAACCCATGACTTGCTGAAGTCAGAGTGAGTAGTTATTAAAATCAAGACCGACTCCCGATCCAGTACCTTGTGCTCTGATCACTAAACCACACTCCACCTTTCTCCATAAAATCCACGCAATAATCTCCTCTTTTTTTCTGGGCAAATTTTCACTCATTTTTAATAGCAAAATAGGTCACCAAATCTACTTTTCGTTGTTGTTTTCTTACTTAACAGGTTGCAGAAATATACCGAAGTGTAGCCTTTATGAATTAAAAAGCCCACACTTCTAATCCAAAATTTTTGTTCATTGTGTGTTTAATGAACCTAACACAAGGTGGTCAAGCGTGTAAGACTTCTAGGTGTGGTGTGCAACTACAGTAAAGTACATTGGAAAAAAAATTACCTCTGTGAGGGATCCACAGGGCACTCCACCATGCAAGACTTTATCCAAGCTATGCAGTGTGGTGGATAAAAAGGCTGAAGAGGGATTGACAGACCTCCTTACTTTCATTTCATAAGCCTACAAAAGGAGAAAAAAACAACAGAAGATTGAAAAGCGCTTTTTTTTGTTATTGACATAGAAAACTTGTCACATTTGCTTTTGTTAACTTAGACTGACTTAACATTTGCCAATAAGTAAACAATTCCCATCTTCAGTTACAGTCCCCTCTTTTTTCATCACCCTTCCTTGCATTTATATCCCATTTATAGCTCATAGAACAAATTTCAAAGTTCACTGTGTCTCTCTCACCACAATATTAAATAAGGTTTTTATAATGACGTTTCAAAAGTTCTCTCTGTTCCCATTCAATGAGGCTTGCTTTCAACCCATAAAATTCCAGCTTTTACATAAGGGAACACCGTGTTATTAGTGACCAAATGCAGAATATTCACAGTGAAACCTAAAACCAAGAATTCCCTGGCCAACATTCATTACCAGTTTGAAACTACCTGGGTTCAAGGAAAGGTTTGCTAAAGATTCTCAAGTCTTTGAACAAGTCTTGGCTTATCCTTTCCAGTTTTGAGAGGAAGGCAAGTCAAGAAGACAGGTACAGAACTGAAAAGAGTTGGATTTCTAATTCTTCTGCTAACTAGAACTGGTCCAAGATCAGAATTTAGTTCATAAAAATTATTTTCATTTGGGAGACTGAATCAAATCCAAAGAAGAAATAAGAAAATGGAAGTGCTGATCTGGAAGCTCTAAAAGCTGCTTCTGAAAGAAACAAGTCCTCCTTGCACCTTGCAGACCTCTGCTAAAACTAACACATTCCTCAATCACTGAGCATCAGGCATTTGATTTTAAAAGGAACAATGCAAGATGTAAAAGTTGTTGCTCCAGTCACAATTAAAAGTTCCCAGAGGTTTCAGACTCCTGGCCTAACGAGACACTCTTGAAGCCCTGTCACAGCACACTGCTATACCCTAACATGACTAACTGCTTGAGAAAACCTGATTTCTCTAACCTTGAGAGAAACACGGGCATCAGATTTACCCCAGAAATTAAAGGAGATTTTCCTTGGCCTGTTCTAAAGTTCTGTTACCAGGGCTTCCAGTGTCATATTTGGACAGTATTTTCCCTTTATTCATAATTACTTTTACCTATTTTTTGTTTTAAAGGCAAAGATCTTGTCAAACCTTGCTACATCAATCATGATGTTACCTCAGTCACTCTGACCTGAGGTCCATTTGAAATCCAGCATATGCAAAGATTCAATTCATGCTCTTTAAAAACAGCTAACATCTCTGGTTCTTGAAGTGCAGCGCTGTATTGTATGCACTTGCTCATTTGGTCATCTATCATGTCTTAACAGTTCTTGACAATTGCCATTTGATAAACTTCAGTGTCTGCCAAGCTTCTCAGCAAAGATATATTTTAGTCCAAAAACTTGACTGAACAGTGATACATAAGTGATGGGCAAAGGCATGTGCTAGAAATCTACTTAACACACTTCCACCTATCTTCAATTTATTGATTATTATTAACAGTTATCTGTATCAAACTAAAGCCCTCCACAGATTTAAATATTAAAGTATTACCTTGTGCAGTCAAACAGACATCACAAATCGAGATCACTCCATTCCCAGATACAAAGATAAGTGACATCATTTAGCTTTTTCCCCAGACAAAGTATTAAAAAGAGAATCAACACAAACTTACTGTCTGCATTTTGGGAGCACAAGCGAGGCTGACTTGACGAAGAAGTTTTTGCACATTTCTGTAGCTCTGTCCCGTCACTTTCATTAGCTCCAAGAGCGAAAGACACAAAAAGTCCTGAAAGAAGATAAAACAGTTCAGAGACCTAAGGCAGAGATTGAGGCTAGGAACTACCCTAATACAATTTATACACTACTAGCATACATTTCAAAGGCCAGACTTGCCACTTGTGCTGTCTTATGCAGTATTTTGTTACACCTCCTCTACTTTTTTCTGATGCCAGTCAGGCTATACCAAAAGGAACTGTATTCGTATATTAAAGCACAAAGCATCAGGGATTAACAATTCAAGAACTGTGCAAAGAAGTTGCAACATAACACTTCTCTGCCCACAGAAGTCCTCACTACCTGAAAAACATTCAGATTACACTGCATCTTCTAGATAGCAGTCCTACAGCTAGATTCTGTACTTATCATGAACACTACTGAAATATATAAGGCCTCTTGCTGTCTTTAGACAAACATTTGTAACACCTTCAGAATTGATTAGTGAATCAACCCAAATCTGATAGTATAATTTTACAATATAGTCACATGCACTAGATAATGTAGCATATGTGTTTTTTTGTGGAGAGCTCTTAAATGGATGCCTTGCTCCATTCAAGTAGCAGCTGCATGCCTCTGCTGAAATAAAGCACCTCCTGTTTTTTTAGAAGGCAAGATTAAACGTCTTAGTCATTTACCATTTTAAAGCTACATTTTTACAAGGCAGCAGCTAGATGGAGAGTGAAATGCCCACAGAAAATAAAGCTCCATGTAGATTATATTTAAAAGAAATAAATAAATCCCAAGCCATAAAATAACCCTTTCACCTGACAGGTAGTGATCTGATACCGACTCAGCCTTTCGCACAGCTCTTGAGACAGCTTTGCTCTTCTCAGTTTCTTTGCAGCCATACTTCCCAGTCTACAGGGCAAAACAAACAAGTTTTTGAGAATTGCTTGGAACATGGCAATGCAGACAGCTATGCCCTCCCTTTGCCAAAGAACAGGAAGGAAGGTGTGTATAAACATAGGAAGCCTATGCTACGTTATATTACTGCTCAGAAAATAGTTGTGTTGAGTTACTTCTCCTCATATTTGACTGTGTATGAGGCCATGCTAATCAGAACAGAAGAACCAGCAACACCCATATGATACTGGTTTCTGGGAAAGAAGCAAGCTGGACATTACTGTGATGAGCCTCTGGATAGCAATGGGAGCAACTTATGTTCTTTTGAAAAGCAACGAGGTTATCTCTGAACAGCTTAACGTGAGCTGTATGGTAATGGCAGCGAGCATTTAGACCTGGCACATCAACTGAAGCACAGTGCTGGGCTCTGGTGAGCAAGAGAGCGCTCATCATGGGCACTGAGAGAGCAGGGATGCAAAAAGGGGACACCAGGAAGACCAAAGGCCTGGAAACACGCTCCAGTGTGCGAGATTCACACTACTCGAAGCACCCGACAACCTCCTGGGTAAGCTCATGGAAAGCACGCTGACAGAGAGAGCTCTCTGCTTTAACCAATAACAGAACCATAACAGCCAAAGCTAGGGACACGAAGACCCAAAAGACACGGTAAATATTATTTTGTTGTACACACAGCAGAAATAAAAACAGCTCTGGCAGCCAGCTCCGAGCACCCCGGCTTGCTGAGCTGCGTCCACTGCTTCCCGCTTCAGGAGCCTCCGAGTAGCTCCGAAAAGCCTTCAAACTGAAGTATGCAGCAGCTAAGGTTATGGCTACCAACCCTTCGTGCCCCAGCCCGCAGCTGCCTGCATTTGGGGCTATTTAGGGCCGTTTTTGTGCCTTTTTGTGCCGCTCCCCTGCCCCCGCCTCACCCGGCCCCACTTTTTCAAAGCGCCGCCGCCGCCGCCGCCTCACTGAGGCGCAGCCCCCGGGCAAGGCGCCCGCCCGCCATTGGCTCCGCTCCCGCCAATCGGCCGCAGCCGTGAATGCAGGCGGCGTGCGGGGCGTGCTGGGAGTTGTAGTTCGTGGGGGCGGGCGGGAGGCGGGAGGGCGGCCGTGATGGCGGCGGCGCGCTGAGGGCTGGCTCGACCGTGTCCCGGCTGCCTGGTCTCTGTTCTCCTCACTTTAAAAACTGGCCTGTCAGTTATTACAATAGAACTTCTTCCATGTTTTAACTAGAAATTCCTACAGTCTGCATAGAAAGCAGCTACAAAAGTTACAAAGCTACAAAGCAAACCTTCTGCAGGAAGGGTGCTACACACACTAATTTGTTAATAAAGAACTTGGGGTTACAAGTTTGTGTCTTCAGATGTAAGGCTCAAACTCATGGTGTTACACCAGCTCCGTGAGAAGTGCCTGCTGACTTTGAGGGAGCTATTTTTCTGTAATGTGAATGTAAATGGCAGTTAGTCATCAAACACGAGACTTACATGACTTCACTGATGTCCGTAGGGTGAGCGTTCCAACTCACTCTGGTTTATGCTAGAAAACATGGAAGTTTGTGTTTTAGATACGCTGTCTGCATACTCTTATGTTCTAGACCATAACCTAGCTGAAGAAAAATATGGACTAATGCTATCTGGGACATTTACTGAAGTCCTGTGCACTGAGAATCACATGGCTGTTTTTTTGTATTAATAAACAGTGCTACAGTGAAGCTTCAAAATAATGCTCCAGCCATTTTTCCAAAGTAGCAAACGGGAGAAACATAGCAAGAAATAGTGCATAACAAGAAGGCAATTGTCGTGAAATGACCAACAACCGTAGCATTAAAAAGATTCGCTAGAATCAGTGGTTCAGTCATAACCTGAAAGGAGCTCAACTGCCCTAAGAAGTCCAGGGGGGTTAAGAAACTGCACAGAGAATAAGCAGTACATACAAGAGCTACTGAGGGCTTATTTAACAGCTAGCTGAACCGGGAGAGGAGATGAGATGGAGAGAGAGCTCCTCCTGGTGGAGATTGTCTTTAGAAGTTGACTTGAAAAATGGAAGTCACGATTGAGAAAAGGTGGCTAAAGGGAAAGGATGGCTGTTGCTGTGGATTGGTTTCAGTGGAAGGAGGGCATGACTATAGGAATTCTATTGCCATTCCACTCCTCTGTTATGGAATTCTATGTACTGCTTGTTTAAAAAAAAAAAAAAAAAAAAAAAAAAAACAAATAAAAAGAAAAGCAGGAGCCCCAACTTCGATACCAGAGGTCGTAAAAGAAGTAATATTGCCTTGATGACCTTTTTTTCTCCCACAAATGGAGCAGGTTTTCCCCTTTACCTCCAGACCAACAGCCTTCCTTCCCATCTTCCACAAAAACAGAGTACCTGTGTTAAACCAGAGAACTGTTTGGGGACACTGAGCAAGGCAAACAAATCTTATCGGCCAGCTTGTTTAGATTTGTAAGCAAAACTAAGACACCCTGTCATCTCTCCTGCAAGTTCTTTGCATCACGATTCTCAGTGGAGTCACAGCTGTTCCCCTCTTCACTTCTCATATAAACATTTAAATCTACTGGAAATTAATCATGCATCATCTTCTCCACGTGACTTGAAAAAATCAGTATTATATATCCAGAGAAGTGTTCTTAAACACCAGTTTACTATCAAAGTTCTCAAGCAGCAACACTGTAGGCAGCTTCACAGCTCCCATATGTTTGAGCAGGACATTGGTCACTGGGGAATCGGGACACTCTGCAAACAGAGTGCAAACACCGCTGCTTCGTGACCTTGGCCAAGTTCTGTAACGATAGGGTATCTGTTTTCCTTCTCATTTTCGGTTTTACGTATTTAGACTGTAAACACAGCACTGAAAGAAACTGACAGAATTATGTGCCCAGTGTAGCACAGCAGGGCTCTGCTCTAGTTTAAGCCTTTAGCTGCCCCTGGAACTCATAATAAGGGATTAATAAAGCTGAGAGATGATTACTTTATAAGACTGAGACTCTACACATTAATTTACAACAGTCCTTTAAGTTGGCAACGCTGGAGCAAGACTGTTACAGAAATATGAAGCATAACAGCAACAACAAACGAAGTCTCATAGAACCAGTGCTCTAACATCAAACACACCAATTACAATAAAATTGGGAATGGGTGATTAGCTTGCTAATAACCAAACCAAAAGGAGCAAAACCTGATTTGAAGGGTGCAGGATGAAATCCTTATCAGTTCATAACCAAATAAATACTCAGCAGTTGAGTAATTCTGCAAGGCTCCAGAATCCAAATGATAATGGCAAAATACTTCCTTCCTGGAAAAAGAGTCCACAAAAAAATAACAATAAATAAATAAAATTAAATCTTCCTGTAACCCAAGACAGACTTCTGTGTGTAACTTCAGACAACAGTTTGGCATTCTGGAACATTTCAGATCATTAATTTCTAAAACAGCATCAGCCTGCTGATATTGACTTAATTCTGCAGTTTCATTACTGTTTTCCAACTATCAGTTATTGCTTTAAAATTAGCAGTGTTCCCCTACCTCTGTGAAAGGAAAACATCTTACGAGAGTACACTGTATGAGAACACAGCAACAACTCTGACTCACGGCAGTAATTCATAGAGTAGTTTTCCACCTTATGCTTGCAGACTAGTGTCTAATTAGCCTAACATATTCTTATTCCTTGGTAATACCTACTTGATGTCTAACACATTCTTAATAGCAATCCATGTGCTCCTGAGACTGGAAAGTGATTATAGCCCAGCTCCTGCTTTCCTGGCACTCAAGTCCCAAGAGGTTGCTCAATAACAGCATACAAAGGAACCACCAATGAAGTATTCTATCCATTACTACCTCCCCAAAGGAGATGGACATTTTCTTCCAACTCTTCGATGTTTCCTTCATCTCAAAAAGGGAATTAGAAGGATCTCCCAAGGAAGCCCTGGTTAAAAATACTTTATTTTCTATATGTACTTTATCAGAGCTTTAGAAAAGACACTTCAGTTGAGACTCCCAGATGTATCTGCTGTAGGGATTGTGTAGAGGGAAAAGAAAACATCCTTCAGTTGTTCCTACAAACTCCTCAGCTCAACCTAATCGTTATCACTGGCTATAATAAACAGACTGAGAACAGACCTGTGAAAAATTAGCCCATCTTCTCATTCTGGTTAATTCTCCCTCCCCCTTTGCTCTGAACAGTCTGTGGACCAGATAAGTGCCTCTCCCCAGGCAATTAACCTTTTTTCTCCTGCTCAGGAAGGATTAAAACCAATTACAATGAATCCTCCTCAGGTATTAGTGAGGACCTGTCTGACCACACACATTTACACCCATGCAAAAGAAGCTTATCTCTCAGGACAATCAGAAGGCATCTCTCCATTTCCTACCTCTCCAGTCATGCTGCTGTGAGAAAGGATTCAGAGTTACCCACCATCCCCAAAAACACTTCAGAAATGTTCAGCACCAATGTAGAGTCTTTGAAAGAGAGCATCTGTACCTCCTACCCTTTTTACAGAACAGCAGAATAGCCACCTTCGCTGCTATCACAGGCAGAAGCACAGACCCACCTGCACATTACAGCTTTGAAAAATTCAGATGCATTTGCTTTCTGCCCAAATTACAGGAAGCAAAATGAGAAACCTTGGGGATTATTCCACTTTTAGATTGTACTCATCTAAGCAGATTGCCCTCCAAGATCAGCTTCCTACTTCATTTAGCTTTTTCTGGTTAAAGGGACAGCAGGAGCCATTCAAGTCTTTGGGCTTTTTACATTTCCCTGTTAAGTTTCCGTTAAATGAGAAGGCTGTGAACCAGCAAAGCAGCAGCATAACAATCCACGGGGAGTTGTTGTCATCTTTACCAGTACATGCTAAACACAATTTACTCTCCATGAAACAAACCCAACCTCATCCTGCCTTTCACCTGTGCCCTACCTGTACTCCTTTTTTACTGTCTTGCCTTGAGGTTCTGTGTACTGAGGTGCTAAGCTTGTCCCAGTAGCAATGTTGCATTTAGCAGGCCTTGCCACTCTCACCACACATCTCCTGGGTTGCTGAGGTAGGCTAAGGAATGGCAAATTTTGCATCAGCAGGCCTTTAGGAGCATTGCACAAAGAAGACAGTATCTGACTGAGGTAATCCTCAGGTCTCTACTGCAGCTTTTCCCTGCTAAAAGCATGGAACAACTGGAACATACCCTGCTACTCAGAAACCTGAGCTACATTTAGGCTTATGTCCTGTGAAGCAGATTTGTTTCTCAGTGCCCAGCTATGGACCCAAATTCAGTAGTTCAGTGGTTCCCCTTTGATCAGCCCAATTCTCCGGGGATGCGCACATCCAGCAAGTAGTGCTGTGATCCTTCACAGCAGCCAGCCTCCACTGAGAAGCAGCAATTACACCAGAAAGATCTAAGCACTTCACAGGGATCAGTAGAAAAAGAGCGCTGTGCACCTCTTGTAATCACACACTGAATCAGACAGCAGTGAAATGAGTACCTGCAGTGCCTGGTTTTAGTGGCTCCATTAGGACATCTGCTCCTTTCAGGTACAGCCCTTGCTCCCTTCACAGAGATCTGCACTGGAGAAGAAAGACAACAGGAGCAGGTGGACACGAGAGAGAGAGGAGCTTTTTTGCATGGACAACATCAGCAGAGAAGGGCAGATCCCAGACACTCATCTCTGTGCAGCTGCCAGAAATGGTGGTGCCCTTGAAAAAGAGACAAAATCATTCAAGCACAATGTCAAAAACAAACCCTGATGTGAATATTTTTGTTCAGCTCACTGCCCAAGGAGCATGTCCAAATCAGCAATTGTAGTGAAAGCCCTTCATTTTTTGGAAAAGAAGTCTTCACTTTGTGATGTTGCAGATTAATCACTGATAACCCAGCAGCTGAACTGAGCCCAGTAGCTCTTATTTCAAACAACAAACACAAACCAGCAAGCAAACAAAGCCTGGAACATTTAATTCCATGAATTGTTTCAGTCTGGGGCCTTTGGCTCTTGCATGCTTTTCATTCTAGTCCTTTCTAGAGCCATGAATGAGAGCCCTATTGCTGGGACTACAAAGGTAACTGCTCCAAACAGAGAGTCCTGACTTTCCCATCCTCCCCAGATGTTACTGAACTGCTTCCGAAGCTGGCTGGAAGAGAAGAAATCACCAAACCTGGGCAGAAAAAGCCAAAGAAAGTCTCCACTCCCAGAGTCTTTGTGCCTTACAGTGTTCTCCCCAGCCCTGAAGGAATGAGACATCTTCATGCCTTGAGACTGAATGTTACTCACTCTCACACGCTACCTACGAGGATCTTGGCAGACTCCAGCAAGATCAAAACAGGGACCTGATGTCCTGTGTCTCATCAGCGTTCAGGAACAGATGCAAGAGATCTCTTAAAGGATAATTATAGAAGAATTTACCCACAGAGGAAAGAAGACATTCAATTAATTCTGTGGTGATTATTTTTTACCTTGAAGCATGGCAGTTCTTATCCGTTTTTCTGGGATGAGCACACAGCAATAATATATTCGAGCATCACCCCAGGACTCCACTAACCACAAACTCAATTACTATAGAGAGCATCCAGGCAAGCAGGTCTGCTGCTCACTGCTTGGGCATGATGCCATAGCTATGATCACATTATCCTCACCCTACATTGACTACCCACGGCAGATTGATTTTAGTGTCACAGCTATTTTTTAAATCACTGCAGCATATTATGTTAAATGAACAATGCAGCACATTGAGCATATACTTAATTGGAGTAAAATAGGACATTTGTACAGCAAGAAGCTGAAGGCAAGATTAGCTGTTTTGCTGAACCAGGGTCCTATTAATTGTCAGATAATTCAACTATTGTTTTAGATGGTCTTTAGAATATAGATTTATAAATCTGCAGGAAGCATCTCAGTCAGTCCAATCTATTCCAGCCTTTCAGGGCATATTTTTCCCAAACCTTAGGAGTTTTCACACCCAAGAGGGAAAAATCATGAAATGAGAATACTCCTGACCTTGCAACATAAAGTGCACCTGGGGCGCAATAACCCCAAGCAGAGCTACAGACTGGGAGAGGAATGGTTGGAAAGCTGCCAGGCAGAGAAGGACCTGGGAGTGATGGTTGATAGTCGGCTGAATATAAGCCAGCAGTGTGCTCAGGTGGCCAAGAAGGCCAACGGCATCCTGGCTTGTATCAGGAACAGCGTGACCAGCAGGGCTAGGGAGGTGATCGTCCCCCTGTACTCAGCTCTGGTGAGGCCGCACCTCGAGTACTGTGTTCAGTTTTGGGCCCCTCGCTACAAGAAGGACATCGAGGTGCTTGAGCGGGTGCAGAGAAGGGCGACGAAGCTGGTGAGGGGCCTGGAGAACAAGTCCTACGAGGAGCGGCTGAGGGAGCTGGGCTTGTTCAGCCTGGAGAAGAGGAGGCTCAGGGGCGACCTTATCGCTCTCTGTGGGTACCTCAAGGGAGGCTGTAGCGAGGTGGGGGTTGGCCTGTTCTCCCACGTGCCTGATGACAGGACGAGGGGGAATGGGTTTAAGTTGAGCCAGGGGAGTTTTAGGCTAGATGTTAGGAAGAACTTCTTCACTGAAAGGGTTGTGAGGCACTGGAACAGGCTGCCCAGGGAAGTGGTGGAGTCACCATCCCTGGAAGTCTTCAAAAGACGTTTAGATGTAGAGCTTAGGGATATGGTTTAGTGGAGGGCTGTTAGCGTTAGGTTGGAGGTTGGACTCGATGACCTTGAGGTCTCTTCCAACCTAGAAATTCTGTGTGTGTGATAAGGAAAGGTGCCTCTGAGACGACAGAAGATGGAGCATCCTGCATTCATTAGAGCTGCACTCTCATGGCATCAGCAGGGACAGGTGTATCCTGGGCTGTGTGATTCAGCAGCCGTATGGCACCAAAGGTTTAATTCTAATGGCCTTCATTCAGCTTGCACCAGGAGCTGCCTGCATCCATCACCTCGCAGCAGGGACTTGCCGACTCAGATACCAAAGCCAAATGATTTTTAAAAGCCTCTGATTTGAGCTGGCTTGATTTTAAGGCTTCCAACTTGAAATACTTTCAGCCCCAAGGGTGCACAGCTGTCATGCTTTCAACTGGAGCCATCTCAAAAACAGGGCAGAAATGTCCCAGACTGGTAAAACTTGAGTCATTCTAAATCTGTGGTCACTTTTCAAATATCTGGGCTTGAATGATAAGCTCAGGAATGTACACAAGTTTTCAGGGCTGGGAAATGGGCAGATGAGCATGAGACTTGTTTGTCTTAATTCATAATATAGTGTTTAAAATAAATACTCTTTAAGTATATCACCCTATTTCCCTTTTAAGTTGGTAAGGATCCAGAATAAGGTCAGTGAAGTGAATATAGGTACACAAGGAGAAAGTAAGACTAAGAACAGAATCAGGCTTTTGGGTATAAAAAATATGGACTGTGGTGTTTTTACTGTTTCTTTCTCCCTGCTGTTAATCTAACAGGTTAAAAAAAAGAAACGAGGAGGATGAATGAATGTCAGATGTGAAGAAAAATCTTTGGGCTTTCCATTTTCTATTGTAAGGCAGGACTAGAATAGTAAAAAAAGCAGCAGAGGTCAGGAATGAGATACAGCAAAGAAAAGCAGTGTGCAGACTCTTTTTTTTTTTTTTTTTCCAGAGATAATGGACTCAATCTGCTGTGTATGAAAAGAGACTCTTGGAGAGAAAGGCCAGAAATAGCAGAAGGTTTTACAGGGCAAGGGAGGGGTAGTGTTATTGTGCTCGATCTATGTATGGTTCATTCTGAGGTTTTGTAGCTGTGTTTCTGAGAGCTTGGCATCTGCCACCCCACATCACCGTCTCTTACCTAACCCACGGAGCGAGCGCACGTGCCCTGCTCTGCAGCCAGGCAGGAGGCAGAAGAGGAACAATCCTGGAGCCACCCCAGCAGCCAAGGCCTCTGTCTCCATCCTGTGATGCCTGAGGAGGGCAGATGTTTGGTTTCTGTTGGATTAAGCTTTTGGCTGGAGATTAGGCTTTGCTGTGGGTTAACTGCTGATCTTAACTGGATAGCTTTCCTATGGATCTGCCAAAAATGCCTAGAGTAGCACATAGGCTCTTTTCCTGCAATCTGTCAAAAATCTAAGTCAACAGATAACATCAAAATTACATATATTAAAATAAACGGAAAAAATAGCTTGGGATAGGCATGAATTCCTTCCCTCTCTTCGCCATTACAAGCTTCACTTGCTTATCAGCACCACTGATCCCCCTTCTGCCTGTTCAGAACAGCAAGAAAAAGGAAACTGCTGCCACCCCGTTAGCCACAATGCTGTGGTATTGAGGGAGTGGAACAAGAGCAAGACTTTGTTCATATAAACGAAGGCAGGAGGACATCAGTAACATGAAAATTAGTCACATTGCTTCTGAAGAACTCTGTCCTGGGCATACC
Source organism: Aythya fuligula (assembly GCF_009819795.1). Lineage (NCBI taxonomy): Eukaryota > Metazoa > Chordata > Aves > Anseriformes > Anatidae > Aythya > Aythya fuligula. Next base: position 37,577,328 of record NC_045563.1, read on the forward strand.
CTTCAGAAACTCACTCAATCCCAAGCCTGACAGAGGTTAGATCTGGATCCAAACGCCATGGCCAAACGTGGTGCTTCTGTTCAGTTTTCTCACTGGGGCAGCTCAATGAGTTACTGCAGACCCCTTGTTCCTGAAGAAGATGTCACAGGGATGTCCTGGCCCCCTGAGGCTGGGTAACACCATGCCACTGCTGCCTAGTATGGGGAGGGCTGGGTGCCAGAGAAGCACATCGTGGCAGGCAGCCCGGCCCATCCTTCCTCACGGCTAAAGTGACTTCCCGGCAAGACAGGGGGCCATAGCACGTGGCAGCTGCTGCAGGATGAAGCGCACCCTGCAGTGCCCGTCGCTGTACTGGGATTTTACTGGTAGCTGTGGATATTCCCAGAACTGGCTTTCAGAGGGACTGGTGCCCTGTGTTCCTAAGACATGTGGAATCTGAAATTCCCATTCTAGTAGGGCTGGCTAAGTCGTAATCCTTCAATATCTCAAGCAGATCGATTAACTGTCATGAAGGACTGGGAGGAGGAGGAGGCAGGCTCTTTATGAAACCTCTTAAAAGCATAGATCATCTCTGGCTTGTCAGTGTGCACAAGGAAGACCCCAGGAGGGCTTTTGTTGCATCTTTGGACATAATTCTTTCCCTTGCAAAATCTGTGCTGGCCAGCTGGTGATTGAGCTGGCCAAGATATCTGCATTTCAAAAACACAGCATCACTATAAAGTGCCCATTGCTGCCTGCCTTTACAGAGAGAGATGATTTTTCCCCACATGAATAACCTCTTTGCAGTCCAATAAGTGCTGCTCCCCAGGTCAGGATCAGCCCTGATACAAAGGCTGTAAGGTGTTGTGGCGCTGTGGGATATTTGATCAACTACTATGATTATAATAAAAGCTATCCCTGACAGAGCTGTAGGTAAAAATCTCTCTCGGGAGCAGCATTTCCTGCTGACTCCATACAGAAGGCTTGGCAGGATGCCCTGTGCTTTACAGATATCTTTTGCTGGAAACAGAAAAATCCTCCTCTGGGGCTGCAGAGCCAGTCCCCGAAAGCCCTTGACCCTGAACATGTAATCTTCCCGGGGACCCAATGTACATGAGGAAATATAATCTTCTGAAGCATCTGCTGTCTGCGTCGTGTGAAAACATGACTGAGACCCAACTGTCACATCCCCAGGTCACTGGCTGGCTGCAGAATCCCTTAAAGGGGAAAAAACAAAAACAAACAAACAAAAAGAAAACCACCTCTCTCACCTGAGAGGAGATCTTTCTGCTGCTCTAAGCGTTACATTACCACCACTGCAGCCTGAGCAGTTCCTGTGGCATCCAATAGACATTTCACCTGCTTTTGTGCCCCAGGGAAGTAACAGATGGGAAACGGAGCTGACTTTTGTGGGGGTCCCTGTAGCAGCCTGGAAGGCGAGTCCTGCACCCGCTGGGAGCCACAGGGTGCAGAGCTACGTGGGGCAGCCCCAAGGCAGCTCTCCCAGCTGCGCAGGGCCAGGGGCCCAGGCTGGGTGCTTGGCCAGGGCTCCTCGAGGGTTACCCTGAGACACGGGTCTGCGGGGCACAGCAGCTTTGGCATGACGGTGAAAGGGAATGAGAGGTGTCCGTTATCGCAAAAGGCACACAGAAAAGGGGTGTCTGCTGCTTTTTTATTTCTCTACACATTTCTTGGGCCCTTTGGAGGACGTGGTCTCTGCTCTGAAGGCAGAGGTACAGGGAGCAGGAGCTTGAATGCAGAACTAGCAAGGAAAGAGCATTGATGTGACTTCTTAGTGATAATTTGCTTTGCTGTTGTTTTGTTTTTCTAATATTTTTTTCCAACACCGTAAACTCCCATCCTTGACATCTGCCCTGCCCTTGCCATTACCCACCTTCACCCTACTTCTCCCTTTAATGCTGCTGTCCTCATTTCCCCTTTTGTACACATGACCCTTTCACTATGTGGGGATTAGTATCTCACACATAAATATGTGAAATAGATATGCAGATGATCTAATTTGCTGGGTTTTGTAGGGCTGGCAAGACACACTGGAATGGAGAGAAGGGTATGTTCTGGCAGGCCAGCTGAAGGAAAACCTCCTGTGCACAGGATGAGTAATGGGAAACAGGCATCCGGGACATCAGCACCAGCACAGCAGGGACACTCAGGGGAAGGGGCTGAGCTGGTGGGACATACAGGCCAGGCATATAAGGAAGAGCTGGTCTGATGATTACAGAATGCTTGAAGTTAATGCAGGGGAACGAGGAGCACCACTCAGCACTGGGAGGTGGGATTGATACAGCAAGAACAATGTGTGTGAAGTTTTTCTCCTTTGGGTGTGAACAGAAGCAACAGAGGAGGTTGATGTCCCTGCCTTCCCTGCTTGCTGTGTGTCTGCCAGGGAGAAAGGAGGAGAGTGGCTGGCAGGGAACATGAGAAGCAGAAGGGGAGCACAAGTCTCCTGTGGCCAGGGGCGGCCTGCGTTGCTAGTCACTTGGCCAGGAAGAAAAGTTGTTATGTGGCACCGATTAAATCACCAGGTCCAAACTAACACCAAAACCCTAAAATTCAACAAGTCCTTGCCAGGAGGCAGCTAGTGAGGTGGAGAGGAAGGAGAGGACAGAAGCAGTGGAAGATAAAGCAGAGACGTGGGCTTTAACAGACCGAGATGGCAGCAGCCAAGGCCAGGCCTCGGGCCTGCTGTGAGGGCAGCCCTGAGCTCACATGCAGCCGTGGTGGTGGACACGGCCTGGGGGCAACTTGTGTAACTTACATAAAACCTGCAGGCACACCGCTTGTAAGGTCAAGAGCTGCTGTCTCGGCTCTTGGCCTGCTTCATGGGCATGTGGAGCTTCACCTTGGCTCTTCTCTGGATCTCAGTTGTTCAGGAAAGCGGCAGAGTGGACATGTGCAGATGATCTGAGGCAGTGTTTGCAGCTAAGCAGGTTACGGCTCTTCTCTGCCTGTAAAATTTACAATGTAGTCAGTGAGTGGTACAGTGCTGAGGCCATCAGCCATGTTTGCGCATGTAAACACACACATACACTCCGTGTGCATTTATAAGAAGGATCAGCTGAAATTATGAATTATTCTGCACACATTGAAACTCAGAGATTGACAGGAGAACCTTTTAGCTGAATTTAGCCCTGAAAGCCTATTATGTACCATTGTGTGGATGTTATAGCAAAGGCACTGGAAATTAATTGCAAACTTACTGCTGTCCTTGTGCCTGAAGGCAAGTGTGTAAAATGCTTTCTGCATTGAGCTTCCAAAGCACTGAGAACTGCAGCTGCTGTGGGCTTTAATGGATGCCACAGCTCATCAATAATCAGCCCATTTGTGTTCAGCTGCCAAAGGAGGGATCCAGAAAGGAAGCTTAGAGTAGCTGTGATCACAACATGGACTTGCAGTGGTCTTAAGGCACAGAAAGGGACAGATTGCCAAAGGACCTGATGGAGAAGCAAGAGCAATAGGAAGAGATGTGGCATCAGATGAGGGATCTGACAACAGAAGGGGCGATGTAGATAAGCTCTGCGGTAACTGCAACAACATGAGCTGATAGAGCAGATGGTCACCTCAGTTTAGCCTCTAACATGGCTTGTTGCCCCTAGCAATATTTACCCAAAAGTACTCTGATGATGATGAGATTATGTAGCACAGAGAGGGAAATCAGTCCTATTTTGAACAACAGACCTATGCTACGTATCAGCTCTGATGGCCCCTTCACGTGCCAGCTTTGCATATGGGCAGCCTGCATGCAGGTGGCTGCTGACATCTCCAGTGAAGAGCTGAGGGACTTGTATCAGCCACAAGCCTGTGGGTAGCCCACTGCTTCAGGGGCTGTCACACACAGGACAGTTGGGAGTTTAACATTTTGTCCGGTCACCACTTTTCCTCACACCAGGCAAAATTTTAAACTTCCTTTCCAGGTCTGACTAGACCACCTTGGACCTGTCAGGACATTTCCATCAGCTCCCTGACAGTCGTATTTTGGGCTCATCCTGACCTACTTCAAGGCCTGAAGTGGGAATTTATTTCACTTACAGATCTTTCAGTGAAAACTGATAAAGGCAAATGCTGTTATTCTTATTCCCGCAAATACTAGGTGAGGAGCCATACCAAAGCAGCAGCATAGGTATGTTGCAAAGGGGGTCAGTGACAAATTCTGCACTGGAAAGTATCCTGGGTTTGAAAGGCCAGAAATCTACAAACACTGCATATCTCAACTCAGATATTTAATAAATATCGATAGTCTCAACTGCATACGTTTACTTCTTTTTATTAAAGAGCAAACTGCTTGTATTTCCTTCTCCTTCTTCTTCATTATAGCATCAAAGCAGGACAGCATGCCACACAATGGTACAAACAAACAGCATTACCAGATACTTAAGAGTCTTTAGCTCCAAAATTGACTAGAGCATAAATACAAACTGACGTCAAGCATTTGGGATTACCATTTAAAACTGCTATTTTCTGAGAAGCTAATGAAGGCCGTGCACGTCAGAAAATCTGGTGGCTACAAAGGGAGCGAGCAGCCTGGGCTCCAGAGGAAGGAGTCAAGGAAAAGCTCAGCTTCTGCCTGAATAAAAAACCTGCCAGAGTGCTTTACACCTGTGAGAAGCCTCAGCCACAGAGAGCACGAAATAGCTGCTTCCAACCTGTCCAGGTCTTGAAGATGTCACCAGCAGGCCTTGCTCTGCCACCGTTAACCAGCAGCTCTTGCACCACCACAGTCCTTGCACGGTAGAAGCTCCTCCTGGCTGCACCGGGATTGCAGGGCATGGCACTCTCAGCGCGGACTGTGGGTGTGTGGTGCTAGGGCCCCACTCCACGGCTATGACAAGCCACCTTCCCACATTTGGTGTCTAGGGCCTCAGTTAAGTAGCTGCAACAAGATGCTCTCTAGTGGGATCATAAATGGTAATGAAGCTGCTACAGTATTCCTCCCAGTCTCCCCCTCTTAACCTCCTGCTTTCCCATGAAAAACATTTCCATCAGAACCCATGGAATTAGGAGTACATTTAATAAGGCAGAACACACTCCTGAGTAGGCCCTTGGGCTAACTCAGGTGCTGGAAGTGGCAGAAACGCATGGCAGCACTCTGCGGGCTAAGGCTTTCTGCCTTTCAGCATGATTAACTTACCAGGATGGAGCACAGTGCTGTATGGCTTTTAGTACCTCAGCCAGTCTAACGAGCTCTCACTTGCATATCGCTAGGTGATGCACTTTTCCACAGAGATGTCGGTAGGGAATTCCTTAGAGAAAAAAGATGAGTAGAGATCCCGAACCTCCGGCGTACCCCAGAGCAAGTCCAGGCTGTCATGCCCTGTGGGGCAAGCAGACTTCTGCATTGCCACGTGCAGTAGAGATCTCCCTGGGCAAGGGCAGCTGTGTACTTGAAGCATCAGTGCCTTTGGACACCCACCAACCACGCAGTGTCCCCCCAGCCCCTCCCTAGACTTACTCCAGGCCACTTTTCCCCCTGGCATCTGCCAGCTGCCCGGGGGCCAAGAGCACAGCAGGTACGGAGGACACCACCTCCTCCTGTCACTTCTCTCTCGTTGGGTGATCGCAAAGCAGCAGCCCAAGTCACTAAACCCTTGATGGAGTGAACCCTTGCCATCCTGGAAATAAGCCATCATAGGTGCTGCAAATTCATTGTCACGCTTCTTGAGCCTGCCCTTAAAATCGAAGTTCCCTCCCCAGACTGAGCCTGACCTCTATTAGCTTACAGCCTGGCATGGTGCTGAGCCCCCCCAGCAGGTGCAGAGGGGCTTGCCCTGCTCCCCAGGCTGGAGGTGGAAGGAAGGGCCGGTCACTTCCCCACGGCAGGCTCCGGACACCCGAAGGGACAGGAGGGAAGGCAGGTGCAAGAGGAGGTCATTTGCAAAGCAAGGCCAGCTGAGGACAGCAAGGCCTCCTGAGGGGTCCCCACCTCTGTGACCCAACCTGGTGCCACAGCAGCTGGGCGAGGGGTGCGTGGTGGGAACGGCTTCTGATTTAGCAGGGGATGCACCAGAAGAGAGATTTCCTTCTACAACACAGTGTGGTTGGCAGAGGGATGTGGGAGCTGCGGACGTGCAGAAAGGAAGCGGAAGATAAGGCAGCTTCCTTGTCTGCGGGTTCAGCTGCAGTTTGCAGGCAGAAAGACTGAAGCGAAGAACTTGCGTCTGCAAGCCTTGCCCTTGAAGACAGGACACAGCGCGTGTATTCAGGGCCCAGGATAAACTAAAATAGAAAAATATGTGGTTTCATTTCACATTTTAGCAGTAGCTCATATTTTATTCATAGTACCTAAAAGGCCAAAGTTCCTGTGAACGAAGAAATTCCCCTTTTTTCTGTGCAGGTTTCAGAAAAATTAGTCAACAGCAGAATAACGCTATTGATCTCAAGAGGACTTCAGCCACCAGCCTCTTAACTCTCCAAGCAGCTCAGGCACTCCAGTAATTCTTCACCTTTTATAGTCACAGGACTAGTCAAGCGAAACGTTGATTGGATTATTCAGCTTTAATTACAAAATGCATTCAGACCAAAGGCATACTAATACCTGGTACATATGTACACATTTCTCTCAGTTATAACACCCAAGACCAACATGCAGTCTCGTCCTGCTTTGAATCAACCACTTATCTCTGACATCACTGCAATATGCACAGACATCACGACAATGCTTAAACTCCCCTTTGCGCCGAGGACACCGGACTGTATTTTAGGAAGTACTTGGACATCCTTTAGCATGGACAGTACAGGAGATAAGCAAGACAAGGGAGGCAAAAGTGGAACCTCAGGCAATCAAAGCCTGGATCCCACCACCCACCACCCTCCCAAAAGAGCAGCAATGGGTCACTTTCTCCTTCTTGCTGCAGAGTTTGGACAAGGTGGATAAATCACAAGTTATTTTTTTTTTATTGCTGGTGAACTCAAAACAGGCAACTTTAATCTGCTGAGGAAGAGCCACATACAAACAAATGGTTAGGCCTTGTGCGTTTGTTTTCTTTTTTATAACATAAATGTCTCTACAACTTTAGACCAGGTCCTGAGCTCATGCTGAGCTCCCCAAAACCCTTCTGATGTTATCAGAAGCATGACACATATTAAAAAGGGAGATTTTGCAGAAGAGACAAAGCCACATTGCTCAGAAAGGAGAAGTCTAGCTAACTCTGCTGCATTAGGTACATGGTAGGAAAGCAAACACGGTGATATCATGAGCTGTCCAGGGAATTATTTGAATTGATTTAAGAATTTGCTGGGTCCCTTTCTGTTTCTGGTGTGCAAGCTGCAAGTAAAGTGCACTTCTGGGTGTAAATTACAACTCTATGAGGATGTAATATCTAGGTGGTACATCAGACATTACTGGAAAGCAAACTAAAATAATTGTTACAATGGCATAAACAATAAGGATAATGGAATAAGGTATCATGTGCTGCTGGGAAACCCATCCATAATTTGAGCACCTAACTATTATATCACTGTGAAAGAACCACATCATTTAGTGGGGACATGACTGTGTAACTGGGTTAGCTTTGTGAACACCTCCTCCCTTAGCCCCAGCTGCAGCTGGTACAGTCACCAAAGGATCTTGCTAACCCCTTTTGAGAGTTTTGCAACAGCTAAGGAGAAAGCAGGGATCCTAAGGAAGTTTCTATGAGGCTGAGGGTTTCTCCTTTTTGCCTCTTGTACAATGCCAGGTGACTGTTTTGCCTTGGTCTACACACCTGAGACCATCAAGGCTGATAAACAACATACTGTTTCTCTGGTTTCGTAATACTGGCATCACAGCAAGAAAATAGAATCTGTTCAGTGTTTGTTCTCTTTTAATTTAATGATCTCTAAAAAGGGAACTCTAAATATCCACCTAAGTATGCTGAGTGCTTCAGTAGACACTACACACCCCAGGGCAGATTTGATTAACTCCTTGACACCACTGTTTTTGTGTGCCCGTTGCCAGCAACGAATGTCATGTGAGAAGGGGGAGGAGAGGAATAAAATAATTGCACTCAGTGTGATACAAGAAGGATTAATGCTGCCTTCCTAAGAGCAGAACCAACAACTAATTCCCCTCACAGGGCCAGAAGTGCTTTTCCCCTCAAGGCTGGATGCTCCAGGGCAAGAAGCAGCTACACAGCCGAGCACGCCCTCTCAGAGGACCAACATAGAAAGAACCTGGCCACTTCCATCATAGGAGTGGAACCCTACAGCCATACAAACACGCTTGCATTTCAAGCTAAATTCATCCCTTCTGCAGCTCAGTTGACTGTGATGGAAGAAAACCCCAAATTAATCTGGCCCTACAGGACCATTACAGCAAACCTGCCTCAGAAAGCTGTCAGGAGTGAGGTACGTCTGGCAGATGGCAACTCCACATTCGTGGCTGACACTGACAGCACAGACTTCCCAAAGCAAATGATTTAATCTGTGGCTGCCAGTATCAAACACCTTCTCTGCACTGCAGCTTTCCCCATACTCCACAAATGCTGTCTTTAGGACAAATCTCAAACTGCCCCCATGCAGGTAGCTCTGAAAGGGAGCCACTGCACTCCTGCACCTCCAGCTCTACTGCTGCCCTCACTGGGACCTCATAACTCACGCAGCGCTCTTCAAGGAGGGGTTTGTTTGTTTGTTTGTTAAAATAGCATGTCTCCCTATATCAGACAGCACAGCACAGCTTTTGCTTCCTCCAGTAATTGCCATGAGAAAGGTTTGCTGTGGTTGTTGAAAATAGATTTTGGGAAGGAAAAGCAAAACCTCTTGAAACACTGGGGAGAACACTGAGTCCTGGCTCAGTTCTGCCCAGTGCTGAAGGAGGTGGCAGGCAGTGCCGGAGCACTGGATCACAGGTACCACTTTAGCCACGTGAAGATTTTGACCTTTAGTCAAATACAATGGGTTGCAGCCAGACATCACCAGAAACAGATCTGGGAAGGCAGGCAGAAAACTCTTGTGGCATGTACAGTCTCTACAAGATTTGCACGGTTGGGATGGGAGCTGGAATCTGCAGCAGCCCTTCAGACAAGTTCTGCTTTGGGGAGACAGAGGAGATGGGAAGACTTATGCTATTTCTTGTGCCTTTTGCCAAGATTCAGATTGCACAGATTATGGTAAAATTCACTCGGCAAGAAAAGGCCTTTATTAAAAAAAAAAAAAAGGAAAGAAAAAAAAATTCTCGTGAGTATCAGGACTGAGATTTCAAGAAGTACAAGATTTGTATAAATTCAGCAAGATGTCCAGCACCAGATCACATTGTGGTGCAACAAAGAACCTTGGGGGAGGCCAATGGGACCTCGAGAGGGGAACACCATCTACCTCCCCAGCAGACTGCCAGTCTTAGGTCCCTCTCAACAGCAGACAGATTTTCCTTGTTCCTGCAGCATCTCAGGTCCCACGGGAGGTATTGGTTGCAAGCAAGCACCTGAATATTGCCTAATGGAGTAAGCCAATCACTAATTTAGCTGGCGCATCCATGCCCATCCACTGATTATGTTTTTCCTTTTTGAATGCATTTCCACTGGAGCACTTCTTTTCTTCTTTCTCCACATGAAACGGTAAGCCAAAGAACTGCTTTCATCTGTAATAAGTTAAAATCAGAAATGACCTAGCTAACAAGTAATTGATATTGGTCCTTGGAGCCCAAAGAGTAAAATCCATAGAAAATCTATTGGTTCCATTTTTTCCGGTATATCCCATGCACAACCCCATTAGAAAAATGGGGTTTATTAATCTTATCATACAGCTAGGAGCAGTACCTCAAAGCCAGAGCCGACAGTTTGTTGTAGAGGTCTGGGCTCTCTCAGATTGCTAACCATGGTTCGGACTCACTGTTCAATCTGTCTTCACGTGGCCGTTGGCCAAGGCTACGGGGACGGTGGGGGCCCCTGGCTCAGCAGTCTCATCAAATCGCAAGCGCAGGGTGTTTCTGATCACCAGCTGCTCCATGATGAAAGAAGCACAAAACCAAGGAATGGCATACTCCAGGGTGATCAGGCCCATGAAGTCAAAATCAAACTGGGAATAGTCCCACGGGCAGGCATTGAACTGGCGTAGGATGAGGCCAGTGGTGAACTCCCAGAGATATGTCCAAAGGGTGTAAATGAAGCAGCGCAGCAAAATGTTACACTTGTCTTTGAGATACAGATACATCTTCTCCACGATGAGGATGGAGGTGCCATAGATGAAGAGCGCCCACACACTGGTAACACCCGGGAACTTCCAGTTAAAGTTGACCACAAACTCCCAAGCAGCCGTGAACATCACCTCACAGAAATAGCCGTGAATGGCATAGAGGTACCATCGGGAGAAAGCGGTCAGAGGCTCTGCCGCAGCCATCCTTCTGCACACACCCCAGCAGGCACTCTGAAATGAAGACAGGGAGAGGAGTCAACAAGGAATTCACAAGCCCTTATCACCCAGATGGCAACATGCACAGAGCTGTAACAACCACAAAGCGCAAATTCTAAGAAAACTGAATTTTAAGTTGTTGCACTTTCTCAACTGCAAATTTAAGCCTTGAGGAACTAAGATTCAGAAGGGACCTGGACAATGTCTACTGCTCTGCCTGAGGACTGGGATGCAGCTGGTTTTCCATCTGGTAGCAAGGAGGGAGCTGAAAGGTTCAAGGACTTTGCCAGGGGTGGGGCTACCAAAGAACTTCTGGATGGAATCATCAGTAGAAAAACACAGGCATCTCAAAAGAAGCACACACCACCTTCTTGCTCATTTAAAGCAGCAGCACTGTCCCACCTTTTCTGCCTCTAACATGCAGTTTTCAATGCAACAGAGTGTTAAAAACCTGAGTCCCTTCAGCTGTCTCCTACAGCCTCCATACCCTAAAAGTTTATTATACTGAAAGACTAACCTTTGATAGAAGCCACAGACAGGAAACTGGAAGAGAAAGTTTTGAGGTTTAACATTTTCCTGTACCGCACCTTGCATCTATGCAGCTGAACTCTTACTTCTTCTTGATAAAGATTTCATGCATCATATTGAAATCCACTCAGATTTGGCTTCAGGACAGCAAAGCACAAAGGATGAGAATAAAAAGGAACAGCTGAGCATAGAGGTGGTTAGTCATGACAAAAAGGAAATGAAAACAAACTCTATTTGTCTCTACAGGAAGAAACTTGGTGAAGAGGTTTTTGAAAGGATACGATTTGCTTATCGCTGAACAATTTCAACACAATTAGTTCTTACGCTTTTAGTATAAATTTACAAGGTCCTAAGCATTGCTCTCCCATGCTACCTTCACTGGCACAAGCTGCTTAGGCATAATTTTACTGAAGCCTGACAGATTTACACCTCAGTGTGAATTTGACATCTTTTGGTTTTTAGAAACTTTTCTTTCAAGTTGAGTTTCTCTTGACTCTTCATCAGGCACTACTTAACTTCTTTGCTCTGCACATGTCAACCCCCCCACATGGTACAAGGTGCTAGGAAGAGTTTTCTTTTGTCAGAATAGGGATTATACAGCCACAGCATGAAGGGAGACATTTTTTGTATCTGAATAGACAGACATCAAAAGATGCAGAGGCCTCAGAAGTCATACCTATTGCTAGGTGGTAAGGCACCAGGGAAATAAAGAACTGGCATTCTCCAGGGAACAAAACAACTGTGAAGTTTTTACTGAACTGCTAACAGTTGTATGATTTTCCTCTCTTTTCAATAAATCTAAGTTATTCTGCTTGTGTGGCTTACTCCTTGCACTTCCCTCTACACCTTTATTACATGAAATGTATTTAAACTCTGATAGCAGCAGGCATCCACAGCATGCAGTATTATCTGTAAGGTTTTCCTTGTAATTTTTGAGATTTCTTTACAAAGTTGGACCTTTAACAAAAGAAGTTTTCTAAATGCACAGAATTTCCTTCCCTCTCAGTCTGTCCCTTCTTCTTCCAAGCATCCTGCCACCAGGTATTTCTGTTGCCTTATGCCTGCCCGCCAAAGCCTCACACAAATACAGCCAACAAGACTTGTCTTCTACCCGTGTCATTTCCCCCATGCAATGAAGATCTCTTTCCTGGATTTGTGCATCACATAATAATCACCCATTTCTCCTCTGCTTCTTTCTTACACTTTGCAAGGTATCTAATTCCAACACTAGAAGCTTGTGGCTAATAACTGAACCACAAAACCAGGTCTGTGACAACCTCTGCAGTGCAAATGAACCCCTTACAACAACCAGATTACGATCAACAACAAGAGTTGATTTCTTTTGAATCCTAAGCCTTTCACCACAACTGCAAGAAGTCAAGCATCAATGTGCTAATACAGTCTCAGCATTTTTCTTTTCTTGTCAGGTGTCTAGTCAGCTGAAGCTTGATGGGAACCTCCTTCTGATGTGCTTGAAGGACAGCTCTCACCTGCTGCCTGCTAATTAAAGGCATCCCTAGGCAGGGCAGATGCTGAACGGTGGCAGCCAAATATAATCTGGTGCTGGGCACTAAGCAAGTCCGTAAATCATTAGCTCCTTCTGTAAAACATTTCACTCAAAATAAGACAAAATTGCACAGTAAAACATAGAAGGGAACAAATGATACCCTGGGAGCCACATCCCATCCTTGCACAAGCTGTGGACACCACAGGGTAATGGTTACAAGTCGTTTGGGCATTTACAATAATGAACACTGCAGCCATTCCCAGTATCATCCGCCAGTGATACCAAATTGGCTGACACTTGGCAGGCAACACAGCAAAAGAAGCTCTTAATAGGGAAATGAGGGAGAAAAGTACTGTTTTATTGGACAGCAATTAATGCCTAAGAACCACACAGGAAAGTAGTTGCAGGACATTAGTGGGAGAGGCATTCAGACAGCAGGCTGGGTTCGGCAAGATGCAGACTTATGAAAAGCATCAAATAGATAATTGATCTTGGTTATACAAGACTTTTAATGGCGTGACAGTAATAAAGGCCAAAAGGCTCTAATCATACGGTAGCTATTCAGTCCCCTGAGGAAACCAAAAGGCATTAATCAGTGAGGTAGCTACAGTGGGATGGGCAGCAGCTTCCAGAAAACCAGAAACACAGCTGCCACCAGCACAATTGTCTCAGCAGAGAGCAAACAAGTCGTGGAGACTGCACGTGGATGGCAATGCTGGTACTGCTGCTGCTCACACCGCGGTGTTTTATGGAAAACAGGGGGCTGCTTATCTCAAGGCTGTGGAAAAACCTCCTATCACCAGCAGATTATATTTCAAGCAGCTAGAGAAGGAGCGCCTCAAAATGCAATATTATTAGTAAGACTGAACTAAGCCAGCTCAGAAGTTTTCCCTCTCTCCCCAGGACCTTCTTTTCCAACTTGATGACAGAATGGCAAGAAAGAAGGCAAGTTTGTGGAAACCACACCTGGTCCTCAGAGGAGCATGCAGTCCCTGTCCAGGTGATGCTGGTGAGAGCATGGGGACTGAGAGCCTCTCCACACACAGCAGACAAAGACAGGCCTATAAGAGGAAGACTGTGAAGAGCTGTGCTTCTCTACAGAAATCTGTCTCGGAAGATGAGGGCAGGACTCTGGTTTAGGGCTGCAAGAAAAGGTTATAATAACAGCACTAAGATTATCCTTTTAGATTTTAGAACACCAACTCCAAATGGACATTCATCATCCGTTAGGTTGAGTAAGATGCAGATCAACCTGACGCACCAGGCCAAGTAAGGAGACGGGCTGTACATCCCAGACTGTCTGTTTCGTGTGTGAGACACTTCTGTGCAGGGGGAATGCTTCCATACACATTTCCAGTTCTGCAGCCCAGGCAGACAACAGGCAAGTGATCAGAAAATGGCTTGATGGGAGACCAAGAGATAATGGCAGATTTGTCATGCACGAGCACTGCAGGGGAGGCATCAGTGCCTGTCCTATTCATGCCTGATTAAACCCTCTAGCACTGTCTGGTTCACTTTCTTTTCTCCAAGGGCTCTCCTTTGCAGTGGCTTTCTGTCCATTTCTCTTCTACCAAGCCAAATTGAGCTCCAGAAAGTCTCTCCCTGATTATCTCTTGTCCCCAGCAGAATTATTTAGACTCACAGCCTCTGGACAGTTACAGTAAGATGCAGTCAAGATACTCTGAATTAACTCTGAAATGCTAATAAAAGAAAAACTTCCATGAGACAATTCTTCTGACTGTCAGCCTTAGGCTGTTAATTCTGGCAGCTGCTTGATTCACCACAGGTGGGAATTTCAACTGCTGCAATAAGTTCCTTATTCTTAACATCCACTTGTTTCTGCAGTAGCCAGTTTAAAAGAAAAAATAGGACTCCATTATTTTAAAAATTCCTATCTGAAGTGTTTACTAGTAATATTTAGTTTTGTAACGTTCATGCTCATATTTCTAAGGAATGTCTTAGATACATCTATAACCTTGTGTAATATGTCATAATTACTTTGTAATTTGAAAGAGTAACTGAAGAGAGAGGACCTGCAGCAGGATGCTTCAGTCTCTCCAAATGAGAGAACATCAGACAGCTCTGAGATAGATGGCACTGCCATTCCCTGACCGTAAGCTCTGATATGCTGTTTCTTCAGACTCCTCTTATCCAAACAGCATTTATATAAATGTAACTGCTTTTTGAGCAATATCCTTTTAAATGTAATTCTTCCTCTCTTATTTTCTATTTTCCCCTGCGAGTACGCACTAAATCAGCATGCCTGTGTAACCAGGGACAGCATTGACGTGCTGCAGATCTGTCTTCAGTCTTTTCATACAATTCTCACACAAACCATTGGGAGTAAAGATTTACAGAACACCAGCACTGGATTTGCCCCAAGACATTAGTTCATTAGTGTTTAAAGATTTATGCAGCAAAGTCTTAGCAGTACTTATGCACTGAAGTCATAACTCTGAGGAGATATTCATCCTTCAGGTAACCGAGAGCCTCAATTAACCACGGCTCAGAAAATAGAATTTCAACTCCACTGAAGTGTGGAATAGTTCCAGCAAATCGATTAATCAAGCCTCACAACGAATGCTAAAAGCATGCCACAGACAGATGTCTCTAAATACAGACTTGATGTCCCTTTCTTAGCGCTTTCAGGATGGATTTGGAGCTCTGGGATTTTGGTCAGTTCTGATGTATTAATGCTTTTGCTGCTTCTTTCTCTGGACTCCATCCCTATCAGGATGGGCACTGTCTCCCTTCCTCAGAGTTCTACCAACACACCGTGTGTTGCCAGTTAGAAAGCACAGCCTATTTCCAGTCTGCATCTTCCCCCCTTTTTTTTTTTGTCCCTATCTCCCTTCTCTTACGAAGTGCATCATTTCCCTGCCACTCCTGGTTCCTTTGCCCTGTTCATTCTGGACCTGCCAGCAGCCTCTGATCCCTGCCTATCTGTCAAATCTGTTCTGAAGAGAACTGGGATTCAGTTATAAAAAAAAAAAAAAAGAAAAAAAGAAAAAAAGAATGACGACAAAGGAAGATTAAATGAATCCAATTATCAATCTAAGCCAAAGGGATGGGGAAGTGTGGCTGTTACCAGTAAAGCCTGCGTGGGCTGCCCAGAAGGCACCGCTTCTCAGCATGGAGGAAGGTAGGGACATCTTGGGAGGGAGCAGTAGAGAGTTTAGAGGGGGGAGGCTTTTCAAAGAACAAAGAGAAAACGTGAAGACATTAATAGTTTAAAGAATTTTCTGACTAACATGATCTCATGAACGGCAACAGAAATGCAGAAAGCTGAGACTTCCCATGCCCTGCATCATGCACAGCATCACGTTACTGTAACAGACCTTTGCCCACAGCGACCACCCTACCCCAAGAGCAAGCAAAGCAGCAGCTCTTCACTCACAGTGACCAAGAGGGATGCTTGCTGTTCCAGATACAAGACTCCTCAAGTGTCAAGCATGCAGTAGACCCACAAGACAAACCTGAAAAATGGCTGAGATCACACTCAACATCTAGAACTATTACTCCTGAGTCTCCCCAACATCTCCAAGAAGGACACAACCTTACCTTAAAGCCTGCTTGTAGAACACTCCCCTGTGCCTCAACCTGTCCCAACAAGGGCTCCCCAACAAGCAACTGCCCAGCAAGGGCCCAAGGGCCTCTGAAGCAGCCCCAGCACAGAGCACAGCTCTGAAGCCAGGGACCTGCTGTAGGAGTGGGCAGAGCCCCCCATCAGCCCTGCAGAGGAGGGGACCAGCCCTGCGGAAGGTGTGCCCACAGGGAGCCTGCACAACCAGCCTGCAGAATCTGCGGCAGCTTTTCTCCAGTTTTGGGCTGCTCAACTGCTGGTAAGCCTTAAAATAATGCTTTAACAGTAGCCCAGGTTGACTTTATTCTCTGCAGTGAGAGCAGAACTGACTTGCAAGAAGTGATTTTTCCAAAGCTACTGCAAGTTTACAGCCTAGATCTCAGCACTGTTAGTTCCTGGTGGGCAACTGCCTGGCTCTTCACTGCCCGGACCTTCATTTCAAACCGTGCACTTATGTACAGCGGCAATCCACATTCACAGCTGGCTTTGAAAGCTTGAGCTTAGCGTGTTGCATTAGCTGCCTGAAGCAAATCTGACATTCAGAGAACATAATGCACATCATGGCTTACTAGGAAAAAGCAACCCAAAACAGAGTAATGAATGGAGAGCGAGAATTTATCCTAAGAACATGCTGAGAATGTGTAAGCCGTAGCCAATATCCTTTCCAGTGCCACTAAGGAGCCTAGAGACATAAAGGAGAGACAACATTAAGGTCAAGACGTGATGCCTATCTTATATCATTTCTTAAGGCTGTTTGGAAATTCAGACAGTTATTTTTTTGAAAAAGTTTTTTTTCCCCCCCATCTTCTTTTTCTTCTCAGCAGATGTCCCCTCTCCCCCATCTTCTTTCCAAAGCTAAATGAAAAACAAATACACCAGTCCACTCCTGATGAACAGCCCTACAATAATAAACTGATTTAGACAACTCAGAGGTCAATATCCTTCTGAGAATAACAACTAAGTGTGCTTCACCCAACTCTTCTGAACAATCTGCAGCAACAAGCCACAATCTGCATGCAGTGGAGAAAAGCCAGGTTTGGCAATAAGAATGACCAGAAATCCAAACACATTTCACATTGAAAAGGAAGCTTGGAAGAAAAGAGTCTTATGATCACGGCGCTGAAGTAAGAGTATCTAAAATCCTAGCCTGCTAATAGTGTGACAAAATCCAAGTCACTTAAATCTGTGAAGAAAAGCAGTGTAAAAAGAAAAAAAAAAAAAAAAAAAAAAAGAACTGTAGACAGATCCAAGGCAGCCTCTCCTAGCCAGCTGCAGGAGAGACTAAAAGCAGCATTTCAGAAGTTGGCTGCTTCTTTTACTGGAGCATAAAAAAACAGCTTCTAAAAATTCTTGCTATTTATACACACAACTGCAAAGAACTCTTTCCTTCTCCTTTTATTACTCTTCTCCAGTGCACAGGCCTTTATAAACTTCCACTGTTCGGCTGTCAGTAGTTAGCTGGTAACTGGGTAAACACCTACAGCAAGAATCCCCAATGACTCTTCATCTGAGGGGGGCCAGAGCTGCTGCAGACCGTAAAGAAATCTCACATCTTGGCTTGTGCTAAGTTATATTTAAAGCTTGCAAGCAGAAGACACCGCATGAAGACAGATGAAACGAGAGAGAGAACACTTCAAGCACCTTCAAACAGGGCCCCAGACTGTCATCAAAATGGGAAAAAGAGAAAAACTTTCTGAAGTCTCTTCGTGGCAATTCTACATAAAATTATTTTCCTCCTCAATATTTTCTCCTCTAGCATTCTGTGAATATATGTTTTCATTCCTAACATCAAACTACCACTAGGACGTGAAGTAGCTAGTTCTTCCAAGTGCTATCTGCTACTTGTCAGGCCGTGAATCCTCAAATTTCCTCCTAACAGCCCTTGAGGAGGAAACTTCAGGAGTCCCAAATTGCTATTTTTTTTTTTTCACCCAGGGAATCCTAGTAGCTCCTCCAAAGTGGTGGCTGTCTCACCTCAATTTCTGGCTTACTCCAGTTCTTAGAGGTAAAAGTATCCTGGGAAGGAAGGGTACAGCAGTATAAATCCCAGGCTCCTACTCACCAGCTCACCACGTCTGACAAGATCCTCAAGCAGGCACCCATTCCTACAGCTGGGAAATGTAGCTCTTCTGAAGCAGCTTCCCGGAGTTTCTCCCAGTAGTGCCCACCCATTAGCTTACCATGGGAGTTACTCTTGCCATCACTGCCTTGGCAAAGTACATGGTCAGCAGCCGAAATCCATTGTACGGCCAAATAAATTAGTGGTGAGTTTTGTTCTCTATTGTTCAGGTTTATTTCAGTTCTGAAAGAACAGCAAGCAGCCTGTGACTGCTATCAGTGAGTATATCTGTCTTCACAGACCAGACAAATTTCTCTGTCCTGAAAAACAAGTTTGTTTGTTTGTTTTTAAATATCATGTTTTAGGGCCTGGTTCCTACACAGCAGACATACTTCTCCAGTGTTGGGTAGTTCATTGCCACTTACATCTTTGTAAAAGCAAGCTTACATTTTCAGTGCTGTTATTTCCCCAAAGTATCAGGAAGCTTATCATCTGGGTTACAACTACATACACACCATCTTCACTTTCTATGCACTCCTGCCATTTTCCTTTTTTGTAAACATGAAGCAACAAATCCTTCATAAATCTCCGATGTTTGGTGGTTTATAGTCCTCCTCAGATCAGTCTTTCATCTGACCGTGTGCTTTATGTCCCAAGAAGGCAGCACCAGAGCATTCCCACAGGGAAATCTGGCTGAAATTATCAGCCTTCCGAAAGGTGGTAAGCTACATATGACCTCTTTCAAATAAAACAATAACTTGACATCTGCGCTCCGTGTGGAACTGGCATTTGCCCATCTATTTCCACCTACCAGTCAAGGAAGCCTCTCACCTCTTCAGGCATCAGTTTAACTCCGCGTCAGCCCTTGAGCTTTCACTGCCTCATCCGACAGCTCCCTTGTTCTCCACTCAGCTTATGAAGGCGCAGTCCCAGAGGTGTTTCCCAGCCGTGTTCTTCCAGCAGCAACATGTGCTCCCAGCTGCAGCTTCATGCACTCCAGCTCATGAGCCAGGGAGCCAGATCATAAGGATGCCCTGCTTCTCTTCTGACTACAGCTGACATCACCTTGGTTCCTGTCCAGCTCTTTCTGAGCTTCTTGCTGCCCCTCTCCCAAGTCACAGAACTGAACTGCTCTCTCACGCTCCAACTGGGACTGGACCAGAGATATCTGCTTTATCGAAGGCAAACCAACACACTGCACCTACGTGATTTTTAATGCTATCTACAGAGGTACACATGTATCAAAATACACAGGCACACATACATTCTTATTGTTTGCTTTATTTGCTTTCTCTTCTCCTCTAATTGACAGGGATAGATTTTTTTCCCTATAATTACTTCTTATTATGGTTGTTGTTTTTTTTTTGTTTGTTTGTTTGTTTTTTATGTTGAAGTGACCTTCTGCAAATGCTATTACTGGATTCAGGATTCCTACCTGTGCCTGCCAATCATTTATCACAGCTCCACAGGGCAGGTTCAGTCCCAGCCTTTACACAGCCCATATGAAAGTATATCCATTTAATATTACATCTCTTTCTTCCACATTTCCTTTTTTGACTGCAGCATGTCCAAATGACCATGCTTTAGTGAACAGCTTCCCTGCTAAAACTAGTGAGCAGATTCCTTGCTCACAGGACAGCATTTTCACAAATAGCCTGTATTTATTAGTTATTGTTCATATAAGACTTCAGATTACTTGAAATAAGACAGAGGAGTCTATACATACATGTACAGGGATGCTTCAGATACTTCGGTATGCCAAGTCCAGGAATTCATCTTTCATAGCACAGGGTAGCTCAGATCATGAAATAAAGCAGTACCACCACTGCTTCAGATTGCTTTGCAGATTTAGCAGTTTGGGGGTGTGGTACATGTTCAGATCCTGCTCTTATTCACCCCCTAAGCCAGATCTGATGTACACATTTAGTCTTCTGAAAAATTCTAAACCATCTCTTGTGGATAGCACCTTTCAAGCATCTCCTTCAGGACCAGCGGAATTTAACTGTATCAAGACCACCTACTTGCTAAATACCTGAAAAGGGAATTAACTCTCTACCTTTGTAAGCTTCTACCTTAGAACAGAAAATCCATAAGAACTATCAACTCTAATCCTAAATTCAGCAAGGAGGTTAAAATAATAGTCACCTCTTCATTCCTATCAGCTGTCAATCTGCACAGGAGATATCTTCCACTCTCACATGGAGAAAGATGGCACAGTCATGAAAGGTCAATGCACAAAGACAAAGGGACACCTGAGTTGAAGTCCACACACACAGCTGCCGCAGTAAGAGGTGGAGTGATTTTCTTCCTTAAAACTGCTACCGTATTTGTGTTGGCTCTCCTAAGACTCAGGGAGCCAAAGAACAGTAAGAGGGGGAAAGCTGGTGAGAATTAATTGGGAAAAACTTTGCAAGAACTTTGCACTGAGAACAGAAGATGGATCTAAAGAAGTAGAGTGGAAAGACTCTGGAGTATTTGTAGAGTAGAAAGAAGCAAGTAAGAGTGCACATGTAGGAATAAAGCTGTAAGTGTATTAGCAGCAGAATCCTTGTAGGAGGCAGATGTTGGGAAAGTAAACTCATCGCCGTTTCGTAACCACTAACTTCACCTAAGCAGATCATAATGAAGATCCATAGCTCTCTGCAGCTACTACAGTGAGAAGACAAAACCTGGATACATGTTCTACCCTGCTTCTTTCTACCGACCCAGAGTTTACAGCCTCCAAACCAGCCTGCCTCAGAACCTTGATGGGCCTAGAAAATGTATTGGAAGAGAGGCTGTTTTCCTTTCATTACTGACCTGCTGAGCACTCACAGAGAAGAGGCAGCACTAGATGTGGACAAGGCGTCTAAACCAGAGGAGATGGGGCAGGCATGTAAAGACCCTCTCTCTGGCCAACCAGGGCAACAGCCAGAAGACCTGTGAGAGCTCCACTGGAGCCATTTAGCCACATCATCTTCCTGCACTAGCACACGTAGAAGCAACCCATGTGGAACAAAGAATCAGAGTTTTGTTGAGTGGCAAAATTAACCTGGCAGTACAGTTACAGCCCTGGGCTTAGGAGAGATTTGCTCTTTGCAAGTCTTGCTTTGGAAGCTGAGTTGCCATAATACAGAAGAATGGGGAGAGGAAGGGAGACAGTGGGATAGGGATCCAAAGGCTGCTCTACGATGAAAAATAACCTCGAAAGCACTGGGAAAAATGTGAAAGATTACTATCCTTGTCTGCATTTGCTGTCAGACAGCTGACAAAACCCCCAAAACAAAAGGTGCCAAAGTAAGTCAGAGTGCTTCTTCACCAGTCTCTTGTCTCAGATGACTCTGCTCAGAAGACTGGACTGGAAACGGCTTCCCTTGACATTAGATGCAATTTTAGTTTCATAAAAAGTAAATTCTACTCTGCTCTGCTGGCTGGAGTTCACTCTGTGCTACTCTAGTTCAGCACTCCCTTCTGTCTGAAGAAGCTGCAGCATGCAGAAAGAGAAGAAAATGACTTCACAGGGCCAGACCATCTCCATTGGCCTCTTTTAGCCTGAGAAAAATTGGAAGAAAACTATTTTAAAGCCAGTCTTCCCCGGCCTGGCACTGCAGCAGCGCACGACTATCAATTGACTAACACCACATGAAATGCAAGCAGCAGGAGAAGGCTCTTGGGTACCAACTCCTGCAGCCTCAGCCCTGGGCTAGCAGCACAGATCAGTGGCTGAAGGTCCAAATGCCAGATCCTGCCATTGCATCCATCTGTCCCAAACGCTAACGTTATGGGTGAAGTGGGAGACAGGAGGAAAAATACCACCTTCCTAAAGCAGCAGTTTATTAAGACAGCCAAGTCCCTTGCATCTCCCGTTGTGTCAGAGCACTTCACAGTTAAGACATTGCCACCACAAGACGCAGCCAGGTATCAGACAATGCAGGTACCCAGGGCCTGTACAAACGCACACGGAATGCCAGCCAGTGCCTCAAAAGGCCACGTCACACCATGACATCTTTCTTCATTCACTACTACTGCAGAAGCAGCAAAATTTAAAAAACAGAATCCTATTGTTCTGTTACCTGGGCTTTAAAATAAAATGTTCTAAGCCATAAAATTCTTCTCTTTTCTCATATATATTTAATTTGCAGTGATTGACAAAACATACCCTCATAATCCAACCACAGGCGCTAAGTAGCCCAGGTCCTTGGCCATCTCAGAAAAGAAACCAGACACCAGTTGACTCATTTTTTTTGTTGTTGTTGTTGTTTTTAAACTTGCCTCTGGAAGCTGCTCTTCCCAAAACAGATGACTCATACCAATACAACACAGCTCATGTTCTCAGGCTCAGAATTTCTCTTTTCCTTTAAAGAAGCACAAATGTAGCTTTGGACAGTCGAGACAGTACCTTTTCCCAGCCCTGAATTCCCCTCACAAAAATACTTTGATGGTCATACAGGGGCTTCAGGAACACGTGGGGACACGAGTGCAGAGAAGGTGCAGTTGGTAGCCAGGTGTCTCTGTCTGGCAGCTGGCGTTGCGACGTGCAGTGTCTCCACTGCTGGGCTCCACAGGCAAAATGCTGGTGCCAGGGACAATCAGACCCACTGCAGACCTGGACCATGTTCTCAGTAACTTACTACTCCAGCCAGATCAGGGACAGAAACCTGACAACTTCAAAAAGCTTCAAGCCCCAAGGCAGCCTTAGTATCTGAAACTTACTGTTCTCCACCACCACCGCCCCGTCATCATCAGTTGACCCAACCAAACATACTACCACACCTTAGAAAACCACGCTGTGCTTGATCTTTGAAGAGAAAGGAATACTGAACCAAACGTACCTCAGCTGGTTCCCAGGAGAAGTTACTGGTGAAGTTTCATGGCAGCCTACTGGCAAATGCTACGGTATGCAGGACGCTCCCAGCTGTAAGGCTGGCGGAGATGTTACCTACCAGCCTGTGCTCTACAGTCATTTACATCACACAGGAATGCATAAGAGGAAGTGGTCAGATAACTACTTCCCATCCACCAAGTTCAGTTCTTTCTTAACACCTCCTGTAATTAGTTTCTCTCATTTACTAAGCACTCCAGTAATTGCTCTGTACTTGCCAGAGGAAGCTTACTGTGCTCCACACCTGGTAGGAAGGACTTAGCTTCCCTGTGGGGCCTGGGGAGCACAACCAGAAAAGAAAAAAACCACAGCCCTGCCACTCTTTATAGCAGGAGGACAGAATGGAGGCAAACCCTGGGATGTTCTGGAGGCTCACACGGCTGCAGAGGCCTTTTCACTGCAGGGCAATTCACCTGACTTCATTCTATCCAACTGTAACCTAACGCTTTATCCAGTTACCGTGTAATTGTCCTTTTGTGCTTACACAGAATGGCCTTGGCCAGGGGTGACAGAAGCGTCCTGCCCAGCTAGTGACCTGTCACAGAGCTCCAGGACAGCACGGGGTTTTTCCAGAGTCAGACTGTTTTCCGTCTGGGTCTTTCTGCCCAGCTGTTCATTTCAGGTGCCCTTAACTCCTGACTCATGTTTTCAGTTTATTCTGCAATTTCCTGAAGATAAAAGATAAAGATATACTCTAAAATACCGCTTGTTATTTTAGGAGACAGTTGTTAGTTAGGCAGTGGGGAGCTGTGTGCAGGCACAGAGCTCTCACTCGTACTGACTGAAACGTACCTTTACTGGGGCACACTTGTTCTTGGAGATGCAGCCTCCAGTAATCTGCCTCACACCGCTCCTGCAGCATGATGGCGTTCTAACAAGTGGATTATTTGCATGATGCAGTTTTAGCAGCTTTTGATTTTCATATAAACTTTCCCTCTCGCTATGTAACCATACCCAAATTCATTCATGGACCTCAGGCACATAACGATACCTTAGATACAAGCTTTGTCTCTGCAGCCTCTCATTGGTAGTTAAGTAGAGCCTGCGATGACAGCTAGAGATGGATATCCTGGAGACAAGAGCAGAGCCTACACATTCCTGATGGAACCATTCCTGCACCTTTCCCACACTCCCTTAGAGGTGTTTAAAGCATGTAGAACCCTGATTTATCCACCTCAGTTAAACACCAGAGATTATATAGGATAATTCCATGTCTTATAAGTTTTTTTGGTTTATCTTATTTTCCTTCTGGGCAACAATAGGTACCTCATGCTTCTGGGCAAAGTGCCCATTGAAAAAAGATGCCAGCTCTCTTGTGTGTGTTGGAACCGTCTTGTGACAAGACTAAGATGGAAATCCTCAGTTTCAATTTTGAACAGTTTGATCCTGATCACATTGGCTAATGGGGAACATAACTTTAAAAAAAAAAAAAAAACACAAAACACCACTCTCCAAAAAACCCAAACCCTAATTTCTTTTAAAACGATCTTTAGAATCTGCTCAACAAATACAGCATCAGGTGACCCACAGCAAATGGAACCAGAGCAGCAGCATATGTTGTCCCTGCTTATGTAAAATGCTTACGAGCTGTCATTTTGGTGCCTGAATTGTGCATCTGCTATTGACAGTCCTGGAGGCACACCTTCTGGTCATCCTGTCCGTTCCTTTCTGGAGGGACACGTACCTGCAGCATGTGAGGACTTGTATGACAGTCAGTGGGCATCTAAGCAATACGCTGTCAGTGGGATGAGTAAGAATTTAAGTTCTTATCACCCACCATGACTAACCCAACCTGAATATGCTTCCATTATGTAACTAATCTTTATACATACAACAATAAGCCTGTCACATCGCACACATGCCAAACAGCAAGAGTGCCACTAATTTGCACAACAGTTTATAGCAATGCCAAGGTGCTCAAAACAGCTCCCCAGCCATTTTCCAAGCGTGCTGTTTGTGCTCAGACCCTTACTAACTTAGAACCTACATCGTGCCTACACTGTAGCTGACCAGCTTGCTTCACTGTATCTTCCTTGTTGTCTCTCAGAGTTCTCACAGCTGCAATGATGCACAAAGTTAACTGAAATGCTGCATATGCAGAGGTAAATTTTAAACACGTGCCCAGCTAAGGCAGTAGTCCGTGTGTGGAGGTTAGACACAAGTTGTTCTAGCAACATACATCCATTCCTGAAAATGCACAAGAACTAGAAGGTGACTTTTCATACCCCATGCTGAAAACAGTTTTCTAAGGTATTTCTCACTTTCTGCCTTAAGTCACTCTCAGTCACCTGAATGTAGGCACTCTGACAGCACATTACAACGTATGAAGCTCTGCGCTGCAGCCACAGCACTGACAGATCCTCCTTCCTTCTCTGGCTGGGTCTATGACGATCAGCATACAAACACAGGGAGCTCCTTCTGCTGCCTGGAAGCAGCTCCCTTTCAACAGCCCTCCCTCATCATCCTCCCTGGCAGAGCCATGGAGTGTGAAGAATTCCAGGAGTCTGATTAAGAGCATGGGAGTTATCAGGTGGCAGAGGCTTTAGAAGACTGGGATGAAGTCTCAGAGACTGGACCACGCATCAGAGGATGCTGCAAGGAGGTGAAGCTCTTTTGCAGAGCTGCAGGAAGGCTCAGCACTTAAAAAGTATGGGATGCTGGAGATCCAACTCAATACTTCTCATGCTGGGAGTACAACTAAAGTGCCATGTACAATATTGTAGCTCTCCCAGAGCAATTCTAAAAGACGTTGAGATCTCTACAATGAAGGGTGGGGAAAAAAGGAGAGAAGCGAGAAGCATCTAGGACTCAGATGGAGAAGCAAAAGGACATTCCTAAGTCAACACCAAGGTGGACACATGGATTGGGTTGTCACGAGGCTGTGCTGTCTCATGAGGCAATATGCAAATTGATGGCAAGTCATGCAGTGGTCCCAAGGGAGACGCAAAAGGCTAAATAGTACAGTGCAGCAACACGGGACTCGTGAAACCTCAGTTTTATTACTAGGTTTGCTAGGATCTGAGGGATGACCTTGGATGAGTCACTCCATCTTCCTGTGCCTCTGGCTGCCACCTGGCTAATTAGACCAAACTATTTGGTGCAAGAGCTGCCTCTAGCTACAGCTTGGTGTGGCAGGTAGCACCAGTGGTCAGTGACCTGGCCCAAAGCCACGCAGCACTACTGGAATAGGGAGAGCACCTGCAGCCAGCCGCCTGCAGAAGTGCTGAATTCACACCGAGTTAAAAAGGCCGCATGACTAGGCGGCTCTCAGCACCAGCTTCGTCTGCTCAATCATCTGTGTCACGTGGATTCCTGAATTTACCAGAGTTTTTTTTTCCAGGGAGCCTGAAGGTGCATCTCTGAGCCAGATACACGCATTTGTATTTAACAGCATCCTCAATAAGCTGCTCTGTACAGCAGTTGAGTGAGTAATTAAAGGAAATGGTGCTGCAGTAAAGCTCCTCATCAGCAACCTAATTAGCATTCTGAAAATAATTAACATTCCTTTCTATAAAGGGAACAGATGACCCATTACATCCATCTGACAAGCAAAACAAATGCTCAAGGTAAGGGAGCTCTGTTCCTGGGGGGGTGAGCATGAGAAACATCCAGTAGCAGACACTAATGCCTGTGACTCATGAGGAATGGCCTGTGCAGGTGGGCAGGCAGGACTGGCATGGGTCTGATGTGTACATCCTCTCTAAGGTGCTCTCTCCTCTGCCTCTGTGACCTGCCAATAATACTGAAAAATTCTGCACTCCAACATCTCTTGAAAGCCAGATTTACATGCTCTCAAACTCAACCACTTACAGTCACATACACCTCTCTCCATATACAAGAATTCCCCAAAAGGTCAAAACACTCCCAATATTCTCATTAAAATAAATGACTTTATGTCACATGCAGCTTATTTCTGTTTTGCACAGGAACAGCTGAGGCAATGATTACATGAAGCATTAAGCACACATGCCCAGTTTCACAGGATGGTACTGAGATCAGTTAACATGCTGAAAAACTTCGGTATATGTTCCTTGATCAGTGCTTGTTTGAGATCAGCGTGGATGAGCAGAGTCACAGATGCACGTACATGTGAGAAGTAAGCAAAGGACACAGGTCAGCATATCACTGACTGGTACAAGAACTGTGGCACTGTCACAGCATTATCACACGCATTGTTACAGCACAGGACAATGGAAAGGAGAAATAAGCCATGATACAGCCAAGCTTCCTGACATCCACGTATTCAGGTAACGTGGCGAACATAATAAATGACAGACTGGCAGTTGCATTTTTCAGCCATTTCTATGTTTGATGTACATTTACACTTCCCTGGCAGAAGAGCTGAATACTCACAGCCTTCAACTGTGACTGCAGTGAGGCAAAGCTCAGCCGTACAAAAGCTTCCACAGTTACATCACTATGGAAACCACAAATCCACCGCCTGCTCTGTTTGTCTACTTCTTTCTCCAGTTTAAAAAAAAATAAGTATTCTTCCAGTCTATCCTCTTCTCGCTGCTGCCCAGACCACAGGAGGAAAAAACCCTTTTTACAGGTTGGGAGTTATAGTGACTTGATTGAAATGCCTTTGAGTTTCCTTCCTCAGAGCTTATATTTGTGGAAGAACATTTGAACTGCTCTCAAAATGAAGTAGGGGACATTACAAGTCACCTCTAAGTGCAAGGATTGAACTTTTGCTTTAAGAAGCCCATCATTTCTGTAGAAGCTGCTAGTTACAGGTAGCTTTACCCACACTAAAAGTGTAAATACCTCTCAACAAAAGTCTAATAGCCAAGAGCAAGTCTGGAAGATTTAGAAGGAAAATGGGGGAAAATAGTCAAAACTCTGCAGTATGGTATGCTTGTTTCAGCCTGGGTACATGACATGGCTGAAGCGATCTTCATACCAACAAGTCAGAGGGAAAAAGCAAAAGAGAGTAGAAACCCCTCCACATCTGTGTATTTTGTGCTGAAGAACAACCTCTGAATAAACCTTCAGCAAAGGTTTCTCTCTCCCTGAGCTCCCAATGCACCTCTTACCTGAGCTCAGAGCAGTTCACGCTATGAGCAGAGAATTTAGCCTCTGAAGTTTCATAAGTTTTTGGCACCTCTCAGCATCAGCTGCCAACAAGGTTTCTAACTACTATGCAGACAAATGACCACTAGTAAATGAGTCGAGAAAAAAAAAATCAAACATATTTTATAGAAGTTCCCAATATCTTCTTCACTAAGGTGCTCCACATGGAAAGAAAAATCAAATCCTAGCTGTGCTCAGAAGGCTTACAGCAGATGACCCCCTTACCACCTTTCACAAAACAGGCCAGAGCAGTCAACACTTCCACCTTGGTCCTGACTCATTTCCCCCACCTCACAGACAATTCCAGGCTGCTATTAGTGGACACATCCCAGTTTTGCTGGTGCTACTTGAGTTCTTACCAGCGGCCCACAGGACGATCAAAGGTTACCGCTGTGTCCTCAAGGATGTCACAACGACAGTGCACAAGCCAGTTTTGTGGAGGGCAAGGCGAGCAGAGTGCTGATCACAGCCTGCAGGGTCATGTCCCCGTGGCTGTGGAAGCAGATCTGTCTCCATCTCCGGCAGCCAGCATCCTGAACAGCCTGAGTGGATGGAACATACAGGAGGCACTGGAGGAATGAATTATTCATAGTCTTGTTCTGCTGCCAATGGATCTATGTTTTCTTGTGCCCATGCGGCACTCAGTTTTTGTTTTAACAGTAATAGGAGATGTCTGCGCTTCCTTTGATGGCTCTTGAGGGCATGCGATAAGCAGCATTTGCTCCACTCGCAGCAATAGCACCATACACCACAGCGCTTGCCAGACACGGCTTTCTTCAGAAGCACTCAGAGCTGCATCGTTGACAAAACGGCTGGATTCGTTCCAGGGCTCAGTCCAGCAGCAGCAACCTTCCCGGGAAGCTGCTGACACTTGCTTTGTCATAACCTTGCAGCACTGGCCCGAGCCTTACTGCTCAGCAGATGACGTGTTTTGACCAACTGAAGCCCCGTGTTGGGCTGCACAACCAGCAGCACGAACACACCCAGAGCCCGAGGCAGCAGCTGACCCCTCACCACGAGCATTGCCACAGTTCAGCCTGCTGCTTTCCTCCAGCAGCTGACTTGGTCAGCTTGGTCATTGAGAGATGGCAACGAGACCCCTGAGGCAGAGGACAGGCTGAGGGAGGCAGGTGCTATGCAAGTCTGCACGTGGAGGTGGTGCATAAGGAAAATTCAAAGCGAGCTCCTAGTCAGATAGAGCACTGTGCACGACCTACCATGAAGCCTCACCCACCACACAGAAAACAAGACTATAGCTTGAACTGCAAGCCGTGTCAGAGCACCAGCACCTAGCCCCCTGTTGGGCACCACACCACGTACCACGGACTCGCAGAGCGCTCTGAAAAGGCTGCAGGGTGTGCAGACTGCCGTCGTGGTCCCGCAGTGTCCAGCCCATCTGCCTGGATCAACGTAAAGCTTTGCTCCAGGTTTTAAATCACCTTCTGATTTGATAGCATTTTACATCCACACTAGGCAAGTGTAGCAGGCTGCAACAGACAGAGGCAAGCTGAGCCTGAGAAGATTAGCAGAGTAGCACGTTGGTGAATCAGGTGCAGAGACTGCACTGCTTGGTAGGGCCAGGAATAGACTGCACATCATCTGACTCACACCTGGGCTTCTACCAGAGAAATCAACCCTCCGCTCTTTACCTACTGCTCTCCTTTAGTTCAGACACTGTTCCACTGTCCTGATTGTTTTAACTGCCTGAGGCCGTGTGTGTGTGAGGTTTTAAAGAGACAATAGCGCTGGAATAAGTTTGGCAATACAAATTACGAGCGATCAGAACAACGTGACACAAAGCGGAATGAAATCAAGGGCAACGTGTGCAAGCAGTGACCTTATTTACACCTCCAGAAAGCAACTCAAAGATTGAACTGGTGGAAATCACTTCACCTCTAGACCATCACCCATCCACTCTGCACATTTGAATTTCAAAGGTCACGTTCACAACCCATTCACCTCTGTGCTTGGAGAACTGCTCTGATTTTCTGCCCTAGAGCCCACTCCTGCTGCTTTCAGCCCCCAGCTCTTACCTCTTCTGGGGAGGGATCCTGGAGCTCTCCCGCTTTTGGGCCCCGCTTTGCTCCTGGCTCACAGCATCCGCAGAGCAGCCGGGTTGTCTCCAGCAGGTCCAAGCCTCCTCAGACGCCTGCCGCTTCCGAGCCCGCTGCGTGTGACCAACAGCTAATACGCTGAGCAGGCAGCCTTCCTAGAGCAAAGCAGCACAGTTTTATTTCAACCGAGCGCAGTCTAAGAGGCTTTAGGCACCTAAAGAGCTAGGTGTGCAGAGAGCTTAGCTCCAGTACGTGGGGTGTGGGAGGCCTGACCCCGCAGAGCCCCAGGTGTGCCTGTACCTGCCCCTCACCCGGGCTGGCTCCTGGCAGCTGCCTCTCCCCTGCCTGGGCTGGGTCTTTCCGCTCTTCACTGTCCCTCTGGAGCCCAGCCACAGCAAACACCGGGGCAACTTCACTGGAGCCAGTGACCAAAGGTTCCTCACCACTACCATCTCAGCCAAGGTCTTGTTTAACCCTTGAAGGGTCTGCCAATGTTCTCTCTATATTTTTCCTTGACAGTCAACCCTTTTTTTTTTTTTTTTTTTTTTTTTTTTTTTTTTTTAAGTAAGCTGCTGACTCCTTTTCATCCCAACCCTCCTTCTCCTAACATTGCCTGCCCATCTCCCCCACATCTTCACTTCTCCCAGCATCTCTCATTTCTTCTTCCCCCCTCCATGCCTTCATGTAGGCAGGTCCCTGCCACTGCCCTCCACCCCAGCCCGTTTCGGGGGCCACGTGCGCCGCTGCTTCTCCCCTGCTCTGGCGAGGAGACTGCCTTTCGCCTCTGCATCAGGCTCAGGCAGCAAGCAGAGCCCGCGAGCGTCTCCATCTCTTCAAGCACTGACATTTAGGATGCCACGCTCCTGGTTTTCACATAAGTCACACCTTGAGGTGCCAGCTTCAACACAAAAATATCCAGCATCGTACTAGCTTCAGCCTCACAGATCTTACACTCGCAGGGCTTGTCTACACATAGACATTTTCTGGATTAATCGCATGTGAAGACGTTACAGAGCAGGAACATTTATGTGCCAGACTGTGTAACAAATGGGATCTTCACATCATCCTGATGAATCTGAGTTTTTGAGCACCTAAATCCAACAGTAATTCAAGAGAAACAAAACATTTTCTCTTAAAAAAAAAAAAAAAACAACACCACACTGTTTTTATTTAGATAACACTGAACTACAAAAACACTCCAATTAAAAACGCAGATTGAATAACTAATCCTCCCCCAACAAAACCTTCCCACCAAGATTAACGGAGTGATGAATAGCATAAAACCACTAATTAAATCAATGTAACATGGGTATTATAGAGACATTCAGTGCTTTCTGCATGCGCACCGATTCTTGCATCTACTTCAGAGCCTCTCTTAGCACGAGCAGTAGTTGCTATTTTAACAGCCAGGTATTTGTACATCAGATTGGAAGAGAACTTCGTTGTTAACCAGCTCTGGTTTAAATTGCTGTAAACTTAATGTTCCCACAAATGATTTGCACGTATGCTACTTCCATTGTACGCGTTTTGTCACAGTTGGGTATAGGTTTCTGCTGAACTATTCATCAGACACATGTAAACAACATCTCAAGGAGTATTTCCAAGAAACGCTTTTTATAGAATACTGGGAACCTCTTTTACATAGTCAGATCTATTTGTCTGCAAATTGATTTGAAAAAGAGTGAAGAACAACAGGCTCCCGGCTCCTTCAATGCACACACCTGAGCATTAGGAAGCACACTACTGCACCTAGCCCACGGGCTGTGCCTCGGGGACACCCGGTTTGCTTCTTTGTTCAGGTAAGAAACAGATCCCATCTCCTAACGCAGATGAGGAACTGTCACGAACACACCCCAGTGTCTGTCACAGGGCTGAACACACTCTGGAACAAGCTAAAGCAACATTTTGGAAGGGGTATATTTATTGCCAGCTGAGCTCAAGGAATCACAGTTCGAGTGCTCCCTCCTGTCTCAAAGGCTTGGCGTGAAAGAAGAGGGACAGAGCGGGGCCAAGCAGGCCCTCTTGCAGGAGGACAATGCAGATGCCTCACCAGAACCCACCTACATATGGCTGCTGTTCCCCAGAGGCTTCAATTAACCTAACTTTGGGACAACGCCGCCCTGCTCTGCACCTTGCCACACAATTCAGCCCCTTCCCCTGGCACCCACGAGGTGCCACAGTGACCCAGACCAAGGGATGTGTCATCCATTTGACCACTACCCCCAAAAAGCTGGTAGCTCTCAGCCGTATCACTTCCCAGGTTTGGCTCACAGGCCACCACCCAGCAGGAAGGAATTCCTTTTTTTGAGAAGAAAAACAAACAGAAGGAAGCTTTTCATTTCTAAGAGCTCAAAATGCTTGAGAAATCATAGCCTTAGTTTCTTGCATATCTACACTTGAAAGAAAATAAACACTGAAGAAACTCTTCATTAGCAAATCGGAATACGTGAGCGGAGAGGTAGAGCTGAAGGTAAGAGCTTGATTTCAAAATCTAAAACCCACAGACTCAGGCTTCCTTGTCAGTGCCTGCACTTTAGTACAGCTCGGCAATAGCACTCATCAAACGAGAATAATGGAGATGAAATTCCTGACTGCTAAATGGTTACTTGCATTTTCCTTCAACCATCTGCTTATGCTTTTTCCTGATTTCCAAAGTGCTCCAAAGAAAGCTCAGGTCCATGCAACTACCTAGTGATGAAAATGAACATTTCCACCAACAAAGACACTGAGCAGCATTGTGGCTCAGTTTATCTAGGCTTCTCCTGGGGAGAAAGTGCCAGGTTTGGAAATAGAAAGCAAGCATCTGTCTTCTCGGAAACTCACCCCGCTCTGGCACAGCTTACATGGAGCATGGTGCAGGTCTCACTGCCAACCAGACCCCAACACACCCTTCCTCCCCCAACACCTTTCAATCAGGGCTTTTGAACCCATACACAGACCAGTTGGGATCTGAACATCTCAGCAACCCAAACACAGGAGGTGTGGCTGAGCCTCCTTCCCAAGAGGAAGGGAAGAAAAAAGACTGTAGAGAAGAAATACAAAGTGCAGCCATAGCTAGGGCACACCACCACTGCGCCATCCCCACTTCCCCAGGAGGAAATCCCCCTTCTGGAAGAGGAGCAGCAGCAGCAAGGTTCCAAACCCAACTCTCTAAAGCAGCAATTTCCTGAGAAAAACAAAGTATCTGGAAGGTTAGGAGAATACTTTCCCAGATACCTCTACAGCCATCCACTGTTTCTACTAAAGGCTTCTGGCAAAGCCTCAAGAAGCACATCAGACCTCCAGTTTCACATTTTCCTCCTAAAAGCCCTGCCACCACCCAAGAGCTGAAGAGGCACAGGCAGGTGCTGGCACCCACACACACCTCCAGTATCTGCAAACGCTTCTGTGGCCGTTTATCGCCAAAAAGCAGAAACGGGTCTGGAATAACTGCCAAGAGCCTTTATTTCTTCTTGTTGTTATCCTGCAATCTGTCTTAAAAAAATAAAAAAAGAAGTCAGGTTTCAAACACACACACACACTCCCCTGTGCTGGTAGCTCTGTCTCGTGTTATTAGAGTCTCGCTGTTTCCCCACGTACACTTCACTGCTGATGTTCCCTCCGTTCCTTCCCTGCTACGGCAGCGAAAACAAACCAGCTGGCTTTACGCGCGGGTTCTCGTGCATTGCCACAGCTCTCGGTACTTTGGGGTGAACGGGTCTCTGTGTTTGAGGTTTCTCACAGCTTGCCACATATCCCTGCTACGTACCTTTTGGCACGAATCTCTCATCCTTTTCCTTACTATCATGTTCCCAGGGATGAGCTGTGGTCTACTTCCCACAGGCTGCTGGGATCCCATGGGACAGGAGGTTATTTACTTATATACACTTGCATAGACTTCATTACCTTGAAGAGCTCAGCAAACATTTTTCCCTGTTGATTTCAGGTTCTGTGAAGATTTTTTTTCTAAAACTGGGGGTTAAAGCTGACCTTGCAGTATGGCGGTTAAGCAGGAAGAGAGTTAAAAGGAGCAACTCTCACAAAACTCCACCTACACTTGCTTTATGAAGAAGTACAGAACACATTACATCATGAAAGCAAAGTCGCTGGCTTTTTGGTAATTGAAGGCAGGGTACCGTCGCCTAGCAACTTATCTGATTACCATTTTTTCAAGTATCACATGCATACTTAGATATGTTGCATAATGTCTCACTTTCAGGGTTCCTAACCTGATAAGAAAAGGGCTACCAAAACTAATGCCCTTCACCTCTTTCCTGGTGAAAGAGAAAGTTCAAGGTAGTAGCTCAAGAACTGGTCAAAACATCAGTATTCCTGAATTTTACTCCTGATTTTTCCTGGCTTGCAGAATGTGCTTATACAAGCATTTTATTTTATCTACTTGTCTGCAAAATGACACTAATAATACCAGCCTCACGGAGAGGCACTGAAAATTCATTAAGAACAGAGAGATTCTCAGAAGGATGCCACGGAAGTGCTGGTGTTAGCACTTACAGCTTTTAGTACTCCAAACGTTGCTAAGCCCTGGACCAAAGCACAGCAAATGTTAATCATTGTCCTGACATTGTCCAGTCCTTGTTTCCCGAACAGCGATCTCATGCCATGAAAACTACATTTCTCTCATCAGAATCTGGCACTTTGTGTGTCTGGTATGTAGCTGGGAAAAGAAACAAGAAGAAAACGAACCTCCCCCCTGCTCCGTGGTAGCACACCCTACCTTGGAATTGGACTACTATGCATTATTGCAGCTCTTGGGGCTCCTACCGTGAAAATCAGAGGTGAATCAGAACATGTGCATACATTACGTTTTTAGATAAGAATATGTGCTACTTAGTGACCTGCTCTTTGAAAAGCTAGTTACGCTCCAGCTGATCTATGAAAGAACAGAGCCTTTAGCTGCCTTTATGGTG
The DNA here is from genome assembly GCF_009819795.1 of Aythya fuligula. NCBI lineage: Eukaryota > Metazoa > Chordata > Aves > Anseriformes > Anatidae > Aythya > Aythya fuligula. Next base: position 37,612,217 of record NC_045563.1, read on the forward strand.
AGCACTAATACCTCATGATACAAACATCAAGCTGAGGAATTGCTTCCTGCAGGATATAATAAGCTAAGAGCTGACTTGCACCCTAAGGATTGACCTTTTGAGCATCCATGAGTTATATGCCAATATAATATAACTAATTGTCAGCTTTACATATGCACCTCTGTTTTCCATTTTGCACAAAAAGTGGATGGCTCAGCTGCCTCGGGTGCTGCTGATAGGATACAGCCCCTGTCAGCTCAAGTGACTGAAGATGATGTTTTGGAAAGCCAGTATCTCACCTCCATGTAAAGTATTAACTGGCAATGGAAAACCCCAAGCAAGGACAGCCAACATCTATATTGCCCAAGAATCATTACATTACCTTCACAGCAGCTCCTGTCTTCCTGGCAGACATTAAAACAGTTTTGTGAACTGTGCCCTACATCCTGCAGTTCTTGTGCAAGTCCACTTCCAATTAAAGGCTGATTTTCGAGATCTACCTTGGAAAGAACTGCTGGATCAAAACAAACCAAATCACACAGCACCTATCACACCAGTATGGGAAACCACATACACATGTTAAAAACACCAGAAAGCACAAAAAAAAAAAAAAGCGTTCTTATTCTGGTGGAATTCTTATTCTACTGGAAACATCCTTACCATCAGCCTCAACTGATAGAAAACCCGAGGGAAACACGCTGGACAAAGAACATCCCGCAGGTGACGCGTGCCTACCTTGGTGAGGCTGGCTGAAGAGGAAGCTGCCAGACACCACTCCCACCAGGCACACTGCCGCACGCAGCAAGGAACCAGCCTACCTAGAGCTGTGTACAGATGCGATCCTGCCAGTATCTCTTAGCCACGATGAGGCTGGTGGAGCTGACTGAGCCTGGCCATCTTCTGTGGGTGCACTCCAGCTGAAAACAAACCAAGCCAGGCTCCCCGAACCCAGCAGGCGCTTTGGAGCACGCAGCTGTCCATGCTAAGGAGGGAGCCTCCCCCTTCACAGATACTTCGTCATGCCCCCAGCACAGCACGGTGCCTCGCAGAAGGCTACCGTCATTACCCTGAGCACCTGAGAGCAAAGGGGCAGCTGGGAAGGAGTCAAGCCACAGCCCCACCAGCTGATGCTATCAACACTTATCTAGGGACTGCTGGCACTTGGATCTTATGCAACGACAGCAAGGCAGCACATTGGCGGTGGAGAAGATTCCCTCTGTAATCTAATCCAGCTTTGAAGGAAGGCTGCGAGGGTGGAGGGGGTTGAAATAAGGTTGAGGCAAACCTTGTGTGCTGGCACTAATAAAGATCTAAAACAAAATGAAGCCAATAAAATGCTTCTCTCTTTTACGCTCACTAATAACTAGACACCTCTGAACTAGTAACCAAAAGGCTCTCGTTCAGATATGCCTACAAACACATTTCTAAAGCAGCCCAGCTTTCATTTAGCCTACAGAGATGCGTTAAAAAGCAGCATCCACCTGCAAATAAATAGAATTTACATTTGTTTCAACTGGCCTGTGAAGGGCATAGGCTTTGGCTTGCACTAGACATTATTGGGTGTATCATTTACAACCAGGAATGTAGCACTCCGACTGACCAGAAAGAGCACGTTGTTCTCCGTTGGCACAGATGTTGGTAATCTTCCTGCGGAGCCAGAGCCTTTGCCCAGCCTGGCTTGCTTTCAGCACTCTTTCTGGTTGGCTGCACAAGCACCTTCACCTAAGAGCTCGGAAACCATCTGGATACTCCTGCTTCACGTGTTGTCACAGAAATGTGAAAAACCAGCCGCATTTATTTCTGATGTACAAGGAAATCAGCCCTCCGCTCCCCTGCCCAGCCTGCTCAGAGCCTGCAGAGCTAACAGCAAGCAACACGGGCAGGCAGTCAAGTCACCAGGGGGTATTAAAATACATACAGGAAGCAGATCTGAGAAGTAGAAGGGGATCAATTACAGCCCCCTACCAATCATAGCCACAAACAGGTACTACCTTTCACATAGGAAAACATTCGCTCCCTAGAAGATGAACCTTCTTAGAGAAGAAGTAAGGAAAAATACCCTACCTCACCTTTCAAAACAGGCAGATTTGTTTGGAAAGCGACCTCCCATCCGTGCTGCCCGACTTCTCACCCCAGATCCCGCAGAGGAACAGCTTTGCTGGACGTTGCTTCACCCACAGCAGCACAGGAGCACCCAGGCCAGGAGGGAGCGCATCGCTGTTGGCGCAGGGGTCACTCCCCACCTTCAGTGCCTGCCTTCAGCATCTGAGAACTTACCAAGGGATTGCAACCGCCTATGGACTTGGGCAGTGCCTTCCACCAAAGGAAGGAGAGGGGTGGGAGCAGAGGCTTTTCCTGCCTCCTGCTGGCAAACAATTTATCTAAGTAATTGACCCATTTTCTACAGAATAATTAGCCCATGGGAACGAAACACTGCTGCCCTTTAATTAGTCATGTTGGTACCTCTCTTGTCTTACCATGTAATAGTAGGCAGCCTGAGACTGGAAAAAAAGAAAGAAAAAAAAAAAAAAGAAAACAACTTGATTTCATTTCCTTAAGCATGACATTTATTAAAGGCAATCCAGAAACAATGAATCCTAAGGCACAAGTGCCAACAATAAAATTTCCTGTTACTTCTATGATTTCAGTGTCAGCAAACAGGTCTCCTCCGTGCCACTATGTCAAGCTTTTCTTTTGTAGGAGCTTTTCAGAACACTTTCCCTTCATCTTCCATGAGGAAAAACTCCCTGTTGTGAAGTGTAAGGACAGGAAGGACTCTGCCTAAAATCTAGGCAGACCTCCCGGATATCAATTTATTAAATTTTATGCAGTTTCCTTGCAACAGATCTCTGTAATCTGGATAAGGACAGAGGTCCTTTAGTCTAAGGAGATTAGATTTACATTCCAGGAACAAAGAACACAAAAAAAACATGCCACAGCCCCCGCAGCAGCTCTAAAACTGGCAAAGGACTGTTTCAACGGGTCTCACAGAGATGACCCATTGCAACCCACAATGTGCTGCAGAGGAAATCTAAAAGCCTGGCCCCAAACTCCACGATAAGCATGATTCTGAGGATACAAACAGGACTTGCCAGCAGAGCACCTAATGCCAGCAAAAAGACCTTTGTGCGCTGTTCTCAGAGGGGTGAGCAACCTCCTCCTCTCCCACTGCCCCCAGACCTCCTCCTTCTGCATGTTCTGCCCCAACCTGGCTCGTTCCTGATGCTTCAGAGGAAGGCAAAAACTAAATTCGTGTAGCTAATTATGCACTGAGAGAAAATATCCTTCCTGCACACAATGCAGTGCCTGCCTGCAGCCCTGTAGCACGAGAACTGAGTACAGCCATTGCCTTAATCAAACGGACAGGTAACACAAGCACGTTCAGGACACTGCAAAACAACTCATTCTCTCTTGATGTGAAGGAATAAGGAGACAGACAAATTAAAAGCCCAAAGGGATCCCTGTATCTGCAATCCTTAGGACTTCTCTAAGGAGCTTAATTAAAGTATAGATTATAAATGATACCTCAATTTAAAGATTCCAATCCCACCATCTCAAAAAGTCTTCCACCTCACCCAAAAACCTCTTTCCCCATTACACTCGAGGTCAGGAACCAGCATCTCGCTTCAAGGTTAAATTCGTCCTTCCCTGCTCGGCACCACATCACGTTATGACATTGTCAGCACAACTGCAGAGCTCCCACTATCAGGTATCATTTCCACACGCATGCAGAGATCTACATTACTCTCAACCCACCTGTCAATCAGCTATCCTTAACTCACGCTGTAGCCCCCTTGACCTTCCTCGCAGACTGCCATGGGACCTCGCAGTAAGAATCCCAAGGTTTGAACTCTCCTGAGGAAGCTGCTCCAGCCTCCCCTGCCACCCAGCTGCGGAGTGGGAACAGCAACGCTGGCCACGGCTGCAGCCGCGCTGCCAGACCTCAGCAAGATGTTATGCAGGCACAGGCAGTACCGGCTCAGCACCTGCTTGCCCCTCCATTTCCCTTCCCCAGGCTGATACTGCTCCCTTCTTCATCATGCAGGATCTCAAAGAGCCTCACAGACAGCAAATAACCTGCTTGTAACGATTCTGCTGTCCTTTGTTTAGGAAGCTGCTACTTGAAGCGTGCAACTTGGAGTTAATGCTTTGTGTTTCAATTTCAAGTCTACCGGTGAAAAACAAACATCTGTGCCTCAGCTTCCCCCCTACAAAAAGGGGAACATCTGTTCAGGGAACAACTATGGAGTCTGCAGGCATGCACAAAGCCACTCAGGGGAAAAATACGTACATTCAACTTCAAGCGAACAACCTCAGTTTATCCCCAGGTAGGGCTGTGCCCCCCAGAACACAGGCATTTCCTGCCATCCCTGCACAGACGAGGCCGTACCTTCTCACCGAGACTAGGCGCTGAGATTCAGGAGCCTCCAGGACGTGCCGTGGGCATCACAGTGCTGTGAGTACAGACTTCCTACAGGGCTTTCCTCAGCGTTGGCCAAAAGTGGCTACAGGTGTCAACGCTTGCGTTTCAGTAAGTCTTCCCTTTCTGTTTCCTACTAATTCTACAGATTTATTTTTTTTTCAGAGCTTCCTATTTACCACCAAATGGTGGCTAGCCCTGTGTCTAGCTGCTGCAGTACACATATTAATGCTTTTGCACTCCTGGAAGCCATGGAGCAACCCTTTGGGCAATGTGGTCCTCTCGCAAGTCCACAGTGCCCACAGCTCCAGCAGTTGTTGAACTGCTGCCACCTCGCCTGCAAAAAAATCAGCTCCCCCAGGGACTGCATTTACCTTAGGACTACGAGGGAAACACGACAAACCTGTCAAATAAATGGTCAGAGGACAATAGGAAATATTTCACCTGGCAGAGGTTTGCTGCTGCTGCTGTGTAATTAGGAGACTTAACAAGTTTGTGCTTCCCCGGCAGCTGTGGACCAGCAGTGCCAAAAGCTCTCTAGGAAGCCCTAGCGTAAGGACTCGGCTCACCCTGAGGGGAAGAGCAAGCCACCTCGCATCGCATCCCGGGTGCTAAAAAGCCTAGGGCCAGCTTGTGAAACCCTGTGCAAAGGATGGACGGAAGGACTCCGGTTTCCCATCCTGCAGAAATTCGGCCATTCTGAATGCGTTTTCCGTGCCAAAAACGGAACAAGAGCAGCCACCCTGACACCGGCTGAGGTTAAAAAAAGAAGAGGACTCCCTTGCCTTCAGCTGCGGCTAATATCCGGGTCTGTGCCCTCCCGGCGCCGCAGACAACCCGCGGCGAGGATGCCAGCCAGCCCCCAGCCCCCCGGCCCTGCCCCACGCTGATCTTTCCCTTCCCCGGATGAAAACTTGGGCTGAAATCGCTGCAACAAAGGCGTTTGGGAAAGCCCTCGGCTCGATGCAGGGGGCAGCCGCCCGGCAGGAGCCGCTCCGCCTCCAGCACCTCGCCGCTGCCCGGCGCCGCGGGCCCCCTGAGGCGAGGCGGCGGCGCCCCGGGGGTCGCGGCTCCCTCCCTCAGGCCCGGCCCCCGCCGCCCGCCTTTGTCTCGCTCCCGCCGCCAGCAAAGCGAAACCGCCGGCTGCAGCCCCCGCCTTCCGCCCCGGGCGGCGCATCCCCGGGCTCGGGGCCGCGGGGAGGCCGCGGGGCGCTGCCGGCGAGGCAGCCGGGCAGGTGCCGCGGCTCCATCCCCCCCTCCCCGTCCCCATCGCCTCACCGCGCTCCATGGGCGCCCCGCGGCCGGCGGCGGGAGGCGAAGCGCGGCCGCCCCGCTCGCCCGCGGTCCCGATGCGGCCGCACTCTGCACATGCTCGCTCCCGGCAGCCGGCCTGCCCCGCCACCTTCCCTTAACTCTTTCCCGGCTGCTCCGCGCTGCCTGCCGGCCCCCCGGCGGCACCCTGGTGCCGGGCCGCTCGCTGTGAGGCGCCGCGGGCGGTACCTGCGGGAGCGGCGCCGCCCGGAGCCCGGCGGCACGGCCCCGCACTGCGGGAAACAGCCGGCGGCTGGCGGAGGGCTCGGAACCGTGTTACAAGGGGGAAACAGTCCCTGCACGAAGCGGCCTGCCCCCCAGAAGGGGCTTCAGCTGCAGGAAATGGCCCAAGGAAGAGTGAGAAGGGAAATTTAGGGCATGCATAGCAAAGCAGATTAAATTCTTCTCTCATTCTACGTGAACTGTAGCACTATAAGAGGAAGATGCCTTTCCCTAGGCTCAGCAATCCTGAGCTGGGGAGCACAGGACCAGCCCTGGTACTTCAGCCCCCAGCACAGCGGAGCCAGGCGGGCTGTGCAGCAGGCAGCAGCTGGTTAACTAACGCCTCCAAAGTGCCCTGCAGGCAGAGGTGAGGGAGATTTCTGGGGCTGTTGCTTTCCAGAGAGACAACTCAACCTCCTGTGGAGCGAAAGGCTAACCTCAAGTGACACAGCGCCAGAAGTGGCAGCTGGCCAGAGCCCACAGGTCTGCATTTCGGCGCCCTCCTGCCTCTCCCACCTGACCATGGGCACCTCGTGGGCCTGCCCGGGTCCCTCGGGCAGTCCACGCTTGCTTTCTGACAGTCACCGGGTTTCCAGGTCTCTCCGGCCTTCTGTAGTACCAGGAACGATGAGCTAATGTTTTTAGCAGAATAAGGATGTTTTTATGACCTCTGTTTAATGACTCAGCAACTCAGATATCAATAATAAATGGTCGCAATGATGAGGCAACGTCAGCCCGGTGCAGGCTCGAGGCAATTACAGGGAAGGACTCCCAAGATGTCTGGCCACAGCGGCGCTCTGAAAGGCCGCTGGCTGCTGAGGGACGGCTCCTCCAGCCCCGGAGCTGCAGGGCCCGCAGGTGCCACACACACCAGGGAGGAAAACACAGCAGATTTGCGCGTCCCTGCCTAACCCCGGGGTGCCTGGGGTGCCGGCTGGCGCTCCCCTCAGCGTACACGCTACGTGCAAACCGCTGTGGCTGCTCCGAGGATGCCACAATGCAGCAAACCGGCCTGTCACCGAGTCACCTGATCGCACAATCCCGCTGCAAGAGCCGGAGTGTCAGAAAGATGGAGCATTTTAAAGGGGAAATGGAGAATAACACACAGCTAGCACCACCTCAGCAACCGAGCTGTGCAAGCTAAGGCAGCATGGCATGTGCCGGTCACCTCAAGCTGGATTAAAAAAAAATACACACTTTTATATATATTTCAACAGAGCTGAGAAGAAATATGCTAGGATAGCTAAAACATCTTTTATGTTCAAAAAAAATACCGTCTCTGGTTAGACAGATGCAGAGGACAGCAGTCAGATGCAGCGCTCGTGTATTTATTGTGCAATAGCATCCTTTACAAAGTCCTGAGGACTGTGCTAGAGACATAGTCGAGAGAGAGCGTGAGAGAGATCATTTCACAGTATGAGACAGCATGAACATTTCACAGCATGAGAGGAGAGAATGCCTTACAAGGAGCAGAGGAAAGGTCAAAGAGAACGGAAGGAGAGAGCTAAGAGATACTCACCTACAAGAAGGAGAAATCAACAGCCAGAGATGGACCGGAATAACTGAGAAGCACATGTAGGGAATACATAAATCTGTATTCTCCTCTCTAGTCACAGCAAGCAGAGAAGAAGGAGGAGGTGAGGAGGAAGGAGAGGGCTCTGAGAATGAGAAGGGAGGAAGGAGGAGGCAGTGAGGCAGGGGTGAGGGGGATGGAGACGAAGGCTGTTCTGTGCTGAGGGGACAGGCAGGAGGGAGAAATGTCAGAGCGAGCACCTGCTGGCGGTGCTGTACACCTCAGGGCTTGCCCAGCTCCCCCCACCTGTGTTTGCTGGTGCAAAAAAAGCTATTATTTCTCCACCCAGCCTTCTTTCTTTCAGCCTGAGCTAGTAATGGCAGAGAAAAAGCTAATGGAGTTGAGATTGAAAATCTCATTAATAAATCTGTATTTTTTATTAAAAAAAAAAAAAAAAAAAAGAGTAGGATGAACACAGAGGTGTGAGGATTTCCAGAACTGCCCATTTGTCATGTGTTCACTGCGCGGTTGAGCTCTTGGAGGCCTGGTGCTGGGAGCAAGCATCATTCTCTGCAAAGCATCCAGGCTCGTATCCGGGAAGCTGGCTCTGAGATGAGAAGTTTGCAATGACCTAAGTACACCCTAGCCCCTTTGCAGCCACTTGTAAACAGGCACAGGAGATGCAGTCGATCATATGAATGGTTTTACAATCCTGTCAGTTGTGCCTTGCCTTTTTCTGGAAAAACACATGTTATATATAGCACCAGATCTAGTTCCTCCGTGTGTGCATCCAGAGCCAGCTTAGATGTCTCTGTATTGCCCTGTCTTGTTCTGGAAACACTTATTTATTTGGGTGTAGCATCACACCGTACTGTATGGAAACATTTTGGAAAGCAGCATAATCATATTTGCTTGGTACTACGCTCTTGTATCCGGGTGCACGACAAGTATAGTGCAGAAATATTCATGCTGATTCCTCACTCATCCTTCCTGGGTCTGGCAGAGCTTATTCTTGCACTGTAGCTTGTGTTTTATTTATGGTAAAATTGTCAAGACTGAAAAAAAATAATGACATTTCTTTGGGAACTCTTTATACTGGTCATTTTACTGGTATCTAAGTGCATCACAAATACTACTACAATCACAGCCATTCTCTAAGATCTCACTTCTGCAGTCTGGGATTTGAAGCCCAGACTCGTCAAAAGGAATCATAAATTTGAGACTTGTAGCATCCCTTTTTCCCCAGATAATTTAGTTTGACATGGCTCCCTTTATTTACATTCCAGTTGTGAATGCTCATCCCTTCTGTAAATCCAGCCCCAGTCTAGCAAAAGGAGCACCTGGAAAATCAGGAACTTCTATTTGTCTTACCGGCGTAGTCCACTGATATGCCTGACATTGCTTAGGAACTAATGGAGGACGGGAACCAGCTCTCCAGAGCAGGGTTTAACCACCTGCCTCATGAAATAACCCTTACCCTAATTTCCTGCCCCACTCACTACATGCTGATGGATTCTGCAAAAACAAAAGAGGAATCTCACATGCCCAACACGCCCAGCTCTCTGCTCAGCCCTGATTCAGTCTGACTCCTGTCAGCCAGTGCATTGAAAGAGACGCACATCCTGGAAAACTTCATCACAGTTACTTAAAACCTGGCATGTCTCTAAGCAGGTAAAATCACTTTTGGTTGGTTGGTTTTGTTGTTTTCTCATTGGGGAGGTTTGGCTTTTCTTCTGCTTGTCAAAGGTTCTGCAACTGGGAATTGAGCATTTCAACTCGCTGGGTATAGAGAAAACAGAGGAGACACTGTGTTTATTTAATAAATCCCTCACATATGTACATACAGAACACAGGCTTCTCTGTCAGGAAACTGAGGAACAAAGAGCAACCTTAAAGATTGCAATTAAATTAAAGAAGAAACTAATTTATTTTTCTTTTTTCCTGAGAGGTCCCCCAGTCCCCGTGTTGTCAAATGTTCTTCAAATAGGAATAGGAAATGCCTTTTGAGGAATGCCACAAATCACATGCTGTCTCAAAGCAGACAAGCCTATTTTACTTTTATGGTGCTTGCACAGGTCTTCATGCATTAACATGGAAATTGCTTCCTTTGTCTTTTGGATGAGAGTAGAAAAAAAAAAAAAGCTGCAGATTTTCACTACCTTCCCTCTTTCAGTGAATTCATTGAATATTTATTGAAGCTGTGAAGGAAATTTTCAAACATGACCCCTTTGAGCTGGACAAGATTTCCTGCTCCAATGGGTTCTTCTCTTTCTTTCGCTTGTGGCATGGCTTTGTTGTTCTTCAGGCTGTTGCTAAAGGCTGGGCAGCAAACCCCAAGAAACCCAGAGCTATTTTAGAAAACTGTCTCTTCTCTCTGAAAGCGCTGAAACCATTCCCTTACCAGAGCATATTCTCCACTCTAGACATAAACTGTAAGAATAAAGTTTGGATGCTTTGAGCTATCTGCTTTTCTTCAAGACATTTTTCTGTAATAGATACCTGACCTGTGATACCTTGTGGCTTAGTGAGAGCTTGGCTCTGAAACTAAGCATGATGGATAGGAAACTTTTACTCCTCAGAGATGCTACCAAACTGCCGTGCAGCAAAGCACTCCTCCTGTAGGGCAGCCTGTTGAGGAAAGCCAGGGTTTCCATTCAAGATATGCATGGGAAGGAACCTTCCAGCAAGACATTTTCATCGAGCCCATCAAAGCTTTTGAGTTTCCTCTGGGGTGTTCACAGATCATCTCTTTGGACTGACAAATTGCTCAGTGGAGTGCTCGTATCCTTCGCTGCCTCCTCCCGTATCTGTACCTTCACGTGGACTAGATAGATACCAGCAAGGTCCTTCAGAGCAGACCAGCAGGGACTTCTAGAACCAGCACCAGGCCAGATTCACCACAACGTGGCTGATGCCTGACAAAGTAAGCCTGTGTTTGTTTGCATTTTTAATAAAAATAATCCTAAGAATCCCTCAGGGTTTCTATTTTGGATTCATTGCTGTGCAGAAGCAAAGCAAATAGCATATATGTGGAAGTTACAGATCCTGATGGGTTTGGAGGCAAGTATCTTTTCTGTTATTTTGCCAGGTTTAACACCATGCAAATGTTGTTTCAGAAAAGAACAAGTTGCTATACAAAACTGGATATGCATGGCCCTACTTGACCCAATAATGTATTTCTAGGGAAGTGTTGCCCAGGAAAAAATGGCAGGTGATTGGAACCCTAGAGACCTGGGTTGTGTTCACAGACATGCTTCAGGCCTTCTCCGTGCCCTCAAATTCACCCCTCTGTGTTTGTTTCCCCAGCTGTAAAACAGGGAACTCAATTCCTTTACTAGAAGGCTTTCATATGGCAGTAGAAAGCAGGATAAGCAAGGAGGTGTTATGTTTGAAAGGTTTCTAGGGTGCTGAACAACCAAACGCTAGCACTTCACTGACACATCTTGTAACTGAGCTAAGAAACTAAGACAGAATAGAGAAGGCACGTGATTTACTGAAAATGCTTCTGAATGTCAGTATCAGAGATGGGATAATTATAATAAATAATTCTATTTCATAGAATGTCTCTGGTATGAATTATACTGCAAAATGGTAGAGAGACTAAATATTTCTGTAGCTGTAGTTTTTATTTATACAACATGATGTGTTTGCAAAGTACTCTGCACAACAGTAAAATGACAAGTGTCTGCTCCAAGTCACTTATAATACAATTCTAAAAATTAGTCAAGTAATGATAATAAACCAGGGAGAGGAGGGGAGGGGATGGAAAAGACAAGGGTTACAATATAAAAAGAGATCAGTAAAGAAGGTTGTGAGCAATTAAACGCTATGAATGAAATTGAAAAAGTGTTCCTCTGAGATTTGAAATGATGTGGAAAGTGGATGAGTCAAAGGAATACATAAAAGCAATTCTGAGCTAAGAATTACAGTATTACTCTTTACTTTTATGTATCAAATATTCAGAAGGAGCTGCTCGAGAACATTCCACAGGCCAAGAACTTCTGAACAACAAAAACATCTGCGATGAGCGAAAGCTGTTCACAACCAGGGCTGAAGCAGCAGAAGCAGCAGCTAAATCTCTCAGATAAGCTGTCTACTATAAATGCAAGTTATCTATGCTGCCCTTCTCCATTCTGCATCGCCTGAATTTCCTCTGAAGTTGCATTAGCGATGAGATTCTTGTTTCTTTCTTAAACTGTTATTTGGAATGCCTGCACACTATCAGCAGCACCCATGCTTTGCCCAAGAGCCACGAACGCCTCTAAAGTACTTTGGAGGAGGAAAGTTTTCATGGGCTTGAATCTTAAAAGCATTTAGGCACTCAGATATGCAGGTCACTACTAAAGGCATTCTCAAAAGCAATTTAGCATCAATTAACACCTATTCATTTTGGTGATACAAATATCGAATAACATTTTGGCAAATGAGGTTCCCCTAATCAAGAATCTAAATTATGATGAAAACGTTGTGCCCTGTGGCACGCTGCTGTTTTGTTTTTCTTTTCTCTCTCTCAGCTTCTGTTCATGCCTTTCATAAATACTTCAGCTGGTTTGGTTAATATGTGTGCATGAGGCCAAGTTACTTACCACAGGTGCATCTCACAGCCAAAGAAAGAAGTTTCTAGACAGAAGGACAAGGGAAAGAAGGTCACCCACCAACTTCTATTTTGCACATATAACGGCCATCTGGTTAAATGGCCATCTACTGGAATATCCAAACAGAGAGAAAATCAGCTGGGGACTTATACAATCCTCCAGTTTCTTTCATTAGTTACCTTGACAAGCTTAATTTATCTTGTAATCATTAAATGGCAGCACTTAAAGGACAGAATATGGGGAAAGTTGCGTGTTTAGCAACAGCTTATTGGCATGATTATAATAATAAATATATTGCTCTCTTGCAGCGTAATGGATCCCAGAGATTACTATCACTTAGAATGACCTCTTAGATATCATAGACCATTAATTTTCATGGCGATATTTCAGTATTAAACACTATAACTCATGCTTGACAACTTGTATCGGCTGTAGGCTGATAAGGAAGACGTCTAGTCTTGATATGAAGACGTAAGGAGATGAAGAATTTGCCACATTAGCTCGTCCTGGTGGTTAATCACTTTCTGTCTCATTCTTCACTTGAGTTTGTCTGACTTTATAATTCCTGCACTAAGTCCTCGCTAAGATTTACTCTGCTCAGAGGCCATTCCTGCTAGTGTTTTACTCCTCCAACAGTACCAATTCATTAATCAAGCCATAAATCAAGTCATCCCCTTTTCAGTAAGGCAGACAGGTTGAGCACTAAGTCTTTTACAATAAGGCAATTTCTTTCGATCTTGAATAATTACACAGCTCTTTCTGCGCCTTCCCCAGCTTTTCAACAGCCTTTGAAAATAAATATCCTGCATATGATTAGTCTCACTAGCACCACAAAGGGAAGTAAAGCACCTTGGTACTTCTACTCACTATTCTCCTGTTTATGCATCCGAGGATTGATTTCACCCTTTTTGCCACAGTATCTTGTTGGAGTGAAATTGCTCCATACTCTGACAACCCTGATCCTTTTCAGGGTGTTGTTTTCCAGGGTAGAGTTTCTGATTACACATCTCCTAACCTCCTATCTGGTTCCCACATGCATAACTTTGCATTTGGCTGTACTAAAAGGCTTTTTAGTCAAACATGTCTGATCTGCCAAGTGACCCAGCCTGCTCTATAGAAATGCTTTTCCCTCATCATCACCATTCCACCAGGCTTTATAATATCTGCATATTTTATCAACAGTGAGTTTATATCCACTTGTAGGGCAATGATGAAAATGTTGAACAGAACTGAGTCTAAAATTCATCCTAATATCTCCATGACTTTTGCAAAGCACTGTTGACATGGCTTTACTCTGTTTTGCTTTACACCCAGCACACAGACTTGGCTGGACTGTTTTTTTGTTTTGTATGCTAAAATGATCCTGTTGTGCTATGTTACTCCCAGTGAATGGGAGTCTTGCAGGAATAAAGATCCAGCACTGCCCTTCATCCAAATATTATACATGAAGAAGTATTCAATGAGAAAGTTTAAGAAATCAAGCAGAATTCACATTCTGTGTATATACATTCTGTATACATCCACTCCTGTCCAGTGAGCACTCTGTTGGTAACCATGCTATTTAGCCATGGGAACACAGAAGATGCATCTAGAAGGTGCTTTAAGAGCTCCTCTGCTCATCTTCCTTCTCAGGGCAGGAATGCTTAAATTATTCTTGACATTTTCTTTAATCAAGACTATTCTGATGCTGGAAAATACATCCCTAGATTTTCTCATTCTTTGAGAGAGAATCTCTACCAGTTAATATTTTTTCCCCTAACTGCTGCTAGGCTTGCTGACACACATCTACTCTGGTTATCGACTTTGCCATTTTTTAATGTTGGCACAGAGTAGATGCTCCTCTAGTATTCTGGTATTTCCTCACTATTGCAGGATATACATGTATTAAATACCAGTTTCAGCAGGCTAGAGATCAGTTAAATAAGCTCTAGTAGTATTCCTGTGTAAGCTGTCCAGACCAGATGATTTTAAAATATTTACCCCAATACATACTTCACATTTCCTCCTGGTCACTAATGGAGTGGAAAATTTTTCATCAGTCCATGTAATATAAGTGCATCATCTTCTTTCCAAATGAAGAACAGAAATATTTATTGAGTATTTCTGTCTTTTCTGCAGCATTATCATTTCATCATCTCCATCAAGCAACAGCACATACCCTTGTTAAGGCTTTTGTTTCTTAATATACTCTTAACTCATTTTACTGTCTTAAGCCCTGCCAGACAATGATTTTCCTCTGTTGTCTTTTTTTTTTGTCTATTTTTACATTGTATAACTTCTAATTTATATTGATTAATATGTATTTCCCATTTGACCATTTGCTACGTAGGCATTTTATTTTCTAGCTATGCCCTCACTTTGCACATCAACTCAGGATGGAATTTTAAGTAACATTGTTCTCTATCATGCTTATGAAATTGAGGCTTTTTTTCTTCCCACCTTGTAACCATTCTTAAACCACTTCCAGTTATCTTTCATATTTTTCTATCTGAGCTTCTCTTCCTCAGCTTTGGTGTGCTTATAAAGTACCTCATCCTGTTTTCTAATTTGATCCAGTGGCCTCTGAGAGATCCCTCTTCCCCAATGGTACTTTATGCTTTGATATTATTTAGTACATTGAGCCATAATATACTCAAGAGCCTGTGGTTCTCAGTTATTAATAATTCCAAAGTAAGCAATGATTGTCTTTAACATAGAGCACATTCTCCTTACTCCGTCTCCTCCTCATGCTCCTCTTTTTCATAGTCTCTCCTTGGAGACAAACTAAACCAAGAAATGTTACTGTATTCCAGCAGGTTTCAGAACACTGGTTAAATTAATTTTATTCTTAGCAATAAACATTTCTGGTTTTGTGTTGCTTCTCCCAACATTAGTAGCAATGTATTTGCTTAAAGTGTTCCTCTTTTTTTCGATCTTCATGGCATTGGTTCAGTTGGTCCACAAGGAAGAATTACAGAACAGTTCCACTGGAAATAGGGTTCTTTTGCATTGCTCGTTGAGTATAATCTCCACTATTTCACTGTCATGTTATTTTTATGTTACTTTCAGAATGCATTACATGTGAATATTTCTCCCATTAAAGCAGATTGCCTCAAGCACAGAGAAATTTGTCCGAAGTTCATCACAAAGAACTGAAGAGAGTACCCAGAAGCACAGACAAGCAGCCATCTAACTTCTGTTTCAGCTACCATATACATTCATATGATGAACTCAAAGTGATAAACAAGGAGATTACCTCACTTAAAAAAAAGAGTGGCTTTTTCCTTTCCTTCTTTTCTTTTTGAATCTTGTCACTGTCCCAACAGCAGTCCCACAAGAAACACATGATCCTAACAAATGTCAGTAGGTCAGGTGGGGTAGGAGCCAAATGGCCCCAAATCACTTGATGACTAAGAAGAGTCAAATGGAAAAGACTTTCTGCTTCTACAGATACAATGAATAAATAATTACATCATCAAATATTCATCTATATCTAATATCGTAAAGCTTCCCTTCGATAAGCATCGACCCAGCACAGACTCCATCGGAATGGTCGCATTGTCTAAAGAGTAAGTTTTCATTTTTGAAACTTTTTAAGGAAACTTTTGTGAATAATTTAATGGGATTAAGTGCATAGCCCTGAAGATTGTTTAGTTCATGACATTTCCAAAAAGAAATATTAAAATTAGACTTTATCATATTGTAATCTATAATTATCAAATATTTTTATGCTGACTACAAATGCCAATATCCAGCCCAAAAATAATCAGCCCAGCGAACTTTAAAAACTTAATTTTTACGTCTTGTTATTATAACAGAGGCCAGAAAGGCTGCTCCAGATACCCAATAATGCCAGTAATCCTCCATAAATTTCAGTTACAAATAGTGTAACTGATGCTGATAGTGAGAAGTCAACCTCAGAAATATAAACACAAAAGTAGATTAAGTGAGCTGGAACTTGAGCAATGATCAAGGACCTTTCATGTCCCCAGCTGTGAAAGTCATTTGCACAATTACTTGTGACTCTTCATCTGTAGACCAATTCAGCTCTTCGAGGTGCTGCAAACATGGAAGGTTGTCCCACATTTGTAATATGTTGTACTTATATCTACATCCCACTAGCTTCACTCTGTACTAGCTACTCTCAGCCTACAAGAATACTGTGAGCTGCTGCTTTCTGTCTCCTGTAATCCCCATTTACTCGATCATGAGAGATGGACGCTTCTGGATGGTGATTCACTCCATCCCAGGGAGATGGAATAAGTTCCCCTTTCTCCATGGACGACAGATGGAGCCAGATGTGTAGTTCAGAACAGCTGCTTCACTTCTGGGTAGTCAGGCAAACTAATCTCACCCTGACGGTTGAGCTAGGTACTTTCAGTTTTATAACATCCTGGCTAACTGCATGAGACAGATTCTGAACAGGTTGAATGAGGGTCAGAAAGAAGTCCAACTTAGTCTCTGATGCATAAGTAAATCTCACGTCTTTCATAGCTTGACTTGTATACCATCTATGCCACCAAATTCTTTCAGAGCTTTTTCCATAATTGTCTTTGTAAACGGGAATTACAAAAAGAGCTAAATTAGCTCTTTTATATCATTCCAAAGAAAAAATGAGTTAATAGAAGGGGAATTTGAGAGTAAAAGTACCAGTACTGAATTGTGCTTCTTCAGCAAAGAAGTCATAGTTGCTTTTTGATTCAAATCCATTGGAAATTTTGTTCTAACATTAGGCATGCTATTAGAGAGAAATATTCTACCACAGTTTAACACAGCCAAAGATGATATCAGCATATAAAATACTTTTTGAGTCAGCTACATTTTCAGTATTTTTTTTCCTTAAGGGATATCTATCCAAATACAGGCAATTAAAGGTGCTCTATTAGCCAGCCTCTGAGGCAGTCTTAACCACCAACTGACGTTCTTCTCAATCCCCTAATATGACCAGAGGACAAAGAACATAGTACATCTTCCCCAAATAAGCTGTTTCTCCAGTGTGATCCCAGACTCAAACCTCCACTACTAACTATACTGCACTGACTATAAAACATTTATGTGCTCATAATTCTGTGAACATTTGGCTATTACTTATCTGCAAATATCCCCGTGGCAGAAATAAAACACAGGTAAACTTGGAAGTAGGGCTTTGAATTCCTTGGTCAGACTACATTGTCCCTCACCTCACCCTTACACTACAGTAGGTCCATCACCTTTCTCTCTCCCCAAGTGTTTACCTTCTCTTTATTCTCAGTGTCCTTTCCCCATGATGAGGATAACAAATGACTAAAGCTCTTTACAAGGTAGGTAACTAAGCAGTCAAGTTAACACTTTCTGGCAGAGTAACTCCACGAGACTTGTGCAAATAATCTATTTCCAGGACATTTTTGGTATAGCAGAACAGTGCCTTCCGGACATCACAAGAAGTTATGCTCACAGAAGTAACCTTTGAAACATCTAAAACAGCTGAAGAAAGTGAAAAGATGCAGATAGATGAGTCAATAGCTATGCTGCTTCCACCTACCAACAGCAGTCCTGTAACCCCAGCTGGCAATTTCTAGGTGTAAACATTGCTGGGCAGTTTATGTGGCAAGCATAGGGGCCCTTTGTTGTGGTTCATGAATATTAACACTGTGATACCCAACTCCTTTCTTTCCAAGGGAGTAAAAAATGGTGCTGTCATGTTCCCTGAGGCTGGTGGATAATTGTATGAAAATTAGAGCAATTGGATATGCCCTGAGGAGATGTGCACAAGCGAATCAGGTGTCCCTAGGGAACAATCCATTCGGTACCCTATATTTCACTGTTGATCTCCTCCCACCTGCTGGATGGCAGAGGTAGAGAAAAATCTCACAGACTCAAAACAGACATTTGTCCATGCTGATATCTGTATATCCAACAGTAATTATGTGAAAAAAAGTACAGATGCTTAGAAGAGCTAATACAACCTTCTCTGTGACACTGGATAATTTCCAACAATCTTATCTGGAAGGAACCTCCACCAGCTAGCCCTTATTCAGACCCCAGTCCCAACTAAGCACACTGTTCTTTAGCTCTATCATCTGAGGTAAATTTAGTGGCTCTACATAGCTGCCTGTCATCCCCACAGAGCAGGAGGTCAAGGGTTCTGCTGATGTATGTTTCCTACCTGCACCTTGCATACCACTGAGTTCGAAAAACCAAGGCATGCTGGAATTATCCCAACAAATTGCAGTCCCTGCCTCCAGGGCTTTATGGGCAGAAGGATCTGAAAAATAAAGCTTTGCTGGATATTATATTTCAGGACCAAGACTAAGCCAATTTACAGAGGCTCCAATATCAACTCAAACTTCCAATCTTAAGTTTGAGCAAAGTTTTTTG
The DNA here is from genome assembly GCF_009819795.1 of Aythya fuligula. Taxonomy (NCBI): domain Eukaryota; kingdom Metazoa; phylum Chordata; class Aves; order Anseriformes; family Anatidae; genus Aythya; species Aythya fuligula. Next base: position 37,630,593 of record NC_045563.1, read on the forward strand.
AGCAAGGTTTTTTCAGGTTGCTTTACAGTTACCTACAGTGATAGGAATGTGTCACATGATTGTGGAGTTTTTCCTTTAAAATAGGCACCAAACCCATTTCAAGAAGGAACTCTTTTGTTCACTTTAGAAAATATAAAATCTTTTTTCAAAGAATATGAATGTGCTGGTTGCACAACTTCACAAAGTACAGAAACTCAGTATCTTCATTATTATGAATAATGTTGTCCTGGGTAACAGATTTGTGGGATGGGAATTAGGTTAAAGTTCCAAGGATAGCAAGTGAAAAAGATCATAAATAGTTTTCTTGAAGGGATGAAAAAAACCAGTTCTGCCTTGTCACTCTGTGTGTCTTCAAATAGCTGCAGATAAGAGACTTCAGTGGAATCCAGGCATTTTCGTATAAGATGAGGAAAATATTTATAGTAGCATAAGAAGTGGACCAAATACAAAACTGCATGTATGAATGATCATCTTTAACCATCGGCATTTATGGTGGGCAGATCTTCCTGTATCACCTTGTTTATTTTTTATTCTAGGGAGGTACATGGCTCTTGAGGTTTTCTGCAAATGACTCTCCAGGTCTGCATTTTTAAAAAAGCCACTCCTAAATATTCAGATGGCCACACCCTCATGACAATGTTCCTAATGGTTCAGTGTAAGGTCTCTTATTACTTTCTCTTTGATGTTTGTTCGTTTATATGTTCACAAACCCTGCTTATCAATGAATGAAATAAGCAGCTCCATAACTAATGGAAGTTTTATCATCAGCAAATACGCTAATGTTGCAGTGAGACATTAAACTTTGAGATATAGGGTCAGGTATGTCAAGACCATACTTCTCAAGAGTTGTCTTAAACAGAACTACTTCTGGTACCAAAGCTTTTGGGTGGTGTTGGAAGCGTTGGTTCAAATGCAAAAGACTGCTTACTTGCTTGTGTGAGAGTTGCTCTATTTCATAAATGCTTATTGCCTCCCCAGCAGTTAAGCAATACACATTTTTCTCTCTAGCTGAGTATCAAATTATAATTAATTATATCACCTGACCATTTACACACCAGTTTTATGACTGGCATGAACCATTTATGTCAGCTTAATGCAGAATTTTCCAGAACTTATTTGTGCCCTTACACTGGGCTGTTTGGTTAATTGCCTTTTATTTCTTGAATGTGATTTTTACTCATAGAGTGGTTAAGGTTTAACATAAAGGACTACTTTACACTTCAAAAAGAGTCTTGAACTGCATTAGGCTTGAAATGAAATATTCCCTTCCTCTGTAGCCCCAGAATAGAAGGAGCTCAGCATTCTGAGACTGGTACAAAGTGGTATTGTTAAACAGAAGCTAATTAGGATGGGATTTCATGTTGCTAAGAGCTAAGTCTTTGGTATGCAAGAGAGCCAAACAGCAAGGGCAAAGTGTAACTATTTAAGGCTGAAGTTTGCTATTTAAAGGAAAATGTTCATACTGGCCCAAAATTTAGCTGCAGTCAGGAGAGTGTTTCTCTGTCAATGACAAGATGACTGACTGTCATGACTCCACTCAGTGAGTCCAGATCAAATGTGTTCAGGATGTAAGCCAAGAGATTATTTTTCCAACCTGCCAGAATCAAAAGCACCATCTGTGATCGATTTTGTGATAATGGAGTAAACAGCTACTGGAAATTCAGGACAGTTCCCAGAGATTTTTGGGCTCTGGGAGGAATGAATATGAGCCTGCAAGAGGAACACAGCTGCTGCTATCCAAAACCTGTGGTCTCTCTCCTCTGTGGAGGCTGAGAAACGTTAACAATCACAAATCCTTGTGAGCATAACCTCCTGCAAGCAGTGGGATTTTGCCTGATCCTGTGCAGAAAAACAGGTGGAAGATGCCCTGAATCTTCTGTCCTTTTTTTTTTTTTTTGCCTACATGCCTACTATTCAAAGAGTACTCTTTTATGACAGCAGGTTTACCTTAAATACAAATCTAGCAAAAATAAACCCAGACTGTAAACTGTAGGCACTAATTTCAAAGACTGTAGAAATCTGGGTACAATATTCTGCTTTGTGAAGTTAAAGCTACAAGCCTAAGCACAAAAGCTTTCTCAAATTTAAAAGCAAAAGAACTCTTTCTTGTGGTAATAGCAGTATTACTTTTACTTGCTAGAAGAATCACACATTAATTTTGATCCAGCAAAAAAATATTTTGTTAAAGATCTTCATTTTTAAAAGGTTTGATATATTCAATTTCCTCTGGTGTCTCCTGAGAAGCCAAGTAATCTTTAGCAAATGTAAATGATAAGTTCTAACATTATTAGCCCGTGTAAGAAAAAAGTCAAGGCTGAGAAGAGACAACAATCTTGTACAGAAGCATCAGGCTTGAATTTTGACCTATTGTGAGGCTGGGAGTGGGTTACATCCAGCTTTAGCCAAAATTAGAAACAAGTCTAGAGGTGTTCAGTGATTTTGCACCAAAGAGAAAACTGTTTCTTTGAAGTAATGCCTGAACTGACTGCAGCTAAGGAATGCAACCATTGCCCTAGGAAGACCATTTCCTACTCTCCTGTACAGCCATATAAGCCATTATAAGCCATACAATGTTTATTTGCTTTTTAGGAACAAGTGGCCAGGTGCCCCCTGAGTCAGGACCACACCACAGTGTGTGCACCGTTTCTCAGAGGCATGATTTGGCACTGAGGCCTAGGGCACGTAACTAACCTACAGCCACTTATAGGGCCTTTCTCCTCAGAGTTGTATGGCCAGGAGCAGCAGGGGCGTAGCTCACAGGGTATCTTTTCTATTTCAATTGAAGAAAAGTCTTTATTATCTGTAATTAGCAGAGGGCCTAAAACAACTGCCACAGAGCTTGGGCCAGAGAAGGAACACAATGCAAAGGAGGCACAGCCCATAGCTTTTAGAAGTACTTCACGGGATCCAATTAAATGCTGTGCGGTGGAGCATTTCTATGTAGAATGAGGCCTCCACAGAGCTCATTAATAATCATATGTAAAATATTTTAGAAAAGACTTTAAAACAGCACAAAATCCGCCCCTGGTCCCGCGGGGAGCGCCCCCGCCGTCGGCCAGCAGGTGGCGCCAGAGCACAGGCGGCCAGGAGCCTTGGGCCTCGGCAGGGAGCAGCGCGGGCAGGGCGCTGGGGGGGCTCCTCCGGCTGGCCCTGCTGCCAGGTAACACGCTTATCATTACAACACAGCAGGCTCTATACGATTATAGGAGGCTCCATACGATTACACAGTAGCACGTCCTCTCTCTGCTCCAGAAGAACACCCGAGTTTCACTCACCCACTGCTACCACCATCACGATAGCCAAGTGCAAATCCTGCTCCTCACGGTGCCCATGGCCGGGGTTTCCTGAGGGGTAAGAGCTTGTGCTGTCTGGCCGACCGAGTATTTGAAGGCTGAGCTCTGGCCTTCTGCTGTGGGCAATTAGCACTAATTAAGCAATAATTAAAATTACCCTGTGACATCCTTTACAGAAGGTCCCAGCTGGGTTAATTGTTGGCGCTACTCGGGCCGTTTTAATCAGCTGTTGTTCTGTGTGCGGTTCTGAGGGCACAAGTGTTGCCAACCCAGGACAAAAAGTTAAAATGCAAGGACAAGGACGCAGCAGTGTAACCACAAGTAAGGGGCTTTATCACAGGTCTGGCCTCAGCCCTCCACCAACCCGGAGTCGACGGGTGGCACAGAGGTACGATGCTTGTAGAGGTCCCCTGCTAACATGGGGGGATCCAGTGGGCTGCTGAGGGCACCCTTCATCGTATATGGGTTTAGTGAAGAGGGGCAGGTTTAAGTTCTCTGTCAGTCTCCCATGTAGATCCCATGGTGTGGCAGAACCAGGCTGGTAACCTGTAAGCCCTCCTTAGTTGGCTCGGTAGGTGAAGCCAAGGCTCTGTACCCCTGCTGTCACCAGGGCAGGGAAGCTTACCTGTGAGCCCTGCAAGGGAAGTACAGGATGCCTCCCCAAGTTCAGGGGTCGTGTTATCTCCCCTAAACCAATCAACTGATTCAAACAGAAGCAGCATAAATTTTAGCCCAATTGCCTGCTATCCCAAACAGGGAAGGTCAGTTATCCAAACCCTGTTGAGGCAGGCTGTAGGATCATTGGGGAAGCCTGTTTTTGTTCATGTACCATTCACTACATCAGACTTGCTGAACTGGAAACAGTCAGCTGGGCCTTCTAGGGATAATCCGCAGGGGATGCACCAATTATTTGCAAGTATCATGATAACCCATAATCCCAACTGGGCAGACATGTGAGCTTTATTAAACACCGTTATGACTGCAGGGGAAAGGAGAATGGTTCTGGAAAAAGCTCAGGCAGAGGCAAGGCAGAGGTTCCCCTGGGAGGAGGTAGAAGCATTGGTACCGATTAAGAGAGACCCTGAGGGGGACCCAAATACTGGCAGAGGCTGAGGGTTGGTAAAGCAGTACCAGTAAGTAATCCTTTCTGGGATTCAACATGAAGCATCAAAAATGAAAAATGCCTCTAAACTGTATGAGGTCTGCCAGAACCCAGATGAGAGCACACCTGCTTTTTTCAAACGCCTCTGTGAAATGGTGAGAAAATGGATGGATCTGGACCCAGATGATAAGGCCAATGAGAGAACGTTTAACATGCAGTTTATCATGTGATCTGCTCCAGACATTAGGGAAAAAATGTGGAAGGTAGATTGGGCTGGGGGAATGTCAGTCTCTCAGCTAATTGAAATTGCACACAAAGTTTATAATGATTGCGAGGTGCAAAAAGAGAAAGAAAAAATTAAGCTGTAGGCATTACTTTTGGCAGCAGCTATTGTAGAAGGGAAAGGAACTCAGGGGAGAGGCAGAGGTGGATATAGAAGATGGTTTTGAGAAGGTTGAGGACGTGGACAAAGGAGGGGGGGCAGGAAGGAATAAACCCATAGGCTCTAACCAGCGTGCCTGGTGCAGGGAAGAGGGGCACTGGAAAAATGAGTGTGTGCTGGAAAAGAAAAAGGAGCTGAACAGAGGCAGTGAGGAGCATCATTTGATTATGTTGGAAGATTTGGAGTCAGAATGACGGGAACCAAGGGGTGAAATTCCAGTAAATAATAAAATAAAGGGAACCAGATGCCCTGGTTCCTTTTAAGTTTGGGGGAGACACCATCAATTTCCTTTTAGACAGTGGTACAACTAATTCTGTAGTGACAAACTGTAAAAGACCGCTCCTGCAGCTGATGGACTGTAAAACTGGGGGAAGAATGTTGATACACCAGTTTTATATATGCCTGAGTGCGCTCTCCCTTTGCTGGGAAGAGACTTACTGTGAAAATTAAATCCCTAGTGAGTTTTGTCACAGACAAGGTAAAAGTTAAGGTTCTAACTGAAAACTCTCGGAAAGCCCAAATTTACCTTCTGGTTAGAGCCAGGAGGGCACCAGCAGGTACCTGAAGAGGTTTTAAACACAATAACTCTGTTCGTTTGGACAGGAAAGCAACATGAGAAAGCAAAAAATGCATCCCCAGTCCAGACTGAGATAAAGCTGAGAGCAATGCCTGTATGGGTACCCCAATATCACGTCAGTTTTGCAGCAAGAGGATTAGAGCTATTGGCAGACAAGTTTCTATGGTATGGATTAATTTGAGAAGGCCAGTCCAGCTTTATTACCCCAATACACCAGTAAAGAAACTAAACAGCATAGAGTATAGGTCTGTGCAGGACCTGAGAGCCATACATAATGAAAGACATACACAGTGGGATCTAACCCCCACACTCTCCAGATGACAACATATGAGGAAGATATAGATATATAGATATTTATTTTTTTTCAGCATGGGATCTTAGACACCTTCTGTATACCATTATACCACGGATATACAGGAATGATTACTGGTTCCATTGGATGCCCCTGTGCATCCATTCCAACCTGAACACTGGGTAAAAAAACAAAGGTGGAAAGATAAACCTTTACAGGAAGAGTGGGAAGGACCATAAATCATCCTGCTTCACACTCATGTGGCAGTTAAAGGGAAAGGAGTTGTTTCAATCTGTCAGACTAGTCAAAGAGAAAATTGAACAGCTCCATAAATTGGCTTAAGAGGTCAAGCAGAATAGCGGAACTGACTTCTCACGGTTGACCTCACGGTCACCTAATTCTGAGTGGCTGAAACAGTTGTTTGTGGTATTTGTATTTTTGCTTATTATGATTGTGTGCTGCCTTAAGATACGATGTTTACTTGAGTGCCTGGGATTTTGGAAAAAATACATGTTAGCGACCCCAACGTATCATGACAATGAGAAGCAGTAATATGGAATATTTCCTTAACCTAAATATGGAGAAAGGTGAGAACTGTAGAACTTCTCAGCAAGGTCCATAACCTCACGGGGGGAGCCCAGGTCAGAGAGTTACCATGCTAGGACAACACAGAAGTGTGTAACCACAAACATGTGCTAAGTCAGCACAAAAAAAAAGAGGTAAGGATGCTCTGGAGTATCTTCTGCTTCATCAGCATGATAAAGCACACGCCCCTGAGTGGAGATCTGACACGATAATTAGGGACTGACTGCCTTAGGTTAATGAGCTAGCACCTATCTCATACGTGTGTGTCTCTGCACATGCACTGCTGAGCAAGTGATATAGCCAACAGCAGCCAGTGAGTGATCCTACACCTGCCTGTACCTGCTTTTTGGGCTGGCTGAAGGGCCTGGCACTCAGCTCTGGGTGTGCTTGCTTTCCAAATTACTGCCTGGTACCCGATGCTGTGCAGACTTGAAACAAAGGGTAACTGGCAAACCTCAGCTCCGTGTGCTTGTTGCAGTGCACCGGGCGTGAGCCCAGCCCTTGCTGAGGGACGACCCGGGCAGAGAGCACCCCTACACGGGGACTGAGGTGAGGTGGGGTGAGGTGAGGTGAGGGGGCTGCCCGGGGCAGGGGAGGCCATCCTGGGCCGTGGCCTGGTCTCTGGAAGCTCCTTTGCAGATCACACGGCTCTGGACAAGGAAGCACAGTGAGGAAATGGCTGGGAGTCTTTCGCGTGGCAGCCGACAGAACAATGAGATCTGAGCACTGCCAAAATCTGTGGCTAAGCTGGTGGACGGCTCTTACAAGGAGTTTTACCTCAGGCAGGGCATGGATGGAAAGTTCTAGGTCAATCCCTGAGCCTGCTGGGGGGCACTCCTTGGTAGTTACAAAATCAATGCAATTTAAGATTAAATTTTCAAAACTGTCCCTTTTTCTGGTCACCCTCTTGCAGGCACTGAGACCTGTTCTCAGAGATACCCAACCCTTGAATTTCCCTGCACCTCTGAAACCGAGCCAAGAACGTTTTGCCCAGAGGTGGAGGCACACAAAATTAGGTTTGCTTCTTAAGACACTTGTTGGCTGTGTTTGAAAGCCATCTTATCCTTTATCAATTTCACCATCACCGCCCTGTCCTTCTAGAATTTTCTGGAAATCTTTAACTGCATCATAAAAATGATACCTATCAGAAAAGCCACCGCTCCACCCATCCCTTCCACGCTGTTTCTTCCTGGAGGCTGTGCTGCCTGGCAATGTCTGTACGCAAGTGGATGGGTGGGTATCAGGCAGGTGCCTCCAGACTGCGTGGGGAAGTGTGAGTAACACTTGCTGCTTTGGAGATGGAGAGAGGGGCAGGCTGGGACCTGCAGGGCAGCGGGTGAAGCCCTGGTGAAACGATACCGTGCAAAGGACTGTGGAATTCGTTCCTTATGCATGGATGGTTTCCCTCTATGACCAAGATGAAAAGTTTGAGATTTTGTCCATGTGTTTCTAGGCATGACAGAGGAGAGGGCAGTGTGCATGTTTCCTCTGTGTGCAATACCCCGTGGTGGCACAGCCCGGGTTCCCCAGCAGCACTCCCTGCAAACCCCTCCCAAGTCACAGCGCTACCAGGCACTGCTCGCTGTGGCAGCACATAAACAGAGGCTAGTGCTTTGGCTTGCTCCCAGCCCTTTGGGGGTGGTACAGCAGCGCTTTCCTTGCCAGTTGGTGGGGTGAGCCCCAGGACTGACCCCGGGAACTCGGGTAACAGCATAAAAGCAGGGTTGTCCCCTCCTCCACAGCCACTGGCACTATCACACCCTATCATTTGTCTTCCAGAGAGATCAGTGCTTTTCTGCTCTTTCTGTGGATCACCATGGGAACCGGCAGGAGCAGAGCCATGCCAGGGAGGCTCAGCAACTGCTGCTGTCAGAGCACTTTGTCTGGGGATCTCGCCTGCGGAGAGACGGAGCCTTCTCCGGGGCTGCTCACCTGCAGGTGACCCTTCCTGGGAGAGGCAGGCGGAGGGACCTCAGTGGGGGCTCTTGGCATGTCCACCTCCCACACGGGAGCGAAATAATTCCTCCCTTTATGCAACGCCTTGACAGGCCTGAAAGATCCCAGAGCAGAGATCACAACCATCTGGGAGCTGTGTGCCTGGCTCCGGTGTGAGACCAGGAAAGGAGCCAAAAACTTCTCCGGCTAGAGTAGCCTCCCTCCCTCCCGCACCCCCTGTCGGACAGCCCGCCCGCTGCTTCCAGCAGCAGGGGTCAGTAAGTCAGAGTCCTGCGGTGGGGAACCTCGTTCCTCTGTACCCCATCCTGACATCGGGCAGCTGTAGGGCCTCACTTCAGTGCAAGACCGGGAAGGCAGCCAAAGCCCTTCCCACAGAACAGCCCCATCTTTACGGGTGTCTTCTCTGCCCCACTCCCAGCCAGCGATCTGCCAGTTGTGGAAAGGGGACCCCGTCGTGTTCTGTGCAGCCCCTCCTGCTCTGCCCACAGAGCCGCCCCAGCTGCCTGGGGCTGAGATCTCAGGTCAGCACCCAAAGTCCCAGCTGGGACTCACTTTCCTCTTTCCTGAAATAATTGATTTAACAATTCTGAAATGGACTTTCCTGCCAGCTCTGCCACGGGGGTATGGGGACAAGGATACCCCTTCTCCTGGCCTACCCAAACCCTTCGCATCCAACAACTCTTTCCACAGCTCTAGGGGAGTTCAGATGTGAGTTCACTCCCTGCGATCCCATCTGGTCTGAATCTGTTTGCTGAGAAGCTGTCTGCAGTGACGGGTTGATGCAGAGCTCTGACAGCAGTAAGGGAAGTCTATGCAGCACACCCTATTGCCTCCTCAGCGCTCAGTCCTAGTAAATGTATCCCTCAGAGGGCTGATGTTTAAGAATTGGGCTGAGATCACCAGTTTGTCCACATAGCTGTCTCTGCTGCTGCTTGTCAGAGGGTAGCAGTTTTTTATTTCTTTTACTTGGTCTGAATTCAAACCGGTGATCTATAATCTGTACTCTGCTCCCCACATGGTTTGTGTCTTTCCTTAATGTAGGTTTTTGCACTGTGATTCTGGAACCATGCTGGCATTTCACAGGAAACACAAGGACACAAATTGACCACAGTCTGCTGCCTACTTTGCCTGTGCTGCACTCCTGGGATGGCAGACCTGCTGCTGCTTCAGGTAGGGGCGAGGGACACGGACTCCCCTTTGCAGCAGCAGAGCTGTGACCATCCCACACATCACTGAGGCTGCGGGAGTAGGAGGTCCAGCTCTCCAGGGCTCTCCTTGATTCATCCTAGCACCTTGTCCCAGCTCCATTCCCTGCCCTTTCTATACCTCCTTTTCCTTGGCAGGCCTCCCATCCTTGGGGCAGCAACATTCAGCCTTCCAAGTGCCGTTGAGCCAGCTCTGTTAGCACAGTCACAGCATCTGAGCCTGATACAGTTTTCCTGTGAGATACATCATGTAAGGCATCACCTGCACAGCATTGACCTCTGTAGTCTTGGACTCAGAAAAAGATTCAAAGAGCGCTGTGGTATGTGAGAACCTTACGGGCTGCATACCAGCCAATACCAGACACAAAAGACCACACAAAACAAACACGCTTGCAAGGACTGCCTTCCTCCTCCTCAGCCTGAAGACTCCCACGTGCTGTCCTCCTTTCTTCTCCCACCTGCAACAGCAATTTGACATGGACACGCAGGCATGCTGACGACAACCCCAAATTTACTTTTTAAACTCCATTCATCTAATCTGTGATCTAGATAAAACTACAAGGATAAAAGCACAAGGAAACATTAATTATTGTGAAAGATGTTAAATCTGTGTATTTTATAGAAGAGAAAGGCCTTTTTTTCTTTTCTCCACAGGCTACTTAAGTGATAGTTGATGTCTCAATCTAACAGAAAAAGACGTAATGAAATCTGATACTTGGAGGCTGAAATGGGAGAAACGCAGAGATGAAACAAGGCATTAGCTATTAAATCTGAGACTAACACTGGAGTTACCCCGGCCTGACTCCTTGAGGATAATGGGAATTCTGCTTTGTTTTGCTCTCTGCCAGTCAGGACTGAGTATACAAAACATATGCTCTTGCTCAAGCAGGAGTTCTGGCTTGACTAGAACACACAAAGGTCTTTATGTCCCGTCTGTGAGGTGTGACGAGATGACCATCACACAACCTAACCCAGCTGATACAGTAGTGGAAGGCGATGGCTTCCTGGCCCTCCCACTGGGTCCTCCCACAAGCAACTGGTTAATGCAGTGAGGTGATCCACAGCTGCCAGTCTCTTATTCTCTGCTGCATGAGCTTGTCACTGCTGATTAGAAGAGAAGCAAAGCAGAGGTTTGCAGGTCTGTGTTGCATCTGTCAGCACACTGCAAGCCCACAAGAAACAGAGAAATGGAACTAGGCACAAAGGCCATTTCCAATTTCTTTAAGCCCCTAACCTGGGTGGAATTCAGAGAACTACTATCTGAAGCCTAAGTTCCCAATGGAGAGGGACAAGTCCCTCGGACAGATGTTTCACAGCACTGGCTTGGTTTTGTGCAAGTTTTCCTTGTGTAGGACTGAGCCTTCAGTGGGGCTCCCACATGGACTGGGTCTGGCTGGTGGCTTTGCCCCTTTGGTAAGTTTTCAGCAGCACTGCATCAGGAACATAATGCTGTCTCCTGCCTGTGGGGCTATAACAACTTCACTTTCTAGAGACAATTTTTTCTGCTCTAATCTTCTGACAACTAGTTCTCTTGTGTCTTTTTGCCCTTCTATTTAGGTATCTCAGATAAGGTGCTCTTAACAAAGCAGTCCGTGCTTGTGTTGTGATAACGATAGCCTAACAGTGCCAAGCTAGTTCTCTTGGACTTCCCAGAGAGTTTGTTTTGTCAATAAGGTAGTTGCTGTTTATAGTAAATGTTATTTTATTTTTAGTTTTTAGTTTTGTTTTGTTTTGTTTTGTTTTTGATGGATGATTTGTCTGCAAATTTCGAAGACCTGACATAGAGTGCTAGAGCAGACATATTAAAGATAACTGCTGAGGGAACTCACTCGGGAACTGTGCGATACTGCTGCCTGCTCTTAGGACCTCCTCTCTCTGAAGTCAAAACAAATTTTCTATTTGCATTATGTAAAAGAAGGCACATATACAATTAATATTTGTCAATAATAATTTTTTTAAATTAATTAACAGAAGTGACAGCAGGTGAAAGGAGGCATAGCACTGTAGAATATTTGCATTAAAGAAATGGCAGCACACAGATCTGTGAGTGCTGATGTGGTTCTGGGACTCCAGGAGTTAAAGCGAGGTGTGTGCAGGCAGTTCTTGGGGAGGTACTTTGTGTAAAGTTCAGTGGCTGAGGAATGTCCTGGCAGTCAAGCTTCGATGCCTGGGAAAAACTCAAGGCTGGATTGACATTTCAGGCAGTGATACAATCCTGTTGGCTTCACTGGTGCAAATGAGAGAACTTGACCAGTGACTTTAAAGGAAGAAAAAAAATACCTCCTAAAATTCAGATTAAGGAACACCGGTTGCATGTGTGGCTGAAAGAAATCAGGAACAGTATAGAGAAGATGAAGGGAATAACTCATTTCCCCATTTTGTCTTTGGTCAGCCTTAGTTCAGGAGGGGACTTTGTGAAGCTTGAAGCTACCTTTTGCCCTGTTGAAATACCTATAGGGAGCCACAAGTCACGTTGGTTCTGGTTATTTATTACAATTCTTTGATCACTGGGAGTAATAATTAATGCAGGCACACACAAAACTTGCAGATTATAGGCAACGGGAATCCCTTGTACTGAGAATTGATGGAGAAATCTCTCTGGGTGACACTGTGACAGCAGCCAGCACCACCTCTGCCTGTATTCCTGTCTGTCCCTGCTCAGCTGGCCAAATGGGATGTCTCCTTGCCAGATGCCTGTTTCTTTTCAGTTCTCTGCCTGTCTCCACTTGGCTCTCTGGCCATCTCTGTGTAGTGCTATCCTGCTCTCTGACAGAAGCAGCTCAGCAATGCATGCTTTGTCTTGTAGCTGGAAAGGAAAAGGCAGCTTCATTCAGCCAAAATCCCATGAAACTGGAAATGGATGAGAAATCTCAGGCAAAACAATCTTGAGGGAACTGCAAGGCCCGCTGAATCTTTGCAAATCTGACTGCTTATTTGGATAACAAGGCATCTCCTCTGAGAAGAGCTTCACAGAGAAAATTGTAAAGTACCTTCGGCAGAAGTCATGCACCTGATGATGGAATAAGTAACAAGATACTGAATCTGAATGAACTGAATCTGAATTTTGCATTGAAACATGCTGGTCTAAGGCACGAAGGACCAAACGCTGCCAGGGCTGAAGCCTTCGTTTAGCTGAGGTCTTCCCCACTCCCACCTGAGGCTCAGGCAGAGCAGGCAATGAGCTGCCTGCAGCAGAGGGCAGCAGCAGGCCTGTGCACTCCCACCACAGCCCGGCCTTCCTTGTTAGCCCTGTTGGCAGCTCAGGGTGAGAAACATGCAGTATGTATTCCCGTAAATCACTATGTATTCCTGTAAGTCAATATGTATTCCTGTAAATCAGTATGTATTCCTGTAAGGGAATGCTAAATGTAAAGCAGCTCAGTAAGTGGTGGCCCTGTTACTGAATAAAGTATTTGATGTGCTGGCAGCTCGTTAGAAATGCCTGAAGGCTGGTGCGTTTGAGCCATATTGTGAGAGAGATGGCCCAAGTACATGGTGAGGAGAGTGTTTCTAGCTGGGAAACTCTTATGACACTAACTTGATTTCCACCTCTATCCCAGCACCAACCCGTGCCCTGGAGCTGCCTACGGCTCACCGAGGGGCTCTGGCTGGGCCCTGGGGTGCTCCGCCAGCCCACGGGGCTCTGCGGCAGGTGAAGGCAGCGTACTGCTGGGGGACAGCTGCCAGCTCCCCACCTGGCTGCTCCTCTGAGTGCGGCCAAAAGCAGCTGGGGTGACCCTGGCTTGCTGCACCCCTGGGCTGGGGACGGCTTGGGAACAGCGGCTCCGAAACCACGGCGATGGCTGCAGTGGGGCGCCCAGCCCCGGGGACGATGCGGGTGGCCGCAGCCCCCAGGCGCCCGGCACAAGATGGCGGCCCCGCGGCACCTGTCCCGCCTCAGGGGGCAGCCCCGGGGGCCGCCCCGCGCCGCTGCCCGCAGCCCGGCCCCACCGCAGCACCGCGGGCTGGGCGCGGAGGGCGGCCGCGGTCAAGGACGGGGAGCGGGCGCGGCTCCTCCCTCGCAGGGGGCGCCGCCCGCCCCACCTGCCCGGCCGCCGCTGCCGGGAGGGGATTAAGGGCCCGGGGCGGCTGATGTCAGTTCCTGCGCTCCCCGCGGGGCCGGCGCTCGCAGCCCGGGCGCTGGGCGGCAGCGGAGCGGCGAGGAGCACCTGCCCGCGGCCGGCCCGCGGTGAGCTCGGCGCCGGGGAACGGGACGGGACGGGATGGGATGGGGCGGGCAGCCCGGGGTGAAGGGGTCCGTCTGGAGAGCCGCCGCGTGCTCCGCGCGTCCCAAGCCGCGAGCTGGGAGGGGGAAAGAAAAAAGCTCCGTGGCTGGACGGAGCCGGCGGCCCCGGGGCTGCAGAGGGGGCCGTGAGGGGCAGGGGGCGCGGGGGGGGCTCGCGGCGCGGCTCCGGGTGCGGGCGGGGAGCGGCAGGTGCGGGGAGCAGCGCTCCGCTCCCGAGTGCCTCGTGCTGGGGTGGTGGGGGGGAATGAGGGAAAAAGTGACTGTCGGGTGTGGGGTTTACCCGCTGGGGGGTTAACTTCAGCAGAACGGCACCTTGGGCACGCCGTTCACGTATCTCTTGGATACGGTGTCTGGAGCCGGAGCCGTCGCTGCTCATTGCAACCTACTCCTACAAGTCACAACCAGAAGCCTCACACCTACATTTAGTGCCTGATCCCCTCTCGGTTTTTGTTCCCCCACAACATTTTAAGGACTTAGCAGCTCCCGTTATCTTCACTGGAAGCTGTCTGCTGTAACGCTCAGAAAGTCAGGCTGCTCTTCAGGGCGTGTCTGGCTGCACTTATGAATCAGCTTGGGATGATCTCAGCTTTTCTGAGTTGTGGCTGCTTTTTGTTTCCCGTGTCCCTAACATACCGCACCTGAAAGTATTCTCAATTTCTCAAGTTTCTCAATTTCTTGTATTCCAAAGGAAAACAAACAAACAGACAGAAACCCACAACTGTTGAATCAGTTTGATATAACAATACAAATATCGTTTGTATAACTGTATAAAATACATAAAATTTAAATTATGTAAAAATATCCAAAACCTTAATCAATTAAGATGGTTAAGAATCATGGGGGCAGGAGGGAGTGGTTGTGAAATGGCAAGTCCTAGAGATAACACCGGGAGCAAGGATTTAAAGTCAGTCTGTCAAATCAAAGTTGAGGTTGTAACTCATAAAGTATGGATGGCGCTGCTTACATGTATGTTTAGGATGTGAAGAGGGGAGGAACGATGCATTTAACAGAAACTGAGAATTCAGAGTAAGCTTGAAGGCAAGTTGCAATTCAGGGGGTGAAGGTGAATGTGAGATGTTAAACATTGCTTCAGGACGATACAGCATCTTTCTCTGAAAAGGTGCATTTTCTGCTACAGAGAACAAACTTTAAATCTAATCTGTGGCCTCTAGAAATGATTTGGTATGATGACACATTGGGAAATGATTAGCTTAAGTAGAGGAAATGGAGATTAATAGAAGAAGATAAGCAAAGAACTGACAAAAGATAATGTGACACCACTGTAATGGGGAGGGTCTGTTAGAAGGTATTTTACTAGAAGAGTCAAATTACTTGGGGGATTAGTAAAAGATGGGATAAACTCTAATGTCATATAGCAAAATCACCCATTAGAAGTAGTAACAAAACGTGCACAAAGCCTGGGAGACCACTGTTTAGAAACAGCAGGGGACAAGAAGATTGGAATATAGTAACTGACTACAGGACAACCATGGACTTGTTAAATTTTGCAGTGGATTGTACTTGATCTTGTGGAGGTCTGGCACAGACCTGTACTTAATTAATCTGTTCCAGGATCACTGTAGTGGGCCCCCATATGTTCCCATGTCTGGCACTTGGAAGGCAAGGCCAGCTCAGATTCCTTTGCTCTGGTAGGGTTGGCTTGTCTGCAAACATCGACCACCAGTGCAGTGTGGCTGTAAAAAAGGCAAAGGCAATCAGGTGTGATATTCCCTAGGAGAGTGAAAAGTACCAATACATAAGGCTTGGAGATTGCATGCTGCCTTCCAGCTGTGACTGTGGTCACCTGTGTCTGTAAGGGGAGTGAGAAAGACAAAATGCAGCTTTCATATTGTGTGTGCTAAAGTGGGAACAGGTGCAGGGGGAGAGGGGCAAGGTTTTCTTCAGAGCCTAGAAGAGCTCCTTATCTCTAGTCTTGCAAAATGGGGTCTCTAAGGTGAAGCTTTTGGTATCTATAAATACACCATGGGGTAAACATGGGGGAAACTAGTTAAGCTGAAGGGCAATATTTTGCAAGAATGAACAGATGCAAGCTGGTTCTGATTATAGTTATGCTGGTAATTAGAAGGCGGCTCATCAGAGAGATGAGGTTCTAGAACAACAGGAAGAGTGGGAGCAAAATGGCTGCATTCATTTACCAAAGGGATTATATGATGCCGTTGCCAGCAGTGGAAGGGAACGAGGCTTACTGATTTGATCTATCCCAGTCTTGGACTTCTCAGAACTGGGTACTTTAGTTTCCTCAAGTGATGGACTGTCTGAGGAAGTTACTCTTGCTCTGGCATGAGCTGTGTGGTAAATCAGGTTCATTGACTATATGTTCTCTTTGGACTTAAACTTTGTGAATAAAGACTAAAATCTCCTTATGTCTGTATGAAAGAAAAGCATTTTGAGAGCTGAAGTGTCATACCCAGAACACCTAGTGTTGTAGCATCCTTTCACAGCTAGTGCTCTTTTGGCTTGAGAATGGGTGATATCACTACCTGAGACAGAAACCCTGTGTAGTGTGCCTAAGATAGCCTGGTTAAATGCTGGCAAGGAACTAGGGCTAGAGATTACATTGATGTGCTGGACTGTGGAGAAGGCTGGCTTGTGTTTCTGTAAAGCTGTAGGTGTGCTGGTTGGAGAATGCTGGTCTTCCTTCCTGTCGCAGAGCTCTTTCAGCAATGCAGTACTGAGTAAGTCTGCCTTCTCTTTGTTTTAAACCCCCTCTTGCGAGCTAGAACAGTTTCACAAATCATTGGCAAGGCAGGCAACTGGCTGCCTGAAAACTTTCTATTACTGAACAAAGCAACCTGTATACAAAATAACTCATCGCTGATGTTTGTAGCTAAGGGGTAAAATATGTCTCCCTTCATTCAGCTACATGCTTGCTGTTTGGAGTTAAGTGGCCTGCTGTATTATGTAAACTTATGCTATTATGTATACTTAGGGTAACCTGAAGCTCAGCTCTTTTACCTGCAAAATATGAGCCAGGTGTTGTGGGGTGCACACCACCAGAGGGACATCTAAAGCTTTCTCACCCTGCAGAGGGAGAGGTGCAGGCGGTGAGGCGGAGTGACTTCACTGTTGTCTCCCAAGTCTTGGCCTGTTACTTTGGCCCCAGTTCAGGAAAGTGTTTGCCTGTGAGCGTGTGTGAAGTCCTGAAGTATGGATTTCGGTGTTGTGATGAAGCTGATGAACTAATGACTGTTTTGGCTTCGCAAATGTTTGTTATTGTAGGGTTGTACAGCTGGCTGCGGGAATGCACACGTTCAGTTGGTGTTTGTAATCTGAGCACTCACCAACTCCTGAATTTGGTTAAGGACACATTATGTGCATCCTGCATGTCTTTTAAAATGTGTCTGAAGCTTCTAAACAGTTACTGAGTAAGAAAATAGGAACAACTCCAAAAGCTGCAGCTTCTTCCAGTTTGTGGAGTTACATATCACTTTTTCTACAAGGACTTGAGTAGAACTGCATGTTTGGTCTTCAGACCTAGCTTGTTCCCAGCTGGGATCTCTGCATGTTTTAATAGAGTGATACGATGGAGGATGACAGACTCTGGAAGAGCATCTAGTGGCTGGGGGCACTGGGCTTAACTGAAATGTTCAAGCTAGCTGCAGTAAAAATGAACCCCAGAGCATGGAGATTGTTTCCTCACTTCAGCTTACCTTATTGTAACACAACACAAGAAGAGCTAGAAAGCAAAGTGCACTGCATGTGTATGTTTTAGTCTGTTTGAAGACAGCCAGCTGATGCTTGTAGTCATGCGAGTCTTCTCTCTGTGGCACAGGTGGAGCAGGTCTGGTGAAGGTGGAGCTGGATGTATGAGCGTTAGTTCATAGTTCTCAGATTTTCCCACTGGCAGAATTGTTCTAGAAATGTTCTTAGCGGAAAGGAGCATGAAAGGTCTGTAAACTTGGGGGGGAAAAAACAGCTTCCGGGTTTTCCATTGTGGTTAATTTTATAAGACTTGCCCTAGCTCAACCCAATAGGTCCTTTCCATCTCGTATTTCTGGAATTCAGTGTTAAATGTGTTCCTGGAGAGTGAAGTGGGAATGTGTCAGCATGTAGAGGGATAATCTTAGTTGAATGTGTCCTGAGTAACTGTCCAGTGCTTCCAATGCAAAAGGCTTTCTCTATTCAACTCTGTGCAGTGCTTGAGTACCTCTGAGATGGAGCTGATTGAGATGGAGAGGCTGTTATTGTGAAGGATGCTCGGCCCACTGTGGTTTGCCCTCTTCAGTTAGTTTGTCACCTCTTAACGAAAGACAACTTCTGCCCAAGACAGTGGTAGGATTAGTCAAGAAACAAATCTGTTCTCTCTTGCCCCTTTCCCCCCTCTCTCTTAAGTTGCTTTTGCACAGCAGCAGATTTTTCTAGATATGCATCAGCAGACTGCCAGACAACTCCGTTGGAAAGGATTTGGTGATCCATACACCCAAACTAGAGAAGACTTTGCCACTATGTAAAAACCACTTGTGTTGGAAAGGTTTTACTTTAAACCAGAGTCTGTATTAGAAGGAGAAAGATACAACTTTCTTGAGGTTCTGGTCACATAACTGTTTCTTCTGAATTTATTTATCTCTGTGTATAGGTCCTATTGTAGAAACCTCATCCAGAAATGGTGCAGAAGAGTTCTGCTGGGACTTGGGGCTGTTCAAAGTTGGAAAGGGCTATTGAGCAATGTGACAAAACCAGGGGGCGGGCTGGCTGGCTAGGAAAGCACACATCCTCCTGCCACCAAGGGGGTGCAGAGAGGGCTGTATCTTAAAACATGCAGAGTTCCTCTAGTCCTTCCTGAGACCTTCTGTCCTGCTCCACCGCCAATGCTGAGTAGCACGTGCATTGCCTTGTGTTTCCCTGAGAGCAGGACTTGGAGCTAACAGGAGGAGAGCTGGCTGGGTTTTCAGATGGGAAGAAGAATTCTTGAGGGAAACCACAAATCAGATGCAGCGTGCTGTGGGTTAACTGTATCAAGTAGTGAGGGATTTGGAACAAATGAACTGTTACCTCATATATTGCATCTTCTCCCAGGCAGCGTGAGATAAGACACCGATGTCTCAAATTTGTAATGAATGTGGGACCTGAGCCATGCCTAAAGTTTTAGTGACTTGAAAGTTTGCAGCCATAGTGGTATGGTATAAAGGAGGCAGGAATGAAAATCCTTCTGGTGCAGGTATATAGGTAGAGGCTGAGCAGGCCTGTAAGGATGGCAAGATGGCTCTTTGTGGAACACACAGTGTGATGCATTAGTAAATTATTTACTCACTTTAAAGGTAAAAGTTTATTTGAATATTTATATGTTATCCATTAACTGTTGGCTTATGTATGTTTAAATACTCGCATATGCTCATCTGTAACATCACTGGCTTTAATGTAGTGCCAACGTTAATTTATAATTGTTATTGCGAGGCAAAAACTTAGTTTCCTGTTGTGAGCTGATTCTAATGGAGTGCTCCCCACAATGCAGTGGCTGTAGGACATGCTGTAGCTGCATGGTAGTATTGCTGCTCTTTCAGGTTCTAGATGCAAGTCCTCTCCCAAATGCAGCTGTACCTGTGAAAGGTATCGCTGTTGCCTGGGGCTCATCTCTGCTCGTCAGCTAGAAGCCATCATTCTCCCAATCTGCTGGGAGAACGATGTGGGCAAGTACTCCTGAACTCACTGCCATAATCACCCCTGTGCTGGCCATTAGCAAGGTCAGCTCACCTGCCTGACTTGTCCAGTGCAAATCAGGAAGCTGTCGTATGATCCATTTATCTGCTACTGCAGGGAGAAGAGCCTCTTCTGGCAGAGGGAAATGTCTGTAACTTGGATTAGTACCTCTAGATGATCTTTAAGGTTCCTTCCAACCCCAACCATTCTGTGATTCTGCTTGCAGAACAAATGGGCTCTCTTACTGGTCCTGTTGACTTGACTGAGGGAGACTAGGCTCAAGGGATGAAGAGTTTGCCAGTCTAAAAAAATATATTTATTTTCCCCTCCTTCTCTTCTCTAGGTCTTCTAGAGCACCTCAGGAGACATCCCAAGTGGATAGCTGAACAATGGCTGAACTTGCAGTGGAGAATGGCAGCTGCACGGACTGGCAAAAGCGATGCATTGCGTTGGAGTCTCAGCTCTTCAAATTCCGCTTGCAGGCAAGCAAGATCCGAGAACTGTTAGCTGAGAAGGTGAGGCAGTGATGGCTTCTACTTTGTACTGAGTTACAACATGAAGGCAAAAATACCTAAATGCTGAACCATTGAGTAAAACTGTACCTGTAGTGGGGATCTCTTTCCCATTTACAGTAGGTCATTTCAGTCTGCTCATCACTTAAGACACCGGGATATTCCTGCCACAGTTTTGTAAAGTGATGTTAGTGAAAGTAAGAATTTGGCATTGTTCTCTGGAAAATTACCAGGTATTCTGACTGTACTGAAAACGCTGTACCAGCAAGTTTCTAGAACTCAAGAGAATGAGGCAGCTACAGAGCAAAGATGGGTATTTTTTATAAGAATGGTGGGATTTGCCCTCCCATAAGCTGTCCTGTTGCCAGACCAGTTATGGTATAATGTTACAAGACTGGACAGTGGTATGTATACTGTTAAAACAGCAGGATAAGATTGCATATCCAGTCAAAATATTCTGAAATATTCTGGGGATGCTGAAGAGCAGGACTGGGGTGCTCTGAGATCTGGATGTCAGAAATCTGCATGGCATCCCTCTGGTTTTAGAGGCATCTCCTACCAATCTCACTTTCAAGTGCATTAGATAAACTCACCTGCAGTGAGTTTAGGAGAGGATTGGCAAAAACCAAGGAGAGAGGATTGGCAAAAACCTGAGGTTTTGGTGTATGCTTTTGTGGTTGTTTGTTGTTGTTGTTTTTGTTTTAACTTCCATCATAGCGTATAGATTTTCTTTACACAATCTTTTGATTTGAACTCAAGCTTTTTCACTAAGCTCTAATTTGCACATAATCCAAGCTTGTAGTTTGTCATGGAGTTCTTTGTTTCAAAACGTGACTTACAATATCACAGTCCACTTTAAAATTGTTCAGCCATTCAATTACTATTGGAAAGTGAGAACAGTTTCTTTCAGTCACAATTTGCTGATGAGTTGAAATCTTTGTGATTGACTGCAGCTTACTGCGAACACTAAGTTTTACTTGATGATAGATGTGTTCTAACTCTTACTCCACTTTGGGTTATGCAACTTTCATGTGCATGTGCCTGTGTGTTTTTTTTTTTTGGATGTTTTTAAATGAGTTTCTTCAGAGTGGAGCAGTTCTGATCCTTGCTTTCGATCTAATTACACGTTGACTAATGCTTTATGCTGTACGGGAGACATTTATTCCATCTCTCATTGTTTTAAGAAATGCTGCAATTCTAGCACCCTGATCATCTTTCTAGTGTAGCTCTGGAGGTGGACATCATGACTATTTTTAATATCACAGAATCACAGAATTTTCTAGGTTGGAAGAGACCTCAAGGTCATCGAGTCCAACCTCCAACCTAACGCTAACAGCCCTCCACTAAACCATATCCCTAAGCTCTACATCTAAACGTCTTTTGAAGACTTCCAGGGATGGTGACTCCACCACTTCCCTGGGCAGCCTGTTCCAATGCCTCACAACCCTTTCAGTGAAGAAGTTCTTCCTAACATCTAGCCTAAAACTCCCCTGGCTCAACTTAAACCCATTCCCCCTCGTCCTGTCACCAGGCACGTGGGAGAACAGATCAACCCCCACCTCGCTACAGCCTCCCTTGAGGTACCTAAAAAGAGCGATAAGGTCGCCCCTGAGCCTCCTCTTCTCCAGGCTGAACAAGCCCAGCTCCCTCAGCCGCTCCTCGTAGGACTTGTTCTCCAGGCCCCTCACCAGCTTCGTCGCCCTTCTCTGCACCCGCTCAAGCACCTCGATGTCCTTCTTGTAGCGAGGGGCCCAAAACTGAACACAGTACTCGAGGTGCGGCCTCACCAGAGCTGAGTACAGGGGGACGATCACCTCCCTAGCCCTGCTGGTCACGCTGTTCCTGATACAAGCCAGGATGCCGTTGGCCTTCTTGGCCACCTGAGCACACTGCTGGCTCATATTCAGCCGACTGTCCACCATCACTCCCAGGTCCTTCTCTGCCTGGCAGCTTTCCAACCATTCCTCTCCCAGCCTGTAGCTCTGCTTGGGGTTATTGCGACCCAGGTGCAGGACCCGGCACTTGGCCTTGTTAAACTTCATGCAGTTATTATATGCAATATTCTCCAAGAACAGCAACATCTAAAGTCAGTTTAGATAAAGTAGGGTAAAAATCATTGCACAGCTGTGGTACAGGTCTGGTAAGGACAACTGTGATGTGCAGTACTCCACAGACTCCGTAATGCAGGAGATGTAGCTGTGTGCTTTAACTCTGCTCTGAGAAACTTCCTTGCTATCACCCTTCTTTTTGGAGAACAGACTTGCCAGGCCTCTGTTGGAATATCTCTTCAGGGGAGTCTGTGGGCCACAACAGAATAAAATTGTCATCAGCTTTAGGGGGGTCCTTGAGGAGAGGCCCTACTGCAATTAATCCAGCCTTTCAGGCAAAGCGATGTTCCTTTTGTTAAGATTAAGGAGCAGCTTGGTTCAGTGATCAGGTTACTCTGTAACTACTTGTACAGCTCCCTGTTAGGCTTACTTGGAGGGTCAAAGAGCTAGCAGGCTTGCAGTTCCCTACTCTGAATGTCATACGGGAAGGGAAAAGCACTCCTGGGAATGTGGACCGGCTCCGGTGTCCTCTCCTGACGCAGGTGGACTCTAGGCCCTAGAGCAGGTGCTCAGCATGTGATGCTCATGCTTTACGTGGCTGGTGGCCAGCTTTCTGTGCCCCTTGTTCCTGAGTGCTCTGCAGTGATTTCCTCAGACACCCTCCTCTCCCCTTCTGTTGCCACAGGGTGCTCAGCAGTCACAGCACTGGGCTCCTGTCTGCTCTGCATCCCGCTACTTGGACAAGTGGGGATGCAGAATCAAGGAAAATGCATGCTCAGTGTAGTGATGCCAGCTCTAGGGATTTCTGTCATGTTTTATAGCAACTCTGATTCTATTTTTACTTCCATCGGTGGGAATGAAGAGATTCAGACATCTTAGAAATATTGTGTTTCTAGAAGGGTTTTGAGGGAAGGAGGAGAAAATCTTAAAAAAAAAAAAAAAAAAAAAAAAAAAAAAAAAAAAGAAGAGATGGGCACAGTTCGAAGCTGGGTTGCCAACCTGTGGTACCCCTGAGATCCCCTGATATGGTTTACGGCAACAGAAACTTAAAAATATATCTAACGGTTTTACCAGATGAAAGCAAAGAATGGCGTTAGCAACAGTGTGATACTTGCTCACTAGCCAGTTTATCCAAGGGTTCTGGAAGCCGTGGATAGAAAGCTTGGCAACCTGTTCCCCAAATTTTAAATCAGTCTAACTAATTTTATGATTTCAAGGCAGACTTTACTATTTTAACTCAAAAAAAAAAAAAAAAAAGGCAAACAAAAAAGCCCACTCATGTCTGACATTGGTAGTACAATGCACGCTAACACTTTAAATACTTGAGATTTTGAAAATCCGCTTAGACCGACTAATCTGGATCGCTGCTCAGAACAGGAGGAATGCAAACCTAGGTGGCTGAACTGCCGGCGCCCCAGTTGGCACGGTGCTGGCACAGTGTTGGCACGGCACAACTGGCCACGCGTGCAGCCTGGCCTGACTGCACGGTAGTGCTGCACGGGCTGGCATGGTGGAGGGCCCCAACCTGGGGCCCCTGCGGGGCACAAGGCTCCGTGCAGACCTCAGCAGGGGCCTGGTGTCCCTGGACACGGGGTTATTTCACTCTGAGGCCCCATAGCAGGCTGTTGCCTTGGCAGCGAGGTGACCTGGCCGCAAGTGAGCGCTTGAAGAGAACAAGAGGAAAATGAGGCTGAGACATGCCTGAACCTTTTTTTTCCCCTTGGTTTTATTTCATGTGTTCTGAGCGGTCAGGAGAGGGAAAGCTTTCTGAATGGCTGATAGGAGGATCTTTTGCTGCTTTTAGAAGGGCTATCTGGGTAACTTTTAACCTGTTTGTCTTAATTCAATAAAAATGAACACTTGGAAAAAGCCTCTTTTGTCTCATGCAAGCATGTCTATACAACTGGGCCTGTTTCTCTCTATTCAAGCTGTCTGGGCTAATGTTTGGAAGAAGAGTTGCTTGAATTCATCTGTGCCACTGATTTTTTTTGCGTGACCTGGGTCAAATTTCTAAGTAGCATTTGTCAAGCTATAAAGCCTTTTGAATGAAAGGACCCATGTAAATGCCAAGTATTATTATTAATTCATTGAGGGATTTGAAAGAGCCTTACAAGCATGGATGTATTAAAACTGAATGTACTCCAGTGAGACAGCTGACACCATGGATGGGTGAAGCAATCACTCTGTGCATATGAGAAATGCAGTGGTTATTTAACAGTTCATACTAGGGTAACCCAACAATGTAGAACAGGAAGCTAAGAAAAGTGCAAGTTCATTTAAGGCTACAGAGGGAATTAGGGTGACAGAATGTAATTGATTTGCCTGGAACTTTGCCAGACCATCCTGATTGCACAAGAAGTTTCATAAATTTTTAGTGATCAGGAATGGTCCCAACATAACTTACTTTGTCCTGATCAGGAACCAGGACTACCACCAACAAGAAGCAAAGTGGCATGAGGAACCTGCTGGAACAAGATGACATTTTTTGTTCAGAACAGCGCTGTCGTCTTAAAATAACTTGAGTCATTCATGGAGATCTCCAACCCTTTGGAGAATCAAGCTGTTATTCTAAGAGGATAGTCAGGGGATAGATAGATTCCTCTGAGATCTGTGCTCTGAATGTAGTCCCTGGTGATGTCAATTCATCAGAAAACTAGCAGAAACTGTTCACTCAGAAGCTACCATCAGAAACAGTCTTTGTTTCAGAAAGTGTATTATGCCACCAGTTTGCATCTGTCTTTCACCAACATTTTGCTGCTACCTGTCTGTGGCTGTGATGTTCAGAGATGAATAGGGAAATTCCTTGGTAGACCACATTTCCTAGTGGACAGAGGAAAATGTTGTGCCCAGACAACTGCTGTTAATGTTAGATTGCCTTGATCTCGGTCTCTACCAAGACTTCCGGTGTCTGTGTTTGGTCAGAACAGCTATGGCTGTAGCTGTCTGTGCAATCTTCTGTGGCACCTCTCAT
The DNA here is from genome assembly GCF_009819795.1 of Aythya fuligula. Taxonomy (NCBI): domain Eukaryota; kingdom Metazoa; phylum Chordata; class Aves; order Anseriformes; family Anatidae; genus Aythya; species Aythya fuligula. Next base: position 37,655,480 of record NC_045563.1, read on the forward strand.
CCTCTGCCAAGATGTCCTCAATGATTTGTGAATTTAGCTCCATAGTCTGTGATGTCCTTGACTGCTCCACTGGAAAAGATTTATAAGATATGTGTCATGCTAAACGTGGCAATTTGTGTTCTTTGTGCTTTGTAGTTGTTACGGAATGACTTCTTTTTTGAAGTTATATGATGATTGATGTGTCTCCATATATGTACTTTTCTGATATGTTTGTCAATAAGTGTCAGTCCACTTTTCTCTCCATAGAGGCACATTGAAGATGAGAGCCTTTTTGCTACCTAGAGGATAGGAAATGGAAGCAAGGGAATACTGATATCTCCTTTCAGGGTGATCAACACGAGATGAATAAGTCCCATTTTCAGAAGTATTGATTTGATTCTCATAGTGTTCTACCTGACTTTCTTGGCTCTGATACTTTATCTAGAGTGGTCAAACACATCAGAGTAGAGGAGTTCAGATTCCCTTACAGTCTTCCTTTTTTTTTTTTTGTTTGCTTGAGGCATGATTCTTTTAATCTTTTGAACCTGCTTCTATCTTGTTCTTTCATGAATAAAACTCTTATAAATGCTCAAAATTCAACAGAGCATTATTCAAATTTTGCAGCTCAATGGCTGAAACTTAAGAGTCACTGAGCTGATATTGCTGGGCTAAAATCTGAGACTCATCAAGGCAGGGCAGGTTGTAGAAAACAGCCTTGCAAACATCAAATGAAATCCTATTGATTAAAAACCAAACAAACAAAAAACCAGGATTCTTGTACTTGAAGCAATGCTCAGATTAGAAGTCATAGAATTGTCAGTTTGCAAAGCTATTTAAAATGAGAAGAACAAGAAAACTCAGAACACTGATAATTCTGTCAGGTATGAGCCTGTGATGCTTTTTGAAGTGACACTTCAGACTTGTTGTGAGCTTTATAAGATTTTTCATTTTTATTTACTACTGTGCATAAATCCTAGCTGAAATAAACAGGAAAGGATGGTGGTGTGTAGTCAGGCTTCTTGCAGGGACAGCCCATGGTGTGTAAATTGTAGAAACAGGGTCAAGACTCCGGGACTATTCCCTTGACCCGTGTAATGAATGATGAAGCTTACTAATGAGAAAACAGTTCCGGTAAATTCAGGTTGGGGCAGATGACTGGAAAAGGTCAAAGGCTTTTTTCCCGGTCAAACCTGACTACTTAACCCAAAAGGTGCCAAAGATTTGTGACCTGAAAATGAAATGCAAGGCTTCTAAGTCAAACAACCGAATCTCTGGATGATGTTAATTTCTTTTTTCCCCTCTTCCTCACTTGTCTTCTGATTCTGAAGATGCAAGAATTGGAGCAGAGAGTAATGGAAGCAGAGCAAAGAGCTGAGGATGCAGAGAAACAGGTAAGAGGTCATCTTACATGGCTCTGGTACAAGCCCAGCAGGAACTTACTCTCAACTTCTTACAATTCATTGTACAGAGAGCACTTTGCAGCACTGTAATATAGTAGTGAAACACTGATTCATGGTGGTGAGTGGTCTTTGAGCCTGAGCTATGAACAAGTGCCTAAAGAGGTTCAATATCTAGTGAAAACCAGCACCTTTTATCTGCCCCTCTTTAAAGGCTTCACCTGCTCATCCATGATTAACCCACTTGATTATGGAAAAGGAAGGGGATGCTTTACTTCAGGTTAAGGTGCAGAGATAAAACTGTCTGGCAGGCCCTCAGAAAAATATATAACAGTGCTGGTAGGGACTTGTCTACAAGTAGAGTAGTTTCTGCAAAAGAAGCAGGATGTGTCTGCAAAATAAATAGTTTTAGACTTTTTTTTCTCACCAGCTTAGGTATAGGAACAACGCTATGTCATATCACAATGCTGTTGGCCTCTATGCTAGATTAGCAATTGCCAGCCAAGAGCAACAATTGTTTCTGAGTGGAATCAGTAAGTCCACACACAACCAAGACAGGCAAAGGTAATGTCTCTGTGATAGCACCGTGAAGGAGGTTTTATAGATGGTGACACATCAGTGACAGGAATAGTGTCCTTGATGTGGGAAGATGCAGTGACACCAAGGAGCAGCTGTCAAGTCAAATCCAGATCAGAGAATGGGTAACAAAGAGAACTTCACTGGAAAGGTGTAGGAGAGGGAGCTCAACAGAAGTGGAGGTTACCATGGTACTCAGCCATGTGTTGGCAGGTCCTAAGGACTAGCAGTCTTCGAAGTTGTAGGGTCTGCCTTTCCAGGAACTTGGTCCCATCCAGAGAGGAATGTTGCTAGATGCATGCTTCACTGCTGCCTAGCAGCACAGCATGTGACAGCGTAAGGAGTAGGTCCATTCCCTTCCACTAACAAGTGTACTGGCCATGAATGAGAAGTAGCTTACAAAAGAGAGGGCTCCACATCAAGTGTAAAATCCCTTGTTATCTTTCACTCCAGGAGTCTGGGGGGATTGGATTTGTTAATTCAGCAGGCTCCCTGTAGCTGCCAACCTCAATTAAAGAAATCACATGTTTGCAGTCCCCACTCTGAGCCTCTAGCACAGAGTCAGCATTTGGTCATCAGACAGAAAGGAGGGGCCACCTCTTTTTACTATAATAACCCTAAACTCTAATAAAAACACATCTGACCCAGCAGGCTTAGTTTTCTGGTTCAGATGTTGGGCACCTACCTTTCGGATTCAGTATGAGGAAGAGGCAGTTTGCTTCTCTGCCTAATGTAGGCAGACAGGAAGACAAAACACGGCTGCAAGCATGAGGTGTAGGCTGTTCAACAGAGTGTGAGTAACTTTCTTGCACAGGCTCTACGAAGTGTCCAGTTTTTTGCCCATCTTCTGCCTTCCTGCTTCCAAGCTGAGACTAAATTAATGGTATTTAGAACTGATATCTTTGCAGATTCGGTTTCTCTGGGATGTGTTGGAACCAGATATTTTCCTGTTGTCAAATGCTGCATTTAGCGGGTTTGAGTTAAAGTCACAGAAATCCAATCAAGTTTAGAAGTGAAGTCTTGTAATCCCTTCCGATGGGATGAGGTGATTATAAAAGGGACTGGCATACTGAGAGACGTAGATTTTGAAGAGAGCAAAGAGGTTTTCAATGTCAATTAAAGCTGAAAGGGGTCAGCAGCAGCTAAATTTTAAAGCACTGAAACCTTGTCTGCACTGAAGGAATGCTACTTCAGTGCTTCCCCTGCTGAGATGAACAAGTGGTGGTGCTGACAGGAGCTCAGAGATAGGCAAAGTTTCTGTTAAATCTAAAATGGTCTAGACCTTAGGTCTAGAGAAAACACTTGTCAGAAAGCCAGAAGTTGCCAAAACATTATCTTAAGCTGAGGATTGTAGGAAGAAGAAAGTCATCTTTTTTTAGGAGTGTTTTTGGTGTATATCTTAGTGCTAAATGGTGGGAAAAAGGCTGGCCATGATATTGCAGAGGAGGAAAATACATTGTACCTTTCCCAGATGTCTGTATAGACTATAGTGCCTGCATGGTCTCTCTGACCAATCACATTCGAATAATTAACAATCCACAATGTGTTTATCTGTTCATTATTCAATTTACATCTGTTACTCCTTCAGCAATGCAAATGAATGCACAATGCTGTTTCCACATATGCAAAAATAAACTGATTTGAAATCTTTCTTCCTATCCCTAGTTTTTTTTCCTATTCAAAACCACAAGATCTAGAAATACCCTGTCAGTCAGGGTCTTACCACTAAACAAGCAGCTTCATGCGCATTATTTGGTTTTGGTCTCTCTCTGATTGTCCTTTCAGGTCAGAATTATGGAAGAGGAGATAAAACTAGCCAACATGAAGACTGGTGAATCAGACAGCGCTCTGTACAGGAAATACCAGGAGCTGATGGGTACAGTGCAAGGAAAAGAAGACCTGATTAACAGACTGGAGACTCAGCTAGCAAAACAGGTAAAGATACCTTCTGTAGGGAGATCTGTAGCTTCCATGAGCAGGAGGGATTCTGTAGTGCATGGTTCTAAGGCACAGCTCATGTCTCCATTGCATGTTATCCTCTTACAGCTGATCTGAAGGCAATGATGCCCTGCTCAGTATGAGATTTTCTCGTTCAATTCTCCTTTCAGGCATAAGCCTCCATTCAGCCTCAGTAGCCCTTGTCTTTTCATTACAGAAGATTGGTCAGTGTCCTTGAAGGACACATTAGGATAGACTTGAGTCAGTAGCGAGACCCTAAATTGTAATGCTGAAAGCTGCTGACGGTATTTCTCTGGCTATATAGATTACTCCACAAATTCATTATGGAATCCATTTCTAGCTCAGCATATGCTGCATCTTTGGACGGGAACTTTCACAGTCCTCAGCAATCCTTTGGCGTAGTTCTTATCTTGCCAGATGTTTTCATTATAAAAGACCAGCTCTTGGTCTTTTCTGTTCTCAGTACGTGGAAGGCAGGAACTACTTCTACACTGGGATTTATATTTCAGCTCTGTTAAACGCCGTGGCCCTATGGTCTTGTTTATAACATGAGGAATGTGATCATCTTATGTTGCTAAATAAACTTTCTTTTTAATGGAAATAGTTTGTTAGAATTTTACACAATTATTTTGCTGTTTGAGTTGCACGTCACATGTAGCTAATTGTCACCTGTTTCAAGGGCAAAACAGATCAGTAGACTGTCTGAACTTAGATCGAGTATAGTGTGGAGGTCAGGCATCAGGTCTTTGTGATACTCAGGGTTTCAGGTCACTTTCCTGCGCCAGCTTACTCTGGCAGAAAGTAGATGAAGTTTCTGCATTTTGGAAGAGAAAGAAGGTGTTCAGAAGGAGCTACAACAGTGACCTTGGTCTGGAAGCAGCTCTTGTAATGGATGATGGAAAAAATTCTGATTTACCCAGAAATGCAAGGTGTGATTTGATTAAAATCAATAAACACAAGTTGGAGAAATGTTTCTGTTAGTAGAAATATCTCAATTCCAGCAACAAGAGGCAAAATGAGACTTCTGGAAATGAAAGATGAAGCTTGACAGTTTCAGACAAGAAATCCTCGCTTTCTGGGTCACTGGTTTAGTTGCAGATGGTAGGAGTTCTGGAAGGTCATTAAGGTCATTAATGTAATATTGCAATCCTATTTGTTTTCACTGGGTTGGAGAGAGCTGTAGAGTTCAGAGCATTATTAAGAGGACACTGAGATCATGCCTGCACCCCACAATAGTGTGGGACACAAATTCCTAACTGCTCCTGGATCTTAAAGCACGGTAACTGCTTCTACAGATGCCGTGCCTGAGTGCACTGGCTCTGCTTAGAGGCAGGGCTTACTAAGCTCTGTGACAATGCTGTTGTAATGTTGCTATTCTGATGTAGGACCTTAAGTAAAATCTTGATGTTGCACTTCAAAATATTGCTATACTGTACAATGGATCTCCTACCATTTGGTCCCTGAATTAGTAGGGAATTGAAGATGTAACAGTGTGATGGTTATTCAAAGGACTATGGTAAATCTGCTACATTTGCCAGATCGTTTCAGGCTAATAGTCATGTCTAATATTCTGACTCCACCAAAGGCTGGTATCTGATAATTAGGAACACACACACCCATGTTCAGGGAGGAAAACTAAATCCTTCTCTTGAAGCTTGAGATTAGATTACTTTTATTTCATTATCCTCAACTGCAACTTTTACTGCTGCCCGGTAGTGTTGCCAAGATCTATTTTAAGTTCAGCAAGCATTTTTGAATAAAAGCTTTTAAATGTGTGGTTGTGATTAAAATCACGTGCTGATTAAAAGTGATGTGAAGATGTTGGGAACTTCCTGCAATCTACTGTGTTTCTGTGTGGCATTCAGTGAACACACACTCTTCAGTTTTCTTGTTCTTTGTTTTTAAAGAGGCATATACATCAACTCTTATTCTCATAATCAGTGGTATTTGTTCACATCATGGGGGGAAAAAAAACACGACCTAGCAGAGAAATTGTCAACTGCTACCAGCAGCTATTACCCTTGTCCATTTAATTAGAAAAACCAAGGGCTAACTGTGCCATACAGAATACATTCCCTCTCCATACCTTGCTCCTAGAATTGATTTCTCCTTGTAGTTTAAATTAGTATGGAGGGCAGTGCTCCTGATGGACCCACAGAGGAGAGGAATAAAACACTTCAGGTGACTGTAGCGCCAACCCAGTGCTTTTCAAAGGAAACTTCCTGAAAAGGAAAAAACGCAGCTAAGAAAACAGCTGCAAAGATGTAGCAACATTGCCCAAGGAGCTCAGGAGGGGGAGGAGAAATGTTCATTATACAAATCACCAATATTCCCATAACACCTTTGTGTAGATTAGAACCAGTCTGAGCCAGTATGTAAATATACCACCATTTACCCCATCTAACACCCTCCTAGCTGGTCTTAGCATTTCAAGGTCAAGTTTTGGAGCTTTTTCCAGCCTGAGTCTATATCTTTATGTTCTCAATGAGAATATTGTGTGTTAAAAACATATTGTTACGAGTTTTCATCTTACCTGCGCTTAAGATCAATACTCCACACCTGCACCCACTGAATCCCTTTTGCTCACAAGAATTACATGGTTTTGTAAATCATCTACAGGCACTACTTACTGCTGGCTGAAATTTAATAAAGAACTGCGTGTGGGGGGAGGAGGGATGCTACTGATGCTCAACAGCAACAATGCAAAATCATCTGAAACAAGAAAAGTTGGAGACTACTCAAATGAAACTGTGGGAGGTGGGCAGTCATTACCCAAGTTGAATTTTGGTATTCCCCAAGAGTCTCTTGAAACAACCCTCTGATTTTGACTCCAGGGACCGTGTAAAATAATTTAAAGCTTTTGACTTTTCATCAGCCAGCTGGATAATAATATCCAAACAGCAGTCTTAAATTGTACATCTGGAATGGGACCTTCAGTGAATAAGTCACTCCTGATGCAGTAACCTGCTGAGAATACTGCTGGTTATACTGTCCTGATGCATCTAATCTTTTTTTGGCACAGAAACAGCTGAGGACTGAGGAAGCCAAAATTGTTCAAGAGAAAGCTGCCAAGATAAAAGAGTGGGTAACATTTAAGCTGAGAGAGGTGAGTCTTCAGCTTGCTGCCACGTTTCAGGGCCTACGGGTAGATGCAGTGGCTGCATTCACAGCATCCTCCTATGTAGGACAATAACGTGAGGACATTCAGTTTGCCACAGAAGCTTTCACCTGGTTTGCCCCTGCACACATTCAGCTGCAGGACTAGGGTCACCCCTCTGACTTAGGGCTAGTTACTGATTTGGGCAAACTGTGAAGGACTGCTAAGTTGCTAATGCCCCATAGAGGTCTCTGAAGACTGTTTCATTTGCTAGGCGCAGATGCCTTTCCCCCAGCTTTCTTCTGCCTCTCCCTTTTTCTGAGGGTGCTGTTTCTGCATCTTTTCCTGACAAAGCAGCTGTGACACAAACACGTCATCCTTTGCTCTGCCTTAATTTGCTGTCCCTGACCAATGCTGTTTTCCTACTACACAGCATTCTCTCTTGTCTGGTCTCTCTCTTATCCATCCTGTATGTTTATGTCTGCATTTGGGCCCAATTCAGTATCAGCTAGAGTAACGAAGAAGTATCAGTGGGTCAGCACTCAGTTTTAAAGACACTGTAGTAGTTTGTGTATGGGAGTTGGGTCTATCCATTCTTTCCTTTTTATTCCAAGTTAAAGCCATAAATTTCCCAATCTATACCAGAAAATAATCTTTTGGAGGTGAAAGAATTAGTCTTTGTGGGCACTAGTTGTGTTGGGATGCAATTTTGTAATCTCATTAGATTGATAAAATGCTATGTGCTAGAAAGCTGTGCTTCCTTCATTCTCCTGGATGAGGTAACTTAAGGTGCATCTACGCTACTGGGTGGTGCAGCACAAAGAAGGAAACGCAGGGTTGAATTAGAGGGACCTGCTGTGAATCCAGGACCATACGTTCACGTGTATTTAATGGCAGTGGTGTTCATGCCAGATGGTGATTCTGGGAGCACTTCATACGCAAGTAGACCACTGTTGACTGAAGGACTTCACATCTACGTTGTAATTAGGTTGCCCTAGATGGCACCATGAGTGCAATTTCAGCCTTGATTCCATCAAAGGGAAACCTCTTTGGATGCACCGTTGCGTTGCTTGACTGTATGTCGGGACACTTCAAACAAAGATATAAGGAAAATTTGCAAAAAATCACTTGTGCACTAATTGCAGATATAAACACATCCATAATGTTTTCTGTTTGATCCCCTAAAGCGGGGGGATCTTGTCTTACACATACAGGGGGAGAGGAAAAATTCTGCTACTGGGTAGTAGTTATTTGGTTGTCATAACAGCTATTTCTGAAACAAGGGTACACTATAAACAATAGCAGGCAAGGAAATTAAAAGATCTATCTGAGAACTTCAAATGGCATATACAGAGGCTATTTAAGAAAGCACAGCAAAGTGTGAGTGGAGCTGCTGAGGAGAAGGATTTCAAGGTGACGGGTAGAATTCACACTTTTTTTTTCCTTTTTCTGTTCAGACACTTGAATGTAAGTAAAGTTGAAGACTTGCTCTGTGTAGAGGAACGCAAGCACATACACAGTTATGCCTAATTTTTCAGCTTTTGTTATTGTTGTTTCACAGCTTGAGCTAGAAAACTACCACTTGAAAAACTGTAATCAGAGGCTGACGGAGCAAATTGAAGCCCTTCAGGATACATTGCAAGGTAAATGCATTCACCTGGCATTGTAGCCTAGTAACCAGCACAAGAGTGGAAGGCAGCATTCCTGGGTTGTATTCTTAACTTTGTCAGAAATGTGCACTTGTGACAGCGAGCAAGCAGTATAATTGTTCTGTTTCTCAGTGGGTCTGTGTTTAAGACGGGCATAACATTGTTTGGCTGCCATAAAAGCTCTTCATTGATTTCCCATCTGGGACTGAACATGGGCCCCTGTTTTGAGACAGGGACAACAGATGGAGAACTTTGGTCTTCAGGGCTTGAAATCAGTACCTTTCATCGCAACACATTTTAAAGAGGAAATTCTCTTTACCATTTTCTTCCTGTTTTTTTTTTTTTTTTCTTTCCTTTTTTTTTTTTTTTTCTTTTTTACTTTCTTTTTTTTTTCCTTAATGGGGTTGGTTTGGTCACTGAAGGTGAGCTAGTTTCCAGAACTTCACTGGACATGCAGACAAGGGGCGTTTCTTTGCTACAGATGTCTTTCTCTGGCGTTCCCATCAATCCACAACAAGGGAATAGGGCAAAATTCCTTCTAAATCCCACCATGTTTCTAGCTAAATACTTTATTGAATAGGTTTTTCTCATCCCCTCTGACTCTGGCTGTTTACAAAAAGAGAATGGCTGGTAAGCTGCGTTAATAATCTGGTATTAAGTGTTCCCTGTAGCCCAGTGCTCTGGGCAATGAACAGTTCTACCCTGTCCTCTTATCCCACTTTTCTCACTATGCCAGGCTAAATCCAGAGGCCCCTGCAGAGGGACAAATCTTTTTGCTTGCCACACTAACAATAAGAGCTTCTTCTGCTTAATTTCCTGTCACATCCAGGAAGCTGCAAAAATATCAGTAATATTTAAAATTAAAATGAATGGCCTTTTTCCAGTCTAGACTAATGATTTGCCTCAGAGGCAGGGGAGAGTGTGTGCCAGGCCTGTGTGATAGGAATAGCTAAGGTAGCATCCAGATTCTTGTGCCTTGGGTGACAAGACCAAAACAGCTCTGATAGTTGGTTTTTCTCAGCTGTATTTCCAGAAATGGGTTTCATTCTCCACAATCAACAGTAATTTATTGTGCTGTTTGTCCTTCCCTCTGTTACTTTTGTGTCTTCAGTTTGTTTCTACTTCCTCTTAACAATACCTGTAGAGTTTGCTGTTGAAGCAGCATTTTCAATCATGTATGGTGAGTGTGACTGCACAGCTTTTTGTGAATTCCAAAGCACATTATGAGTTGTTGCTTTTCAGTAAGGTAACATATAAATGCCCAGGTAAGTGAAAATCATGAAGTGATTGGTGACCACACACCATCCTGCAGGACGTCATATGCATACTTAAGTAGTAAACATTGGAAATCTAGCTAATCTAGAAAAGAGTACTTGAGAAGATTAGACATGAAGAAACCTGTACAGGTTTCAACTGTACAGAAGCAAGACTGAACCTACCACAAGGTTAATTGTGGCCTTCTTGCCTAAGCTTAGTGCTAGGAAGTAAAGGCCTGAGTTTATAATCTCCTGTGGGATACCGCAGGTGGGCAAGAGGCATGGACAAAGTGCAGGGCTTCAGCACAGGCTTCACTGATCAGTAATATCCTCTGCTACTCCAAGTTTTATCCACGCTTTCTTATACCCTAAAGTTCCTATGCAGTAGAACTGAACAGGAGAACTGAAGTCAAAGGATCCGTGCTAAGCAGTGTTCTGGTTACTTAGGTGGTTTTTGACAAAGTATTGTGTAGATAGGTGCACTTCCTTCTTGTGGCTGTCGTATAAAAGGACTGCTGTATTGGGCTAGACTGAAAGCTTGCCTAGACCAGTGTCCTGTCTTCCGGTTGGTTGGGGAAGCTGTAGGAAGGAATGTAGAAAGCACTGCCAGTAGAGCTGTCCATCTCTCGTGTACCCTTCCAGCTTTTGCCATCAGTTAGTTCGGAACTTCATAGGTCAGAAACTCTGCCTGAACTGTTACTTGTAGACACTGAAATTACTTTTTCTGGCCAATCTTTTGGACACTGCAACATTGCATTTCCATGTTTGGGAAAAAGTAAAAAAGGGAGAAAAAAAAAAAAAACACCACACCACTACCTTACTTCTTCAAACTTCAAACACATTGCCTGATAATTTCATAAGGTACCCCTTAATTCCACTTTTGTGAGATTAATTTAACAGTTATTAGTCATTTCTTATATATCTTGTCTGTACCATTCCCAGTTGTAAATATCCAACACTTTTGTTATAGCTGACCCCACAGAATAGAAGAGATGGCAGTAGTCACAGTGAGGCCATGGTCCTCCTATAGCCTGTCCTGTTATGGCTGCTATTGAAATACAGCTGACACAATTTACGCTAGCTAGCAACATTTTAGACAATAAAGAATTTGAATGCCCTAACCATATATTCTCCTCCACTGTAGGTATGACCAGCATTTCTCCCTTTAAATCTCTTTGGAGCTGTAATTCTCTGAAATCCAGAGCACCACAGGCTTCTTTACCTGAGAAGATAGACCAGAAATCTATGCTTCTTGCACCTGGTTTCAGGCAGCTATGTCAAACAAGACCTACCAAACGTGTCTTCTCTACAACAAGCATCGTCCTTGCCAATGACACCTTCACAGAGGATGGAGAGGACAAATCTCTGCTTTCTCAGAACACACTGAAGCTCATGCCTGACCCATCAAGCTGGAATCTCTCTGCAGAGAAAGACATGTTTTCAACCATAAGCTCTGAACACAGGTTAGGGTGCTCTGATCCTGTGTCTCTGGACCCTCCAGCTGAGCCCACAAAAATCCTTGAGGCTTTGACTTTCCGGTCTTCACTAGAGGGAAACCATTGCACTGTGAGCACCTTGCAACAAGTGTCTTTGGACGGGGCCGGCTCCTCCGATGATCTGAGTGCCAGGTTCCGTTCCCACCACCTGGATTCCACCTCCTCAGGAGAAATAATGAGCATGCTTGAGGGCACCCTCCAGACTGCTGGGCCACCCCTGGCCATGTCAACGTCGGCTGCTACAGCAGGTTCCATCTGTCCAGGGAGGGAACGTGGCCTTGGAAGTAGTATGACCTTTCCAAAAACACGGACTCCCAATGCACCAAGAGATAGTATCCAACTAGCCAAGAGACATTACAGCCAACCACAGTCAGGTGCTGGTTCTTTCCATCGTGTAATGAGCTTAGAGGCCAGCACCTTCCAGCCCATACCAGTCTGCCATGGGCCAGTGGAGGAAACAGACATTGATGATTATAGGGTGCTGGAGAAGATGGAGACAGAAGGTGGCCTAGTGAGGGAAGAAGCTGGAACATATGAGATCAAGCACTTAACTGCAAAGAGAGAAGCTGTGAGTTCTGAGGCTGGCATGCTTGATCCAGGATGTAAACCCCCCACACCACCGCTGCACAGATTCCCGTCATGGGTAAGAAATGCAAGGACACCAGTCTGAGAGTTGCTGTTCAGCTTTAAGTAGTGCCCAGTAGTTAGCCTAGAACAGCTTTTGGTCTCAATCAATCATTTTCTTGTGACATAAATCACATTTCCAAACCACCTGGTCTGGCAGTTCCAAGGATGGGACATGCTACTTTCACTGACAATTTTATTGTTTCTCTTCCCTTTATTAAAAAAAAAAAATATATATATATATATATAGTATTCAAGAAACAAGTAAAAACAAAAGTCAACAGATGCTGCATTGTGGCTGGTCCTTATGGGTCATCAGAAGTCCATCCTTAGTTCTGTTGTTATGTATTTAAGATTAAAAAAAAAAAGAAGTTTTAAGTGCAAGTGAATGGACTAGACCAGGTAAGTTCAGGGTCAGAAGAAGCTATAAATACAAGAACAGACATGTGGACAAGATGTCAGCATTCCTATCTCGTGGTATTCTTTCGCTATCAGGAAATTTTTGTGAAAACAATTGGTAGAGTGAGTATACATCTCCTATTGTGTATTTTATGTGACATAGGTCTGTCACCTCCAGTTACTTCTTAGTTCAGATGGCTGTATTTTTGCTAATGTGTCAATCCAACTGGTAAAACTTGGTGAAAATCAATATAGTATCCTAGGAGACAAGCCAGTTTTTTTTTCAGTTTGCTTTTTTATAGCATAGACAAACAAGTGGTTTATTGAAGGTGCAAAGTCAAGCACTGCATTAGTCGTCATGTTTTATTTTACGTGTTGTTGTTTGTTTGTTTTTTTTTAATATGAAAACTTAATTTGTGATCTTTGGATGTGTCCTTTATGATACCAGTCTAAACCCCAGTATAATCACAGCTGGATTTCTGAAGGAATCTCCTGTTATTCAGTCCATTGTATGGAGCTGTGTTGGGAATGAAGCTGGATGGTGTAGTGAAGAAACTGCAGTTTTCAAGATATTTGTTGCAGAAGTCAGAAAGGTGTCATTGGCAATGCACTCATTTGAAAGTAGGGAAATAAATCTGAGATTGGCTTCTGTCCCTTTCTCTAACCTAGAGTTCCCATGTAAGGTTTTTCCAGTCCCTTAAGCTAAAGTTTTCACAGGTGATTGCTAGCTACCCACACACGTGCTTTCTGAATGTCCAACTGGAGACTGGCAATTAAGTGTGATTAGAGAAATGCTGAGCAGTCTATCTGCTGTAACTGTATTCAGTAGTTTTCATTGCAGACAATGTTATATGATGTTAAATTCTCAGAAAGTCAGGTCATGGACATCTCAGAAAAGGTACTCCAAAGACAGTGGGTACTTGAAAGAACCTAGTTCTGAATTCCTCTTAGATATCTAAGAGATACCCATATTTCTTAGAGATAACACATATCAATGTCCTTCCCAGCATTTCTGTAAAATCTGTGATTAATGTTTGTGAAGCGTTACAATATTATACTCAGGAACACCACAGGAAAGCTTATGAGAAAATCCATTGTTTTGGGTTCAGGCCACAGTCAAGTGAGTGTATCTAAGTATTAATAGAGTATTAAATAGTAGACTAATTAGTAAGAAATGTCCATTTTGTGCCCTGAATAGGAAGTATCTGGGGAAAAAAAACTACACATATTTCATTAAAGGCTAAATCACATTGCATAAGTATACAGAAAATATTAATTCTGTTACTTTTTTTTTTTTGGTGTGCTTGACTTTGCAGTCTTTGGGTACATTGGCATATACGTATTAGGCATGTTACCTGATAGTGATTGTACACCTTAAGGAACAGCAAGAGGATTCAGATTTCTAGCTTTGATTTTATCCATTTTAGGCTGGTTGATGTTTTAGAACATTATACTTAGTTAAACATTTGAGTCCCTGCCTTGGAATTTTTTTAATTTGTGAAGCACTGGGAGATCCTTTGTACTGAAAGCTCCATGTGTTGTTATAACCGAGACACAAGCTTATCAAGAACACTCCAGGTCTTTCTTTCATTCCCTTATCAGATAGTGGGAATCCTTTGCAGGTGGTGACTCAATAATTTGTTCTATTTTAGGGCTGATCTTGATTCATTTTAATGCATTGCTCATAAAAGAAGAAAAATACCTTTTATATGTTGAGATGCAGCTGTTGACAATTGCATGTAGGCATCCCAGTCTGGGTGTCATCTGTAGCACTTCTAAACCAAGTCTGATGTGATTCAGGGAATCACACACATGCACGTTTCTGCTAATGGTCGTTTACCCAACATCTGGTGAAATGAGGCAAGTTTTCTTAGAGAGACATTCCTTCTTACCTCAAGGGTTTATGTGATTCTGTGACATGAGCATTTCTTTTCCTGCAGGAATGGTGTTTTTGACTGACCATTGCTGTTTATGGTATTATTGTTCCAGGAAAGTCGAATCTATGATATGGCCAAGTCTGGCATGAGGCTGTCTGAAGCAGCTGCTGTGAACGACGCTTCCAGCTGCTGTAAGTTCTAGATAAAATCCATCTTTAAAGGGGGTGACAGTACGGGACCTGAGCATCTGTCTGTTTTCAAAGTAAATTTGATATCACAGGTAGCCATGATAAAGAAAGGAAGGGCAGAAGGTATATGTGATCCTGGGGGTGGCTGGTGCCGGGCTCTTTGTGCCCCCCGTTCAGTAACATCTTCAGGGGGCTCTGTTATTTCCTTCCTCACTTTGTTGAAACTGTTCTGCCCCAGCATGGCTGTGACCTGCTTTTAGCCTTGTGGTTTCACCATTACTTTCCCCTGTTTGTGAACCAATGTGGAAGAGGAAAGTAGCCATGAAATGGTTCCCAGTGAGGGTGGGAACAGATTGCCCATGATGGCTTTTACCTGTTTGGACATGGTCTGCAATCATACCACGGGGAGCATGGGGTGGGTAAGAAGCATTACCGGCTAAATGAAGAGAACACTGCAGCTGCCTCTGGCAGTTGTATGTAATTAATAACACATCTGGTAGCCTTTCCGGGGCCACACTGTCCAGGACAGCAGTCTTCTTCCATTGTATTCTAAAATCTACATGAGGTACACACATACATGTACCTCTCCATTAAAACCTGCTGCTTTTCACCAGATTGTGTTATTTGTTCTCTTGCTCTGTCTCTGATTTTTCCCAGTTTCCAATTTCTCACGTTCAGCTTCTGGGCCATTTACCGGTTTCATCCACAGAAACATGGCGGTGCCAGTCTACGCTATGCTGAAGGGGGTAAGGAGCTGTCTCACTTTTCCTCTTGAAAAGCATGGGCCAGGGCTACCACTAATTTGAGAGAGAATGGGGTGAAGCTGTGCAGAGAAGGAAAGAAAGAGAATGCTAGGAAGGACTGAAGACCAAAGGAATGCAGGAGCAGCAGATCATTAAATAATTTAGAAACACAGAACACTTTGGCAAGTGTTGGTCTGGGAAGCTTCAGTATGCATCATGAAGCTGTAGATGCCTAGGGCTGATGGTGGATGTAGCCTATAGAATGAAACGGAAGAGGGACCTTGTGAGCTCAAGGGGAAGAATTAGGTTTGTGGAACAGTAAGGGTATAATCAAAGGAGACCCAAACAGATGAGACTAGAGAGTCCAGCTTGAAGGGGAAGAAATGAGGAGCCCTGGGACAGCAGTGGGAAAAGCAAGGGCCTGCTTTGATTGCTGTCTCCTTATGAGCAGAGATGGTCCTGGAGAAACTCTTTCCTTACAAATTTTCTGTTTTCCAGAAAGCCACACAGATCAGCAACGTGCCTTTCTTAGATGAGTCTTCGGGCTCTGATGACGACTGTGGCTCCCATGCCAGCTTTAGGAATTCTACTGCTGGATCTGAAAACAGGAAAGCTAGCACGCCAGGCAGCCCTCGTGCAGTGAAAAGAGGTAAAGTGGGAGTCTTGCTACTGAGCAGTATGAATGCTCTCCCCCCAGATGAGGCAAGGTGTCATGAACAGTGTCATCAGTGACAAGCAGGCAAATGCACTGCACTGGTGATGCTAACAACTTGACACAGCATACATGCAGACATCAACAGTTACTCAGTAGAAACCTGTCCTTTTAGATGGATTTTGCTGCTGGTAGTTTTCCATACAGACAATTGCTAAGTTAAGATTGTGGGAAGGATTATTTTCCAAATTAATCATACATTGAGTGAACCATCAATACCTTTTCTATGACTTCTTGTGAGCCAATATTGAGACATTAAAGAAAATAGTGTGTTGTTGTTGTTTCTATCACTGACTGATAATTTCTTTACCAGTAAGCAAATTTTTCCTATCTTTGAGAGGCATCAAGTAATCTGGTCCTGGCTAGGACAATTCTCCTTGACTTCTGGGAAGGTCAAAATGGATCCTAGAGTGGTATACTCATTACAATTGGCAATCAATAAGATATAACACTAAATGTAGTTTAATTTTTGTTGTGATGCATAGGTTGATGTATGGGCAATGTCCACCAGTGGGGGAAGATTCATAAAAAGCAAAGCCCACTTGCTGGTGATGGAGCCTTTGGTTTGAATGGGAGAGGCTTCAGGCTTTATAATGGATGTTTCCAGACTGAAAACACGATGTCTATGCTTTAGATAAGAAGTCTGTTGATTTTTATCACCATTTATTCAACAGCAGATTTATTTCACTGTCAGTATCCAAAACTTTCTCACTGCTTGTCTTCCTAGGAAAAAAAAAGTCTCAAAAGTTTGATTAGTGTAATGTGAGTTTCCAAAGTCTGATCTGATGTATTCTTCCTGAGCAAAGGAGCCTTAATGGTGAACTTAAAAACATTTTCAGAGTGCTCATTATCCAGGTGCAAGTTACACCCAAGCCTACTTCTGCTTAGCTATGATTCTAATTCTTTCATTTTGAACAGGTGTTTCTATGTCCTCGCTGAGCTCTGAGAGTGACTATGCCATCCCTCCTGATGCCTACTCCTTGGATGGAGACTATTCAGAGCCAGAACATAAGCTACAGCGGACATCTTCCTATTCCACTGATGGTGGAATCTGCACTGTAAGTCTTGCTACATCAGTTGCGAGGGGGTGCAAACAGGGCCTTGGCCATGAAAGAGGAAAGCATATCTACAATATATTGAGTTCTCTGATGCAAAATGATGCTATAGCACATTGGACTGTTGGTCCGGCTGGTTTGTAACAAAAGACGCCATCTGAGGCTTCAGCAGAAGGCGCAACTTGTGTTATATAGTCAGATATAAGCACAAGCATTGAGGGCTGTATTCTTTCCTGATGACCTGTACTGTTTTCCTGTGGCCATACTCTCCTTTAATGATGGCTATACTTTTGTGACAAAACAAGTTTGGAAATTCAGAGGAAAGCAAAAGAAAGGATAGTGCCTTCTTCACATAGTGTTTGCAGCTGCTTAGAAAGTCTAGGACTTTCTTCAAATTGAGCAAAGAGCGCTGACCTTGGATGAATGCTTATCCCATCTGACAATGTAAAGAGGAACGTGACAGAGATACAGCAGATGTCTGAGCTCAATTTCATACTGTCATTTGCATGGAAGCGTGAGAGGTGCAAGATAAGCCCACCTTGCTCTTTGCCCTCCAGGAATCCATGGAGAAATCAGGTTACTTGCTGAAAATGGGCAGTCAGGTGAAGATGTGGAAGAGACGATGGTTTGTTTTAAGAAATGGACAAATCATGTACTACAAGTCTCCGGTAAGTCACTGAGATATGTTTACTCCTGTGTGAAGGCTCAGGAGGAAGGCTGGCTGCAGAATGAGTTCCAGATTGGTAGCACTGGCAGATGGGGCAGCCATGGACAAGCTTTCCCCAAAATGCCCTGTAGAGTTTTGTGTCTGACCCACAGGCTCAACCATAGATTCTGTGCTCAGGCAGTGAAGCTTTTTGTGGTGGCAGTTTCCAGGTGTTGAATGGTCGTTCACAAAGGCAGAAGTTTGACATCTACTGGTTAACTTTGTACAGATGACATAAATATGCACATTTATTTAATGCTGCAGTTAGATACTCTGAGACCCATGTAATTTCTTCCTACTGAAAGAGTTGTTGGCTTTTCTTTCCCCAGAGTGATGTTATCCGCAAACCACAGGGGCAGATGGAGCTGAATTCCTCGTGCCAAATTGTCAGAGGTGAAGGGTCCCAAACATTCCAGGTAAGCATTGCTTTCTCATCCTGCAGATAACCATGCGCTTGATGGCTGGGTGATTGAGAGCTTATTTCAGGCAGAGTAGCACTGTACATCTCAATTGATAAAAGCTAACTTTATCTGGCTCCTGTATTTGTTTGCACCAGCCAGGCAGTTAGCTTTGTAAATAATGGGGAAATTATAACCAAAATACAGCTTTTTGCCATTGAAAGAAATTCTCCTTTTTTTTTTATTTTGTTTTAAACTGTGGCACTTTCTTTTTGCAGTTGACACTGAGAGCTTAAAATCTGTGAGAAAAGTTATTCTTAGAAGAACTAGAGCTAGAGCATACATAGGATCTCCTCTGCGACACTCCTCTCGCAAGATCTCCAGACTGATCTTGCATGTGTAATCTAGTGAAAGATGTCCCTGCCCATGGCAGGGGGTTTGACTAGATGATCTTTAAAGATCCCTTCCAACCCAAACCATTCTGTGATTCTGTCTGGAGGATCTGAAGAAAAATCTAAAGCTTTGGATTGCTATTACAATTCAGTTTCCAAAGCATTAGAAGTTAGCTCATCACTGGGCTTTTAAGTCATTATTGTTAAAGAACACTGTAAAGGAGTCACTGAAGTTTCTGTCATGCTCTGACTGAAAGGCACATGGCCTGGGCTGTGAGCTACCTTCTGCTTTTATGATATCGAAGTCGCTAAGGCTCAATACTCTTAAATCCAGTGTCTTGCCTCTCAAAGAGTAACGAACTATTTAAGGCAAAAAGCAATAAAATGTGAAGGATGCAAAAAGTATTTCTGCAGCCACCTTTAAGATGAAAAAATTAGCAGCAGCACTGAGAAACAAGACAGTTTGAGAGAGCCGCAATACCCAAGATAGCCCATAGGAATTTGTTTCATCTCTATGAGTTCCAGATCTTTCATTTGGGCATTGAGAGTTAGCAGCTTTTTTCTTATAACAAAAAATCTCTCCTCAACCACCAAAAAATAGTCTGTATGGGATAATGAGACTCAGCAGCTGAAGAAAAAAATGTCTAGGTATGCAGATTTATAGTTCCTCACTGCTTTTCCTTCCAGCTCATGACAGAGAAGAGAACCTACTTCCTGACAGCAGACTCCCCCAACATCCTGGAGGAATGGATTCATGTCCTACAGAGCATCCTTAGAGTGCAAGTGACCAGTCCTGTTGGTGTTCCTCACAGTGATGCTAAACCTACTGTGAAAGGCTGGCTTACCAAGGTAAAATACTGCTTTTGACTTTATTCAGTTTACCTCAGTATTGACAGTGTACCAGCCTCTTGGTTTGCACAGTAAACGTCAGCAATAAGTTAGTATTTCAATACCCCCTAGAAGAATGTGACAAGAAAGTGGCAGTAATATGACAGTGTTCCTCTGCATGTCAGAGAGGAAGGTTTGTATAAGTGATAAGGAATAGGACAAACAAGGCTACTGAGAGATACTGACTTTGTCAAATAGTGAGCAGTAACAGATACATAACTTATGTAGGCTTTTCTTCAACAGAACTCACAACACTTCAGAGTTTAAACAAACAAAAACCAGGAAACTGTTATGTGTCACATTTACCTGATCTGAACTTGTGGATATAGGAGAGTTTCAAAGAAATGGCTTATATGTTCTAATAAAGCATTTATTTCCAATAACAGACTGCAAGCGTATAAAGTACAGTGGCTGGAAATTAATCTGTTTTATGGCATTTCCATACATTATCTTCCACAAGCACCTATGTCCCATCTACTTAGATGGGATGTACCTACCTGCTTTTGGAAGTGGGGCCCTGTGTGTTTTGAGAGGAGCTTATATTTACATACAACAAATAATATATTGTAAAATAATTGAATTGAAAATAGAATTTCTAGAAAATTGTGCCAGCGGTACTGCTGATGTTAAAGAGTATGTATTTCTCTGTCCTCTGTATAGGTCAAGCACGGTCACTCTAAGCTGGTCTGGTGTGCACTGATTGGAAAAACTTTTTACTACTATCGAAATCATGAGGATAAGGTAATTCATTTTCCCTTCTTATTCTTGAACCCTTCATTCCCATTTCTTATGAAACTTTCTTTCCTTTTACTGCTTCTGCCTCTACCGCTTCAAAACCTTCCTTGGTTTTACTTATCCCTTTCTAATAGCCTCTTATCCATGAGAAGAATATATTATTTCTGAAATAGCTAAAAAAATAAAATTACAAAAGACTCAAAAGGCAAGTGACTGCTCTTTCTGAGATCAGTATATATCTTGTTTCTCACTATCTACATTTGGCCTTATGAAAGCTTTCAAGCAGGCTGTTTTATACAGTAGCCAGTATATTCTGCATACTGTCATGAAAAGGAGCAACAGCAACATGGAAAGAGGAAGGACATTTAATCAGTTCTTCCATTTCTAGAAGCTTGGCCCAGTGTTCCATTATTTTGTCTAAACCCATGTTTTAGCGTATCAAGGAATACTGTGACTTATATTTGGGATTGACCTTCAGGGCTAGCACAGCAGATACTCTCTGTGTCTCAATCTGCCTCTTTATGTAATTTTAAAAGTACTTATTTTCCAGTAGAAAATAAGACCCAGGTCAGGACCCAGTAGCTCAAGGTACTGAACAGTGGACCATCAGAAAATACATCCTACATTGGAAAGCCAATGATGTAAACACAACTGATAAGTATAATGAGAGGAAAGCAATGATTTATGGGAAAGATCATATTTTTCATTTGCATGTTCTCATTCTGACCTGTAGATGCCCCTGCAAGAAATGTGGTAGTACCAGAGTTTTAAAGTACTTTACTTGAACAAGGAGAAGGTTCTATAGAAATGATATAAGATGTATATAAGACGTGTATATACATGTATCATATATGTATAAATTATATAAGATGATATATGATATGAAATAACTAATAATAATATTAGTTAGGCAGTGAATTATAGTTAGTTCCTTACATTTTACAGAACTGTAACATTTTGAACTGTGTTTTCTATCCCAGTGTCCCTGTCCATATATAGATATTAACTGTACTTACCTAGCTTGCTTCCTCCTTCTAGTGTCCCTTAGGACATCTGCCTTTGCGTGAGTCCAAGGTGGAAGAAGTGGACCGTTCCTGTGACTCTGATGAAGATTATGAAGCCACTGGTGGAGGACTTCTGTCATCCCACTGCACTTTGGTGATTCACCCACAAGACCAGAGTCCCACATACTTACTTATTCGCACAAAACATGAGAAGGTAAATATGGCAGTCTTTTTGGAGAGCAAGAGTCTTTTTGGTGTCAGCCAACAAATGGGGAATATAGGCTGAAAGTCTTTGTAGAAAACAAGATCCAGGTTGACCCACACTGTTTTCATCCTTATACCTAGAATACCTGGCTGTACCATCTGACAGTAGCAGCTGGTAGCAGTAATGCCACAGTGGGAACATCATATGAACAGCTCATTGGCAAACTGTTGGATGCAGAGGGAGACCCAAGTAAGTAGAAACCACAAACTGTTTTTCATGGTAGCAAAGCATAAGGAGGGATAATTTCAATCTTCCATTTTAATCCAGCCAAAGGGGAGGAGAGGGGATTCTCAGTAGAACAGCATGATGTACGGCATTTCACCCCTACTTTCTGCAGTAACAGCTTGAGAGGGTACAGGCATTGTAGTGAAGTTAGACAAATCTGTCACATTGTTATGTTGTTTATCAAAGCATCTGAATCTTCTGTAACGTAAATTAAATTTAAGAAGTGGAGCTTTAATTTTTCCTGTAATGGTCGGTCATGATTTTCCTTTTGTGGGAATCTTGATTGTACAAACACATGCTTTCTTCTGAGCGCACACACTGACACTTGCCTTCACATCTGTTCTTCTGTCCACATGCATAAACCCTCACACATAAATCCATACTTGTCTGTTCCTCCTCATCTTTAGTATTCACTCATTTACATATGTTTGTGCACCATGTTCTCAAATGTGTCTTAACATGTGCATTTGTACTTAATACTCTTTCCTGCACATACACATTCCTACACCTGTCTGCAAACCTTACTTAGAGTAGTAATTTGTGTTAACAAAGATCCCCATGGCATGTGGGGTGCTTTGCTCCCAGGGTTCTCTACCAGTTCAGCAAGGCTCTTTTTCAACATGGGGACTGTTAGGTACCTTCTGTTTCTGACAGTGCATGTTTTTGCCTCTTTGCTGCTTCAGATTCTCCTCTATGGAAACACCCTATGTTGTGCTACAGTAAGGATGGCTTGCACACATCCCTCACCACTCTCCCATCTGAGGCTCTGCAGACTGAAGCTCTGAAACTTTTCAAGGTACTTAGAGACATTACACAGTTTTCAGCTACTTTGCTCAGTTGTTGGGGAAACAACATTGGTCATATTGTTGTTAGTCTCAAAACTTAGTGTCACCATTGGTTGCTTTAGACAGGCCTGCCGGGTCATTTAATTACAATAAAACTGTCAGACCTAAGGTGACACCCATTCTTGGAAGTTTAACTTCTCCTTGTAGGTAATCTGGAGCTAGAAGCCATGTCCCACAAAGGTTGTATGCTTTGAAGTTAGCTGTACCTTCCTCTTTCCTCTCTAAGAGCTGGACTGACAGTAGGATCCGCAGTAAGACTGGACAGTCTTAAGAAAATAAAGGCAGACGTGGAAAGCAGGAAGCACATTTTCCTGATTCTCTTGCTGATTGTGAGCTCCTCAGGCTGGGGAAGGTTAAGTAAATTTCCCAGTTGTCACAGCTGTAAAGAGGGAGGGATAACATTTTAGTATTTATTCCCACACACTGCTTTAAGGGTTATTTAGAAGAATTGTCTGTAATGTGTTTTGGAACCTGGGCTGGAAAGCACCAGAGAGGAGTCCCCGTATTAACAGCATTGATTAACTTCCCTATTTTACAGTCCTGTCAGCTGTTCATCAATGTCCCCGTGGAAGCACCCTCTGTTGATTATCATGTGTCACTTGCCCAGACAGCACTGCAGGTCTGCTTGACACATACTGAGCTGCAGAATGAAATCTACTGTCAGCTTGTTAAACAGACAAGTTGCCGACAGCCCCAGAACCACTCAGTCATTCAGGTGAAGTCTTCTTTGTCACTTCTGTTCTGTAAATACTTCCTATTTAATTCTATGTTTTTAATAATTAGCAACGAGGCTAAAGATATGCTGGAGAATCTTAATGCTTGAACCGTGTGCGACTCTATAAAAGGTCACTCACGGAAGCATTAGTCACCATCCAACATTTTGGTTATAGTGTTCTATTAAAGAAAACAGGCAAGAAGTACAGAACAAGAATGATGACCAGTTTTATGTTCACAGTGCTGGCAACTCCTGGCTTTATGTGCTCCTCTGTTCCTGCCACAACATCACTTCCTCTGGTACATCAAACAGCACTTCCAGCGCCATGCAGACCCCAGGTAAGCACTGCAACATTTTATTTTGCTAAGCTGATTGCCTTCTGTCTCCACTACAGAAATAGATGGAAACCAGTTTGTATCTCACCTGCAAAAATCAGTTGAGGGAGTGGATGGAAGGTTTCTAAAGGTATCTAGCTGTCCCCCTTCAGTCATTCACACTCATTTTGTCACTTACATTAAACTAGTTCACAAAATTAGCAGCAGAACTTTTTGCAGATGCAACTGGAGCTACCCAGGGAGTTATAAAAATTATTTTTATTTATTTGCTGATGCAATTAATTTCTTTTATTGATAGAGTTACCGGCTAAATTTAGAATGAATTTTAGGTGATTACATTCTGCTGTCTGGTTAGTAGGCATACTGACAGTGCAGAAGTCAGGCAGAGAAAAATTCACCATAAAACATAATGAAAAACAAACCTGAAATACATTCTTTTTTTTTTTTTTTTTTGTTACCTCCTCAGTGTGTTACACAGGGTAACATTTTCCCCCCTACAAAAACAGTGCAAGATCATTGTGGCAGCAGTATGCTCTTTGATGTTCATGCTGTGCTCTTTGTGTGTTTCCATGGTGATCTGATCTTCAGCATGTCTGACTATGTCCTTGGCAGGGTCAGGGCTAGAGATGTCTAGTTGTCTGTTTGAACAGTCTGTACTCAGAAATAGTAAGAAGAGTGGAGTGGTTTCATATCGAATACACACTTAAATACTCAGCCAGCGTATGCCTTAAAACTCAAGCTAAAACTGTCCTGGTATTGAAAAGGGGATCTGTGTACTCCTTCTATCAAGCGGATTTTATTTATTATTTTTTTCATGCTGCCTCCCCTTTGCTATTTCTTCTCAGAAGTAAAGCACAGATGTGTAAAACAGCTCCTTGTGTTCAGGCTGTCTCCCCATTGCCTAAGGCAACACATTAGGGATATTCTGGCTAGTACTGGAAGCCATCTCTTCAACCTCATGCATTTATCAGCTCCCAAAATGGCCCATGCAACTCAGCAGTGGAGCTGCTGTACTACCCCTGAGGACTATTCCATTTCATAAGGATGTGCTGAGCTCTGTGAAACTGAATTAATACATCAGCTTTAAGCATTACTATGCCAACAGTCTGCCATGTTATTAGTCCAGGAGCACCTTTATCAACAAATATCTTCAAACAGAAGCAAAGAGGAAATCTGTGTATACAATCCAGCAATGCAACTGTTTTTAGGGGTAGAAACAAACATACAGAAGTTGCAGCAAACTGCGCTTATATTCACCTGTAGTTTAGATTAAATTTAGAGCAGTTACTAAATGAGACCTAGATTAACTCCTCCCATCTGGCTTTAGGAATATGCAAGTCTCTCTCCATGGAGCAGGCAAGGCTGTTTCGTGACCACTTAGATGCAGATACTCTTTCCCTGCTTCACGCAGTAAATGATGCTAAGATATTTACATTGCATATTGCCTATGATCTAGATTTAAGTAAGACCTTCATTCTAGATTTTTTTTTTTTTTGAAAAGTGACATGGAAGTATGTATCTAACGCTCCACAAGTAGGGCACTGTTCTAGTCATAAGGTGCAGGGCTCAGGATCATTTGGGGAGAATTTGGGAGCCAGAAGCAACGGCTTCTCATTGAAGCAAGATTCTCCCTTGTGAAAATTGTTCAAACATGTTACTGGGGAGGCAAGCAGCATCTTGCTACAGAGAAAAGCCAGAGCTCCCGACTTCCGTGTTGCTTGCAGGGATTTAACTGGAGATTTAATCAAGCACTGAAATCCTGAAGGCATCTTGAATGGAGTTGTCCTCCCCACTCCTCACCTACAAAGTGTTAGCACTGTTATAAATCCTTGGGTTACATTCAATTTCAGAACTTATTCACTATATGCATTGTTAACGTTTTTCCTACAGGTGTTATTGACCTGCCTGGTTTTAGAGATGGATAAATCTTTTTGGTCAATGGAGCTCTCTCTTCACTATGTAGTAAACTAGTCATATTAGTAACTGTCCCTGTACTGTATTGAACTATGAACAAATCTGAGCCTGCTTTGAATTAAAGTTGCTATTGACTGGCAGATTGGATTCATATGTGAGAACTTGTAATTTGTCTAACCATATAAATTGATAAACACAATTTATATAATCCTGTTACTGAATCTAATGCATTAAAATCTATGATTAGTTCTTATTAGGACTTGACATAATAGTAACTAATTTCCTCTGGCATGACAGTGAGGGCAAACTACTTGGTCTTGTTTCAATGGATATTATGATGGCAACAGGGTACAGAAGAGGAGGCTCCTGTACTATATCTGGTCCACTAAGAAGCAGGGAATACTCCTGTGCTTCCCAGAGGGTTTGTAGTCTACCTTAATTTCACAGAAGGGTGGAGCTCGGGTTTGTTTTGTAGCTTTTCACTTGAGCTGTTAGTCTGTTGAAATGAACTAGGATATCTACACAGAGATGTATCTTTGCTTGAGCAAAAAATTGAGGAGGAATGCTTTGTCACAGCACGGAAATGGATGTGAGGACAAGGCACACATAGAGCATATGTTTGTGACTTATCTCCATCTCATTGCTTAGGAGTGAAATAGGCAAGTATGCCATCTACTGCCAGAGATCAGTGGACCGCACTGTGCAGACTGGTGAGCGAGAAGCCAAGCCCTCACGGATGGAGATTGTGTCCATCCTGCTGAGAAATCCCTACCACCACTCACTGCCCTTCAGCATCCCAGTGCACTTTATGAATGGAACCTACCAGGTGAGCCACTGCAGCTGCCTTCCTTCTGGGCACTAGAGGACCTTAACCTGCCTCCTTCACGTGAGCAGATAGCATAATATACCATGGTGTTTATAGTGTTTATATGTATCAGACTTTTAGAGAGAGACACTATTCCTCCTACTTGCCATTTTAGCCATTCTTCTTAATAAAATCAAAGGAATCCAGTCCCAGCCATACAAGTCAGAGGAAGAAAAGGTAGCTGGGAAGAAAGAAGAGTCATTGCAAGTGTCTCGGTATGAGAAAGAATGTAATGTGAAAGGAGACAATATGCATGCAGTCACTTATGTTAAATTGTGAGACACCACTCTGTAGAAAACCAAGCTTCATTAGTTGTGATACTCATTAATGTCATGCTTTTTGAAAGTTATACTCAATTAGCTCCTATTGCATCACAGGTTGTAGGTTTTGATGGCTCCTCAACAGTTGATGAATTCATCCAGCGGTTGAACCAGGAGACAGGAATGAGAAAACCATCCCACATGGGATTTTCTCTGTTCACAGATGATCCTTCTGGCAGGGATTTGGAACACTGTTTGCAGGGCAACATAAAGGTAATTTTTTTTCTTCCTTTGCTACATGTAGCATACATCTTTGAAGAGCTGCTAAATGACTACTAAATTTTTCTTAATGCAGATGAAAAAGATCAAATGCATGTGGGTCTTGCCTATCCAGATTAGTATTTAGAGATGAGATATTCATATCTTATCTCAGATCCTAGTTAGGACAAAGCACGTTCTGTTTTAATAGGTGATAAATTGGTATTTTTTTTTTTAAGGCTCTAACTCAGATTTTAGCACATATTAAAGTTTAATTTGTCTCAACCACAAAAATAAAACATGACTGAGCTAGCTAGCATGATCAGATATCACAACTAACATCAAGGGTGACACTCCTAATTGAGACAAATTTATGTTAGGCCGTGGATCTCTTGGCACGTCTGTTTAAATCTTATCTATTGGATTATTAAGTATCTTTCTCCTTGCTATCTCCAAATAACTCTGGCTTTTCTTGTTGATGAGTGTTCTTAGGGGAAAAAGCTCTACTGAGTGTGCCTTCACTTTAAAAGAGAGGAGTGCCTAGATCAAAGGAAAAGGGAAAGCGGTTAAAGTATTAATGCATCTTTCATGTGGAGATTTTTACTCAGGCTGCAGCTGGGTGACTGCCTTAAGTATGTGGACTAGTGGCTGTGAATGAGACACATCAAATTTTGGTACTAACTTGGGAGAGGAATTTGTTATACAGCATTGATGGAGAAATAGTGGCAGTGATGACTTTAAATAGGCCCTGATATCTACAAGGGACATAAAAATTCACCTTTACAGTGTAAAATTTCACATTCGGCAACACAGGGAGAAGATGCCAATAACTTTAAATTAGATGGTTTGAAGAGGAAGCTACCACAAGTAGCTTAAAATGATACACTTTGCTTTCATGGCCTGTTACAGATCAGATGATCTGGCGCTTTCCTGGTAACTGAACCACTGTTTGGGAGATATTAGAGTAAATGAAAGAATCTGAGACAAGCAGAAGCATTGCTTTTAGTCATTATTAACAGGTTATTATTTACTCGCCAAGGCAATTTCAACAGCTTCTTAAGAGAAGATAGGATATCTGATTATGTATTTCATGTAGCTTCTTATGTTTACATTTTTTTTATTGAGATGCCATCGAAAGAGAACTAGGGACCTTTATGAGATCAACTGTGAAAGAACCGGAATAACCTAGAGAATCTGAATGGAACCAAAGAGTTTAACCATGTTGTTACTACGAATATGTGTGACGTATGAAGTTGGAATCTAAATCCAAATGTTCCCAGAATTTGGACATTCACACCCAAGGGCTTCGTTCAGCCAAGTATGCATACAGCTGCCATTCAGAACATATATGACTGTTTTTGGTAGGCTCAGCAGGGCACTTTTGAGGCAAAAAATCTTTCCTATTAACTATGCTTTGGTTCACATTGTGGAGGTGTTTTAGCACGAACTGGATTTTTTTCACACTAAACATGAGCTGGAAGATGTGATCCAACATAACGGGCTTTCGGGCAATTTGATCAGACTAAAGCTAGTCCAAAGGAAAATCTCACATACTGTGGGCTGAAGGTCTTAGGAACAGCTGTCTCACTGTGCAGATCTGCTCCTCCTGGGCTACATGACATGCTAATGCAGGCATAACCACAGAGTTGGTACCAGGCCAGAATTCACTCAC